>NC_134707.1:105341255-105944536 GCF_043290135.1 Rhipicephalus microplus | reverse complement strand
TAGCGCCGCGTTGCCAAAGCTGGGCGCACTGTCCGCGGCTTCAGCCAATACGGCGCTCCATGGTCTAGGTGCTCCACCCACGAAGGAGAGGAAAGGCACCACACAATGCATGAGGAGAGGGCACAGTCTACACGATGCCCAAATATGGTCACAAACGCACTGCACCGACGTTTTCGCACACGTCACCAAGTTTCGCGCACGTCCGATGACATTGGCTTCGAAGATTCTTCTGGCAGCTGGGTGAGGTTCGAAAAACCGGCTGCAAGCACACGTGTCAAACTTGCCAGACTGTTTGAGTAGGACAATGTAGTGGTGGGCCAGCATATCTTCAAAATATGCCACCCCATTCAGCCGATCGTATGGAGAAAGGGGAAAAGGAATAGTCAACTAATCCCTCGTTGCTGAGGCGGGCTCGGGCAAGAGCTTCAGCACATAGTGCATTATTCTTTTCTTCACCCCCATATGCCATTACTGGTTTTGCTAGAAGCTGTGGCATAGCAGCGCATATCCTGGGGCTCCTATTGTCCTCGCAAGATGCAGCCACAACCAATTTGGCTTTAGCTTGCAGCCTGAACTGCGAATACCATGCTGGTTCCGAGATTTCCAGATCCTCGGTGGCCTCGAAAATGCCCAGCTGCCTCCTTGTCTTCCTCGAAAGCCTTGCTCGCGGCAAACACAATGGCCTTTCTTGAGTCGAGCTCACAATGGCCTCTCTTTGCGCGAACCAGTCCCGAACGCATCGTTCAGGTTTTGCCGAGAGGAAATCAACCCCTCTTGGCGGCACACCCTTGCTTGTAATGCGTGGAAATAGTTTCGTCTCTTTCACAAAAGGCCGAAAAACTTCAATAATGATGACGGTCGTAACAGTCTCTCGCGCGGTGGGGTGAAGATCTCGATGGGCTGAGGTTTGCAGCCACTGTTCGGAGAGATCAGCGCTGACGTCTGGTCTGGTGAAGACTGTCCTTGATGAAGTAGTGACCACCTGCTTCATTTGGGCTCAACAGACGTCACATACGCCTGTGAAACAGCAATCACCTAGTGAGCGCCAGACAATTCCGTCAAACCCCACCAGGCATATTTACCCTTTTACAACCAATTAAAAGAAGTACACTAGTTATTCTAAATTCCTCCTCTACGGTTGAGTGAAACAGAATAACAGTAGCGGAAGCACACCGAACCTGAAACCTTGGATAGCGGTGTCGTCAATGTATTCACCATGAGTTCAACGAACCCTCAAAAGCACAAAACAAAAAAAACCTAATCAATGGTCCGCGTCTAGGACAGGAAAAAAATATTTCAGAACACTCGAGTATGCCGTTCGCGTCAGGGACAGCGACTTAAACACTCAGCGTTGCCATGGGGTATCCCTCTCTTGAAACGTATGTCAAACGTATAGTGTTGCGAAACGAGGCATCAATGC
The DNA here is from genome assembly GCF_043290135.1 of Rhipicephalus microplus. Lineage (NCBI taxonomy): Eukaryota > Metazoa > Arthropoda > Arachnida > Ixodida > Ixodidae > Rhipicephalus > Rhipicephalus microplus. The sequence goes on along the minus strand of NC_134707.1, from coordinate 105,943,116 downwards.
AGAAGGCGGCCATTCTTAGAGAACAAAGGCAGTAGCTCCGAGAGAGGCCAATGCTCCACCTCTAAATAACCTACCTTGTATCTATTAAGCTAGTTTTCGAGCTGCCTTCACTAGGCTTTTCCACCTCCTAAACAGGACACTTGCAAAACAACGAAAGCTCAAAACAAAGAATTCTCGCATGAGTTCCGTTTACACACGAAGAAAAACTTAAGCCTTCGTGCCAGCTCTCTGCGCACGCTATAACCCAAGCTCAAACGTTACCGTCGTTTCTTCACGTATCCAGTAGGACACACCTTATCAGAGAGAAATATTTTAGATTAGATTCATCTGCATCTTACAACTGTCAAAAGTGTCGCTCCTACCTGGACTTTCGGTAACGCTCCGCCTAAACTATCACACGATACTTAAGCATCCTATCAAAACCAAACGGACGGAACTAAACCTTGCGTAATAGTCTTGTTTGGTAAATGTTACATCATCATGCTAGCCACTTAAATAAAGAACGCGCTGGGTTCCTTCAGGTGCGTTAGCTCTAATCGCACTTTCAGAGCGCTGTAACATTTTTCGACCAAAGGTACGCTTCCGTACCATCTAAAAAATCTAAACGCGCGTTTGATTGTAAATGTTTACAAAAACAACATACCGCGTTCAGCATGAACCCTTTGAAACCTTTTTTTAAACCTTACATACAAAAGAAAACAAAGGTTCAAAACTGGAAGTATGTTCAAATGATTTACTTCCAGACAGTTTGAGCCGCATTCAGCGAAAAGCGTGCAGCAGACCTTCACGCTTTCAGCCTCGCACGTGGCGGTCGTGTTCTCTGCCGCTTTCGCGAGGGCCAGCGGCCACAATGAGCGCGAACTCCTAGCCCAACCTTGCTATCTCGCCTCATTCCTGATTCTGGCTGGCTTTCTTCTGGACAAGGAAGGTTCCCGAATAGCGGGGGAAAGATTCGCTGTTGGCCTTTGGCAAAGGGTTCTACCCTGAATTTAGGACCAGAAGCCTTTCTTTAAAGAACCTATCGACATTGGTGTCTAAGCAAACCTGTTCCTTCCACCGCGCCTTCCTTTTTGAGGACGCGTGCCCCTTTCCGCTACTCCTCTCTCACCTATTTCGCCAAACCCTGCGCGTCAAAGGACTTGTTATTGAATTGGCCGATGGCCAACCTTTCCGTTTTCGCGGCGGTGGGCTCTCTGCCTCCACCTTTTGTAGTGCCGCACGTCCCCGCTTCCTTCTTTTGAATCGACGCTTACGTACAACCTTTCTTTGATTGTTACAAACTTCTAAGGTTGCGTCATCGGCAACTCTACAGTTCAGGTATGCCTGTGCACCACCCTTTCTGCAATCTTTGCCCTTCAATTTATCCACTCCATTGCTCGGTCGGGATAATTCATCTGTGCTACCCCTCGCAAAACGAGACTCTGCGCTCTCCACAGATCTGAACTCTTGAAAATTAGCGTTCTGCTCAATTTCCAGGTAGTTTTTACCGTCCGGTCGATCGTTTACGTGCAGCTGCAAGAGGCATGTCTCTAACAACACACCATCTCTGTTCATGCTGCTGGGATTAGACTTTTCCTCGAAACGACCCTCCACTGAACTTGTGCCTGTTTGTACACCTACGACAGCCTGGCAATGTACCTTCTCACCTTCTGAAATATTTCCCACTCTATCTGTAGGAAATTCTTTCAACAGTAGCTCGCCCTTCCTTGTAGTACCGTCAGGTTTCTGTAGCGTTTAGTCTTCGCTACGTTCGGACTACCTTCGTCATCCTCTTTTCTACAGCCGAAAGGTCGTTCCTTTGCTGAGGCTCGAGAGTGGCCTCCAGCTCATGAATTTGTTTAATGACCCCACCAGGGTGACTAGAACCAGCCTCGGTCTCACATGGAACACCTTTTGGACTTGCTACAGCTTGCATACCAGCCACCGTCCCGCTCTCTACATGCACTACCTTCGCACTACCGGAGCGGCTTCCTCGGTGACTTCACACTGCACAGTACTCGCCAATTCACCATACCTTTTGGGATTTACACATACTTCACATATACACGACGGAAGACGCTTTCTATGCTGTGCCCTAACTTCAAGTTTCCTCCTTTCAATGTCTTCGTCTAACGCTCGTATTTTAGCCTCGTGTATTCGTATTCTTTTGTCTTCTTCTGCCTTTTCTCTCTGGGCTTCTGCCCGTTTTCTTTGTTGAATGCTCTCGACATACTCTGAGAGGTCCTCATCGCTTGTTTCCGTCCCGACGATCCGCTCGATCAGTTCTGTTCTGTTTGAGGAGTCCGACACATCCAGTTTCAACTCCTCTGCGATCGCTACCAATACGGGTTTTCGCAGGGCTTTCAGATTCATGACTGCGTCCGGTACCGTTCTCTGTTCCACAAGTGATTCCTGCCTTGCAGCTAATTATTCCTGACAACAACGACAGCCCTAGTTTTCTGCCTTGCCTCAAGTTACCTGTTAACTTAGTCTGCAAAAGCTTCCTTAAGCTTTTACACGGAATCCTGTTCTGTCACTATTAACCTTGCCGTCACCCACAGATCATAGCTTACACAAGCTATCTCACAATTATCTGCCCGACGCAGTTTATCTGTTAACCATATGACTAAAACAGCCCTGTCACCGTTAACCTTGCCGTCACCCACAGAGTATAGCTTGAACAAGCTATCTCACGATTATCTGCCCGACGCAAGTTATCTGTTAACCTGATGACTAAAATAGCTCTGTCACTGCTTACCTTGCCATCACCCACAGACTATAGCTCAATCAAACTATTTCACAATCTGCTTGACGCCAGTTACACAATGACCAAAAAAAGCTATTCTCCCTACCAGCTTTTACTCACACATGAGTAAATGCCTGGTAAAGTTTAACAGAGAAAGTCGACACTCACCCGGCTTGCAGTCATGCCTCCTGCATCGTGCATCTCAGCAGTGCCTTCCGGTTGCCTCTCGCAGTCGATGACCTCGTGTCATCCCAGAAGTGCCGTTCGGCTGCCTCTCAAGTTGATGAGCTCGGAGCATCCGACCGTTGTCGTCCAATCGCCTCTCGAAATCGATGGGGTCGTAGCATCTGACTGCTGTCGTCGAGTGGTTGCTACCTGGGTTGACGCCATCTCTCCGCTGCATCCAGTGTTTGTGACCTGGGTTGACGCTATCCCACCGCTGCCACCAGTAGTTGCGACTCTGGGTCCTGCGGGTCTCAGTTTGGTAGCGGGTCCCCGTCCAAGAACCCATCGTCGAACACGTCAGATGAGGCGCTCGTAAAAACGACAATTTATTTACATGGTTAGTAACTGAGAATTACAAAGGAGGTGATCAAGTGATCAGAACTGTACAGGAGAGCTGTTTAACTGTAGAACATTAGAACTTGAAAATACACAAGAGTCTTCCGTTTATACAGCGCCACGTTGCCAATGCTGGGCGCACTGCCCGCGGCTTCAGCCAATACGGCGCTCCATGTTCTAGGTGCTCCACCCACGAAGAAGAGGAAAGGCACCACACAATGCATGAAGAGACTGCACTATCTACACGTCCCAAATATGGTCACAAACGCACTGCACCGACGTTTTCGCACACGTCACCAAGTTTCTCGCACGTCTGATGATATTGGCTTCGAAGATTCTTCTGGCAGCTGGGTGAGGTTCGAAAAACAGGCTGCCAGTACACGTGTCAAACTTGCCTGACTGTTTGGGTAGGTCAATGTAGTGGTGGGCAAGCATAAATTCAAAATATGCCACCCCTTTCAGCTGAAGGTACGGAGAAAGGGGAAAAGGAATAGTCAACTAATCCATCGTCGCTGAGGCGGGCTCGGGCAAGGGCTGCAGCACATAGTGCATTATCCTTTTCTTCACGCCCACATTTCATTCCTGGTTGTTTGCTAGAAGCTGTGGCGTAGCAGCGCATATCCGGGGGCTCCGCTTGTCCTGGCAAGATGCAGCCACAACCAATTCGGCTTTAGCTTGCAGCCTGAACTGCAAATATCATGCTGGTTCCGAGATTTCCAGATCCTTGGTGGCCTCGAAAATCGCCCAGCTGCCTCCTTGTCTGCCTCGAAAGCCTTGCTGGCAGCAAACACAATGGCCCTTCTTGAGTCGAGCTCACAATGGCCTTTCTTGACTCGAGCGTTTTCTTTGCGCGAACCAGTCCCGAACCCATCGTTCAGATTTTGCCGAGAGGAAATTAACCTGTCTTGACCGCACACCCTTGCTTGGAATGCATCGAAATAGTTTTGTCTCTTTCAGAAAAGGCCGAAAAACTTCAAAAATGATGACGGTCGTAACAGCACATGTGCTGCGAGGCATGAGAACGCAATGAATTCTCGGCCTAGACAGTGCTTCATACTTCAATCTTTCTGTAAATCTGGAAAGCAAGTCAGTTACACAAGCACGTCAGAATATGAACCTTCCGCATCACAATGAAAAGAAAACCATTCAAGCCCCGCTGATGCAATTTCTGACGTCAGAAAACTTATCAGAGCATGAGTCTGTGGCACTCGACTCTCTTTTAAGCAAGTATGACGAGATATTTTCAAAATCTCTGACAGATATTGGGTGCATCACTACTGAGAAACATAGGATTGCACTTACCAATGCTGTCCCTTTTCGTGAAGCACCATACCAATGTTCATCGGCAGACAAAGTGGAGATCAACAAGCAAGTTAACGCTCTCCTCAAGCAAGGTGTTGTGAGGTCTTCATTATCGCCCCACGCCGCACCTGTCATTTTACTAGAAAAGAAACGTGAAGGACGCACTCGTCTACGTATGGACTACCGGAAACTCAATGCCATAACGGTACCTGGCTTCCAACCGATTCCACGTATAGATGATATTCTTGACCACTTGGGAAAGGCGGAGTTTTTCACTACGCTGGACGTAACGTCGGGATACTGGCATGTCCAAATGGATCCTGACGATGTTCAGAAAAATGCATTTGTCACATTTGTTACGCCTGATGGTCATTTTGAGTGGTTGGAATTGCCGTTTGGTTGAAGAACGCTCTAGCAACATTTGAAAGAGCCATGAAATCATTAATAGCGAAACAACAGCTCACCAATGTTAATAATTACTTTGATGATGTGGTCGTATACTCAGAGACATTTAATGATCATATACGACACCTTGAGGCGCTTTGGAAAGCTCTCAAAACCGAGAACGTAAAATTCAAACGAAAAAAAGTGCCAATTTGCACGCTGCAGCATTGAATACTACCTGGGCCACGAAATTTCATAAGAAAAAATGACACCTAAGCAAAGTAAAGTGGCTGCCATACTCAAATTTTCGACACCAAACGGGAAAAAGATCTCCAGCGTTTTCTGGGCACTGTAAACACCTACCGTCAGTACATCCCCCACTTCAGCGATATCGCTCTCCCATTCACAAAACTACTCCCCAAACGCAGCAAGTGGGTGTGGCCAGAATCATGCGAGCAAGCCTTTGGTGAACTGAAGGAGCGGATAACTGAAGAACCGGTGCTTCGCATATACGACCCATGAGACCATGTACTGTGTACTGTGACACATCTGGCGAAGGCATCGGTGCAGTGCTGAAACAACCTGATGACAAAGCCAAAAAACATCCTGTTGCTTACTATTCCCGCAAACTACTTAAGCACGAGGTGAACTATGCTATTACAGAAAGATAACGTCTTGCTAATGTACATGCTATTGATAAATGGCACTGCTACCTTCATGAAAGGCATTCACTGTTGTAACAGATCACTCTGCACTCCAGTGGCTGAAGAATGTCGGAAATCCTCAAGGTCGTCTCTTCCGGTGGTCTTTGAAACTGTCAATGTATTATGTGAACATCAAACATCAAAAGGGCGCAGGTAATTTGATGAGAACCCCAATAGTTAATCTTCTATCACACGACGGCCTTCAGCGATGCAACAATGAGCGTCCAAAAGGAACGAACAAATTGGAAAATAACATCATCATCGTTAAAAGAAAAGGACTAAGGAAAATATACGTGCCCCATGAACTACGCCCAACGATTCTGAAGAATGCACATCAACATTTTGGGCATGTCGGAGTGAAGAAGACGCTATCACTCCTGTCTCCGCAATATTAATGGCCGCATATGGTAACCAGTGTTTCCACTTACATTCGGCATTATGATACACGGCAGAGATGCAAGAAGACGAAAACAAAAAAGTTTGGGACGCTTGAATCACAGCCTCCAGCTGAAGAGCCCTTCAACCTCTTTGCAATAGACACCATTGGATAATTTTGTGGATATGGCTCGTCAAAAAGGGTTATACACTTGGTTATTGATCATGCGACTCGCTACGTATGCGCGTTTGCTCATAAAAATGAGAACAGCGACGCTTACATTTCATGAATAAAAACAATTTTTTCTTCTGGAAAACCACGGAAGCTCCTTTCAGATCGTGGAACAGGATTTACCGCAGGAAAATTCAAGCAGTTTTCAAACATAATTGTATACACCAACTATTCACCTCATCTCGTCATCCACAATGCAACGGCATGAACGAGCGGACAAACCAAACTATCGTAACGAGACTTAATTGTAAGATCAATGACGAACCACAGCAGTCTTGGACTAAGCTGCTTCCAGAGGTAATTGACGAATACAACAAAACACCCCACGAAGTGACCGGCTACGCACCTTAATTCCGATGTATAGAATTCCATCTTATCCTACCGTAGTGGAACAACGAGAAGAAACTGTCGAAGAAGCGCGAAAAACTTCAGTTACCAATTCTATCGCCTACCACAATAATAAAAAAGTCAGTTATGATAGAAAATTTCTTCCGATTGAGTTCCAAGTTGGTGACTTTGTCTTTTACGAGACGCCATGGCATCCCAACAACGGGAAACTGAGTTCCGTCATGGAGGGACGCTACAAGATTCTACGCAAGGTCTGAACAGTGAACTATGAGATCAACCGCTCCGTGCGACCCTTACGTAGAAACTCTGACATTGTGCATGTTAGCAAACTGCGGAGTTATTTTGAACCTTCTGAACTGAGACTTTCTCGAGGGGAGGGGGAAGTGTGACGCATTAACAAGGTGATTCTAGGAGAAGCCGATGAAGAGGAAGTGCGCGTGCATTTGAATAAACGCATGGCCTCTGGACCACGACGTGTCTCCATTTTGTTATTTTATTAATGATATATATATATATATATATATATATATATATATAAGCCTTTGAACAGTGGGTCGTCCTCTTCAGCGCCTTCTAGTGGGTCGCCCTTTTCATAAGAAGAAGAGCAGCTCGTGCAGAGAGTCGATCCCCGCATTGACTGTCGCTGTCGTGAATCATCGCTGAGTGTCCGCCAATAAACCGCTTAACAATTTGGTGGAGAGGGCTGTGAGTGCTGTGCCCTTCAAACACGTTCGGTCCGCATTCGATACCCTTGGAGCTTCGATCCCGTACCGTGCCTCCAACCATGCACCAAGACGCCGCCCAGCAAACGCTTCCTCCTACGCCGACGCCATGTCCCGGTGTCACCCGCATCCGCGACCCTCCTGTCTTCACCGGAGCGGATGGCACCGACGTCGAGGACTGGCTGGCCATGTACGAACGCGCGAGCGTCCCCAACCATTGGGACGAGGCAGGTAAACTCGGCAACCTATTTTTCTATCTCGCGGGTGTGGCAGGCATGTGGTACAACAACCACGCATCTGATTTCCCGACATGGTCCACTTTTAAAATCGCTGTCGTCGACATGTTCGGCCGCCCGGCCATTCGTAAGCTGCAAGCTGAACAGCGTTTACGTGAACGAGCCCAGCAGACCAGCGAGTCCTTCACAAGTTATATCGAGGACATCCTTGACTTGTGCAAGAAAGTCGACCTGAACATGTCAGAGGCTGACAAAATTACGCATGTTCTAAAAGGCATCGCCGACGATGCCTTCACAATGCTCCTGGCAAAGAACCCCCGCACTGTGGCAGAAGTCATCACCTTATGCCAAAGTTACGACGAGCTGCGGCGGCAGCGCTTGATGACCCGTCGACCGCCACCAGGTGATGCTGATCTCTCGGCCTTGTCAGCAGTTCCTGACCACGCAACCTTGCTCGCCGAAATCAAGTCGTTCGTGCGTGAGGAAGTTGCCCGCCAGGTCTCTCTACTGGCTTTTGCTTCCCCACAACATGCTCAACAGCCATCAAGTACACTTCTACCTCCGCTCCGCCGAGCCATTCAGCAGGAAATCGCGGAGGTCGTCCCTGAATACCACCAGCCGCCTCCTGCATCTGTGCCACTCAGCTACGCCCAAGTTGTTGCCAGGCCGCTCCACCGATTTCTGTCACAATTTCTGTCACCGATTTTTGCCCCTAAATTACACCGAAACCGTCGCGAGGCCCCAGGCCTTTGGAGAAACTGTCTCGCCTACATACGCCGGCGTCACACACGTGCCCCGAGTGCCGCCTACCATGCACTCATATCAGCAGCCGGCTTGCCAATCGCGTTCTGTGACATGGATGCGACCCGCAAACCAATGGCGCACTGCTGACAATCGCCCCATCTGCTTTGCTTGTGGTTGCGTCGGTCATGTAGCACACTATTGCAATCGTGTGCAGCAACCGCAGGTCGCTTCCAACTTTCCCAGCCAGTCAAGCCGCTCTTATGACCAACCGCCGCCTATGTCACCGTCGTCCCGCCCCGTTCCGTCTACCCGCCGTTCACCATCTCCACGACGTCACTCACTGTCGCCAATGCGGCCACAACACTCGAGGGCGACCAGGAAAACTAGTCGTTGCAGTCCACGAGGCAAGGGCTGCGACGCTGTCGAACTGCGGAAGCCCTCAGGAAAGCCCGTCGAACGTGATAGACGTGCTTGTGGATGGCGTTCGTGCATCTGCCCTTGTAGATACTGGAGCCGCCGTATCCGTGATGGACGAAAAACTTAGCCGATTACTGCTCAAAGTGACCACGCCGCTTGGCGGGCTCTCTCTCTGTACAGCCAGCGCCCAAAGCATTCACCCTACAGCGATGTGCACAGCCCGCCTTATGACTCAGGACGTGATGTATGCGGTCGAATTCATCATAATTTCTTCATGCTCTCACGACGTCATCCTAGGATGGGATTTTCTCTCCCGCCACGACGCCGTCATTCATTCGCACCAGCAGAAATAGAACTCACGCCATTCTCTTCTTTGACGCCGGCCGACAGTCCATCCCCTGCAAGCAAGTTACTCGTCAGAGACGACACTCAAGTGCCTGCAAACTCGTCCGTTGCGGTGTCGCTCTACTGCGCAAGCCTTTCTGACACCGCTGCACTCCTCTCGCCATCTCATCGTGTTTTCGTAAGAAAAAGCTTGCTGGTTCCTTTCGCGACCGTGCAACTCACTCACGGCAGCACCACCATATTTGTTGTGAACTCATCTCCGTACAGCGTTACGTTGGTGCGAGGGGAATGTCTTGGCAGCGTGGAACCCATCGAAGACGCGCAAGTTATGAATCAACCCGATGTCATGCACTGCTCAAGTTCCTGTACGCTTGGTGCTGTTTCGACATCTGCTTCATCATCCGATCTTATATATTCGGTCCCTGCATACCCGACGACCTTACGCAGAGCCAGCGTTCCCAGCTTTTGGGCCTGTTGGAAGAATTCCGCTTTTCTTTCAATGTCGCTCAACCTTCTCTCGGCCGCACATCCACCGTTACGCATCGCATCGACACAGGCGCACAGCCACCGCTGCGGCAACGTCCATATCGCGTATCTCTCACAAAACGCCGTGTAATCAACGAGCAAGTCGACGACATGCTTCGCCCGATGTTATTCGCCCCTCTAGCAGCCCCTGGGCACCTCCTGTCGTTCTAGTCACGAAGAAGGACGGTTCTGTGCGGTTCTGTGTGGACTACCGACGCCTCAACAAGATCACTCGTAAGGACGTGTATCCACTACCGCTGGTAGATGACGCGATTGACAGCCTGCAAGGAGCAGAATTCTTTTCATCCCTCGATTTGCGCTCAGGGTACTGGCAAGTACCTATGGCTGAGGACGCTCGACCGAAGACCGCTTTTGTCACCCCCGACGGCTTGTACGAGTTCAACGTTATGCCGTTTGGGCTGTGCAATGCGCCCGCCACCTTTGAGCGCATGATGGATACAGTTCTGCGTGACCTGAAATGGCACACGTGCCTGTGCTACCTCGATGACGTCGTCGTTTTCGCTCTTGACTTTTCGACGCATCTTCAACGCCTTCGGCATGTTTTAACGCGTCTGAGTGACGCCAGTCTGCAACTGAACCTAAAGAAGTGCCAATTTGCAGCTCGGCAGCTGACAATACTCGGCTACGTCGTGCCCAAGGACGAAATTCTCCCTGATCCAGCCAAGCTTCGGGCCGTGACCGAGTTCCCCAAGCCGACATCCGTGAAGGAACTGCACAGTTTCGTAGGACTGTGTTCCTACTTTCGGCGATTCATTCGAAACTTCGCGACTATCATATCGCCGCTGACGAAGCTCCTCGGAAGTAACGGGCCTCTCCATTCGTGGTCATCACAGTGTGACGACGCTTTCAGAACACTTCGTCGTTTGTTGACGTCGCCTCCCATACTCTGCCACTGCGACCCTACGGCCCCTACAGAGGTACACACGGATGCCAGTGGTGTCGGCCTCGGCGCTGTCCTTGCGCAGCGCAAACCAGGGTTCCCGGAATATGTCGCAGCGTACGCGAGCCGTACGCTTACTAAAGCCGAGACTAATTACACAGTCACCGAGAAAGAATGTTTCGCAATCGTCTGAGCCCTTGCAAAGTTCCGACCTTATTTGTATGGTCGCCCATTCGATGTCGTCACTGACCACCACGCACTATGCTGGTTGTCGTCATTGAAAGATCCCTCAGGCCGTCTCACCCGGTGGGCACTTCGCCTGCAAGACTATGACATCCGCGTGCTGTACCGCGATGGAAGGCAACATGCTGACGCCGACGCCCTGTCGCGCTCTCCCTTGCCTGACGACAATGCCAACAACTCAGTGTCTCACCTTGCTGTTTCTTCGATTAGCATTCATGCCACTGCTACTGAACAGCGCAAGGATCAATGGATTGCCTCACTGATAGACTTGCTGACTGATCCATCCACTCCATTCACTCGCGCGTTGCGTCGTCAAGCCCACTATTTCGCCCTTCGCGACGACCTCCTACACAGGCGCAATTACAACGGTGACGGCTGCCAGTGGCTACTAGTCATACCTCGCAGTCTGCGCTCTGACATATGCGAATTCTTTCATTCTTATCCGCAAGGTGCGCACTCCGGGGTATCGAAGACTTACCAACGCATTCGCCAACGGTACTTTTGGCGTGGCATGTACCGCTACGTGCAGAAATTCGTTCGCTCCTGCATAGAATGTCAGCGCCGCAAAACTTCAACGCACCTGTCGCCGGTAGGTCTGCAACCTCTACCTTGCCCTGCCAGGCCGTTTGGGCGCGTTGGCATTGATTTGTATGGGCCACTTCCACTAACGTCGGCTGGTAACCGCTGGGCCATTGTTGCTGTGGACCACCTCACGCGATACGCCGAAACGGCCACTCTTTCCGCGGCTACAGCGAGCGATGTGGCCTCCTTTCTGCTCCAACGATTCATTCTGCGACACGGTCCACCCCAGGAACTGCTCAGTGACCGAGGCCGTACCTTCCTGTCTGAAGTCGTTGAAGCCGTTCTCAAAGAGTGCAACGTTGTTCACCGCAAAACTGCTGCTTACCGCCCGCAGACGAATGGCCTCACCGAACGCTTCAACCGTACGCTCGGCGACATGCTCTCCAAGTACGTCGCCGCCGATCACACAAATTGGAATTCCATTCTACCCTTCGTCACCTACGCATATAATACCGCCCCTCAGAGCACTACTGGCTTTTCACCTTTCTTTTTATTATATGGAAGGCACCCGTCACACACCATCGACACGATACTTCCGTACAGGCCAGATCCGTCTGAGTGGGCACCTATTTCTGCTACAGCCAAGCTTGCTGAAGAGTGTCGAGAGCTTGCAAAGACCTTTACTGCGCATGATCAAGAGCGGCAAAAAAGCATTCGCGCTGACGCCAGCACTACTGCGCCCACGTTCCTCCCTGGAGCGCTCGTCTGGCTCTCGATCCCTACTACTGCAACTAGCCTATCTTTAAATTTATTGCCCAAATACGAAGGCCCCTACCGTGTCGTCAAATGCACTTCCCCAGTGAACTACTTAATTGAACCCATCGAACCATCTTCGGACTTGCGTCGTCGAAGACGCGACATTGTTAACGTAGAGCGCCGCAATACCTACCATGACCCGCTCATTGTAACCAGCTATTAGGTCGCCAGGCGGCACCCTTTTCGTACCCGGGGTAGTTGTGGTAAAGCCTTTGAACAGTGGGTCGTCCTCTCCAGCGCCTTCTAGTAGGTCGCCCTTTTCGTAAGAAGAAGAGCAGCTCGTGCAGAGAGTCGATCCCCGCATTGACTGTCGCTGTCGTGAATCGTCGCTGAGTGTCCGCCAATAAACCACTTAACAATATATATATATATATATATATATATATATATATATATATATATATATATGGTAATGCAAAATACAACGGCTTCAACACTCGTTCTTACTACAATTGATGAAACGCGTGCAACAAGAATATAACATTTGGTAACACCAGGTATGCCAGGTTGAACCTTCGCATGATATCTCTCCTCTGATACTCGTAAACATATGTTTTTAATATTGCGAAATACGTCACGCAATTTTCTACATAAACATTTCGTGTTACTATGCTTTATCTTTGAACCATGATTTTGGGAGACAGCTCGGTCGCTTTTCGGTGCGTTGCGTTTTTGATGTGTGAAATTGTATAGCCGTAAGGACCCAAAGATTCTGTCCTTCTTTTCTCTGCGCAAATCACGTATCCTACGTTCACAATTATAAGAATTAGACTACAGGCAATAAACGATCACTAATTACTTTTTGCCAAACCCAACCTAATAAAGACAAAAGGCCATGGAAGTTGCTTTATGTGCTGGACGAGAGCACATCAATGGCACAGGCTATCTGGTGGTCAATGGCATATACCCGCGTGTGGGCATGTGCCACAATAGAAAAGGCGTAGTGCTGGTGAAGCGTCAATTGTGGTTTCAGTGCTGGCTATTCAGTTCTATAAACACAACGTATGTACTCTTATAATACAGCTGTCACGTCGAGTTACCGTCAGGCGGTGGTGGCGTTGCTTGGAGCCACAAAGAAGGAGCACCGACGAACAAATATGACAGACGTATGATATTGGAGAGAGAAAGACAGCTATCGCAATTTCTTGGGCAAGCGCTCAGACGCAAGTACGATGCAAGCTAACCTACCCTACATGTGGCACTGCATCGTGGGCACTCTCTGAGCTAAGGCGGACCAACGGCTCCCGCTGAGGAGCGTGCGTTTGCACTGGCATGGAAAAGAATAATGGAAGAAGTAGTGTACTGCACATTATGGCACAGCATTACACAATACCCTCTACCATTCAACAGTCTTGCCGGGACGCGGAAGTTGAAACCGAGTAAATTTGTGAGTTTACAAGGCTAAAAGTCCCCATGCGTCTCGATTTAGGAGGGACATGTCCAGTGTCGCAGCTGAAATTCCCGTCCCACTGTTGTGAATCTCGGTCGTTGGCGACATGCTGTCTACGAGGAGTGTGAATGGGGTGCGTTCCCACAACTAGAAACTGCATGGATACACGATAGATGGATGGATGGATAGATGATGGATGGATGGATGGATGAATGGATGGATGGATGGATGGATGGATGGATGGATGGATGGATGGATGGATGGATGGATGGATGGATGGATGGAAGAATGATGGATGATGGATAGATGGATGCCAAAGGTTTGCAGTGCGCAAAGAAATGCTTCGCATTTAAAACAGGCAACAGATATAAAATGACCGGGAATGAACAGTCCACAAAGCGGTTGTCATGACATCTGTTGGTGCCAAAACACGTGCCGGAGAGCGATCATTATGGATATCTCCTGCTGAACACGATTTCTGATGAACGTCACACAGGTGGAGTTGGGTGTGCTTTCCGCTTGCTTTTAAACTGCGCATGAACGACCACAAACATGAACAGTTTAAGTGTCCACTTATTCGGTTAAATTGTGTGCTTTGTGGTATAACTGTCGTTCGAGTGCACGAATAGAGAAGTTCGAGGTACCGGGAACTCCGTCATCTGTCCTTCGTAGCGTCTCTCCACCATAAGCACATCGACTATTTAGCATCAACCAACTGTCCCTTTCATCGCATTACTGAGCAGTGGTGAGAGCTTGGTACTAACCCGAATCCTTTGGCGCGTATTAGTTCATTGCGACCATAGCCTTTGGGTATGATATGAATAAGCAATCATTTTCTAAACAACTTCACCGTTAAAAAGTGATGGTAAAAAAAAAACAGAAGTCTACTTTCGAAACCACGCACGGCAAGTTGTCGCAAGAATAAGCTGTCACTTATAAGCATATGTAGTGTGAAAACTAGAAGTAAAAAAGCTGACAACAAGAAGCAATTGCCGACCACCTTTGCTTTGCCACAGACTTGCGCGACACTGGTCAGATGTGAAAACACTGTTTACTAATGAAATGAAAACGACTGCATTTTGGTTGTTTTACTCTCTCAAGACCACTAATGCATTTCGAACTGTTTTGTCTCAGCCAGTTTCACTCAAAGTATGTCGCTTCCAAGAATCAGGGCTAAGTAGCCATACTACGCCGAAAGCCGGAGATCCATCCGTCATATGCGCGTAAATTTCCTGTCATTGTAGGCAGCGCCAGCGTCAACGCGAGGCATGCGGAAACCCATCGTGTGGTAACATGGCAACATGGCCACTTGACATCGTATGACGTTACAATCAGGGGAAATATGAAATCGTTGAGACGTCACTATTATGCCTCTGTGTCACATCGTCACCTGGACAAAAGGTTTGCTGATTACAGGGACAGTAGAAAACTACATGAGGAGTAGAATACTTGTGATACAACCGATATTGGATTCAGGGTAACAAAAATAAATAAAGTGTTTTGTTATTTAGAGTACGTGATACTTTACTACGGAACCAACATTGGGAGTGGGTGTGTTAAGGAAAAGTGTTTAACGATTCAAAGTGCTAAGTACTCCACGATGTGAGAGCAAAAAGCCAACCCGGCTACAGTTTTAGTGGTGCAATCACTCTGTAACGCGCGCTGCTTTTCACTGACAGCAGCAGTTGGTAAGCTAACGCTAGAGATCTCAAAGCTCTGAAAAAGCCTCGCTTGCCGATTTCCCGTCAAAGCGTTCTGAATGTCATTTCACTCACTCAAACCTTTCTTAACAGAACACCTATGGTTTCCATGTATTTTCCGTGTAATTACCTTAATTTTTATGTAGTAATGAATTACGAAAATGTCGTAAAAGAATCTCTCATAGTAAAATGGCGTATAGTGAATCTCCCCCAAAAAGTAACGCGTGTCACCTTGAAAAGGAAATTGCAAGAGACAAAGGTTCTAAACTTTTTAGACCTTCTCTATTTGCATATTCGCCTGTGTACACTGGCGTTATCTGAAAAAGCGTACAAAAGAGAGGAAGAAACTGATAGTTGTTGCGGGTCACAGAACATCAGCTTCAGAGATTACCTACGCACACACGAGCCGTATATTTTCGAGTGCAAGCGTCATCGTTGACGTTGAAAATCTTAACTGGTACTCATTCAAAGCTGTTCATGACGTTCCTGCGGCCCCGAGAAAGAGTAAATGCACACAAACGCAAGCTTTTCTTCGCGGCATCCTAATTTTGTCCTATTTTAGTCACCCCACGAGATTTCTTGAAGCACTGGGATAAAGGAGGAAAGCAATCTTGTTTGTCTAGTAATGCTAATAGTACCTGGAGTGTTACATGCCGAAGCCACAACAGAATAAGGAGGCACCCTGTATAAAGCAGAGGGCTTATGAAATTTAGACTACCTGTTGTTTTTCAACGTTCTATAGCATCGTATAGTAAGTACACAGGCATTTAGCAATGTAAGTCCATCGAAATACAGGCTCCGCGACCAGAATCACACACCACGAAGCAATTAAACAAAAATAAAATTGGTCAGAAGCCGACAGGCTAGACCACTACACCGCTGCGGCAGACTGGTTTACTTAGCTAGCTAGATATCACTTATTCGGCATTGCGTACGCCATTTTAATTTAGATTTGCTATCACTTCCCTCCTTCGCAGTGTAGGTCGTCGCCCTTTCGATACAACTCGCCATGCGTTTGGCCAAGTCATCCCTACGGAGGGAATGGTACAGGTGTTGGCCACTTTTCAGTATCTGCATTGATTGAGACAACACGCTATCCAAAGGGTCCATCACATGTGAAGAACGAACGAAATTTAATATAATGATGTGATTCCTGGAGTTTAATGCATCAAAACCAAAATGTAATTTGCAAGGCGCGCCTTAGGGCAAATGTCTGAAAATTTCGACAACCTAGGTTCTTTAAATGCGTTGGAAAACGCTTGACGAAAATTTCCAAACACCTCTCCATTCAGAATCTTGGTCGTTCACTCACAACTTATACCTCAAATAGCTTCATCATCGGAAGACTTCACTACGAGGCTAATTCATTTGGAGGACAATACTTTCTCATCACACTGAATGCACACTCATCAAACGCTCTGTCTTCTCTGTTTAGATGTGGATTCCGCGCAATTGATATATTTGCTTTGCTTTTGCTTTTAGTTTGTTTTTAGTTTTGCAGTATATTGGCTGCACCTTTCAAAATTGACTTGGAAGTCCCACTTTTGTTTAGCAATTGCCAGCTGTGGTTAGGCATGCTCGTAATATGACCAGCGAATACTAAAAAATGTCACTCGGGGCGTTAACTCATATTCAATTTTCCTACGTATAATCATTTGTCAGCGATGTGAAGTTCATATGATATATGTAGTTTGATATGAACCGACTTTATTTTGTGTCAGGATTAAGTGAAGCTATATGTTTATACAAAAAAGTCAAATGTAACAGAAATGTAGTGACACGTTACAATTAACGAATTGCAACTGTCATGAGTTCTTCTCGCATTACAGAAGCTTGCAACGGGAACTAGTTCCAAAAGTGGAAAGGAACGAGGAAGAAGCTTTCGTTCCTGTTGTAGAGGAATGTGTACAACACTCCAAAGTCAGGGCGATTTCTTCTTGATTTGTTTCTTGAGAAATTGTGATGCACTTTCTTAAGTATTCATGTTACATAAAGATGTTTGTAAATTATTTATTTCATTGCCCACCTGCCTTCTTGCAGGATGCCGTGGAACTCGTTATAATAAGCGATGCCACTCTCAGTGAAACACATCCGGTATTTAGGTCGAACAGAAATCTGCGGTTTTACTTGGTAAAATGAGGAGATTATCATTAGGCAATTCATAGTGGAAAGTTGCGTAATATCAGAATCCTTTAATACCGTTCCGTTCACGAAACTTCTCCGTCACTCTATGGGAGAGCTTGATATGCTGGCAAGAGCGACCACTACGCGGCGCAAGCTGGGATAGGGGGGCCACTGCTCCGTTGCGCCCGGCCATTGCCCGGCGGAACGCATTGGCAGCGGCGGCAGCTCGAAGGCGTTGTGTGAAGGCAGCTCGCCGTCCTTCGAACAAAGTTTCTGCATCAGCGTCACGAGAACTTCAAGGGCCAGTTCTCCACGCTCAAGGTCGACGGCATGAATATTCGAAGGAGCAATGCCTAAGACGTGCTGTGTGACAGGCAGCAGCACCAGGTACAGGAGAAACAAGCAAAAGGCGTTGCTCTTCTGTTTCCCCAGTAGCGCCTAACTTCGGGAGAAATGTAGATTACATTTTTTTTCACGCGAGAAAAAAACAAGGTCTCGCGGGCAACTGTGCGCGGATCATGCCCGGCAAGTGGCGGGCGGAAGCCAAAGTATTAAGCATAATGGTTGTGTATGTTCTCGGGCTGCAGCGTGCGCTTCTTCGTTTCCCGCCATTCCTTGATGCCCCAGGATTCAAGTGACGTAGGACAGAAAGCAGGACGTGAGGGTACAGAAATGTTGCCCCTCTTTAAATGCACCCGAGGAGCAGCATCCATTCATCGGTACACACCTATATATATTAAGTGGCGTATCATTAGTACCAAATTTTATATTCATTGCATGCTTTAAATCATAACCCTGCCCCCTCTCCCCCAAGCATAAAAAAGTATGGTATGGCACCTAGGTAATGTGGCAAAGGTCACCGAGCAGCTAGCACTGGCATCGAAAGGAACTTTCAGATTAGGCTGCTGTACTTTCCCTCCCGAAGAAATCATGGGTTGTCGGCCGGTAGTTATTGCTGCTATAAGCAGTAAACATAAGGAAACGTCAAAAGTCGGGTGTATCGACTAAATTGCGTCTAAAAAAGGGATCACTCAGATGTTAGGCATGTGAAACTCGTGCCTATTCAAGAGGCACCCTTAATACCGAAGCGAGCGGTCGTAAAAGCACTGAGCTGCTATAACCGCGACATCAAAACTACCCGCGTCAAGAAAGCGATCGGCGCTCACAAACGTGTGTCCAGAACAACTGCGCATTTGGGTGCAAACTCAATGTAAAGGTCTAGAATAAAACATCTAGCTCGACTATTCCCTTCATTCGATTACTTGGGTAGCAGCGCGCGAGAGACGAGCCGTATATAAACCAATGTGACTGCCCCTGTCTTACCTAGTCGTGTTTCATTTCGTTCACCTTCCTTCCGTATTTTCGGCACTGCCAAAATAGTAAGCTTTAGTACCGCATAAAGAGAAGAATAAGTGGATCTGTTCGGTCGCTTTTTTGTGCACTGTTCCATTGCTGCTCTTTTCTTGGACTATTACGCTGACATCCATTTCTTCGTGGTGTGCCAACAAGACGTCGGGCGAAGACTTCGAGGGCTCGGCGCCCTACAGGTACGAGGTTCCTTTATAAAAGACTTCGCTAGTACGCGACCACTACGGTGGTTGGTAGCCATCGCCACGAGCCTTATGCTCGTCTAAGTGCGTTAAAGCACATGAGTGATACTGCAGGACACAATGAAAAGCCTGGGGGCCTACAGGAGCGCCCAAGCATCATAAAGCCGGCCCGTTTGCTCATTCAGAACCGTGAAATGGCTCCAGCGAGCACAGCAGCAATGAAAGACGATGAAGCTGAGAGCAAAAAGCTTCGCCTAAAAGAGAATCCTTTCGACGATAAAACGTCAACCTATTACCTAAGTGATGAAGAAGACATGGGCGAAGATGAACCATTTACGTTGGTTACTTATAAAAAGAAACGAGCAGAGGGTATCCTAGTCGTCTTTCGTCCAACAGCTGAAGGTGCTAGCTTCTGGAAAGTGAACCCCAATAGAGTCTCAGCCGAAGTAGTTTCCGCTGCTAAAGAAAAAAGTCAGTCATTCAGAACGACCAGAGATGGAAGCTTCAGTGTCAGCGTTGCTTCCTTAAGTTCAGCCAAGCGTCTTCATATGCTTTCGAATGTAGGTGGCCTGGAAGTTAAGCCTTTCATCCCAGAGTCATACTCTCGGAACGTTGGGAGAGTAAAACATGTTCCTCTGCAGTAGTCAGATGAACAACTCCTAGAGTGCTTGAGAGATGCAGGGGTTATATCGGCGTGACGGCAAATAAAATACTACCACCAGGAAGATGGAGTAGTAACGTCGCGTCCACTTCACTCAGTGATTCTGACTTTTCGAGATGACCGCCCGATTCCAGGAAGAATCTACTTAGGATTCACCAGCCACCCAGTGGAAGAATATCTTGGTCCAGCACTTCGGTGCTATAACTACCAGCGATTCGGACACATGGCAAAAAGTTGCCGTAACACACGCCGATGTAAGATTTGCTCTGAAGAACACCATCATAAGGAGTGCAAGCCAGTTCTTCAGCCTAAGTGTGCAAACTGTGCAGGTAATCACGCTGTCTCATATTCAGGCTACCCGCAAAGTAAAGCTGCTGCAAAAATGCGTCGGCATGAGCTCATCCGTGGAAGAAAACTGCGCCCCAATGAACCATCTCCAAACCTTGAGATTGTTCATCCTGTACGTGATCCACCTCAGCAGCCACCGCAACAACAGCCGACAAGCACGCCAAGAGAACCGCCAAGAGAACCGCCAGGAGCACACCCGAGATACCACTCACGAGAAGTACCTTCAAGTAACCCAACCTACGCGTCAAAGCTTCGAACGCCCACGCGACCTCTGCCGGAAAGCAGCAAAATCGACAGTGCCAGTGTTCCCCCCAACTACAATATCGAAATGTCACGTCATTCTCAACGTCACGTCATTCTCAAATGGGCGTGTATACGCCCATTTGTTTTCCCGCCGCACCTTTGCAACGGGCTGTACTGCGTTTTGGTGTTGCCACAGGCAATAAAGTGTTGCGACCTTGAGCAGTATTGTGTTCTCGCTATGGAGACGGTTAACGCGTGCATGCCCTGCGGCTCGCTAAGACTAGACTCACGCTAGTGGTTGTACTCCTTCAGGATACGTGTCACTACAAGTAAACCACCAGGCCAAATAGCTCAAGAAGTCGTCCTTCTCAGCTACGGCTCTGCATTTATTCTCGATACATCTCCGTCACAACTAGCTCGATTGGTGCACTTGAGGGTCAAACATGGAACGTGGTTAGAAGGGTAGTAAGGGCAGCAAGCACATTCACTCCTATTGTACACAGAACGTGACATCTTGGAAGATATGGCTAATTTAGAAGTACGTGTTTCCTTCACCCCCTGATAGTGTTGCAGAAAACGTGCGACGTGGCACGTACTAGGAGGACACCCGTGTAAATATAGAATGCCAACAGATCCTAACTTAGTCGAAGTATTGAATTAAAACAATTATTCTATTCTACCCAGGTTCAGTGTCACACATTTCCTTCATTTGTCCTTGTTCTGTATCGTGCGTCTGCACAACAGCCTTGACCTTCATCGGAAGAAAAGAATTGCATTGAAAACATTCGTCATGGTGAAAATACACAACGTGTACACTTTAGCAGACTTAGAAAGATTGAAAGAGCTGAATACAATCCATGTTATGTTATACCGGATGTAGAACAAGAGAAGTTCGAGAAACTGATTACCTCACCACGTGGCCATATACTATACGATGTTCTTATTGTGTTTGTGGAGAGGAAGACGAAGTGATTCTCTTGTGGAACACATCTTGCGGTCTGTGCTGTATTTTATGCGTTCCACAGCGCAACAGCGGCGTCTCCAGCCCCCTACATTGTCGTCATGGATGTACAATCCCCGGAGATCCCGCCCAGTACCAGTTCATCCACGGGCATTGCTTCAAAAAAGCGTGGTAATTCATCTAGTGTGAGCGAGGACACCGAGCTGTACTCTGCATCAGACTACGAGTCCTCGGAAGACGGCTTCGAATCTGCGCTATACCGAAAGGCCAAACGAAGAATCATGAACGCATCATCGGCATCAAGTACAACCACTGTAAGGACAGCGCCTCAGCGATGGCCTCACTCCATTCTGTTTGTGCCGCAGACTACTACTGCCAATGTACGCTTCCTTAACAGGCAAGCACTGTCCTTGTACCTTGAAAACATTGTGCCTAACGAGATTAAGGAGATCAGGATAAACACGAGGAAGAATAATTTGGCAATCGACGTGAGGAACGCGAGTGCACTGAACACGCTACAACATGTGTCGGAGCTGGGAAACATCAAAGTCCGATCCATCATACCAACGAATGGTAACAGGAGTTATCAATGACATAGACACTGAAATCGCCAATGAATATCTTCCTGTACTGATAAAACCAGTGAGTGAAAACAACGTCATTGTGCATGCTGGTCGCCTAGGCAACTCTCGTTGTGTGCGAATAACATTCAAGGGCGACTGTCTTCCCTCTTACGTGAAGGTTGGCCATTTCCGTCACCAGGTTCGCCCACTTATTCCAAAGCCTATGCAGTGTTTCAAGTGCCAGAAGATGGGCCACGTGAAGGGCGTTTGCAGAAATTCCGCAGTGTGCCCCCCATGCGCTGAACACCACCACCACTCAGAAGACGACTGTAATGCAACTACGTTGAAATGCCCCAACTGCCAAGGAGATCACAGTGCTTCCTCCAAGGACTGTCCTCAGATTAAGAAAGAGATTTATACTCTGAGGCAAATTGTACGAGACAACTCGACTCACTGAGAAGCTGCGCAAAGAGTAAGGCGAAGGCGCCGTCATCGTCGAAGGTCCTCACGAAGGGCAGTGCAAAATCTGACGAGAAAGTCAGAAACTCAAGTGACATCAACAGGCGCTTCTCCTAGCACGGCAAACATCTGCGCTGAAAGAAAAGATCCTGGAAGATATCTCTTTCCAAAGGAAGGGCCACCCCTTCAGCCTAGACGATCTGTTGAGCCTCAACAGAAGCCGCCTCGAGAACAAGCACGAAATGCTGCAACAGCCGGGAAGCCAGATCATCGCGTGATGGTGATGCTAGGATCATTAGTGGACACCATTCGCATGTTGTTAAGCGACATGAATACACCGTGAGTCAAAAGTGCCCTTCAAATACTGGACGCGCTTAGTGCAGTGCTAGCAGCCCTAGAGTAGACCATGACTAACCCACCACTGTCTTTCAGGGATTAGGTTCGTAAAGCAGCAATACTGCGGTGGAATGCCAGGGGACTGAGATCGCGCATTGGTGACTTTCGTCGATTTGTGTACGTCAATATGTTTCCTGTAATCGTCATCTGTGAGCCAAACTTATCGTGTGCAATACGACTCTCGGGATACGAACCTTTTATGTCGTCTACTGTTACTGAAAGCAGCAAGGTTCTTGTGTACATTCACCGAGACCTCACTTAGATCCTTCAACCTGTACCACCTCATGACGGAAACCAATACGTATGCTTAAGAGTGAAAAAGAGGAGGCTCAACATCACTGTGGTTGGTGCATACCTATCACCATCAAGCCGTTTCGATCAAAAAAGACTACGAGACATCATAGGGTTAACTCCTGACCCGTGTGTTATCATTGGGGATTTTAACGCTCATCATACATTATGGGGAAGTCAGAATACCAACATGAAGGGCAGAAGCTTGGTGTCTTTTGCCTCCGACAACCAACTTTGGTTACTGAACGATGGCAGTCCTACATTTTTACGTGGCTCCACATACAGTAGCTGTCTCAACTTGGCTTTTGTTTCCCAAAGCTTAGTGAAACATACTGAATGGTTCACGGATATAGAAACGCACGGGGGTGATCACATTCCAACATACGTCAAGATCAGAGGATTGTCGCTTCCTAAAGTGCGCGACATGGTTAAAAGAGTGGACAGGAAAAAATTTCAGTCCCGTATGGAAGACCAATGCCAAGAACACACATCCGATTTACAAGAAGCCATCAAGAGCACTGTAAAAGAAACTGTGTGTACGATCCCACACCCTGTAAGAATCGTGGACATCGACATAGAGCTGGAGAGACTTTGAGCCTTGCGACAACGATCTGAAAGAAGGTCATCATCATCATCATCACCATCAGCCTGACTACGTCCACTGCAGGACAAAGGCCTCTCCGTTGTTCCGCCAGTTAACCCGGTCCTGTGCTTGCTGCTGCCAATTTATACCCGCAAACTTCTTAATCTCATCTGCCCACCTAACCTTCTGTCTCCCCCTAACCCGCTTCCCTTCTCTGGGAATCCAGTCAGTTACCCTTAATGCCCAGCGGTTATCCTGTCTACGCGCTACATGCCCTGCCCATGTCCATTTCTTCTTCTTGATTTCAGCTATGATATCCTTAACCCCCGTTTGTTCCCTAATCCACTCTGCTCTCTTCTTGTCTCTTAAGGTTACACCTACCATTTTTCTTTCCATTGCCCGCTGCGTCGTCCTCAATTTAAGCTGAACCCTCTTTGTAAGTCTCCAGGTTTCTGCTCCGTAGCTAAGTACCAGCAAGATACAGCTGTTATATACCTTCCTCTTGAGGGATAGTGGCAATATACCTGTCATAATTTGAGAGTGCTTGCCGAATGTGCTCCACCCCATTCTTATTCTTCTAGTTACTTCAATCTCGTGGTTCGGCTCTGCGGTTATTACCTGCCCTAAGTAGGCATAGTCTTTTACAACTTCAAGTGCACTATTACCTATCTCGAAGCGCTGCTCCTTGCCGAGGTTGTTGTACAGTACTTTCGTTTTCTGCAGATTAATTTTAAGACCCACCCTTCTGCTCTCCTTGTCTAACTCCGTAATCATGAGTTGCAATTCGTCCCCCGAGTTACTCAGCAATGCAATGTCATCGGCGAAGCGCAGGTTACTATGGTATTCTCCATTGACTCTTATCCCTAACTGTTCCCATTCTAGGCTTCTGAAAACCTCCTGTAAGCACGCGGTAAATAGCATTGGGGAAATTGTGTCCCCCTGTCTTACACCCTTCTTGATTGGTATTCTGTTGCTTTCTTTGTGAAGCACTATGGTAGCAGTTGATCCCCTGTAGATTTCTTCCAGAATGTTTATATATACTTCATCTACGCCATGATTCCGCAGTGTTTGCATGACGGCTGATATTTCTACTGAATCAAACGCCTTCTCGTAATCTATGAAGGCTATGTATAGAGGTACCGGCGCACAAAGGACATAAAAGATTTACGGACTGCTAGACATATGCAGAAGAAGATCAAACGTCGGTTGTACAAGCTAGAATTTCCAACGCTGGATTACTTTCTGTGAGTCACTCGATCCTCGTAAGCCTTTATCGCAGATATGGAATACGGTTAGAGGTTTGCGGTCATCGCCCATTCAGAAGTCACTATTCAAGGCCTTAGCCCTTCTCCAAATTCGACCAGATGTAGACGTTGCTAAAGACTTCTGTACCGGATTATCAGGGCAAACTACAGCCATCAGCAGCTCACCACTTTCGAGCAGTTGTCTGCCACCACGTGATTTCTGTATGGACTTCTCGTTCACCATTCAAAAGCTCAAAGCAGCACTCGCTTCATGCAAACGTACCTCCGCACCAGGGCCTGACGGAATCTCCTACAGAGCCCTGTGTCATCTGGGTGAGCGCGCGAGAATAGCTCTACTTGAGCTATATAATGATTGTTGGCTAGAGGGCACTGTCCCCTTAAGTTGGAAAACTAGTCGTCTAGTATCATTACTAAAACCTGGCAAATCACCATTGAAACTCTCCTCCTATCGCCCGATCGCATTGGCTAGTTGGGTGGGTAAAGTGATGGAGAGAATGATTCTTGGCCGACTCGAGTGGTACTTGGAGTATCATGACATCTACCTTAATGCCATGGCTGGCTTTCGACGTGGTCGATCATCGATCGATAGCGTCATCGACCTAATCACGTACATTGAACACGAGAAAGGCCATAAGCGTCTTTGCACCTCTCTGTTCCTTGACGTCAAAGAAGCCTGTGATAACGTTACACATGAAGCCGTCCTTACCGCAATAGAAGAGATTGGAGTGGGTGGCCGAATGTTTAAGTGGATACGCAGTTATCTCCGAATGCGATCCAATTTTGTGGGTACAGAGACCGGGAACACGTCTACACATTTCAGTTGTCGTGGCGCCCCTCAGGGTGGTGTACTGAGCCCCGTGAAATTCAATATAACACTAATCCTCTCCATACGCACCTACCAAACAATATTTATCCATCAACATACGCTGATGACATCTGCATGTGGACATCTGCTGTAACTCGCCTGCAGTTACGAGCGAAAATACAGAGAGCTGCTACTGTAACTGCTTTGTATCTACGCAATCGAGGCCTGGAAATTTCCTCTGGAAAGTGCGCTCTTGTGGCATTTACGCGCGAACCCATGTCGAATTACAGAGTGTCAATTAATGGTCAAATATACCATATCGTCGATCTCACAAATTTCTTGGTGTCATAGTCGACAAAGACATATCATGGAGCCTTCATGTGTCGTATTTGAAAAAGCGTTTGTCAGGCATATGCCATCTTTTCAAGTTTCTCGCTGGAAAGACTTGGGAAATGCAGCCTAATGCTATGTAACGACTGTACAGGGTGCTTTTCCTTGGATTTTTACGATACAGTCTGCCTGCATTATCAAACGCCAGCAAAACAAGTCGACGCATGATACAAAGCGTTCACGCACAGGCGCTTCGAATATGTCTAGGTCTGCCTCAGGGTGCCTCAACAATGGCGACTATAGCTATAGCCAAAGATCACCTCATGCAGACCCATATTGAAATATAAGCTTTGAGGACACACATAAGGCATGTGGGCCCGACTCCCCATCACAACCTAGCCTCTCTACCAGTGGATAGACCTCATACTTCCTTTTGTCGAACAATAACTACACATGGTGACTCCCTACCAATTGGTTTTACGCCCGCAGCGAGACCTTCAATTCCTCCATGGTGCCTCAAACAGCCAGTCATCAACCTGACAATACCAGGCATCCAGAAAAAACGAAATTTCTCAATACCAGCCCTCAAGCAGCTCGCCTTACTTCTGCTGTACGAGAAGTACTAAGACTGCACCCACGTCTACACCGACGGCTCCGTCCTGCCAAACAGCTCAACTGCGGCGGTCGTTATTCCAACGCACGTCACAACCATCAAATTCAGGACAGCTCATGCAACTACAACAACGGCAGCAAAGCTTGCAGCGCTTCGCGCTGCGCTGAGTTTCATTAGAGAGTTTTAGTACTGCGTACGCTGCGTACGTGGCGGTGTTGCGTACGTAAGGGCGCCACGTTCTGCGTAGTGCGTAGCGCCGACCGCAACGCGCACGTATAGCATTACGTACGTAGCCGCTACGTACGCACGCATGAGATGCGTGCGTGCGTACGTATGAGGTGATCGCGCCGCTCTCGAACAAGTTCGCGACAGTGCGAGATTTCGTTTTGCAAAATGGTGGCATTGAAGGCAAGCACCGACCGGCTTTGTGGCTCAAAATATGGCCATAATCTGGCTATAACACTTGGATTGGCTCACATTGGCTGTCAACAACACGTGCTTCTATTTTGATCTACCAGATGACGCAACACGCTTCACGCTCGTTACGTACGCGGGTACTACGGCGCACTAAAAGCCGATTAGTGGCAAACGACGCCACGTAACGCAAGGCGCTTGCGTGATGCGTACCTAGAACCATTCCGCAGTACTAAAACTCTCTATTAACGACCAAAGCACGCAACGGTGGACGATTTTCTGCGACTGCAAGGCGGCACTGCAGTCACTTCAGTCAAATATACGCCATGGTTCACACGAGCAGTTGGTATTTGAAACAACAGAAATGCTACACCATATAACAGAGAAAGGACACCACGTTATATTTCAGTGGTTACCAAGCCATTGTGGAATTATCGGTAACGAACAAGCTGATGAAGCTGCCCGTTGAGCCCATACAGAAGACAACGACCAGTCAATACCCCTCTCAAGGACGGACGCTGTTAGGAGGCTCCGCATGCATGCTCGCCAACGCTTCATGACTCTTTGTAATGAGCCTCTCTTTACGCATGCAAGATTACGATCCCTTGATCCAACGTTAAGCATGCAGCTTCCAACAAAATTCGACGAGACGACGCTACTGCTCTGTGCAGGCTATGATTGGGAGTCGCGTTTACAGGTGCGTACAGGTTCCGCATAGGTATGGCCGACACCCCCGACTGTGCACACTCCGGATATAAAGAAACAATTCGACATATTCTGTGTGACTGCCCGAAATGCAACCTTGAAAGACAACACCTTTCTAATAAACTAAATAGGTTACATGACCAGCCGCTGTCAGAAGAAAGTATACTGCGCCATCGTCATGACTCATCGTCACAAAAGAACGCCGTGCAAGCGCTACTGGGCTTCTTACGAACTACTGGCCTGTCGGAACGCCTCTGAGTGGACTGATTTTGTGTGTGCGTGTGTGTCGGTGTTTTTCTCTTATTTATTTTTAACTCCCCCTTTCTCTTTCAACCCCCTATTACCCAACCCCAGTGTAGGGTAGCATACCGGATACTAGCATCTGGTTAACCTCCCTGCCTTCATTTTTTCTCGTTTCTCTCTCTCTCTCTTATTGTGTTTGGGCCGTCCTAGTTTATATGTTTTGAAGAATAATGAAAACGTAAAAGGAGCTCTTGAATATCTGGTGTAAAAGCTGAGTGCTAAGCAAAAATGTATCTGGTGAGAACTTTTCCGATTCATTGTGTCCATATTCTGATGCATCGTTTTCGAAAACACGTATTGGGATGAACAAAGCCGACCAGAAGCATTACAGTGACTATAATTTTGGGGAGGGCCAGTGCATGGTAACTTGGGAGAAAAATGATTACTTTGTGGAACAAGTTTCTTTGTTGTTTTCCTCGCTTGCTCTCGTACAACTACTCGCTTTTGTTTCTCTGTCTTGTAGTCAACACAATGAACGTTGCCTATTTGATAATGCAGAAAACTAACAGTTACCACAGAGCAAGAGTTCATGTTTTTTTCTTGAAAAATAGCGCATTGAGAAACAAATCGTCAGGCCTGCCAGTCATGCCTTCAACTGAAACTCAAAGTGCCCTGTGTCAATCGTCAAAGTCACAACAAAAGCTAGATAGTCAGCCTTTACAAAACCCCTTCCATTCTCCTTGGTGACATCTTGTACACATTCAGTTGTAAGGTACTGACTGATCCATATATTACAGTAATTTTATGAACGAGTGGCTTGTTGAGTGGTTCGAATTGCGGGACGACTGGTAGTCGCTTCACCCCCAGTGTTGCACGGAACAGCGTTCCAAGAAAAGTTATTCCAGAAACTAGTTTGTTTTTGGAGGAACATAGGAACACCCCCGTTTCATTAAGGATCGCTGGAGCTGTAATGGTAACTAGTTGCGTTTACGTGAGAATGGAAGGTGTTCCTCTTGTAAACGTTCCTCGGCATTAAACGCACGCCGCACATAATGCGAAACAGGGCGGTTTGGCGAATGCGTGAGGTGTGACAACGTACCACTCACCTGTCACTGCGACATGCTGGGTGCAGGATTTTTCTTTAGGGCACCCCTCGGGAGCACAGGAAAATGCGGGATGCCGGGACTGATCCTGTGTGGAAAAAACGTCCGATTACTTTTCTTAGCAGTGTGATCCAGTCTGATAGCAATCTAGGGCTGTTCTGGAGTTTTGACACGCCTTAGATAATTATCAATGGACATTCCAGAATGGTCGAACCCCACTGTGGGGTTCCCGCCAAGAGAGGGCGCACTATTTCTAACATCAGTGACTTTTTTGATCGACTAACTCATGATAAGACAGATGCTTGGGCTAGTTGGTGATTGACAATAAACATATTTGTACAGCGCAATAATACGAGTCAAGACTACGAGGATGGGGGTTTTGCTGTGTTGCCGATTAACGTCAGCGCTCTTTCTGTACTTGTCTCTTCTTCTGTAGTTACGTCGTAACTACTCGTAGTCTTGCACTGTGCAAATATGTTCACTAACTCATGAGTAGCCTCTCTTTCTCTCTCTCTGTATGTATGTGTGTGTGTGTGTATGCGTGTGTTTGTGCGTGTATGCGTGTGTGTGCGTGTGCATATGTGCGTTCACGCGCACGTATTCTGGCGGTTCTGCAACGCGTTCATGTTACCTTGTCGGCACAGTCGAGGCAACTGCGTGCGGTTTCATGGCGTGAGCGATCCATGAGGCACCGCCGTGTGGTTCTACTGATGGGCTCGCCACCGTAATCTCACGCAGTAACTTCCTAAATTGCATGAATGGTCTTGGGCCCCAACATAGCGGTGAGAAAGTCACACTTTGGAAATTTATTCCCTAAAACTGAGTCCTCTTGTCGCGTGCACTGTATGTTTCGGATGTTTATATATGTTTGATGTTCACGCGCTCACGGACTGCAAAGCTGCGACATAGTTCTGAGGAGTGTTTTCCTCGTCGCGTCTACTGTGGCTGCTCCGTGGCTCAATTCTTCCTTTAGTATCTCGTTCATGTGCCCGGCAGCTATTAACTAATCTCTCTTTTGACACCCGGGTGCGTGGATGGCAGGGAAGAGGACAGAAACGTAATGGAAGCGGGTGGAGCAGTGGTGCCTCTCTGATGCCTGCGACGGTTGCGTTATGCTAGGCAATTATTTACTTCATCAGCTATTTTCGTGGCTCCCGGTCTATAATATTATTTTAAACCGTTTCGATAGTCACCGCACCGATAACAACTGTTCATGCAATAAACAACACGTGCATTCAACGACGCAGTCTTGTTGCACTCTCTGAGCCAGCGCACACCTCTACTACGTAAACTGACATTGTTGTCATTTGTTCACATGCCAGAACCCTCAAGTTCTTGATGGAGTCGTTCTTCAACATTGACCATGAGTTACTAACGACCAAACAAAGCTGTCTGTCATATACCAACATCGAGAGGTAACCCATCCTAACTGCGAACAAGGGGCGCGAATCTTAGACCTTACATTTCATATACTCGCACTGCAGATTGAATCAGCGCTCGTTAAAGGACTACGTAATGTTCCTTTCGGTGCAATGTTCCCTGCGTGAGCCCTATTTATATTGGTGAATCTGTGGCAATTTCCATTTGAAACTTGGATGACACGTGAGCTTCACCTTCAGGAATAGAACATGATATCACAATCGGGCTGCATGTGTGTCGCCTTATCACTTACAAGCGAGACCTCAATCCTCGGTGGATGCTTCCACTATGGCACCCCAAAATGAACGTTAGCACGTGTAACATTCACTGTTTTCATTATGCACGGAAATCCACGTTTTAACAATAATTCTCTCTGGAGCTTCACCCCTCTTATTATCATTCACTTCGTTGACATGCTGCGATTTTTTTAGCATTCGTCCAGACAGTTCAACTGTTAGTTCCTCTAGAGCAATCTACGAGGACCAACATTTACACCAGTGCTAGAAGGTTACAGTTGAGCTGTCGTAGGTCGTCGCGTTGTTAGTCGAAAAACAGTTGCAGCCAATTTGGACCCCAGAAAGACCAATGGCTTACCCCATTTTAGGCCTTTTCGGCTTAGAGTGTAGAAAAAAAAAACAGTAAACACGCATTTAAAGTGATTTTAAAGGATGTGTCCCAGCGACGTTGAGGCCACTTCGATCGATGTCCGGAAAACGGAGTATTTGTGGTCCATACGGTGGAATACGCGTTGATTTGCATGCGTATTGCAGTGCCTAATCGCTTTTATCGGTAGTTTGAAAATCTCTATTTATTTTTACAGGGCAGTTATAAAGAGCAATCTAACGTGATCCCTACCACATTTGCCTAGAAAAGTCGCGGACCAAAAGCATCTATTTTTAATCTTCCCAGTCTGCTGGTGCATCTGATGGTGTACATTCGGGTGGTTGCCTCAAATAACTCCAAGGGCTACGACAAATAGCGGTGAAAGGGCGAGTAATGGTTACTACTGCAGTATGCGGGTTAACGAAGGACACGGGTAGAGAAACGTTACTTGCGTACCTGGTTGTTCTTGTTGTAGAGCCTTCAAGGATAGGAGGTAAGCTTTTAGAGGAATATTAGGAACACTTTTACGCATTGTTTTTCTTGTTTCAGAGTTATACATATATTTGTTTTTTTATGTTTGTAGTGATTACAGCAGCATTGTTTATTTCTATGTGCATATTCTGTGCACTTCTTTGAGCACTGTATACGGCAAATGTACGTGTGTGCACTATATCTCTATTTGCTGAATGCCTAGTAAACAGGGGACCCGAAATTTCAAGCGAGAGTTGCCCCGTTTTTTTCACGCCTTCCTCTGTTCCTATGAAAATAGATTGAAAAGGAATCGCATTAAATTTAACACCTTAAAATGCCGTCACCAATCTTAGGTGAACGATAGTTATAGCGCGAGAACAAAACGACGACACAGAGACAAGAAGGACACGTTTTGTTCTCGCGTTATAACTATCGTCATGCCATACCAACTAGCCCAAGCTGCCACACTTCTTAGGTGAACACCCGAATATATACCAAAGGGTCAGTCAACAGGCTTCAATTTTTTTTCACACACCCTAAACAAGCTAGCGCATCTTTCCTATTCGAGACCAACCTTTTTCTACGTGCAGTGACGTCAACTCGGTGGTTGGTGACGTTATGCAGCACACAGCTCGTCTACTGGTTTAATCCTAGTCTCAATAAACAGTAAGTAAGTCAATGTCACCGATTGCCGAGTTGACGTCACTGCGCGACGAAGGAGGCAGGTCAGGCGTGCGAAACATGCACGAGCTTGCTTTGGGGGTGTCAAATAAAGTCAGAGCCTGTTTAGTGGCCCTTTAAACTTTTTTGCCATGCGAATGAATTCATTTTTATCAGCCACTTCTACCCGACAAAAATGTTGCTGAAAAGTTATTTCTAGGTTATAGTGTGCTCTGACCAACCAACGCTTTCGAAGAATTTCATAACACTTTCCCGAAAAATATCCAGGAATTATCATTCATAATTGCAAACGTGAAGTAATACCACAAATGGTTTAAGATGCTCTACATTCTAAATAAAGAATTCTGCCTGGTGTGGTGCATGGTTCTTTCAGCTCCGATATACTGGTAGGCGTCGTTGCTGGACTCCGTATTGCGAGTGCAAACGGAATCATTAGCGTGTGCATGTATGGCGGTAATGGATGTCAGCGCCAAGCGTGCGTCAAGAACAGTGGCGGCTACGTTACTGTCTCTGTTGGTTATCTTCTCCGGCGTTGGCTCAACCATGTGATCAAGGCGGTTTTGCATTCGCGGACGTTTCCTTCGCGACCTCTACCTTGTGCCGCCGCACTTCACTGCAAATACTATGTAAGGACGGTACGCCCACTCCGACACTGGCTCGCTATTCTTTGAGGCCATCACTAAGTGTCTTTACGCCGGCTAGCGTCATTAACCATGGTTCCCAATCAACTAAAATACCATCTTTGTATCGAGTCCTTCTTGCATTCCACCGACGTTTGGAGGCTATGCGCCCAGAAATAGAGGTGGCCAAACCTAAAGTGGTGGACACAATGGCCGCCCTTCTAAGGCCCTTAGTGCCACAGCATCGTCAACCTCTAATGAGCCGCCCTTGGAAACCAATACCTGCAGGAGTGTTGCCATTGTATCGAGTCCTTCTTGCATTCCACCGACGTTTGGAGGCTACGCGCCCAGAAATAGAGGTGGCCAAACATAAAGTGGTGGACACAATGGCCGCCCTTCTAAGACCCTCAGTGCCCCAGCATTGTCAACCTCTAATGAGCCGCCCTTGGAAACCAATACCTGCAGGAGTGTTGCCAGGACATCTAAGGGACTTTGTCTGGCGGATTTGCTGGAGCTTGCTCCTCATTAGAGATTGGTTGCAGCGATAGCAGGTGGGTCGCACTTCCACTCGCCCCAACTGCGTCATGGTTGAAACTAATAGACGTGTGACATGGCCTCCCACCCTTTCTGACGAGTGATCTATCCTGGTTTTTGGGGACAGGGTGTGCGAACATTCGTGTCCAATGACCCATTTCCGCACGGGCGTTTCTTGGCTGTTTCAATAGTTGCGGGGCTGTTCAGCCTTTGAAGAAACCGATGCGAAGTTATAGTTGCAAATCGCTGCCGGCGTCCTTTGTGGACGATACTGAGGCGAATGAGACGAGAGATCCTCGCGTTCCTCTCTCGGGAGCTCTTCTTTTTCGGCAAGCACGAGTTTCTGCAGCATATGTCGTGCCCTTTCGTCAAGGTTGAACACGAAAGCGTACAACACATTTTTAGATCTACCTGGTGCTAAGCAGCGCCTGTTGAGTCGTAACGATATCGTTTGTAACCAATTGTGTTTCATTGCATCTATTGTATTGTTGTAACTTTGTATCATGATATCGCATTGAGTTATTGTGCACATGTATGCCAACATTGTAATGCATATTAGTGCAATGATGTCTTCATTGCAACGTTGTGATGTTTGTTGTGATACATAGATTTGCCAAAGTGTGTGCCCTTATTACTGAAATGTTATGAAACCTTTATTTTTTATACACTGTGCAAACAATTTTTTCTGTAAACAGATGTCAGGCCCTCGGGACGGCTACAGGCTCTCTAATAGTAGAGTATCTAGTACTCTAAATTGTTACCCACTTTTTGTAAACACATTCACGGTGTTTTCTGGGTGCGTCGTTTTTAATAGGCCCAAGCGACGGCTTTATGCTCCCATAGTAGCGTACCAAGTATACACTCAAAATCGCCGAACAGGTGTTCTAAGGACATTTGTTCCTAAGCGATATTCGGTGCCTGTATTTAGGTGGGGGCCCCAAAAAGGTATGTATGAATTTGTGCTCTATATTCAATGGAAGCCAATGCGTGAAGTAGTCGGTGCCTCGCTGCCATCATCGTCATCTGCGTATCGCGAGGATGACAGCAAAACAAATAAAAAAACAAGACGTCATAATAGGTAGCGATAGCGAGTTTGCGCATTTACACGGCGTGGCAAGAAATTAAAACATTTATTTTCTGCTGACCTTTCACATCTTCCCAAGTACTCAATTTTATTCCTCCTACATGGCGCGCGAGAAAAAAGGAAGACTGCCAAGGCAGATTGGAAAGACAACGTTGCATTAACAGCCAAATAGTGAGCTCGTCGTGAGCACCAACCCCGAAGGGGCGTCTGCTTACGCAGGCGTTTGGTGTGTAGCGACACCATGGACTCGAGCTAGCGGGCTGGTTTCAACTGCCTCCCACGCCTAGCCGTGCGTGGCTTTGCCGTGTCCGGGGAAAAGGGGATCCTGGGGGTTGAGCCGATGCCGGGTGATCGGACCTTTAAGGCCCCCCGGCAGAGGCAAAACACCCCTTTGGCCCCGGCTTCACGCAGACGGCACCTGTGGGCGGACCCACCAGGGGAAATTGGCAGTCGCCTCTTCCTATCTCTCTTCCCCACAACTTCGACTTCACTGTTTTATCTTTACTGTCACTCACACTGTTTCACTGTTTTATCTGTACGGTCTACTTCTCCTTTTTGTTTACTTCCAATTTTTTCTGGCGGCAAGGGTTAACCTTGTGTATGTGCTCTGTCTTGGGCAAAATATATTTGAATATAGCGAGTGTGCAGCTGACGTTGTCAAGCCTGATATAATTTTAGAATCTGTCACGTCCACGTGTTGGGCTCCATGGTGGGCGGCTGGCATGGCTGCCGAACTTACTTATATTTTATGGCTTTTACTTCTCTCCCTTCGCTGCACGATCGTCCTCTCTCGAAGAGAGGGTGCACCGAAGACGTTTGCAATTATTTCAGAAAACCCAAAGAAACACTTCCCCGCTACCATGTAATTCACTGAGAAACTGCTGAAAAGAACGCCAGAACCAACTCGCCTTTTGTTGTCTCCAAATACCTCACCACTGCACTTGGCCCAGGTTACCAGGCTACAAGAATGGTTAGTGGGGATCTCCTACTTGAAGTAAATAGTCAGATTCAGTATCCAAACCTCTAGAAACAAGAATCGTTTGGTAACATTCCCATCTCAATTACACAACACCCTTCACTCAACATTTCCTGAGGCGTGGTGTCCGATCAAGACTTGCTTGGTTTGACTGAAGGTGAGCTCCTCGAGGGCTGGAAGGACCAGCAGCGGACACGAAGTACAAAGAAAAAAAATCAGGCGTGATAAGACAGAAGTTCCAACGACACATATAATTGTGACATTTTGCACCAGTACCCTGCCTGAAAATCTCGAAACAGGATACTTGAAGTTAAACGTGCAACCCTATATCCCCAACTTACGACGTTTCGTTAAATGCCAGCGTTTTGGTGACGGCTCTCAGAGTTGCCGCGGCACACTCACATGTGCCAAGTGTGCCACCACAAGACACGCCGCAGACGAGTGTAAGGTGGAGGATGGGGCCCACTGCGCAAACTGCGATGGTGCCCACCCCGCATACTCCCGAATCTGTGCAACATAGGAAAAAGAAAAAGAAATAGTTACATTTAAAGACACACAAAACATAACTTTTCAAGAAGCCCGACAAGAAGTATCTGGATTTTTCACAAATAAACCATCGTTGGCCAATGTAGTGCAACAGGGGGCAGGACTACAACGGCCTGCGGCAGCAGCCCATGCCAGGCACAGTGTGCCCAGGCGGTCACCGATGCCCCCACCCACGGTGGGAACAGCCAAGACTGCCATGCCACTCGTCCCCACGGCCACACCCGCGGTCGCTGCAAGCTCTTGTGTAGCCGTTATTGTTCATCAAAAAGTAGCATGCACACATTTACCACTACAAACAACTCTAGAGGCAGTGGCTGTTCGAGCAGTTCTTTTCAACAAACTCGTCACCATCTGCTCTCTGAAAATACCCCCCCCCCCCACAACCACAGTCTTGAAAAACGAGAATTCCAGTCCTTGATAGATCAACTACCTGGACCTTATCTGGTCCTTGGGGACCTGAATGCTCATAGCAGTCTATGGGGTGATTCTCGCTGCGACGCACAAGGTCGTCTCATTGAACAGTTACTTTTCTGTTCCGCTGCCTGTCTGTTGAATAGGAAAGAGGCAACATATATTAATCTTGCCAAGAAAACTTACTCTACCATAGACCTCAGCATAGCATCTCCTTCGCTTGTACCATTACTTCAATGGAAAGTTCTAAATATTCCACACGGAACTCACCATTTTCCTGTCGTTTCGAGTGCCCAAACAAAACACGAATGTCCTCCACGAGCTCCCAAATGGCTTATATACAAAGCCGACTGGGAACAGTTCCATACCATTACTAATTTAAGTTGTACTGTCATATGTGGCCAAGACACGCTGTTCGCAGCTGTAGCAGCAGAAAGACCGCATGGGGATGGAGGCCATGGCCATGGAGAGCAGCCGCGCATGCTTCGCTCGGCCAACCTCAACGGCGAGGTGTCGGATGAGGACGACGCCGTGGCCGCCAGTAAGTGTTGCTCCTCGACGTGTGTGTAATATATATATATATATATATATATATATATATATATATATATATATATATATATATATATATATATATATATATATATATATATATATATATATATATATATATATATATATATATATATATATATATTGAGAGAGAGAGAGAGAGAGAGAGAACAAAGAAATCGTTACTCGACTCTTGTCTTTTCACTGCTATATGCTTAAGAACAATTTATTTTGTTGTACTTGCAATTGTAGCTGATTTATCTATTTATTGAGTCATGTATTTAGTTATATAGTTATGTTAACTGTCGCCGGACTCTACAATGGAGCCGATGCCTTTGTCAGTGTCAGGCACCCCAGCCTTTAGCCTCGGCTTCTTCCTTTGTATGATAAGAAATAACCTTGACATCATATATAAATGAATATATATATATATATATAAATGAACATATATATATATATATATATATATATATATATATATATATATATATATATATATATATATATATATATATATATATATATATATATATATATATATATATATATATATTGCATTAAGAGGTTTGGGGTGTGGCCGCACCGCTAGCCACCGCCGGGAAGGCACTAACTCACCAGAGAAAGATTGGCCACCTTGGTGCAGTATCTGGCACTACCTCCCACATGCATACGTCAAATAACTCAGGGCCCTCAGTCCCCAGCAGCTGCGAAGCAGCTGACATGGTGGCGGTCAGATCTGCAACGCAGCAGAGGGTGCTAAGAATCTCTGGATCCGGACAGGCCGCCATTGAAATCTGCACTTGGACACGTTTAACGCTAGAACCTTATCTAGTGAGGGAAGTCTAGCTGTACTATTCGAGGAGCTAGAGGGTGTTAAATGAGATATAATAGGGCTCAGTGAGGTTAGGAGGACAGGTGAGGCCTATACGGTGCTACAGAATGGGCACGTCTTTTGCTATCGGGGCTTGGCAGACAGAAGAGAACTGGGAGTGGGGTTCCTAATTCACAGAAACATAGCTGGCAACATAGAGGAATACTATAGCTATAAAGAAAAGGTGGTAGGTATCGTAAGTAAACTGAATAAAAGATACAAGATGAAGGTAGTACAGGCTTGCGCGCCTACATCTAGCCATGATGACGCTTCAGTTGAAAGCTTCTATGAAGGCGTGGAGTTGGTAATGAGTAAGGTAAAAACACAGTATACTATAGTGATGGGCGGCTTTAATTCAAAGGTAGGGAAGAAGCAGGCTGGAGACCAGGCAGTAGGAGATTATGGAATTGGTACTAGAAACGCCAGAGGAGAGCTACTAGTAGAATTCGCAGAACGCAATAATTTACGGATTTTGTTTACCTTCTACCGAAAACGAGAAAACCGCAAGAGGACATGGAGGAGCCCTAATGGCGAAAATAAGAACGAAATAGACTTTATAATGAGTGCACACCCAGGAATCGTGCAAGATGTGGAAGTGGTTGGCAAGGTACAATGCAGTGACCATAGAATGGTACGGTCTCGTATTCGCGTAAACTTGAAGAAGGAACGACAGAAACTGATACGCAAGAAGCCAATCAATGAGCTAGCACTGAGAGGGAAAGTTCAGGAATTCAGAGTGTCGCTCAGGAATTCAGGTACTCGGTTCTTAGTGAGGAAACCAACCTTAGCGTAGATACAATAATAATCTGATGAGTATCATTATGAAGTGTGCTGTGGAAGTTGGAGGTAGGGTAGTTAGACAGGACACTGACAAGCTTTCCCAGGAAACGAAGAATCTATTTAAGAAGCGTCAAATCAAGAAAGTCACAAGTACAACAGACAAAATAGAGCTGGCAAAGCTTTCGAAGTTGATTGATAGGTGTAAGGTATGCGATCTAAGAAGGTATAACAAGGAGAGAATTGAACACGCTCTGAAAAACGGAGGAAGCGTCAAAGCAGTGAAGAGGAAACTTGGGATAGGCAACGATCGGATGTATGCACTAAAGGACAAAGAAGGCAAAATAACTACCAATATGGATAGGATAGTTAAAATAGCGGAGGAGTTTTACAGAGATATGTGCAGTAGCCGAGACAACCACGACCTTAATACTATAAGAACTAGCTGTGACCCAGATTACACCCCACCAGTAATGATAGAAGAAGTCAGAAAAGCTTTGGAGAGCACGCAAATAGGCAAAGCTGCTGGTGAGGAACAGGTAACATCAGATCTGCTGAAAGATGGAGGACAGACTGTATCATCACTAATCTATATTGTGTAAAAAGAGTAGGTAGAATGTTAATGTTAAGAAAGTAAGTAGTTCATTATGGTATACGATGCATCCATTTTATGTTCCTGTTGTTCCTGTTGTTTTATGTTCGATGCATCCATTTTATGTTCGTTTTATGTTCCTGTATTTCTTTTGTTAACGCTCATGTGGTACATGACATGTTAGTTTTTGTTGCTTGTTTGTATCTACAAAAAAAAAGGGAAAAAAAAAGAGAGGAAAAAAAAAAAAGTGCATCTGTGACGAACTACAGGTGCAGAGGCCTTTGTCAGGCGTATGAAACGCCTTTTGCTTCTGTATCCTTTTTCTTGCCTTTCAAGAAATAAAATAAATTACTACTACTACTACTACTACTATAAAACTAGCCACCCTGTTTACGAGGTGTCTCCTGACGGGAAGAGTACCAGAGTCTTGGAAGAACGCTAACATCATCGTAATACATAAGAAAAGAGATGACAAGGACTTGAAGAATTACAGGCCGATCAGCTTGCTCTCTGTAGTATACAAGCTATTTACAAAGGTAATTGCTAACAGAGTAAAGAAAACATTAGAATTCAATCAACCAAAGGAACAAGCATGATTTCGAGCAGTCTACTGAACAATCGACCACATTCATACTATCAATCAGGTAATAGAGAAATGCTCAGAATACAACCAACCTATATACATAGCCTTCATAGATTACGAGAAGGCGTTTGATTCAGTAGAAATATCAGCTGTCATGCAGACACTGCGGAATCAGGGCGTAGATGAAGTACATATAAACATTGTGGAAAAAATCTACAGGGGATCAACTGCTACCATAGTGCTTCATAAAAAAAGGAACAGCATACCAATCAAGAAGGGTGTAAGGCAGGGGGACACGATCTCCCCAATGCTATTCACCGCGTGCTTACAGGAGTTTTTCAGAAGCCTAGATGGGAACAGTTAGGGATAAGGGTTAATGGAGAGTACCTTAGTAACCTGCGCTTCGCCGATGACATTGCATTGCTGAGTAACTCAGGGGACGAATTGCAACTCATGATTACGGAGTTAGACAAGGAGAGCAGAAAGGTGGGTCTTAAAATTAATCTGCAGAAAACGAAAGTAATGTACAACAACCTCGGAAACGAGCAGCGCTTCGATATAGGTAATAGTGCACTTAAAGTTGTAAAAGACTATGTCTACTTAGGGCAGGTAATAACCGCAGGGCCGAACCACGAGATCGAAGTAAGTAGAAGAATAATAATGGGGTGGAGCACATTCAGCAAGCACTCTCAAATTATGACAGGTAGGTTGCCACTATCCCTCAAGAGGAAGGTATATAACAGCTGTATCTTGCCGGTACTTAGCTACGGAGCAGAAACCTGGAGACTCGCAAAAAGGGTTCAGCCTAAATTGAGGACGACGCAGCGAGCAATGCAAAGAAAAATGGTAGGTGTAACCTTGAGAGACAAGAAGAGAGCAGAATGGATTAGGGGACAAATAGGGGTTAAATATATCATAGTTAAAATAAAGAAGAGGAAATGGACATGGGCCGGGCATGTAGCGCGTAGATAGGATAACCGCTAGTCATTAAGGGTAACTAACTGGATTCCTGGAGAAGGGAAGCGGGTTAGGAGGAGACAGAAGGTTAGGTGGGCAGATGAGATTAAGAAGTTTGCGGGTATAAATTGGCAGCAGCAAGCACAGGACCGGGTTAACTGGCGGAACATGGGAGAGGCCTCTGTCCTGCAGTGAACGTAGTCAGGCTGATTATGATTATGATGATGATGATGGTGTTGATGATGATAATGATGATGACATATGTGGCTTAAGCATAGATGAATCTGTGCGGTACTTCACAGCTTTCCTTTCTGACGCAGCAGCCAAGTGCATACCGCAAACATCTGGTCTGCCCGGCAAGCGATACGTTGCAAGTTGGAAAATTGAGTGTCCTGACGCGTGAAAAGAGCAGAATAAGGCATGGATGTTGCTTCGAAACTCACCGACAGCCGAAAATCTTGACAGCTTTAAGAAAATAGTCCCAAGGCAGGAGAATACGTCGGCAGGCCAGGGATAAAGCTGGCACAAGTGTTTATCAGGGATCAATTTGTATACACAAGACGCTAAAGTCTGGAACATGGTTGGTAGGGTAGCAGGTAGAGAAGTACACTCAGTTCCACTTATACACACAAACAGAGTGACAGCCTGGAAGATCAGGCGAACTTCCTCGGTGCACACTACGAGCAGGTATCCAGCTCGTCACGCTATACTGAAGCTTTCCAAAGATGTAAAGCAAGAATAGAGAAGCAGAGACTAGAACACAAGTGTATAAAATACGAAGCATACAACCAACCTTTAAACTTAGCTGTTCTGCAAGCATCACTAAACTCCTGCAGTAATTACGCCCCAGGCTACGACCATGTCATGTAATAAATGTTGAAAAACTTGCTACTCAAAACGCGAAAAACTTTACTTTCCTTATACAATGCTGTCTGTCTTTCTGGCACCATCCCTACTTCTCAGAAAGAGGCTATTGTTATGCCTATTTTAAAACAGGGCAAGGACCCTTTGTCATTTTCGAGTAATAGGCCCATTGCACTTACAACCTGCCTTTGCAAACTTTTTGAAAAGATGACAAACCGCCGACTTTTCCACTTCCTTGAAACAAACAATCTGCTCGACTAATTTCAGTGTGGGTTTCGAGAGTATAGATCCACCATGGACCATCTGGTGCGTATCAAGGCAGAGATCCGAGAAGCTTTCGTTCTCAAACAATACTTTCTCTCTGTGTTTCTTGATATCGAGATGGCATACGAAACAACATGGCGATTTGGTATATTAAGAGACTCGTCTAATCTGGGTATGCACGGTAGAATGCTTTCCATATTGAGAGTTACTTGTCCAATCGGAAATTCCGTGTCCGTGTGGGCAATGTTCTCTCCCGAATTTTCGTTCAAGAAACGAGAGTACCGCAAGGTGGTGTACTTAGTTTTGCACTTTTTATTATCAAAATGAATTCCTTGCACCTGTTCATCCCCCGCAACATGTTCTATTGTACATAAGTCGATGACGTCCAGCTTGGCTTCAAGTCACACAACCTGGCAATGCGTGAGTGGCAGCTTCAGCTAGTTTTAAACAAGGTCTGCAAACAGGCAGAGGCACACGGATTCTGACTGAACCCACAAAAAAACCACTTGTGTCTTGTTCTGCCGAAAGAGAGGCATGCACTCAAACATGACATTCGAATGAATGGTCAACGTCTGTCTGTTCATACCGAGCATACATATTTAGGCCTAATTTTGGACCACCTTCATACCATACATCAAGTATTTAATAACAAAATGTTTAAAAGTCATGAATGTTCTAAAAGTGTTGACACGTACTACGTGGAGCAGTGACAAGCAATGTCTCATGAATCTGTATAGAAACCTCATTCGCACCAGCTTAGATTATGGGGCCACTGTTTGTCAGTCTGTGACTCAGTGTTTTGAAGATGCTGGACCCTGTGCACCATTTGGGCATCCGCCTTTCTACAGGTGGTTTTCACACCAGCCCCGTAGAAAGCCTATACTTTGAGTCAAATGAGTGGTCACTTCATCTACAGAGAACTTACATGTCCTTTGTATATTTCCTTAAGGTGAAAGCAGACAAGAAGCTCCCCTCATACTCCACTAATATTGATTTGTCCAGCTCCATTCTGTTTTAAAACAGGCCTTAGATGAGGCAGCCCTACTCAGTTCGCCTGAAGGGTCTAGCTGAGAAAACTGGTGTGTCACTGGAACACAGTTTATTGGCTCCTGTAGCATACCCGCCACCGTGGCAGTGGCAGACTATAGAATGTGATGTGTCTTTCCTAGAAATTACAAAATTTGCGCCCATTGCCTATATCCGAACATACTTCCTGAAACACAAATCGACATTTTTTGTATGACCTCTCAAAACTGCAGCCAAATATTACATTGTTTGAAACACAAAATAAAGAAACAAGGAAAATAAAAACTTGGAGAACAAACTGCTTCACAGATAAGTTATCTTACATATTTCCTATGTTACTTAATAAATATGTGAAAGCTGGCATAGATTTTTTACACTGTACACAGAATCACTTGCGCGATATACACATGTTTAGTTTTTTAAAGATTTCTTTGCGGTTGCTGTATTATCAAGGAAGCTATTTTTTCGAATTTGGACTTGATTTTTATATATTTATTATTTTTTATCTATATGGTGTTGATGTTATTGTTGTTGACTTTACACTGCTGATTGTTTGCCACTGCTGTCGTGCTAAAAGGTGGCTGGAAGCCTGCCTCAAGCTGCCTCTTTCAGAGAGCAGCTTTTAAAGACGATAGTCTTTCTTGAGGACCTTCGACGCAAAAATTTTGGTCTGTCTGTCTGTCTGTACATTTGCCTGTTTGTCCACTCTTACCGGCATCGGGTTCTGAAAACGGCCGACCCCATCCGCAGCGACCACCAATGTTGCTCAAGGTTGAGCGTTCAAGCTTGTGCAAATGTCAATTAGAAAGCAAGCAATCATAGCGCATTTGTGGGGCACCATAACAACACGCATATATTCTGCATATGCATTCCTTACTAGAAAACGCATACATAAGAAATCTCAAGGACCGTAGCGCTTATCACGCTGCGCTAACCATGCAATTCTTGCACGGAACAGGGAGTGTTTCCAAAGCTTTGCTAAACGAGATGGTGGTGGCACCTACCCGTCACCTCGCGTTCTACACATTGTCACCTCTGAGAAGGGCGCGCACGGCCACGCGCTTTGTTTTTCAAAAGGAACTGCCAGATGGCATTCATGGCTCACGTGGGACATGACTTGATGCGCTCGTGAGCCTCCGCTGCCCGCCCGAGGCACTCTAACGCAGCGCCTCCGAAATACCATTCACTGATTTTCTTGTGCAGAACATGAAATAAATGTTTTGTTTATTCTTTCCACACGCAAGACAATCGACTTTAGACGATATTTGCAGATTGCATGCAGATACCGGGCCAATTTTTACCTGCAGCTGATCTTCGTCAAACTATTGATGAAAACTAAACATTATTATTATTATTATTATTATTATTATTACTATTATTATTATTAATATTATTATTATTATTATTATTATTACACACGTCCTGAGTTCATTACAGACGCCTCAAAGTCTAACTCTTCTGTGTCCTACGCTGCTGTCGGCCCATCCTTTACGGATGCTGGCCCTCTACACCCAGACACAAGTAACTTCTCAGCGAAAGCTTACGTGATACTTGTGG
Organism: Rhipicephalus microplus; assembly: GCF_043290135.1. NCBI lineage: Eukaryota > Metazoa > Arthropoda > Arachnida > Ixodida > Ixodidae > Rhipicephalus > Rhipicephalus microplus. The sequence goes on along the minus strand of NC_134707.1, from coordinate 105,898,879 downwards.
CCGCTAAACACATCAAACAGCTACAACAACAAAAAGCAGTAATTTATACAGACGTCTCTTTGTGGTAATGGCTCTGCACACTCTTAAAAACAAAAAGACCCTGTCCTCATCTTCCTTTACTCCACCTTATGCACACTCTACACACTCAAACAACATGTTGTTGTGTGCTGGGTGCCAGGGCATCGTGATATCCAAGGCAACGGGATGGTGGATCTGCTTGCTGCATCCGTCCACAAAAGCAGTGCCACTACACCCATATCAATGCCGGCCCTTGATCTCAAACCGTTTCTCAAACGAAAGATCAGGGATTACTGGCTGAGCAAGAGAGATAGACACATACAAAGCAAACTACACGTTATCCAGCCACTCCTTGGCCATTGGCCACCAGTATCAAAATCACGTCTAACAGACGTAACACCAACGAGGCTCAGGATAGGACACACATACATGACACACTAATACCTTTTGTCCGGTGGCGATCCACCATTGTGGGACAGATTTGGTGAGACACGAATAGTTCTTCACATTTTAATTCACTGTCAACAATTAGACCCTCTAGAAGACAACACTTTCTCTTACCCTACCGACAACATATACCATTACACCCTGCAATGTTCGTTGGTAGGGAACCACTTTTCACTCATTAATCATTGCTAGCTAGCTTCTTTTAAGAAAGGTGCACTCCTACCATATAATATACCAAGGCATTGTGTAGCCCGACTTCTCAAGAGAGATTGCTGCTGCGGTGGCTACATTAAAAAGCACTTGCCTCACGGCTCTTTGACACAAGGGCGCTGATGAGGCACTTGGGCTTGTGACAAATATTTTTACGCATGCTTTGATTATCAAAACCTTTTGTCACCCTTTTTTACCATACATATCACGCCACTGTCACTTTTTTAATACTTATGTTTTTACCCGCATTAGAGCGAGAAATTTTAGGGCTCCTATACAGCCACGCACCATATCTTTGTCCACATTTCTAGTGACAGAAATGGCGCTTTTTAGCCATGAATTGGTCCTTGCGCCACAAAGCACCACACATCATCACCATCATAGTAGTGTGCACCGAGCCCCTTTAGGATGAAGTGATGGTGAAAAAAACTGTTGACGGGCACAATAGTTGAATAACTCACGTTGCCTTATGATGGAAACCCAGCGCAGTGAAACAGCAGCGTTGAAAATATCACTTTGGCAACATTACAGCAGCGTGTTCCTTTGCTTGCCGCATTCACGTTCACGAAGGGCGAGGGCACGCCAGCCATGACCTAGCGAAGGCAGTCTGCCATCAACGGAGCGGATATCTACACAAGCTGCAAGCTAGTTTGGCTCTGAATTGTCACGCCGGTGAACAACAAGTAAGCAAAAAAAATAAGCGCTGGAAGGGACAAAAAATCCAACCACGCTAGACTGAGCGATGTCTCGTTGACTGGGAAATGTGCTGAACTAAACACAACCCAGATAGCAGACTGCAAAAGGTAAGTGTAACTCAGAGCGAAGCATGTAAAGAAGCCGATACGTCTAGAAAATGGTGGCAAGTCTGCTCTTCAGAGTCTGTAGAACATTATTTTTTCGTGGGGCTTAGCACCGTTTGTGGGAAGAAAAACCATTTCGGGAGAAAAAAAATAAAGGGGATTTGAGGAAGCCTTGAAATACTTTTTCAAGTAACCATGCAATGAATTCACTGAAAAAGTTCATTACCTCAAAAATTCAACGCCACAAAAGTTTTAGGAATCTGTCCAGTGCGAGTGGAGTTACAAAGATTTGACGCATGCTGCAATTGCACTCTCTTTTCTCTCGTACTGACGAAAGCGCTGGAAGCTGAGGAGGAACGAATAGCAGGGGCGAAGAAAATATGTCACGCGTGCCTTGAGATCATGAGCATTTTTTTTCTTTAAATTTGAACACGCTGTTTTTTCCGTGCTACCGTGCGCGCACGCGTGGGCAAGTCACGGCCTCCGGCGCTGATCACCGTGACGACCGAGGGCGCCATGTTCAAGCCAGAAATAGGGAGCCTCCATGTGCGCGCGTCTCCGTGTTTTAGGGTGGTGACAACTCCGATGATTTTTACTTACAACTGGCTAAAACGGCCCCCATACTTGACGGGCCGCCATGTTGGTTCAGAGTGGTCGCTCAATTACATTGACGGCAGCGTTGGTTTCAACGAGAAGAGGGTATTTTTATATAGCAAGTGCTGAAGGCTGAAGGGTTGTTTTCTGAAGTTAGCCACGGTTTGGTAGAACAGGAAAGACATATTCGTGACTCGAGTTTGTATAAAATACTGTTCGTTTCTCCCACTTGGTAGACCCACCGCATCGGCGGAGTGAGGTTGTTTAGGGAGCCTATATTTGCGAGGGAGAGAACCTCGATGTCACTACGAACGGACGTCAAAGTCTGTGCGCCATTCATGATGCATATTCACCTTAGCACTGCAAATACCTCAAAGGCCTCTTAGTGCAAGGCTCGAAACTGTGCTGATTATATGATGGAACTCGTAACGACAGGGAAGGCAGAACAAACAACCGGGTAGCTCGTGATGTTCTCTCTAAACCGAATAGCTCCACTAGCCAGTTTCTAATTCCCCAAACATTTCGTTTCTCCGTAATATAATTCCTACAGCAAGTTTAGTTCTTGCGAACTAATCTGTACAATGACTGCTTAAAAGTCTTACAAGTTGTAAGCATTGCCCGAAAAAGTAGTGCATTCAATCACATTACACCGCCCTCCCCCTATGGTCACAAGCCTGTATACTAGGCTAGAAGAAAAACAAAGCGGAGCAACGAGGGACGAATCAAGTTTTTTCAGGTCAGATTTTATTGCAAACAGCATCGAAAAGGCATCCGGCCTTGTGTCTTCAAACCATCCTGTCTCCTTTGCTGAAAGCTTGTGTCCTCGCAGTGGGCCTAGAGTAAAGCAATAAGACAAAAAATCATACACGGCTCCGACCATATATACGGAGTCCATACACATTTTCTCTACTAGCACTAAATAAAAATGGAGTTTACGATATCAAATCATCTGTGTGTCTGGTGATGAAACAAATGGACGACACAAATAACGATGTACCACATAGGGCATATTTGAGTTATGGGCTGACAACCAACTTGCTTAGTGCACATATACTGCTCTGTTCAGGACCGACAGATAGGCAGAGGGATGAACGGACACGAACAGTAAATCTGTCGCATCCTATCTTATTAAAGAGAAGTCCTGTTTGCAATTATTGAGCAAGTTTCGGTGTGGTTGCGCGTGTCATTGAAGCGAAGAACGAATACCCAAGGCAAGCTGCACAAAAAGTTAGTCGCGTTGCAACTGTGCAAGACAAGCGCCTACAGGGAACGCGTTAATCGGCTCGTCTATCTACCTCTCGAAATGCCCTTCCTCAGCAACCAAGGTAAAATTGCAGGAATGTGAACATCTGCCAGCAAAGGAAGACACGAACGGGAGCGTCTGTAGGTGGTTTACGGGCCTGGTGTTTTCGGCGACGAATGCAGCGACGGCTTCGGAAACCGACAAAGTGCAGATGGTGAATGCGTGCAGGACCACACATTCGACTAGTCATATTGTTACGTGGAAAATAACAGTTGTCAGTCCGCAGCCACAAAGCAGCTCACCGACAACGTCCACTTCTTCACTTTCAGTCTGAGGCACCTTACTTGGGTATGCCCAAATATGCCCTCTTTCAGTCAGACGAAATCACGTAACACGACCCCCGGCGGCAAAAGCGCCGACCCGGCGAGTTTACGGGGCCACAGCCGCAGCAGTGTGGTAACGCTTGAGCCTTGATACGTGGACGATGTCCCTTGACAGCAGAGCGGAAGAGCTTGATGGATTATCAGGGACAATTTCATATGTAGTGTCGGTCACACGTCTAAGCACGCGGTATGGGCCCGTGAAACGAGAGAGAAGTTTTTCTGAAAGGCCTGCATGTCGCATAGGGGACCAAAGAAGAACGAGGGAACCTGTTGGAAAGTGTTCGTCGCGATGCCGCTCGTCGTAACGATGCTTCTGCGAGTCTTGGGACGCCATTAATCTGCTGCAGGCAAGCTGACGAGTGTGGTCAGCTCGGGTAATAGCGTCGCGTACATATTCAGAAGTAGACTGCGCAGCGGCTGGCAGGAAGGTATCCAACGGAAATGTTGGTTCGCGTCCAAACAGAAGGTAAAATGGCGAGTACCCGGCAGTGTCATGCCGGGATGAATTGCATGCGAACGTCACGTAGGGTAGTGCAAGGTCCCAATCACGATGGTCGGCCGAGACGTATTTCGATAGCATGTCTGGCAGGGTGCGGTTTAAACGTTCTGTAAGCCCGTTTGTCTGGGGGTGGTACGATGTCGTGAGCTTATGTTGGGTAGAGCAGGAACGCAGGATATCGTCAACCACTTTCGAAAGGAACGTACGGCCTCGGTCTGTCAGCAGCTGACGAGGGGCTCCATGCACTAAAATGAGATCGCGTAGTAGAAAATCAGCGACGTCTGTAGCGCAGCTTGTTGGCATGGCTCGCGTATCTGCATAACGGGTCGCGTAATCCGTAGCCACCATGACCCACTTGTTTCCGGGGGTGGCTGTTGGGAAGGGACCGAGAAGGTCCAAACCAACACGGAAGAATGGCTCCGATGGGATGTCGATGGGCTGAAGATATCCGGAAGGTAGTCCCGACGGCTTTTTGCGACGCTGGCAAATTTCACAAGCGTTGACATAGCGACGTACAGAGCGTGAAAGGCCAGGCCAGTAGAAGCGGCGGCGCACACGGTCATATGTGCGAGAGACACCAAGGTGACCCGCGGTTGGCGCGTCATGGAGCTCGCGTAGGACTGTGGAACACAGGCGCTTTGGTATGACCGGAAGTAGGTCGTGACCATTGGGCGATAAATTACGCCGATATAAGGTGTGGTCCTTTAAGGTAAACATGCGAACAGAAGCGCCTTGCGGTGAAGATTCGAGCTGTTGTATTAGGCGGCTGATAACCGGATCGCGATGCTGCTCGTCCCCGAGATGAAGCAGCTGGGAGATGGAAAGGACGCAGCCCATAGAATCAGTGCTCGTAGGATCACAGTCGGCCACAGGGTAGCGTGACAGACAATCCACATCTTTGTGCAGTTTTCCCAGTTTTCCTGATTTGTACACTACGGTGTAAGAATACTCCTGGAGGCGGAGTGCCCAGCGGGCGAGACGACCTAAGGGATCTTTGAGGGAGGCGAGCCAGCAGAGAGCGTGGTGGTCCGTAAGAACTATAAATACTCGGCCGTATGAGTAAGGGCGAAATTTCGCGACTGCCCACCCCAGCGCTAGGCATTCGCGCTCTGTGATGGAATAATTACGCTCCGAGGTGGACAGCAGCCTGCTGGCATAAGCTATCACGCGATGCTGCCCACGTTGTCGCTGAGCCAACACAGCGCCTATTCCGTAACCGCTGGCATCGGTGCGCACTTCGGTCGGTGCTGTAGGGTCGAAGTGAGCCAGCACAGGAGAAGAAGTGAGCAAAGTGGTCAGGTCGGAAAATGCTGCTGCTTGCGAGGGACCCCAGGTAAACGTCTCATCTGGTTTGAGTAAATCTGTTAGGGGCTGAGCGATTTTCGCGAAGTTCTTGATGAACCGCCGAAAATAGGAGCAGAGCCCCACAAAGCTGCGGACATCTTTGGCGGTTTTCGGCACAGGAAAGTCCTTCACAGTTCGAACTTTTTCTGGGTCAGGCTGTACGCCGTAAGCGTCAACAATATGTCCAAGTATTGTTATGCGACGGCGACCAAACCGGCACTTGGATGAATTCAGCTGAAGGCCGGCGAGACGGAATACATCAAGAATTTTCGACAGTCTCTCAAGGTGCGCTTCAAAAGTTGGAGCAAACACAATCACGTCATCCAGATAACAAAGACACGTAGACCACTTGAATCCATGGAGCAGGGAGTCCATTATTCGTTCAAAGGTGGCGGGGGCATTTCATAAGCCGAAAGGCATGACTTTGAATTGGTAGAGGCCATCGGGTGTTACAAAAGCCGTCTTCTCTCGGTCCATGGGGTCCACGGCAATCTGCCAATAACCAGAACGAAGATCGATGGAAGAAAAGTAGGCGGCACCAAGGAGGCAATCAAGGGCGTCATCAATGCGGGGCAGAGGGTATGCGTCTTTCTTGGTGATGTTGTTAAGGTGGCGATAGTCCACACAAAATCGCCACGATCCGTCCTTCTTTTTAACTAATACCACCGGGGATGCCCAGGGACTGGAGGATGGTTCAATAATGTCCTTCGCTAGCATCTTGTTCACCTCCTTCTGAATTATGCTCCGCTCAAAAGCAGACACTCTGTAGGGACGACGGTGAACAGGGTTGGCATCACCTGTGTGTATGCGATGCTGGACAAAGGACGTCTGCCCAAGAGGTCGGTCACCAAAACCGAAAATATCCTGGTAGGCCTCGAGAAGATGTTGTAGGGCTTCAACTTGCGGAGGCGGAAGATCAGTGGCGATCATGTCTACAATTTGACGGCTGCCCGAATGTGTTGCGAGTGATGTGCGCTGCGGTGAAACAAATGTGTCTAAGGCAAGCACTTCAATTTGTGAATCGAGCAACGGACACAGGTGGGCCACAGAAATGCCTTGTGGAAGCACATGATTCATGTAGCCGAAATTGACAAGAGGTAGACAAGTTTTGTTATCTGTGATGCTGAGCACCGTATAGGGCACTGCAACATTGTGCGCAAGGAGTACGTTGGTGAGAGGCGTAGCGTAATAGTCACCGCCGGGCACAGCTGGTGAGCACAGAAAATCGACGTACGTCACAGTTTTGGAGGGCAGGCGAACAAAATCGCTGCATTGTGATCGGCATGTAGGTTGGTACGGGGCGGCACTGATTTGTGGCACTTCAAGGCGGAGCACACCAGCGGAGCAATCAATCAGAGCAGAATTGGTGGCAAGAAAATCGAGGCCTAGTATGAGGTCGTGGGGACATGTTGCAAGCACGGTAAAAAGGACGACCACTTGATGACCGGCTACGGTAAGTTGAGCTGTGCACATACCGACGACAGGGACTTTTGCACCATCTGCGACTTGGACGACACTGGTCAAGGGGGGCGTGAGGACCTTCTTCATGCGACGACGAAAACGCGAACTCATAATACAGACGTGAGCGTCCCTATCTATCAAAGCTTCAACAGGTGTGCCATCAACATATACTTCTAGGGTGTTCCGGTTCAAACATAAGGGCAACAGAGGAATTTTGGGTAAGGTCGACAGGGCAGCTTCACCTCCAGAAGCTGCGCAGCCTAGTTTTCCGGGGCCATGCGGCAGTTGAACGATGGCGAGGGAGAGCGGCGACGCGTGTTTGAACGAGAAGGGCGGCTTTGAGGCGGTGGCGACGACGGGGCAGGGTGGCCGTAGTCCTCAGGGGCAGTAAATGCTGTAGACTCAGTGCGGGTCGGATAACGGTGGTTTGGTGGACGGAATGAGTTACTGTAAACGGAGTACGAGCCAGACACATAGATGGCCATTGGCTGCGGCAGTAACGAGCGATGTGTCGTGCGCGACCACAGCGGAAGCAGATTGGCTTATCATCAGCTGTTCGCCATTCAGACGGGTTCCTGGTTCGAATAGAGTACGGACGGCGACGTCTCATGTCCACAGAAGCTATCGAGGGACCAGTATTATCCAGTGTGGATGCAGTGGACAGGATACCAAGGTTAGCGAATTCCTGGCGGACAACAGCCTGGATCAAGGCGACAGCTGGCGTTGAGGCGTCGGGCAACGTCGGTTTGTTGGCGGCCGGGTAAGCGACCTCGAGTTCACGTCGGACGATGCTCGTCACGTCTTCGGTTGTAGACGGATGACAAGGAGTGCTTCGCAAGACGACGTTGCCGCGGTGTTGGGTAGGCGCTGAAACTGCTGCAAAATGCGTCGACTCTTCGCCTGCTCGAGACGGCGGCACTCTTTGATCACGGCGTCGATGGTCGTTACGTTGGTAAATACAAGCAGGCTGAACGCATCGTCGGCGATTCCTTTTAAAACGTGCGAAATCTTGTCTGCCTCAGTCATGTTGGGATCGGCCCTTTGACACAACGCTAAGACGTCTTGAATATAAGTCAAGTAGGGCTCAGTGGACTTCTGTGTACGTACAGCCAATTGCTTTCGGGCAACAAGCTGTTGACCAAACGGGTTGCCAAAAAGGTCGCGGAGCTGTTGTTTAAACATTTCCCAGCTTGTGATTTCGTGCTCGTGGGTCTCAAACCAGTTGCGAGGGGTCTTGTCAAGATAGAAAATGACATTCGCAAGCATAACGGTTGGGTCCCAGCCATATTGCTTGCTGATGCGCTCGTGCATGCTAAGCCACTTGTCCACATTCACGTTGTCCTTTCCAGTAAAGGCACCGGGATCACGGGGTTGCGTTAGGGCGACGTACCGGATTGCTGTCGTTGCTGAGGTAGGTGGCGAAGCGGTATCCTCACCCGGAGCCATGGTAGCAGACTTAAGGAGGCGTCCACTGCGTAGCTCCGTTGTCAGAAGAGCACCCAGCACTTCCACCGAAATGTTACGTGGAAAATAACAGTTGTCAGTCCGCAGCCACAACGCAGCTCACCGACAACGTCCACTTCTTCACTTTCAGTCTGAGGCACCTTACTTGGGTATGCCCCACTATGCCCTCTTTCAGTCAGACGAAATCACGTAACAATATCATTCGATTGAGGAACTGCACTTCGACTACAAGGATAAACAAGCATACTCAACCATCGTTCGCTCGCACAGCGTAGCCAAACGAAGCCTAATTCATGATTATACTGTGCACGTTGTCCTGCTTACATTGCTCAAACTGCTTTTCGTTGCATGGCTAAGTCAGCCATTTCACGAAATGTGCAGTGATATACTCAACCCACTTGCAATACAACGGGTACTCACCTCACAAACACGGCGAGAAGTAGTCGCCTCCAAGCAGTCTCACTTCACTTGTGTAGCCCAGCGTTTCCGTTGTCAAGAGCAAGTCGGGAAGCGGGAAAGTCTCCAGATGGTTTTGCATTGCGGCACGCAGCACCCTGGCATTTACACTTCAAAGTTCTTGTAGGTGCGCTTAGTGCGAAGATGGTGTCGTAGCGGAAGCTACGTCTATGGAGTAATCAAACGCAGCTCATACCGCAGCTTGCACACCCGCGCCAACATACAGCTGGTGCAGTGCGACGGAGCAGGAACGCCTGGCCGCAAGAACCAACAGGGCGCCTGTTGCCACGGAAACCGGGACTGGCAACATTGTGTTTTAGCGGGTGGCGGCAAGTGGTGGGTCAAAGGCTGACACCACCCTAAAACACGAAGATGCGCGCATGCGAAGGCTTCCTAGCGAGCAAATGACTGATATATGGCTTTCTACGAGTGATTTTTAAGTGTCTTCTGTCATTTTTCAAGAGGAGAGAAAGTAATTTTAACTGACTTTGATAATTTATTATAAATTCCAGGCCACGTGCTGCTCTAATATTTGGCTCGCGTGTTCTCGGAGCCTCTACTGCCGATGGTCAGCGTTTTCTGACCATGCTTCAATAATGTTGCAGAGCCCCTTTAAACCAATATTTGGTGAGCGAGTGGCGTTATTTTGTTCGCATTAGCACGAAATTTTATTTAGGATTGGTTTTCATCGCTCATGACTTCGGCTAAGGCGGGCACGCCAGCACCCCGCGACTGCGCTTCAAGTACGCGCCAGTTGAACGATGGTGGGCTGACCATGTTGTTGGCCACTGACCAGACAGTTATGTTTAATTGTACCACCATTCAATTCGCATTGGTTTTGCTATAAAACTTACTCTTGAAACTTTCATTAGTTTTCGTGGCCTCTTCAGTCGATGTATTACACACGCAGCGGTACACGCCTAACATTTACAGCATTGCTTATCGCTTCGCACGCACACAGGTTCTTTGGTGGCACAATTCTTGTGTTCTTCAGTTTTTACAAGAATAAGGGACTCGATATGCCAAATTACGAGAATTCAGGTTCATTGAATCGCCACAAATACTAAACTTTATTACACTGCACGCATTCAGCACCGACTGTGAACACAAGCAAAGCATATGTGGACGTCGTCGTAGATGATTTATACGAGCACGCCATTCCATGCAGTGTAGAGGCTGCACTGAGTTACAATGGCGCGTTCAGAGGGTGCTAACAAAAATTTTCTTTTATTATACAGAATGCCTCAAACTCATTGCGCTTCGCACCTATATGATATTTTTCAAGAAAAAGAACGTCTTTCTTGACAAAGAACGATTGCTTTGCCATTAAGTGAAAGTATATTTTCACTATTAGTGTTTGTTTCCTCAAAACTTCGTCACGTGTCAACCACAGAACCCATAATCTCCCGTGCAAATATCGCTGGTTCTGAACAGCTTTTCACCGCACGTTTAGCGACCAATTTTTGGATAGACCTTGGACTTCCTGCATTTGCCCACATTATTCACACTCGGTCAAAATAATATTGAAGCAATCAAACGTTAAGCCAAGTGCAAAATAAACAATAAATAAATGCCCGCGTTACTTTGACCTATACAAAAGTACAAGTATTTGACGAAAAAATTCTCTTTAGTTTTTTTATTTGACCCCTCCTCACTTAGGCTTATTTGAATCCTACGGAGAGCGTTAATTTCTGTGGCAATATGTTCTCGGCCACTTCTCTTTGCGACTTTCCTCACCCTTATGATTTGACCATGCCCAATCAGTAAACCGAAGCAATACACTTGTACTTACTAATAAAGTAGCAGTATGCACAACATGCATTACGTAAAGTTGGAAGTTCCTCGCAGAGGCGCATATTTGACAGCAGCGGTGAACCAGGCTTCTTGACAGTAGTCCTACAACGGAGGGTATCACCAGGGCATGTTATCTCAATGGTCTAACATATCCGCATTGTGGGCTCTTTGAATCCGTCTCTGTACGTGTTACACTCATGAAACTTTTTGAAGGATAAATTTTGCTTGAAAAATTCCTAATGTCGTATATCTTCGCCTGCTAAATTGATGGTAATGGGATGGAAACACCCGTCTAATCCTTAGTAGTACAACGAAATCTCGCGAAAGATAAATAACTAATCTGCGAACACGAGCTCATCCGAAGCACAATGGGCTTTACATGCCCGCGGCATTTGAGCTTTCATGCCTAATGCTGTCATTTCATTGAGGTTCAGTCAGCGCGGTATAACATTTTAACAAAAGCGAATCGAGTACTCGACTTTATTATTTGTTTCATTTATTGAAAACTTTGTTGTAAATTCCTCAGGACTTCAATGAAGCTTAGTACCTATCTACCTACCCAACATGAACTTTCAGAGAAGGAGAAGGACGATAAAGCTTTATTGTAATAATTCAGAGTACTCGGTGGTGTGGATGCCACACTTAGGTGTCAGTCGCTTGCCCTGACATCCTGGCGGCGTTCTTGTTATTTCGAAGTGCCCAGAGCTGTTCTTCGGGATATTTCCTGAGCAGAACGGTCTCCACTTTTGATAACTTGTAGCTGCATGGCCACGCCAGACCGCACTCGGACTGTGCCATAAATTTGAGTTAGGTCCCCCTTAAAATACGTAGTTTATACCTATTTGAGCACTGACTTTGGTAACAGCCTCTCTAGTTTACTGTGTTCGGGCAAGGCAAACTTTAATGCGGAGCGTTTTCAAAGAAACACGAAATGTCCATGAACTATAATTCGGGTAAACAGTAATGTAAGTGAGTGGTGGCATCTTATCGAAATAAAAGTGTATTGGCTTTTACCTTGCATGATTGTTAGCATCGAGCATTTTGGCCAGAATCATTATTTTATCTGTATATGTTATAACGAAACTGGTCATTAACTTGAACACTGATGTCGGTAAGTCATGTATGTATGTACATGCCATGCCCTCAGCTTTAGCTTGAGTGTGTAAGTGTAATTGTTTGCGCCAAATCATACCTTTTAGTTCAAACTTTTAGTGGGATGGCTCAGTACTGTGCTATAGTTGAGTACTAAGTACTCAACTCGTTAAACATTTTTTCTAAACACAAGTCAGCTTACAGGTTGGCGCTTTCGCGTGCCTACGACGTGGTCGACATTATTCGTTGAGGCTTTATGCTCTCCCTTAGTAGAGTACCTCGTCTTCTACACCGTAAGCATTTTCTAAACAGAAAATTGCTAACAAGTCGCGTCCCAGCGTTTCCATGTGTCCTAAAAATTATCGGTATTGTATGTCTAAGAAAAAAAATGCCCTCTTCAAACGTTATTGACGTCTGTGACAATGGGTTTTTTTTATAAAGCCAAGATCGGGAGGGTGCTGCTCTCCTATACTGGGGTACAAAGTACTTGAAATGATTCAACACTTTTTCTAAACACAGTCTTTGAGCCAGTTTCACGCTTGCTGTCGGGCATCTCATGTTTTCTACATCAGAGCCTCATCAAGTGTGAGGTCACGGAATGGCTTTATGCTCTCGCACAGCAGAGTATCAAAGTCTCTACATTGTTAACCGTTTTGCTCCGCCGAGCATGCTGACACGTCGACCACCGGATAAATTTCAAAGCAACGACACTCCTTGAAAGAGAGGCCAACAGGGGGAGATAGCTTCTACTCGAGTTGTGGCAAAAACAGCGAACGGCCCAAAACATCAACCACTCTCTCGGAACCCTCCCCCAGTATATACACACGGAGTGCGCTCCACGGTGAATTGAGAGAGAGAGAAAGAGAGCGGGAGTCATTAACCGCACCGTGAGTGCTTTGAAGACGCCGCTGCTATGTAGTCCCAGTGCTCTCTAAGGAAGGAACCAGGTCGGTTCCGAAACATCGGGTTTCTTCACAAACTTTTGGTTGGATTTTAAGTCATTTCCAAATTTTCAACTAACAGTGGTAAAAAATATAGAATTTTAGGATGCAAAAAGGAGGCATAAAGCGGATAAGGTTTTGTATTGTCATGTTGCTAAACAATAAGTATGCAATTTGCAAGAAAACTGATGACCCATGTGATCTCAGCATAAGAAGCTGTGTAAACAGCTAAGCTTCGTTGTTCCGCGGAGAATGTTATGAAAAATTGGCAGATCCCACGTACAAATCCCACGTACATTTACCATCGTCGCTATTCACGTGACGTGATATCGAATTTGGTATATGTGGAGCTAGCGAAATGGCCACGAGCGCATCATAAGCGTGGTATGTTGCCATGTTCTTACGTGGAACGTGTGTAATGATTATTGTGCTGGCACCAGTCATATACCTTCGTCATCCGTGGACGTCACGTAAGTCCAAATTTGGCGAAAAGGTCGTGACGCATCATAAAGGGCCCAATGCAGTCTGATGTAAGGTTGATGAGCGCGCACGCTGGGCGCAGCAACGCTGCGCTAGTAAGACGGACGCCAGGTGCGACCGGCGCGACCAGCGTCCGTCCGCGCGTCTCGGCGGCAACCAGCGCGAAACGCAACATGCTTCATTTCGCATCCATGCCGTTACCCAGCTCTACCCAGACAGCACTGCGTCTGCCTCTCATGTAACGGAGGGACGCCGGGCGTGCTCAAACGTGCATGCGTCAAAGCGACGCAGCGCGGCGCGCGCCTGCAAGTCTAAATGACAGGCAGATAGGCGACTGTCGTGGAATCGCTGGTGTGACGCGACGAAAGGAACGCCGGCGCGCACGCGCGTCGAGTCGCGTCGAATTGCTTTGGCGCACTTGAGCATGGCATGTATTCATGCTGTTCAATGGCACGCATCTCATGATTATCATGTTTGCCCCAGTCACATACCTTCGTCATCAATTCACGTGCTGTGTAACCAAATTTGGCATTTGTGAAGCTATCGAAACGGCTGGGAGCGCATCATAAGTGTGGCATGCAGTCATGCTGTGGTTACATGACACGCATGTCATGATTATCATGTTTACACAAGGAATGTGCTCCACGGAAATATGCGAGAAAGAGAAAGATCATTACCCGCCCCGCGAGTGCTGCAGTCCCCCCTGAGGAAAGAACCAGGTCGGTTCCGAAACGTGAGGTTTCTTCACATACAATTTATTGGAGTTTACATTATTTCTCAATTTTTATTCTCAACCAGACAGACATCTGTCAGATGTTTACATTCTTAGTTTAAAGTTTTTCAAAGAAAGTGAAAAAAGCAGGAAACTTGTCACGAATATGTGTAATAGACATGAAAATTTTTAACGTGGGAGGTCCTTATTTTTTTTACCCCAGTAAAGGTTCACATATATGTTTTTATATAATATATATATATTAAAAGTTCAGCAAAGAAACTCCTCATAATTTGGAAAAAATTGGGCAAAATTTCTTGCAGATCCAAGCACCAGAGTGCCCGAAAATGCAAAGGCACAATAAAAATATTTGCAAAACTTGTGTTTTAATAAAAACAACCCATAAAGTTCGAATTGAACGTTCATTTATGAAATATGCCATTAAAAGCGATGACATTTGCACACACACAAAAAACAATCTTTATTATAGTGGCCAGGGCAACTAATATGCGCCAAGATCATAAGCTTGTCTTTCACGGGTCCTTCCAGTTGACCTCTCACAGATAGCACCATCCAACACTTGCCAAACGTCTTTCGCTCTATCTAGCAGAGCCCTGTCCCGTCTACATGCTAGGCAGAAGTTCGAAATCTAAACAAAGCTCAGTGTTGAGGTATCCAGCAGTGCCGATGCCATTGTGCCTCTTGTGGCCGCGTTCGAGCCATGCACCGTCGTACATAACGGCTATGTCTTCTCTCACAAACTTCGCTCACTGTGAGTTCACTCGACCTCGCAAACATTGAAGATGGCATTCTTTGCACACGATGGACTTTCCGGCTGGTGGCTGTGGAGGACTTAAGATATATTGGCTTTTACAATCGAAGATTTGCCCCAAATCGAAGCCACTGTCTGTTGCCCATCCTTAATCGTGCGTGCCCCCACAACTTTCACGTGGACAGCATGCCTAATGGGCGAGCTATGGCTTTCTTCATCCATATTAGAGATTAACATATGAAAGAACTCCCAAGCATTTCCCCGAGGGTGAACATGGTTAAGTGTGAATGCATGGGGTGATGCTATGAGGGGTATTTATTAATTCGCACTATTATATTCATTAATCACACTATGGTGCCTTTATGGTGTAATGGTTCCTGGGAATAGCAATTTGATCACACGGGGGAGTTTACGTTAACTCACTGGCGAATGCCAACGGATTTTAACTTTACTCCCCCTCATAGCATGCGAGCCCCGGACGAGCAAAGTCCAGGGCTCGCACCCTCTCCCGCGCGTCACGTTCACTGGCTCGAACGGCTTCGGGAACGTCCACTCGCCGTTGACGATTGCGAGCGGCGTCTTGACGCCGGCCTTCTTCGCCCTTCTCCGCCTGACGCTTGCGTTGTCGTTCCGCTTCTTGGGCCGCGTTCGCGGCTCGATGCTGACGCCTCATCCCGGCCTCGCAAGCGCGCAGTTCACCATCCGCTGCACGCTTCACCCGCTTGTCCTCGGCCTCGCGAGCGTGAAGTTCGGCATCCTCTGCACGCTTCGCCCGCTTGTCCTCGGCCTAGCGAGCGCGCAGTTCGGCATCCGCTGCACGCTTCGCCCGCTTGCACTCGGCCTCGCGAGCACGCAGTTCGGCATCCGCTGCACGCTTCGCCCGCTTACGTTCGGTCTCACGAGCCCTTCGCAGCGCCGCCTTGTCTTCCAACGTCGGCGAAACCACCGCGGTACCGTCACCTCCAACGATGGGTGCAGTGCTGGCATTCGGTTGTACTGCATTCGTTTTTGATGGTAGCGTTGCCTCCGGGACATCCATCGCACGACCCATTCTCGACGGGAGACTGAGAGAGAAGGCGGGCACGTGAGAGAGAGGGGTGCGCGCGCAGCTGCAGCGAGCGAGGAGAGCGGAGGAGCGAGCGAAGGGGGATATCAGCGTCGCGTCCGTGGCTTATTCGGTAGAGCGTCGCGCTGCGGCCCGCCAAGTCCTGTTTCTTTTAAAGATAGAGAGAAGACTGCGGACGCCGCTGACGGCGGTGGATGATTTGGGGTTGCTTATAAAGTGTATTCACACTTAAAAAAGAAACGTTGTTCAGCGGTGCTGCTGGAACAGACAAGTACACTGGAACTAGGCTTGGCAGAACGCGCCGGCGCGCAGAAGTCAATAGCAGTTTTCGATCCGTACTACGTTATATAAAAGACTGTCGGGGTGCTCGAGCACACGGTAAAGTCGTGATTCTTTTACATGTGAAGCAAGTTGTACTAGGGGCTAGTCATGCGCCGTCGCCATCCGCAGCCCCCCCCTTCTTCGCCAGCCATCTGTTCATCCCTTCCTCCTCTCAACACAGCGTGCGCTGCGCTCGCTTCTCCCCTCCGCGCACCACGCAACCTTTAGTTTTACATGCGCCAGCTGTATGCTAACGCGCGCACGCGCAGGCCGGGGCCGGCGCTCGCTGTAAATAACCGAGTGTCGGGGCGCGCCGCCCTTCGTCGGTTGGTTTGTGCGGTCACTCCACGTCCGATGTCGCTGGTGAAAATGTATGCTAACGAATCCGCAACCACACTTACTGACGTCCCTTCTAATAGCGTCAGCCAAGGTGTTGGCGGAACCGCAAGCAATTCTCAGATTTGGGTGCACGTTAAAGAACACCAGGTGGTCGAAATTTCCGGAACCCTCCACTACGGCGTCTCTCATAATATATGGTGGTTCTGGGACGTTAAACCCCACATATCAATCAATCAATCAATCAAAGACAATTGGGTGGTCGACAACATGGAGTCGCGGCACTCGCTGAAACGAGCAACGCACGACGGCAAACATCATCCGACCACGATTCGCGGGACGTGCATCGACCTCGTCTTTGCAAATTTCGACCTTCGACCGCTGCAATCGGACCCACTCACCCTTCACTTTACGGAACATAAAGCCATCTTGCTCAAAACACCCAAAGCGTCTCATCAAAAAACATCGTCTTTCGCAGCATACGTGCGTGCTTGTTCACTCGTGTTCACTCATAACGCGCACGCAAGTCGCAAATTACAAACCACATTTATCGCAGTTCGACATATATGCTTCACATGATAACCAGTATTCCCACTCCGGAGACTGCGGTCATTTTTTTTATCATTTCTTGTACTTAAGCGTCCCGAAAACTGTCGTTATTGGACACCTCATGCGATCTACAATGGTGAGTGGCACCTCATTATAAGTGGCAAGGAGCTCGAAGGCTGTACACTTTCAGCCTTTTAACAGCCACCTTGTATTTTCAACACGCTCGTTAGAAGCATTTGCCGTTGAGTCTCGGCACACAATTTTGAGAACAGTAAATGTACTAATCTAAACAAAAGAAGTGAAAACACAAAAATTTGCTAACTCTTTAAAGAAACTCAGGTTTCTCGACCTGCAACTTCCCTGAAATCTGGCTAATTTAGCAGGAGAAAACGCGACCAAATCACGAAACAGTGCATCTGCCACTCACTTCGAAAATTTCCCCAATGACTACAATGTTTCCCTCGCATCGGGAGAGCAAGACAAGCGAGCATCGATAAAGAGACATGCGGCAGGGAAGCGCTAAACCGTAATTGATAAGGGCGATTCGTCGATTGATTTGTGAGGTTTAACGTCCCAAAACCACCATATGTAATGAGAGACGCCGTAGTGGAGGGCTCCGGTAATTTCGACCACCTGAGGTTCTTTAACGTGCGCCCAAATCTGAACACTTGGGCCTACAGCATTTTTGCCTTCATCGGGAATGCAGCCGCCGCCGCCGGGATTCGATCCCGTGACCTGCGGGTCAGCAGCCGAGTACATTAGCCACTAGACCACCACGGCGGGGCTTGATAAAGGCGATGGGAAGTATCATCGAGGGCATCTTCGAAATGAATAGAGGATGCGCTGTTTGGTACGCTGGCTTCGGTTTCGCCTGAAAAACTTGCGAGATTTCATCGTCCCGTGGTAGTGAGTGAGTGAGAATTTATTAGAAGGCAGAGAGGTCGGCCTGAGCTAGTTCGCTCTAGCCTGCTACTCTACACAGGGGACAAGGGAAAGGGGAAGGAAAGAGGGATGAAGGGTGATGATGGGGACAAGAAGAGGTGGTGCGTATGTACAGTAGCCACTTAGCATAGTACCGTGGTGGTTACCACTGGCCGCATTTCAGAGAGAGAGAGAGAGAGAGATAAATAGAGAGGAAAGGCAGGGAGGTTAACCAAGCTTGGCTCGGTGTGCTACCCTACACTTGGGGTGGGGGAAAAGGGGAATAATAGAACGAAAAGAGACAGAAAAGAAGAGGAGTAAGAAAGAGAAGCCTCTTCTTTTCTGTCTCTTTTCGTTCAGAAATTTTGAAGTGGTTAAGGACTAATCGTGGATGAACTCTAATTCGACTATTTGACTTGACCACTGTTTTCCACTGAATAAAATGTTAACGGTAATTAACTTCTATAGTTACTGCCGTAATTGATGTCTGTGTCTTCTGAAGATGCGGTTTGCTTCAGTTTGCCTTGAGAAAGTCCAAAGATTAGCTGTTCGGTTTATTTACAATCACTTCCACCAGTCTGACTCGCTGACAGAACTAAGAATTAATAAAAAAATTCCAACTTTGGAATCCTGAAGGAAACTAGCTAGACTTAAATTTATTTTCAGCTATCAAAGAAAAACACTATTATAGACCTTTTGCACGTCCTCATTCCGTTACCTTCCCCTCCTACTAGAGGACACCATTTTCACAAGTTCACACCAACCTTTGCGAGCACTGGCAACTTCAAATACTCTTTTTTCCCTCGCGCAATAACAGACTGGAACGAACTGCCATACCATATTTTTGAGTCTGCAAATGTACTAAAATCTCTGGAAAATTATTTTTAAATGTGAGTTATGTAAGCCGCGAATATATTGTACACCTGTCTCATTTATTTTTTCTGTTGTTGCAGTTGTTTTTTTTGTTTTTTAGTCTTTCTCTACAACTGCACATCTAATAATTGGTCATATCGTTATTATTGGGCAGCCTCCCACTTCTGCTTGAACCATTTTTATGGCCTGCATTACTTTATAAATAAATAAATAAACACATAAATAAAAGCGCCACAGGTAACACCTAGACGCCTTCTTTCTGTTTTTCCAAAAACAATGGACATATTTTTTGAACACCCTGGGTTCATCTTTGTGCCATTTGTGCCAAGTGGCAAAAATTTTCCCAGAGCTGGACTCACTGTATACTCACGCTAACGAAATTTTTTTTCAACCGGACTCGCAGGCACTCGAACATAGAGGGCTCAACCAGGCTCGCTCAGGCTAAGATTCGCAGTTGGAATCACTCAGACTTAGACTTACGGGACACCTGGCGAAAACAGCGGAGATAAAGTGGTGAACAGGCTGAAGGTGACAGGGATAGTACTATTGGCATCTCTCGGCACCAAAACTAGCACCAGTTTGCCATCAATAAAGCTATATACAGATGAAAAAGATTTTCCGACGAACGTCTCACAGATGAGGTTCAGTGTGCTTTGCACAACCTTTTGTGAATCTTTATTTATATTCACTATGCATCAATGATAAAACAAATTTAAGTTTGTGTTCGTTTGGTTCATTCGGTTAAACTGTGTCCTGTGTACTTCATAGTCCGCCCTAGGTGCAACATTCAATGCAACATCAGCCAACTAGCCCTGTCAACGCATTAATGACCAGGGGTGAGTCGTGTTAAAATAACACAATTCCTGTAGTGAGTATCCATTGATGATCACGAAAGGCTTTGGGTACGGGGTGAAGGAGCAATGATTTCTTGGACAACTTCACCCTTAAAGATTGATCACGAGGAGAACGGGCCTCTACGTTTAAAAACACGCATCGAAAGTATCCCAAGAAAAAGCAGTGAAATAAAAGCATACGTAGTGACACAATTTGAAATCAAAGCTGCCAACAAGACACAAATACCGACCAGCCTTGCTCTGCCACAGGCTTGCGTGACATTGGTAAGCTGTGCGAATTTCGTTTGCTAATTAGATAGGAAAAATTGTATTTTTGGTGGGTTTACCCTGTGATAAGCTTTAACGCAACTTCACTGCTTTGTGACCACTTGCGCTCAAAAAGCATGTTGCTTGCAAGTTATTCTCGGATCAGGGTTTATTAGCCATATTAAGGCAAAAGCCGTAGATCCATTCATCTTGCGCGTAAATGGTGCGTCAGTGTAGGTGGATTCAGCGTCAAAGCGAGGCATACAGAAAATCATCGTCACGTGATAACTTGCCAAGATGACGTCAACATGAGGTTATAATTACCAGAGAATCGAGGTCATTATGACGTCACTATTATGGTTATGCGTACTCAGTACTGTACTATGGGAGAGCTGAAAAACGTCCCTTGGGCCTTAGTCAACGTTCTGCATCAAAGGGCCTCTGTGTAAAGAAAAAGTGGTTAACGATTTTTAGTACTCGGTACTCTACTATGGCAGAGTTGAAAACCGTCTCTTGGGCCACACGAAAATTTGTGTGTGTGTGTGTTTAGAAAAAGTGGGTAACGATTTGAGCACTAGGTACTCTACTATGGGAGGGCACACAGCCATCCCGTAGGCCTCACACTTTATGAGGCCCTGGTAATAATGACACGTACGAAGAAAGCCGCTACCACTTTCTGTTAAGCGCAACGCAGGCCGCGTTTATCTTGTATGCCACTCTGGAACACGTTATGACGCGTGTATAAAAGACTGACACGTGCGGTTCTTGAACCAAGTCCTTGCGGCGTCTTCCAGGTAAAAATACACATGACGCAGCTTGTCGTCCGGGTCCCACTTATTGAGGGCTGCGACGCGGTCGTAAATATCAAGCCAGCTTTCCGGGTCTTCGTAGGTCGATCCGCGGAAGGTAGGCGGCTCTTTGGCGGGTTTCTGATCAGTCCGGCGAAGAGCTCCTGCTTCACTCCTCGCATAAGCAGGCGAACCTTCTTGTCCTCAGACATGTCGGCGTCGGCGTGGCGGAAAAGTCGCGTCATCTCCTCCGTGAATATCGTTACGTTTTCGTTGGGGAGCTGCACCCGAGTTTCAAGCAGTGATGCGGCTCTTTCCTTCCGCACCCCGCACCTCCACCAGATGTCACGACGTTGTGATACACGCAGCACTTGAGAGGAAGCACGCAGGAGTCAGGGCGGTGTCAGGCGAACTGTTTATTGGGCGAACTTCTGCCCAGCAAAACAAGGCCAAACACAACTCACAGCAACAGCGGCGTGAACAGTCGTCGGCCGACGGAAAAAGACTGCCCAGTGGCGCACTGTGCCGGCTTTTATACACGCGTCGTAACGCGTTCCAGAGTGGCATACAAGATAAACGCGGCCTGCGTTGCGCTTAACAGAAAGTGATAGCGGCTTCCTTCGTAAACCAAACGAACCGCACGTGTCAGTCTTTTATACACGCGTCATAACGCGTTCCAGAGTGGCATACAAGATAAACGCGGCCTGCGTTGCGCTTAACAGAAAGTGGTAGCGGCTTTCTTCGTACGTTGGTTGGTTGGTTGCGAAACTTTATTGAGGTCCTGCAAGGCGCGCGTCAGCGCGCAGCGGGCGTCTCCCACGTCGGGACCGTTAGGCCAAGCCTATCGGCCGCTCCGCGGGCCTGCTGGACGGCCCAAAGTTGGTCGGCCAGGAGGGAGCTGCGAAGGGCCGCCTCCCACCTGACCGATGTAGTGTTGGGGTTAGTGTACATTGGCTTGCACTCCCAGAGCATGAGCGCCAGCGTGGATACATCCCCACATTCGGGGCAAGCGTCATTGGGGAACACGTCAGGATAAATAGCGTGAAGGGATCTCAGGTTAGGGTACGTGTCGGTCTGCAGTAGTCTGAGCGTAAGGGCTTGTGGCCTATTAAGATTTGGATGAGGGAGTGGATATAGTCTCCGTGCGAGGTAAAAATATTTTGTTATTTCGTTGTACGTGGCAGGCGCGTCCCTGTTTTCCGCAACCCCGTTGGCCCCGAATCGTTGCCCGGAACCCGCGCGGTCGGTAAGTGCGCGCGCGGCCTCGTGGGCAGACTCGTTGAGGTTGGGGGGAGCGTCTTGGACCTGTCCAACATGTGCAGGAAACCAAATCAGTACGTGGTGCTTGATGCCGTCGCGGCCACCACTTTGGAGCACGCGCAGGGCTTTCTTGGAGATTACACCACGCTCGAAAGCGCGAATAGCTGACCTAGAGTCACTATAGATGACCTCCCTCTCACCTTCCAGGATGGCCAGGGCGATGGCCACTTGCTCGGCAACCGCCGGATCGTCAGTGTGAACCGATGCGCAGTTGGTGATTTGTTGTTTGGAGTCGACGACGACTGCGGAGAAGGCGCGGCTCCCACGGTACGCGGCCGCGTCGACAAAGCTGACGCCGTGCTCCTCACTGTGAATCTGCTTGAGAAGAGTGGCAGCTCTAGCCCGTCGCCTACCACGATTGTGCTCGGGATGGACATTCCTCGGTATCGGTGCCACGGTGATGAGGTCACGAATCTCACGGGGTACCTGTCTCATCTTCTCGTCCACTTCAGCCGGAGAGTGACCGAGCTCTCGGAGTATATGTCTGCCGGTCTGGGAGCTCGAAAGGCGCGCGAGCTGGGCCCGCTCCTGCGCTTCGGCAATCTCCTCCAACGTATTGTGTACTCCGAGCTGGAGCAGGCGCTCGGTGCGCGTCCTGATCGGGATACCGAGGGCCCGCTTGGTAATCTTTCTGAGCAAGACGTTGATCTTGTCACGCTCGGCACGCTGCCAATTGTGCATGGCCGCGACATATGAAAAGTGGCAGAGTACAAAGGCATTGACCAGGCGGATTAGGTTGTCTTCCTTGAGGCCTTGGTAGCGATTGGCCACCCGCCGAACCAGCCGAACCGCGTTATCCGTCTTGGCGGCGAGATTGAGTATAGTCTTGCCGTTAGAACCATTGCACTCGATGGTCATGCCGAGGACCCGAATGGAGTCAACTCTGGGTATTGCACTGCCATCTCCGGTGTAGAGCTTGATATCACTCTTCGAGATCGGCTGCCAGTTTTTGGGCTTGGGCCCTCGCCTAGTGGGTTGGTAAAGGAGAAGCTCGGACTTGCTTGGGGAACACCTCAGGCCTGTGGGACGGAGGTAATCTTCCGTGGTGTCTATGGCCTCCTGCAGGGAGCGCTCGACTTGCCCGTCGCTGCCACCTGTGCACCAAATGGTAATATCGTCCGCGTAAATTGTGTGGTTAATGCCTTCGATACATGAGAGCCTCTTGGACAACCCGACCATGACAAGATTGAACAGGGTGGGCGATAGCACTGACCCTTGTGGCGTGCCACGCGATCCCAGCTCGATCTCTTCGGAGACAAGGTCTCCCACACTGAGGGTGGCTCTCCTACGGGTCAAGAACGAGTTGACATATTTGTAGAATCTGACTCCAAGGCCGAGCTCAGCAATCGACCGCAACACGAAAGAGTGAGCAACATTGTCGAAGGCTTTCTCTAAATCGAGGCCGAGAATGGCCCGCATGTCTCGAGTGTTGCAGTCGATGACTTGGTGCTTGAGCAGCTTCATAGCGTCTTGCGTCGAAAGCTTGGCCCGAAAGCCAATCATGGTGTACGGGTAGAGCCCATTGTCTTCCAGGTACCGAGTCAACCTATTGAGGACCACATGCTCGGCTACCTTTCCCACGCAGGATGTGAGCGAAATGGGGCGCATGTTGTCCAAGTTGGGTGACCTCCCCGGCTTAGGAATGAGCACGGTGCGCGCGACCTTCCACGGGTCGGGGACCTCGCCGCTCTTCCATGCCTCGTTGATGATCTCGGTGAGGTAGTCGATTGATCGGTCGTCCAGGTTGCGCAGGGTCTTATTAGTTATGCCATCGGGGCCCGCGGCAGACCTCCCATTGAGCGCGTAAAGCACCTGCCGAACCTCTTCGTGGCATATCTCGGCGTCCAGTTCAGTGTTGGCCGGTCCTGAGTACTCGGGGTACGTTGTTGCGGGGTTAGAGTCGACAGGGAGGTACTTTTGCACCAGCTGCTTCAAAACCTCCTCTTCTGAAGAGGACTGCTTGGCTTCGTGCATGGCTCGCGCTAATACGTTCCGCTGGTTAGTTTTGGTGTTAGTCTCGCTGAGCAGGTGCTTGAGTAGGTTCCATGTCTTGCCATTACGCATCTGGCCATCTACCGAGTTGCACACCTCGTCCCACTGCTGCTTGGAGAGCACGCGACAGTGCTCCTCGATGGTCTTGTTTAGGTCGGAGATTTTCTTGCGCAACCTGCGATTGAGGCGCTGGCCTTTCCAGCGGGCGAGAAGTGACTGCTTGGCCTCTAGCAAGTGGGCAAGGCGGCTATCCATTTTTTCAACCGGAAGGTCAGTACTAATATTCTTGGTGGTACTTATGACGTCCTCTCTGAGCTGGCTAATCCACTCCTGTAGGCTTGGCCTGGTTGCAGGTAGGGGTCGGTCGTTGCGGACTTTGCGAAACTGGTCCCAGTTTGTCCAAGAAAACTCGCGTGCCCTCTTTCGGACCATTAAAAACTGCGTCACCAGGACGTAATGGTCGCTACCTAAGTCAATGTTTGAGTTGGCCCACTGTACATCGGGGAGATTCTTGACGAAGGTCAGGTTGGGAGTGGAGTCTCTGCAGGATGAGGTGCCCAACCGAGTTGGAAAGGCCTTGTCGGTGATTAGAGTCAGGTCCATGTCCGTCGCGTTCTGCCACAGTTCCGCGCCCTTGCTGGTATTGTACGGGTAGCCCCAAGTGTGGTGCGGAGCATTAAAATCGCCCGCCACAACCAGGGGGTTGGGACCTGCCAAGTTGACGGCCTTCTTTATGAGGGCCCTGAAGCGCTGCCGTCGGTCCTTAGGACTACTGTACACGTTGAGAAAAAAGATGCTGCTTCGGTCCGAGCTGCGCGGCAGAATCTCGGTCATGACATATTCGGCGCTGCTGGTGGCCATTTTTAGGTCGTGAGAGATGTGTGTGAGCTTGTTACTGACCAAGGTGCAGACGCCCCGGCCATCGGAATAACGCGAGGCGGGCTTGTAACCAGTCAGTGTGACGTTTGGAGTTAATGTTTCCTGAAGCAGAATGACGAGGGGTTTTTCGCTAGAGCATCGAATGTACTGCTGCAAGGACGCCTTTTTACTAGGGAAGCCCCTGCAGTTCCATTGCCAAATAAGAAACGTCTCACTTGGCTTGGCCATCTTGGTGCTTTTGTGGGCTGGTGCTGCCGTCAGATTGGCTAAGAATTGCGTGGACGATGGGGCCCGTAGCGCCGGGCTGGGGTTGTACGACGGCGGTTGAGGTCAGAGCTGGTTTCACTACGCTTTCGAGAAACAACTCTACTTTGGATACTCGGTCGTTTTGCGCGGCCAGGGTGATCTGCAGTTGGGCGAAATTCTCCCCGAGCTTATTGATGCTTTCACTGAGCGCGGATAGCGTGTCTCGAAGCTCAGACCTGACTCGAATAGCTACACCTTCCTGTTCGTGGGCGACGGCCCTCTTCTTGGGAGCACTTTGACCCTCACTGCTGCTGTCGCCGGCTTTAGTGCTGTGCACCTCCATGGGTAAGGGCATTGTATCGGCGACGCATGCGACGGCGGGTTGCGGTGGTGGGTTTCTCGCGTTCTTAAGCTCAGCAATTTCGGACAAAAGCCTGTTTATGGTTTCCTTCATCTCTGCGTTCTCGCGTTTCAGCTGAGAAATCTCGCGCGCGCTCTCCGCATGCTCTGGGAGTGACCCCGACAGTACCTCAGCTGGCCCACCTCGGACCGTGTCGGCCCAGGTTACAGAGCCCGACTTCTTGCTTCTCGCTGACACCCCGCTAGGCTGCTGTTGACGCCCGGTAGACCTGGATCAAGACCTGGAGCGGCTCCCAGACTTGAAGCGCCGGGCTCCTCCTCGGGACCGGGAGCGGCTCCTGGACCGGGAACGGCCCCTGGAATGGGACCGAGAACGTCGCCTGGAACGGCCCCCGGAACCACGTGACTGCTGGAAGTCCTGCCCATCCGTGGGGGGTGATGGTGGTGCCGTGGCTTGGTCTTGATCGGTGGCGCGAGACTTTTCCCAGCGCCTTCGTCGCACGACATACGG
Source organism: Rhipicephalus microplus (assembly GCF_043290135.1). Taxonomy (NCBI): domain Eukaryota; kingdom Metazoa; phylum Arthropoda; class Arachnida; order Ixodida; family Ixodidae; genus Rhipicephalus; species Rhipicephalus microplus. The sequence goes on along the minus strand of NC_134707.1, from coordinate 105,872,907 downwards.
GATCTGGAATCTTTGCCTACAGTCCTTGTCAGCCGTGAGGTGTTGCCCACCACACAGCCTGCACTTGGGGGTACACTTGTGTTGTGCGTCAGGATTTGAAGCCCCACAGCCCCGACATACGACGTCGCCTGGGCTGGGACACACATCAGCACGGTGACCGCGCCGACCACAAGCGTAGCAAATGTCTATTTTCTTGCGATAAAGCGAACATTGCACAAGGGTGGGGCCGTAGCGTACAAAGTTTGGGACTCTATGACCGTCGAAGGCGACGATTACCGTACCGGTGCTGCCTATGCGCTTGGCTGCCAGGGGGAGCGGATTTCTTTCATTTACGATCTTGTTGTCAATATCATTCGGGCCGTCTACGAGTGGAATACCTCGGATCACGCCCTTGCACGTGGAATGAGGGGCGGCCTCGTAGGCACTGACCTCGTATGTTCGGCCCATGACGACGATCTGCCGAACTTTGACGTAGTGGTTGGCATTTTCCCTTCTAGGTGTGCTGACAACCATAATATTCTGCTGCACGTTGGGGCATAGCGTGTCGCCCCACAAATCTTCGGCGCAGAGGCTTGTGGCTGCCAGGATTGCATCAGCCACCACGGTGCAGCCGGTCTTGACAATATTGAGGCCTCCGCGGGGCCGAATGACGATCTTCGTATCCTCCTTGGGGAGGTGGGGCATCCGGCCAGCGCGGATGATTCTAGCCTTGATGTTATTGCCACTGTTGCGGCCTCGCGGGGCCTCGGCCGTTGTCGACTTCGTCTCGTTGAGAGTAGCACCATTAGGATTAGCGCCTGCCGAGCACGCGCCAGCTCTTCTGGCGCCTGCAGACTGCCAACCTCGGTCTTCTGTCACCTCTTCGGGGGTTATGTCCTCCCCCACCACCTGATATTCCATTTTTTCTGAATTCTGAAAATGAGCCCTGAGAAGAGCGAAAAGGGCACCCGGGAACGGCGACGCGGCTGGCGTCGCGCCGGCGTGGGCTTACCTCGTTAGGCTTAGCCCAGGCGGGGGCCGGCTCCGGAGAAAAAACGTTCCAAAACGTGAAAATAGTCCACTCACGCAGCAGGTTTTGGCATCAAAATAGTCCTGGCACTTTCACTGATGCGACACAAACAAAGCTGAACGCGCACTCAAAAAATTCACTTGAATATCATTGTAGGAAGCAGGAGCCACTCGAAGGTCGTATGAACAACACAGACGCCGCGCCGCGTCCTCCTTCTTCGTACGTGTCACTAAAATATTACGCCGTGAACGAGTTCACACGTCCAAGAAACATGGTCGATGCACAGTAGTTGACGCCTAATGCTTTCATTCTGAGAGCCGTGCCCGTTTGAAAAGAAATGAGACACGTCTTCGTATTGGTCAACTTATACTAGTAATCTAAAAGCTGCAAGAAGGCTACGCTTGCCCATTTCTAATTGAAGCGTTCTGAACGTCATTTCACCAATTGCATAAAATTATTCATGCAATACTGTTGTTTTCTATGTATTTGCAGTATTTTTAGGCTAATATTGTTACGTAAAAATGACACTAGGCGTGTCTATTCAAAACCTATATTCAAACTGAAGCGTATGGCGTCGACTAAGATGGAAGACATCACGCACAACCGACAGACCACTTCCTCGTTGTCGTCTTCTGACCGCTGATATGTCAGCTACGTAGCATTACCCCCCCCCCCCCCCCGGCGGTAAAAGCGCCGTTTCGGTGCACATTAACTACGGTCTTCAGTAGGCAGGTGGTAAGGTTTTAGCCTGCTGACGTGCACAACATCACTGGGTGTGGTTGCAGGCAGGCTTGTGGTCTCAGATGCAGGAATGATCTCATAGGTGACGTCGGTTACCTGGCGGATGATACAGTAAGGACCCATGTAGCGAGACAACAACTTCTCTGATGAGCCAACTCGACGAACTGGGCACCACTGGAGAACAAAAGAACCGGATGAGAAGTAAACGTCAGCATGCCGGCGGCCGTAGATGGCTTTCTGGGTGGCTTGCGAAGTCGAAAGTCTAGAGCGGGCGATCTGCCGTGCGTGGTCGGCACGAGCAATAGCGTCACGTGCATATTCGGTTGACGGCGTTGTAGTGGTTGGAAGTAGGGTGTCGAGTGGTAGCGTCGGATCACAGCCATAAAGCAAATAAAAGGGTGAATAACCAGCAGTGTCGTGGCGCGAAGAATTGTACGCGAAGGTCACTTGAGGTATCGCCAGGTCTCAGTCATGGTGTTCCGAGGACACATACATCGCTAGCATGACCGTGAGGGTCCGATTTAGCCGTTCGGTAAGGCCATTTGTTTGGGGATGGTAGGAAGTGGTCAGCTTATGGTGCGTCGAAGAAGAGCGCAGAAGATCGTCGATTACACGGGACAAAAATGCGCGGCCGCGATCTGTGAGTAACTGGCGAGGAGCGCCATGGTGTAGGGTGACGTCGTGGAGCAAAACGTCCGCAACGTCAGTAGCGGTGCTGGTGGGGAGCGCTCAAGTGATGGCATACCTAGTCGCGTAGTCGATAGCAACGGCGACCCACTTGTTGCCCGATTTCGACTCGGGAAAAGGACCGAGAAGATCTATACCAACACGGAAGAAAGGTTCGATTGATTCATTTGTGGGGTTCAACGTCCCAAAACCAACATATGATTATGAGAGACGCCGTAGTGGAAGGCTCCGGAAATTTTGACCACCTGGGGTTCTTTAACGTGCACCCGAATCTGAGTACACGGGCCTACGACATTTCCGCCTCCACCGGAAATGCAGCCGCCGCAGCCGGGATTTGAACCCGCGACCTGCGGGTCAGCAGCCGGGTACCTGAGCCACTAGACCACCGCGGCGGGGCGGAAGAATGGTTCGGTTGGGATGGAGATCGGTTGAAGAAGTCCAGCCGGCGGCGCATTAGGTCGCTTCCTACGTTGGCATTTATCGCAGGAGGACAAGCAACGGCGAACGGACCGGGCGAGCCCGCACCAAAAGAAGCGGCGACGCACGTGGTCGTACGTCCGAGATGCATCCAGATGACCAGCAGTTGGCTCATCGTGAAGCTCGTGCAGCACGGTTGAACGCAAATTTTTCGGCACGACAAGAAGGAGCTCAGGGCCATCTGGCTGGAGGCTACGACGGTACAGCGTGCCATTCAGGAGGACGTACATGCGATGTGACGTGTCGTTTGGAGCAAATTCGGGACGGTCAATAAGTTGTCGCAGAGAAGTATCACGTCGTTGTTCATCACCAATCTGAAGAAAATGGCGTCACTACTCTGAAGAAAATTCCGTCACTACTCTCATCTGTTCGCATTTCTGCAGGAGCATCGGGGTCGATATGTACAAGAATAGGAGGTGTCGTTAGAGCGGTGATTAGCTGAGAGAAGGCGTCAGCTTGAGGAGGGCCCCCAAAAAATGGGACGTCTTGTTTAAGAAGGTCGGTGAGTGGGCGTGCGAGTGCCGCAAAGTTTTTCACGAACCGGCAAAAGTAAGAGAAGAGGCCCACAAAACTGCGAACATCATGGACAGAGCGTGGGACTGGGAAGTTTGTTACAGCGCGTACTTTCGCCGGGTCTGGCCGTACGCCGGCAGCGTCAACAAGGTGACCCAATATGGTAATCTGACGAAGAACGAAGTGGCACTTGGAGGAATTGAGCTGCAGGCCGGCCCGTCGAAATATGGATAGAATGGTTGAAAGGCGTTCAAGGTGTGTTGAAAAGGTAGGTGAGAAAATTATCACGTCGTCCAGGCAACACAAACTTGCCGACCATTTAAATCCTTGTAGGAGCGTATCCATCATTCTCTCGAAGGTCGCTGGAGCGTTGCAGAGCCCGAATGGCATGACCTTGAATTGGTAAAGACCTTCAGGGGTAACAAAGGCGGTCTTTTCTCGGTCCATGTCATCTACAGCAATTCGCCAGTAGCCAGATCGGAGGTCGAGAGATGATAAGAAGGTGGTGCCATAGAGGCAATCAAGGGCATCGTCAATGCGTTGTAGAGGATACACGTCTTTTTTGGCAATTTTGTTGAGGTGGCGATAATCAACGCAGAAACGCCATGAGCCATCTTTCTTTTTTACTAATACCACAGGAGATGCCCAAGGGCTCGTTGATGGTTCGGTTACGTTTTTCGTAAGCATTTTGGCCAATTCTTTCTGAATCACTTCTTGCTCGGACGTTGACAGGTGGTAGGGCCGACGGTGAATGGGCGCTGAGTCACCAGTGTTGATTCGGTGAGCGACCATTTTAGTCTGGCCCAAGGGACGATCGTTGGTGTCAAAAATGTCACTTTATGAGGCCAAACCTTGGCTAAGAGCGTCGGCCTGGTGAGGTGACAGCTCCGATTCAATCATGTTTCGAAAAGTACCATCGTCTGAGCTGGGTGACCGTGAGAGTGCGCTTCGATCAAAAGCAGATACAGCGACAACACTGACATCGTCCTCTGTTATGGCAGTTAGCTGGGCTAGAGACATCTGGCAGGACAACACTTGAGGGGTGAAACCAAAGTTAAGGAGCGGAAGTAACACACAGTTATACGCTATGGTCGCGATGGTATAGGGCACAGTAACATTGCGCGTCAGCCGAACGTCAGTAATTGGCGTAACGATATAATCACCGTCAGGAACGGGAGGGGTCGATGACAAAGACACGTACGTGACGGATCGAGGTGGCAGGCGAATGAAAGTGGTTGGGCTCAAGCGGCTGGTGGGCTTTGCAGAGTAGTCGGCAAAGATTGGTAGATCAAGGCTTAGGGTACCAGACGAACAATCGATTAAGGCTGAGTGTGCCGAAAGGAAATCAAGGCCAAGTATGAGGTCATGAGGGCAGCAGGCTAGCACGGCAAAAGGGACCACGGCGTGACGACCGGCAATGCTGACACGAGCAGTGCACATTGTGATTACTGGTACAGTACCGCCATCGGCAACACGTATTGGCCGCGTCGTAGATGGCGTCATAATCTTTTGTATGCGGCAGCGAGGATAAGCGCTAATAACAGACAGGTGCGCACCTGTGTCAATAAGGGCGGTCACAGGAACATGGTCAACTTGTACTTCAAGCAGGCTATGGTGCGTGGGAAGCGTCAGTAGAAGATTTTCGGCCGTCATTGGTATTGCAGCTTAACCTCTATAAGCTGAAATATCTAGTTTTCCTGCTGCGGTCGTCCAGAGAAGCTCGGCGAGGAAAAGCGCCGAGGTGGCGGAGAGCGGGATTGGCGACGTAGCGGCGACGGGGAGCAAGAGCTGTGGCGACCGGACGAAGGGACGTCAGGGTAGCGGCGACCGGGCAAAGGGGCTTCAGTGGAAGGCTCATAAGACGACGACGAATAGAAATTGAAGGGTGCGGCGTCTGAACATCGAGGGGTCGTCGTATGCATGAGCGCCGAGGTAGAGAAAGTCTGACGTGGTTGGTTTGACCAACGGCGGCGGCAATAGCGAGAAACGTGCCCAGGCTGGTGGCATAAAAAACAAATAGGCCGGTCGTTGGGTGTTCGCCATTCCGAAGGATTACGGAAGGGCATTGTTGGAGGTGAACGGCGAGCGTATCCTCGGGAGTAAGACGGAACTTCAGGGCGAGTCAAGGGACATGCTGATGGAAGGCCAAGGTCCGCAAACTCCTGCCTCACCACAGCTTGTATCAACGCCACTGACGGCTGTTGTTGGTCAGAGGTGAGCGCTGCGAAAACGGGTGGCTGAAGAGGAGCCGGACAGGCGGCATCGATTTCCCGATGAACAATGCGTGTGACGTTGTCATACGTGGGGGACTGGCGGGCGCCTTCACACGATCAGGTTGCGGCCGTGTTGGGCAGCCGGAAGAATCGCTGAGTAATACGGCGGCTCTTGGCTTCTTCGAACCGCCGGCACTCTTTAATGATGGCGTAGACGGTGGCAACGTTGTTGTAAAATAGAAGGCTGAATGCGTCGTCTGCTATGCCTTTCAGCACATGGGCGACTTTCACAGACTTACTCACGTGCTCGTCAATCTGGCGCCATAGGGCGATGACGTCGAGAATGTACGCGACGTACGACTCCGTCGACGTCTGTGCACGAGCCGCCAGGTAATCCGCAATGCGATCTGCCGCCCAACGGTGTCGCCAAAAAGGTCGCGGATCTTCTTCTTAAAGGAGTCCCAGCTCGTAATCTCCGCTTCGTGCGTCTTGAACCACACTTGCGGTGGGCCATCGAGGTAAAAAAGCACATTGGCAAGCATAAGAGTCGGGTCCCACCTATAGCTTGCGCTGACCCGTTCGTACCGGTTGATCCATTTGTCGATGTCAACGCCATCCTGACCAGAAAATACACCGTGATCACGAGCAGGAGGTATAACGACGTATAAAGAAGTCACAGAAGGGGCAGGTAGGTGGTGAAGACGATGGTTGTTCAACCTGTGACATGGTTGGACCAATGTTGATGCGGCCGTTGCGGAGCTTCGTGATGAAGACGGGGAAGTACCCCGCACCTCCACCACAAAGATGTTAAGTAAAAATGACACGAGGTGTGCCTATTTAAAATCTATATTCAGACTGATGCGTATGGCGTCGATTAAGATGGAAGATAGCACGCACAACCGACAGACCACTTCCTTGTTGTCGTCTTCTGACCGCTGATATGTCAGCTACGTAGCAATATTCTTACGAAAATGCATGGATTTGTAGCGAGAAAAACGAGAGGCGTGAGAACGGCTGACGGGGCCTCGCTGTTTTCTCGCCACAAAGCAGAGTGGCGGTGCTTGCAGCGTCTGAACGAGTTTCTTTCATTCTCCTTTGTCCATACCGGCGGGCACGTGTGCTTGTTCTGACTGGCTCATGCCTCGAGCTCCACATTAGGTGGGTGAGAGGCGAGGTGCGGTTGGTAAGAAATGTGGGTGATGATGAATGACGCTGAAGATAGCGCTACACTTCGTTGCAGTCACATACAAAGTGTTTCATATTGGTTCTGATATTTTCTTGTTATGAACTGTTCATTTAGACGCCTTATAAAGCTTCCTAACTTGAAACTAGAAAGTATATATCGCCGCTTCCTCAGCTGAAATCTATGGAGGTGGAAACGCTGTCACGCTGCTGTTACAAAAGTTGACAGTGCACACGGCAACGTTTTAAATAATTTGCCCACGTAGCACAAAATTGACTTCTTCAGTGGGAGAGGGACGGGAGTAGAGGTTTCGTGAGCCCGAATGGAAGTTGGCGTTTTTGTATGTGAGTGTGTTTGTATTCAAGCTACTGACTAAATTACATACACCAGATTTCTTTTGTTAGAATATATATATATATATATATATATATATATATATATATATATATATATATATATATATATATATATATATATATATATATATATATATATTTATATATATATATATATGTATATGCCGCCAACAAAAAAAGAAAAAAAAACGACCCGTTGGTCATGCGGGGACGATGCTCGACTACTGATCGGAGCTCACGGGCTTGGATCTAGCTCCATTTCGGAGGACCCGGAATCTAGAGGCCGAGTGCTTATATTATGAGCACGTTAAAAAACACGCAGTGTTAGAATAACGTTTTCTATCCATGGCCCACGTCAGCAGACGAGGCGTTTAAACTTTCAGCAACCTCCACATTGGCGTCCCTCATACAGGCATGGCAATTTTCGGACTTAAAACCCGTGAAAATAATCTTATCACATATTAAAACAGGCACTGCCCCACCGTGGTGGTCTATTGGCTAGGGTACTCGGCTGCTGACCCGCAGGTCACGGGATCGAAGGCCTGGCTGCGGCAGCTGCATTTCTGATGGAGGCGGAAAAGTTGTAGGCCCGTGTGCTCAACTTTGGGTACACGTTAAGAAACACTAGGTAGTCGAAATTTCCGGAACCGTCCACAACGACGACTCTCATATTCATATCATGGTTTTCGGACGTTAAACCCCACATATCAAATCGAGGCATCCGTGGCCATTGAACAGAGTGACCGTTTTTTATTGTTTAATTTTCAAGAAAAAAACAACCTTGTTAACAGTGGACTGTTCCTTATATACGTCTGTTTTATTACGTCTTCAAAAATTTGTTAGTTTATAACAAGCTTCATTAAAGATAAAATCAAAAAGCCATCGCTTTGTACTGAACAAAAATAGGCTTAATGGCCACAATGACAATTAGGAGGGAAAACGTTGTCGTGAACTAGCAACTCTTCACCACATTTTTGTAAAAAAACTTCTTCGTCCTTCGTGAAAATCGACAAAATAGCCTAAAACACGTGAAGAATGAACATTTTTAAAAATTAAACAGAACAAAAGATTAAAAAAACATGCGTCGGCCGGGAATCGAACCCGGGTCAACTGCTTGGAAGGCAGCTATGCTAACCACTATACCACCGACGCCCGACTCTCGCAGGCGTTGCCAATAAAATTTTTGACCGAGCCAGTCCATTCGCCTAGACGAGAGCAGCTGCCGAACGAGGAGTGACCAGGTCGTTGACCGTGCGGAACCGGCTCCGCTAAACCTACACACGTACAAGTGGCGGGCTTTTCAATCTGATTAAGCGCTTCACGTGCGATAGTTCAATACACTTGCATTATGGCTTTATTTGGACAGAATGTGTATTGTGTTCAGTTAAGGCTTCTGAATTTAAAAGGATTTATCATTTCGATTCAATTGCTTGACATTAGCTCAATAATGATTAGCGTCAAAGTCTGAACACTTTGTTTTCAATTATGAGACTCTCTTAATTTTTTTGATTGATATGTGGGGTTTAACGTCCCAAAACCATCATATGATTATGAGAGACGCCGTAGTGGAAGGCTCAGAAAATTTCGACCACCTTTTTTTATTTTTATGATATATATATATATATATATATATATATATATATATATATATATATATATATATATATAATGACGTAGGAAGGCAGTGACTTGTAGTAGAAGCTGAGGAGGAAGAAGGCAGAAAGGAATAAACATGGGTATGAGCCAGGCCACGTCGCCCATTCATCATAGCGTCACACGAGCCGGCCGGATGAAGACCTGGTGGCCACTTCATCAACCGGCCACCATCTTCGAACGTCTCAGCAAGACGCAGTGACCGAACGTGGACCACAGAAGTACATCCCAACTCTACACCAAGACCAGCATCATGACAGCACCATCAAACGACATTGACATCCCCAAGTACACCGGATCAGCGGACGACGAACCTGTACAGGACTGGTTCAACCTTTTCGAGCTCCACGCTGCCGCTGCATCCTGGTCGGAACGGGAGATGATCATCAACTTCACTGACTACATCTCAGGTGAGGCATTCAAATTTTACCTCACCCATATCTTCGAGAACGATGAGTCTTGGAAAAAGATCAAAGAAGAAATGATCATTCGTTTCAAAGAATACGATGAAGACCTGTTCATACCTCATCAGCGGAAGGCTTTTCAACTGACCCATCACAGTTACGCAAAGTGTTCCCGCAGTAAGCCTATTTTCCAAACGAGACCACAGAGAAAATATACCACCATTGTACCATCATATGACTCTTCCGAAAAAACGTCACGCATTCGAACACTGACTGGTAACTTGCACTTCGCAACAGACAAGGTAAAGCGTCCGTATACCGAAAGGAATCTAGACAATTTCGCCAAAAAACTGAACCTAAAGCCGCCTTTTCCAAGAGCAATGAATTCGGCATTTTCAATGTGTTCACTGCACCACAACACTTCAGATTTTACTCAACCACCCGAATGCCTTGATGCTTCGTGTCACACACAAGGCCCAAACGGTTTCGAGCGTGTGACGGAATTTACGTGTGACGAGCTGGTGAATCCTCGCAATACCAGCCCCCACCCAGACGTTCCCGACCAGGGTTGTTCGACAGAAATTCTCAGCCTAAGCACGCTGCAAAAAGAAAAACATACGCCATCAGAACCACCTGAAGCCATGTCTGTTGGGCTCTCATCGTCAAGTGATAACACACATGTGAGTCAAAGCACTGCTGGAATGTCGAATTCACGCTGGCGCATTGTCAACTGACCGAAACATTTACATTCAAGGATGACTCACAAGCATCTTGGGAGCTTTCTCATCAGCCTGTCACGCTGCTTTCATCGCAAGACAAGCCTAGCAGTACAGTGTCGACTACCGACAATCTACTGATCACATCACCATCTAAAGAAAAGCAGACTCATGTTCCTGAAAGAGGCCCATCTGACGAACTTTCACAACAAGACGAGCAATTTCAACAAAGGCAACTTCACGAACTCCAAGAACTGCAATGGCTACTCGAACAAGAACAACGATCAAGTGAAACCTCGTCACGAGTACACTTGTGGCTGAAAGGTCATCAGAGAAAACATCAATTAAAGAAGCAAAGAAAAAGTCGATGCCTAAGCCATCTTCGCAGAAAGCAACGTCGACAAAATTTTCTGCACCAGTTCTCAAAACCATGTCTGCGATCCAACAAACTGAGAGAACGCCACAGAAAGTTACGAAAGAGACATGAACCTACTACGTATACAACGGAGAAAAAAAGACATCGTCCCATCATCCTCGGTTCTCACGCGCGCCGACTAGAAGCAAAGCATCTATTGCCACGACGGCGCTGGATCCGATGCCAAAGACACCCGTCAATCCAATGGTACACAGATTTCAAGCCTTGTTCGTTCTTCACAAGACCTCAAGTCGGGTCATCATCAGTGGAGATGTGCCGGGCAGGGTTATGCTATCCAGGGCGCAACAGCCAGCCTCGTCCACCAGAGCTACCCTAGATATGACCGGACTGCTGCTCTATACCGTGAAGCGTTTGTGCGAGTTAAGAAACTCCCTCCTGAAATCGAACTACCACGCATTTTGAAATTCTTCAGTTTATACTTTTTGTTCTTTTGTTGATTGTAACTCGCGCATTCTTTCGGGGGGAGGGGGAATCCTGTGACGTAGAAAGGCAGTGACTTGTAGTAGAAGCCGAGAAGGAAGAAGGCAGAAAGGAATAAACATGGGTATGAGCCAGGCCACGTCGCCCATTCATCATAGCGTCACACACACGCACACACGCACACACACACACACACAGACACACACACACACACACACACACACACACACACACACACACACACACACACACACACACACTGACTTAAAAAAAACAGAAAGGAATTATCTGCGTGCTACCTCCGGCGTTCCCTTTACTATGGCAAAAAGCACCTTCACATGTGTACAAGCAATAACTAAGACAAAAATTACAAAAAAGTAATCCAACTACATTCTTAACTTGTGGAAATAAGTGATCGAGTCAAATAAGTGAATTTGGATCCTTCCTACAATTAGTCCCTATACAGTTTCAAATAGCTCGGAAGGCGCTCACTTGTAATCACAACAAGGCTATGAAATCTGGCCAACTCAGCAAGCGAAAGCGAGGCCGACGCAGCAAACAGGGCATCTACCTTTCACTTCGAAAAGTGTCTGAATAATGACACTGTTTTTCTTGCGTTACTGGAGGAGGATAAGCGAGCGTCCATAAGGGACCATGCGGCTGAAAAGCACTGCCACAAAGTCTATAATGACGACGAAAAGTATCTTGGAGGGCCTTTCTAAAGGGAATGGTAGAGGCACCGTTTGGTACCTCGGTTTCGGTTTCAATTTGAATTTGAACTTGAATTGAAGTTTATTTCTTTCTGATACAGAAAGAGGAGTAAGAGCTAAAGGCCGTATGGCCTGACAGAGGCTCCTACTCCCATGCGCATTTGGCATGCGTGTACATGTTTGCAAGCGATGCAAGTATACAAACAATAGAGCAACCAGAAAAATCAAAACGTGCATGTACATAATTGTCACTGCAAATAAAGCATTACATATAGACATCATACATGAAAACTCTTCATGAAAACAAACATATCATACAGACACTCCAAGATTATATACCTATATGCATTAAATTGTGAACTTTCAAATTGTAGCACAAACTGTATATGCGGTACACGTAGAAAATTAGACAGATATATTTTATTAAAAAGTTATCGTGGATTGTAACAGAAAGTTCTTTATAATTTTTTTAAAGCGGAGTGCATGAAAATCTATATGATGTTCAACAATGTTCAATAGCCGGCGTACTTGATACTCAAGGTCCTGACGCCCGTAGTTAGTTCGCATAAGTGGTGGCATTCGCGTTTGGTGGCGTAATTGATATCGAGGGGGAGAAACGGGCAGGCTACTAACATGGAGCCTGTGCTTTTTTATATGCGAAAGTAATCTATAATAGTAGATTTTATTTGCTCTGATTAACGAGTGTTTCTCAAAAAGATTGTGTGTGGGTAAATCTCGCGGTCTACCGTGATAGTTTTCAAAAATTCGCATTGCCCTTTTTTGTAGTTTTATTAATTTGTTGTATATTTTTGCAGTTGTTGTTCCCCATATTAATGCACAATAGCTAAGTTTTGAGTGAAACAGGGCGTAGTACATTGCCTTCTTTAGTGTTAGTGGTATAAGACATGCTCTATGTATAATTTTATACATAGAGCCTACTACTTTACTGAGGTCGCTGCTGAGTTTATTGATATGATTGTCCCAAGAGAGGGTGTCTTGAGACCATACCCCCAAAAACTTTTGCGTTGGTACTTGTTCTATCTGCTCTCTTTTAAATAAAACAGTAATATTGACAGGCATTGGCTTATTTATCGCTTTAAATATTATATACTTAGTTTTGCTGACATTTAATTGAAGTTTGTTTAACTTCAGTCAGTCAGATAATAAATCTGAATAATCATTAATTTCTTTTTCAATCTGTTGTAGGGATGAATTTGAAAAGAAAAGATTAGTCTCATCCGCATACATGACTATGTTCGGCGTAGGTGAAATGCTTGGAAGGTCATTGATATATATGTTAAATAATACCGGGCCAAGTATTTATCCCTGTGGTACGCCAGTCTGTACTCTAAGATATGGAGAGGTCACCTGATTAAGTTTCGTCTCTTAAATTAGCTAGATTTCATCACCTGCGCTGAATACCAGTGGCCGCATTTCAGAAATTTTGAAGTGGTGATGGACTATTCGCAGAAAGGACACGAATGCGCCCCTTTGGCTCGACCACTTATTCCCACTGATTAAAATGTGGATGCCGTTAACTTCTATAATTACTGCCATTATTGATGCTTCTACGCATGTGAAATTGCCTTTCATTACATTAAAGCAAACGCCGCGGCCAGCAAGCAGATACCTCCTTTATTTATTTTTCTTTAACAGTAGACCCACTTCTGGAAACTTTCATAATAATAGATTGATTGATTTATTGATATGTGGGGTTGAACGTCCCAAAACTACTATATGATTATGAGAGACGCCCTAGTGGAGGGCTGCGAAATATTTGACCACTTGGGATTCGTTAAAGTACACCCAAATGTGGGCACAGAGGACTACAGCATTCTCGCCTCCATCGAAAATGCAGCCGCTGCAGTAGGGACTCGATTCCGCGGCCTGCGTGTCTACAGCCGAGTACCTTAGCCACTAGACCACAGCGGCGGGGCATTTCTGCAAAGATCCGGTAAATTTTTGCTTAGGCCTCCCCTGGAGTCATCTGGCCAAATTTTCCTCAGCCAGACTCAGTGTACTCACGCTTACAAAAATTTTCTTCAACCACACTCACAGGCCCTCTAAATCACCAATACATTGCTGAAGCCGACTCACTCAGACTTCGACCCGTGGCTGGAACCACTCAGAGTCAAAACCACTCAGGCTCAGACAACAAGAAAAAACTACGGAGATGAAAAATTCGGCTGATCCCACGTACCAAGGGAATCAATGTTATGCGAACCATGCCAAAGGAAGGTGATCGTGCTGTAACATAGTAATCATGGACACGTCATGACACTACGCTAAATATATGTATAAGCATTGAATAGTTGCATATGTTTCCGTAACTATTTCTTTGCACTAGCGCAACGATGCCAGCAGGACCACGAGTCTTAGCCACACGAGAAGCGATAAGCTCATATGAAGCGCTGGTGCTGGCGAGGATGGTGACCCTGTATACTTCTACATGAATCAACTGCAGCGTCTGGCACCTAAATACAATGGACGTTAACCCGACGTGATGGTGATGATCAAAACATTTATTTACCCCCCCCCCAAAAAAAAAAAACGAGGGAGGAAGGCTAGGCCGCAGCAGTAAAAATGTAGTGTTCACAAAGTTGGACAGCCAGCCCCGAATTCACACTTCACGTTTCGCAAACATTACGGTTTATTTAAAAAGCAGTTCCGAGGCTGGACGTGACTCTGTGTAAGAATGCTTGATTGCGACGCAGGATGCTTCCGTTTATTTCTTGTGTGGACCCTGAAATTTATTCGTTGAATTCGTTGGATTAGCGCTGCTGATGTCAGTTTTTTTTACGCTCATCACGTTAAAATTGCCGATTTGTGTTCTCCTCGTTCCTGCGTAAACTATAAGTGTCAATTACTTGAAGCACATACCCGCATACCAGGGGCACACACCAAACCACGGTTATCTACCATGGTCTGGCGGGTAGTGTTTGACGAGTTAAGCGACGGGATTGGGATATTATTCATGTCATGAGCTGTGCGTCATACTCATTAAACCATCTTACCCTCCCATAATAATTTTGGTTCATGCCAACTTAAAGGGGTTATCACGAGAGCACCCAGATGTAAGCGGCTAGATAGATAGATAGATAGATAGATAGATAGATAGATAGATAGATAGATAGATAGATAGATAGATAGACGAATGGATGGATGAACGGATGGACGGATGGATGGACGGGCGGATGGGCGTATAGACGGATAGATGGATGCCAAGTGTTTTGCAGTGTGCAAAGAAATGCTTCGCATTTAAAACGGGCAACAGATATAAAAACGACCGGGAAAGAACAGTCTACAAAGCGGTTGTCATGACATCTCTGGGACCCAGAACACGTGCCAGAGAGCCATCATTAAAGCTATCTCCTGCAGAAAACGATTTCCGATGATCGTCACACAGCTGGAGTTAAATGTGCTTTCCGCTTGCTTTTAAACTGCGCATGAATGACCACAAAAATGAACACTTTAAGTGTCCACTTGTTCGGTTAAACTGTTTACTTTGTGGTATAACTGTCCTTCGAGTGCACGAATAAACACAAAGGAAGAGAAGTGTGAAGTACTGAGTACTTCGTCATGTGTCTTTCGTAGCGCTTCTCCACCATAACCACATCGCCAATTCAACATGAATCAACTGTCCTTTTCATCGCATTACTGACCAGTGATGAGATCATGGGACTAATCTAATTCTCTTGGCTCGTACCAGTTTAATGTGACCATAACCTTTTGGTATGAGGTGAATAAGCAATTATTTTCTAAACGACTTCACTATTTGAAATTGATGGTGAAAAAAAACAGCAGTTTACTTTTAAAACCACGCACCACAAGTTGTCGCAAGAATAAGCAGTCACTTGTAAGCATATGTAGTGAAGGAACTCGAAGTAAAAGGTGACAACAGGAAACAATTGCCGGCCAGCTTTGCTTTGCCACAGACATGCGCGACACTGGTAAGCTGTGGAAACTCTGTTTACTAATATAATAAAAACGATGCAGTTTTGGTTGTTTTACTCTCTCAAGACCCCTACGCATTTTAACTGTTTTGTCTCAGCCAGTTACACTCAGAGCATGCCGCTTCCAAGAATCAGGGCTTAGTAGCCATACTACGGCGAAAGCCGGATCTCCATCTATTACATGCGCGTAAATTTCCAAATTTCCCGTCAGTGTAGGCAGCGCCAGGGTCAACGCGAGGCCAGCAGAATTTCATTGTGCGGTAACATGGTAACATGGCCACTTGACGTCGTATGGCATTACGATCAGGGAAATTGTGACATCGTTGCGACGTCACTGTTATTACTCTGGATCACATCGTCACCTGGGCAAAGGTTTTCCGATTACAGAGACAGTAGACAACTGCATGTGGAGTAGAATACTTTTGATACAACCAATATTGGATTCAGGGCAACAAAAATCAATAAAGTGTTTAGTGATTTAGAGTACGTGATACTCTACTATGGAACAAACATTGGGAGTGTGTGTGTAGAAAAAGTGTTTAACGATTCAATGTGCTAAGTACTCCACGATGGGAGAGCAAAAAGCCGACACGGGTACAGTTTTAGTGGTGTCATTCCTCTGTAACGCGCGCTGTTTGTCACTGACAGCAGCAGTTGGTAAGCTCCCGATAGTTATCTCAAAGCTCTGAAAAGGCTTCGCTTGCCAATTTCCCGTCAAAGCGTTCTGAATGTCATTTCACTCACTCAAAACGTTTCTTAACAGAACGCCTATGGTTTCAGTTAAGTTTTCCCTCTTGTTCGTTGATCTCCTTGATGTTGGAAAGGAACGAGGAAGGAGCTTTCGTTCTTGTTATAGAGGAATGCGTACAACACTCCAAAGCCAGGGCGATTTCTTCTCGGTTCGTTTCTTGAGAAATTCATATGCACTTTCTTGTGTATTCATGTTACATTAAGATGTTTGTAAATTATTCATTTCATTACTCACCTGACTTCTTGCAAGATGCCGTGGAACTCGTTATAATAAGAAATGCCACTCTCGGTGAAACGCATCCGGTATTTAGGTCTTACAGAAATATGCGGTTTTACTTGACAAAACGAGGAGATTTTCATTAGGCAATTCAGATAGGAAAGTTCCGTAATATCTACCGCTCGTTGTTCTTTAACGTGCTCTGGGGTTGCTCACTACAAGTACCTCTAGCTTTTCATCTTCATGCAACTCGGGCGGCCGTAATTGAAACCACGAATCTCGGGTCATCGGCCACACAATGTAACCACTATGCCACCGCAAGTGAGGAGTTATGTTTTAGGTACCCAGTGAGTGAAGTTCGATTTCGCGAAGCTAAGATATGGCACATCTGTTTAAATACTATAAGAAACTGCATCCAACAGGATTAAGGCCGTTATTGATGTCGGAATTGTCGAAACATTGGCGTCACTTTCGTGCGAACAATAATTGCTAGTTCGCGCGAATGTCCGCAATTAACTACTTTTTAGGGGCGGAGTACCCCAAGACAACACAATGTCCCTGTGTCGCCGTCGTCTGCAGCAGATATACTGCAAGTGCATTATGAACAAACCGAAACATCTATTAACAACAAAATAGGCTAAGAAAACTGGAATAAACAAAAAAGACAGGCCACAATACAGTAATAACGTTGACATTTAACCACCCGTCAATGAAAGCACATGACAGAACCAAACGTTAACAAAAGCAATGTAGAAGACCACGATTCACCCTCTGATGCACACTGCTTTTCTCCATCGTCAGCAGTCACTCTATAGATACCCTCGCAGAATTTGAGGGGGTACTGCAAGAGCAGAGGGACTGTGTTACTTTCCTCAGAGTTCTTTAACTCCGTGGGGGAGTGGGGTGGAGTTGGCAGCGGAACGTACTCGTTCATTGAATGCAGAGTTAAAGAGACTACGATTTCCTTGCTACTCAAGTGGAGTTCCCAATCTATGCAACTCTCCTGTTGATGAGGCCTGAATGGGATCTGGCACTTCGTTCTTGCTGCGGAGTACACTCGAGCACTTGCATGTTACTACTGACGCCGCAAAGCAATATAACTCTCTCGTAATCATACGCCAAGACGCCCCAGCTGTAAGTTTAATGCGTCAAGGATAACTTTCAGTGATAACCAAACCATGCTTGTGTGATCATCAACCTTGTTCCCGAAACCCCAACACCCGCACCTTCGAAGCGAGGGACAGCGGCATCTAAAGCGTCGGCAAAAGTTTGTTTACGGCACAAACAAATTGCTACAAGAGTAAGATAAAATAGTCAGCATATATTGTAAAAAAGAGAAATTTAAATGTTTTCAGCGGGTTTCGAACTTGTCACCTACGCATGACGACACTGGTACTCTACCACTACGGCACGCTGTGCCATGCCCTCGGCACTCTAAGGCAAAATTACCCGAAAAACGAGCAACGGAGCCCAATAGGCGCATGCAATGAACGGAAAGACCGTTGAGAACCAACCACAGAGGGAAGCGTGCCGCGTGTAAACCACTTAGTCTCCAAACACGCTCCAAAGGGATGAACCGCACGGGTATTGCGGACAGCGCGCAAAGCGTTGCCAAAGTCACGAGCCTTCCTCCTCCTCTCCTGGCTCAGTCTTTCCCCATATTTTGCTGGCGACGGTTCGCGTTGCGTCACGCTCTGAGTGCTCGACTACAGCCGCCTGGATTCCACGATCTAGGAATTACGACGTGGTGCTTGTGTGTACGCTTGGATGAGTGTGCACTGCTACTTTTATGTTTCGCCGCACCCATGAAGTCTGGAGCGGGTCTCGACATGTCACCACGCCACACTGTATATCTCTGGCTTCAAGATAGTTCACGACTAACACACGACAGGAACAGTTGCGAAGGCCAACATGGCGGCCGACAAGACAGTAGGCCTATCGGATGCATTACTTTAGTCCGACTCAGGGCGGAAATCGGCACTGGATTCTTTCGCAAGTAGGTGATAATTCTTTATTCTACTCTACCTGTCGCGAGTGCGATACAGATCGCGCTTGTCGGCAATGGGCTCGGTTGTGTTGTATATCGCACGCACGAAATGCTGCGTGAAGGTCAGCATGGGCCTCTGCAGTGCGCCTGTGCTTTGCGACCGCCGGGAAATTGGCCGCCATTGCCGTCGGCCTCCCGTACGCTCACTCAACGAGGGCTCGCCTGTCTTCGCCGCCGCGATGAGTTCCGGGCTGACGATATTGGGCTGAGACCTCGTCGCAGTGTTGGGAGTCGCCGAAAACACGTTGCGGGTTCTCGTAAAGAGCTTGGTTGTAGTATGTCGCGCACTGTAAGTGCAACAGCACGGGCTGGCGGGGCTTTCGCTAGCGTTGGAACTCAGTGAAAATTGGTCGCCATTACAGTTGGCTTTCCCGTCAGTCGGTCGCAAGCAGCTCGGCGCTGTCCGTCGGCCGCGGCGGCGTACTCGCATTTGCGCGCTGCACTCACTCGAGTTGGTGGAAAAGGGCCGCATTACCGTCGATTTCTTCGGCACACGCTCCAAACCAGCTCGGCGCTGTTCGTTGCGGCGGCCAAGCGTACGCTCACTCTCCTGTTTGAAGCTCGCTGGCGCCAGACACACCCCGTGCAGCGCCGTGTTTGGTCTCGCGTTCGCTTGCTCAAGCTGAACGACGCCGGTCGCTTAGAACTCGCCGACTTGTTGGCGGCACAGTGGTTTGCGGAGTTGTGGCTGTGGCCAACGCTTCTAAGCTGTTGCGCTATGGGGATCGAAATGAGTCTTTGACGATGTGTGACATCACGATGAAATTATTAGCATGTCATATCTCACGTATGTTTTCATTTCACCTTGCACGTATTTCTTATATGCATTCGTATTCATCTTCTTTCACGTGCGACTCACTATTTTACATACTTATTGTGCAGCCGTGGGCAAACACCGTGCTGAACGCTGTGTGCGCTGGCGTCTGCGATGACTGTCATCCATCTCTTTCGTCAGAGCAGCTTCAGAAGGACTGTACGAGATGTGAAGGTAAAGTTATTTGTGTGTCATATTTTACACGCATTTTTATAATAACTTCCACGTACTTGTCATATGCGTGCATCTTAATCTTCTGTCACGTGTGTATAACTATTTTTACAATGTTGTACGTACAGCCGTGGGAGAACAACAGGCCGAAGTCTGCGTGCGCTGGTGTCTGCAATGCCTGTCATCTGTCGCTTTCATCGGAGGGGCTCCACAAGGGGTGAAGAAGATTTGACAACGAGATTGGACTTGTACATTTCACCATGAATTCACTTGGAAGAATGGAGAAACGTCATGTGTATATAGAAAAATAATAGATTTCGATGTCCCACTTTAGTCTTTCGTTGTTGCCGTGAGTGCGAAAGCAGTTACACAAAAGTGGCTAACTATTTTTTTGAGTGTTCTTTTCTGCGCTATTTGTTGCTTAATTTGCAGAAAACAGGGGAAAAAGTATTAGGCCAGGCGGAAAATAAATAAAAAATACAATGTTTGAACTGGGGATAAAATGTTCATCCGATTGGAGTATTTGAGTGGATGAAACGTTCGTCCGACGAGGTGCAACTGTAAGGACTAACAGTTGCCCGGTAAAGTGCAAATGTGGGAATTAATAGTGTCTCTATACAGTGCTAAAGTGAGGACTAAATGTAAGTCCTTTGAGGTGAATTGTGGGACCAACGGTTACTCACTATAGTGTAAATCTGAGGACTAAATGTTAGTTCCTTGAGCTCGCTGTGGAGACTAACTCTTAGACTTGGTGCCGTTGGTTCTTAAAGCAATTAATGATTGTGGCAGCCCCATTAGTCCCCAAAACGACGAACCACAGACCCTTTTAACACCCTTTTGCCTTAGAGTGTGCTGTGTAAAAAACTGGTGAGGAGAAAACACGCCGTTCCGCTTGAAGGGTTTTAGTTTGAGCACATACACGATTTCAGTTTCATACTAAACCTTGCGTTTATGATATGGAAGCTACTAGCGTCTACGCATTACATGCCAGTAATGCCAAGACACCAAGTTTTTTTTTGAGATTTCACAACACAGAAAAGAAAATATACAAAAATAACCGAGATCATTGGGCAGATGATTGACTGCCCAGTGCAATAGCAATTACTCGCTTTTTCTGCTGGTTGACGTGCACCGCAGTTTTGTATCGACTGTAATGCTCGACAAGTACGCGCGTTTTTGATTGATTTAGGAGTATTTTTGTGCGCAAGCGACGATATGCTATAGTGCAGTGGCTGTGTTAGAGGGTACTGATTCGCATGTCTAAACTGATAGCTGGAACTACATAGCCGGTGCCCCAAAACCAAATTGAATGTGCACGAAGCTGTCTGATCATGTTGCTTTGTGAACGCACACTGAACGACAAGCCACGTATGAACCAGAGCATTGCCGACTAGTGCGCCAGGCGGCCGTCGGCGGTGACCTGTGTGCGCTACGCCGCAGGCTGAAAGCTCGTCGCATCGATGCTCATGGCTCCTTGTGCGCACACCATACGCAAGAAACAATGATTCATTTGTGTTAACCGATGGCAAGGGTTTACTGTGCAGTCAATCTCACTCCTCGGCATAGCAGATTATTCCACCCACCAGCGCCGATGGCATATATGATGGACTCGGCCGGTAAGCTAGGCTTACTTTCGCTGGGAGTTGTACGGGACACATTTACTTATTTGGACCAATTTCGGTGCATGTGGCTCGAGAAGGTTGACGTTTGAGCAATCCGCAAGCCTCTCATCGTTGTATTAAAGTGTAGACGAGGTAAGGAAACTATATGGATTGCCAAAGTTGCGTTTGAGTTGTGGTTTTGCCAACCAGCGTTGTTTTTCTGGCATACTAGTTAGTACACACCGTGGCATCGCAAGTCGGATCGAACGCCAGATCGTAACGTTCGTAGATTATTTTTCGGCCAGAACTGCTGACAGATCGTCCCAACTGTGTTTCAAAACGCGCAGCAAAAATGTAGCGCAACTTGCACTAGAAGGGGGCTATACATCATGAGTATGAATACCGGTTGCTGTTTGAATGCTTCTCCGTAGCGCAAAAAGTATATGTTCAGTGTCGTTTGCTGTATTGCGCACTATTATAACGCGTATGCCGATGCCCGTTCTGCACATGTGATGTAAGCTTAAAGCAATCTATGCAGTTCACTGCTTTTAAAACATGCTCGACATAGTTTCTTTTTGAGACGTTAGTTCTAGCGCCGCAGGAGTGATTATACTCTTGGAGGGAGTTGATTCACTCTAGTCTTACCAGATAGTAAAACTCTGTGAGAGAGTAGCGCGACTCTCGTAGAGGGTGTATGAACTCTATTTCAGAAGCGTGACTGCACTCTAGCGAGGGAGCTTGTTCACTCTCGTTCAGCCAGAGTACCAGCACTCTGTCGAGAGAGTGTGCTTACACGGCGCAGAAGAGAGTTCCCTGCACTCCTGAAACGAGAGTGAAATACGGGACAAGCCTCTACTCTCGCAAAGAGAGTTGCGAGCACTCTCTTGGGGCTGTGAGTGCACGCGTGGATTTTTGCTAAGCTTCAAACTCTGGCATCACAGTTTCAAGACAGTTACGAATACTTTGCAATAATTGCTCTCATTTGGCGATTTGTGTGCTTGCTAAGGAAGTTAAAAGAAATGTATTTGATCTCTACTCAGTCAGCAAACACCTTGTACATGCCTAGAATGAACGATTTTCTTTAAACAGTGGACATGTACGCGAGCATTTTGAGATAAATTGTAAGGCCAGCGGTTATCAATTCGCACCCATAAGGCTATTTCATTAAAAGAATGGTGTCTTTCAACCCACTTATATCATTTTTTTGTGAATAATATGGCAGCTACAATCGGTTCGTTTGAAATTTTCCGTAGAAGAGAGTCCTTAACTTGCATATATGCCGAGGTGACTTACCTAAAGAACAAGTGTGTGTGTGTTTTTTTCTGCAGCGGAGGAATAACAGTATTGCTTGCGTTTCGACGACATGATCCTCTTATATATTCTATATATATATTCTATATATATATATTCCTATATATATGTTCTCCTATATATTCTCCAGACAGGGACGGCATTTCGCTCTCCCATAGTAGAAGAGTACCAGGTACTCTAAATCGTAGACAACTTTTTCAAAACACATGATCCCTTAGTAGAGTACCTAGTACTCAAAATAGTTACCCGAGTTTTGTTGGATTTTGGGACGTCTTACTGCTCTCCCATAGCTGAGTACCAAGTAGTCGAAATCGTTAAATATTTTTTTCTAAACACTTTCTCGTTGAGGTTTTTTTACGTGCCCTAAATGGAGAGATGGCTCGCTGCTCTTTCATAGTGAAGTACGAGGAACTTGAAATTGTTGAAGACTTTCTATAGGCGCACATTCATGAGGACTCAGTGTACAAGCAGATTTTGTAGCCAACGAAAGTAAAAGAAAATAAAAACTTCGAGACATTAGGAGAAATGTAAAAATTATGTGGTCGCCAGGGCACACTGGCACGGACGGGGAAACGCAGCTGTTCATGCAGTGGCCGATAAGTTGTGTGGGTTGGACCACATATACCATTCCCCACGCCGCAGTTCCACACGCCTTCCAGAAAACCGAAATTCCCAACTTAAAATACGGGCAGCAGACTCTTCTAGTAGAGCACTGTGACATTACATTCGCCCTAAAACGATATCAGACAACAGAACTAGACTGTTGGAAGCTGCACCAGAATGCGTATGTGCTAAATTACAAAGGTAGATGTACGCCTGAAAATAAAGTTTTTCGACCAACGTGTGTGACGAACTGTGCATAAACACCACGGCTACTAGAAAAATGGAAGCAAACTAACCGATCTTCCAGTTAAAACACTTCTACGTGATGCGCATACAATCAGACGCTGCGTGGCGCAGATTTAGAACGCTTGATTTCAATATGCACATCATTATCAAAACGCAGACGGCACATTCAGCATCGCCCCACCGCGGTGGTCTAGGGGCTAAGGTACTCGGCTGCTGGCCGGCAGGTCGCGGGATCGAATCCCTGCTGCGGCGGCTGCATTTCCGATGGAGGCAGAAATGTTGTAGGCCCGTGTGCTCAGGTTTGGGTGCACGTCAAAGAACCCCAGGTGGTCGAAATTTCGGGAGCCCTCCACTACGGCGTCTCTCACAATCATATGGTGATTTCGGGACGTTAAACCACACAAATAAATCAATCAATCATTGAACATCTGCTGGAAGCCGACTTGGCCACTCTATAAAATTTAATAAAGTCAGACCATGAAGCACTGAAAGCTCTAGCAATATACGGTAGTGAAAGAGGTCTGTTTCGAGGGATGTATGAGAGGTCACCTGAACCGTGCGAAGCTATGACGTGAAGGTGCTTTTCGCGACTTATGCCTGTTACCACTTGTGTATTTCATCTCCTATAGCGGTCAAGAGTTGTCCTTTTCTTCAATGCAGGTCACATTCGTTCATTACGCACTAAAATACAAGTAACTAATTATCACTGTGACATTTCTGAAAAATTCAGTTTGAACGGGAGCTACGGCCAGGCATGCCATTGGGTGCCATCAATTTTTTTCATTTTGGTTCTTTTATTCCACTAAACGGAACAATACCTTGTCACGTCTCTTTCCCTTGCTTAAATATATTTTTTTGAGAGATTTAGCTGGTAAACATCAATTTTCGGGGTTAGTTGATCTGGCTATTGTTGCGCAAGCCGACTGTCATGTTACAGTTGCTAAAATTGCCGATGAGGGCACAGTGATAATGGTGTAAAAAAGCCGAAAAAAACTTTGCCAGATCTTCGCGGAAATGTCCTTCGGGCTAACACGGCACAACAAAGGTTTACCAATATCAAAACATAAACTCCGTAATCTAACGCCTACGTCCCCACTGACCATATTC
Organism: Rhipicephalus microplus; assembly: GCF_043290135.1. Taxonomy (NCBI): domain Eukaryota; kingdom Metazoa; phylum Arthropoda; class Arachnida; order Ixodida; family Ixodidae; genus Rhipicephalus; species Rhipicephalus microplus. The sequence continues at coordinate 105,848,569 of NC_134707.1, read as the reverse complement.
TCAGAAATGCCCCGACATTCCTATAGAAGCGATTGCAGCTAAACATATGGGGCTAAGATTCATTGCTTTGGGACTCTCAGCGTCACAATTTACATTCCACTAATGATATCTTTACCGATGGCACCCTCGATGGCCATAGCTTGGCCTTAGCATGGTACAAATCGTCTACCGTTGAGGCGAAGTGCCACATATTCAGCTACACGACACCTACTCAAGTAGAGCCTCTGGCCATCTGGACCGCCCCACGGGGTAACATAGGGCCGTCAACTATCTACACAAACTCATTTGAGACATTGAAAGACATCGAGAATCCAAGTACAGATGTTGCGCTTTACGTATTATTAAGGTTCTCTTGCACAAGTAGAAGTATCGCATTGACAAAAGAGTCACCTGGACACCAGGTCCCATGGAGATTCAAGCGGAGGAACTGAGGTGGCACACAGTCTTGCCACCAGATATGTTTGTATCCTTTATTTTATTCTCCGATCTCTGCTGTGTGCATCTCCCGATCGTGGTAGTGACCACCTAAACAAATTTGTCACCGAGCTCTCACTTTGAAATGGGACACCTTCGGTGCTTCTTCAAGAATATGAACCGAGAAAGACTTAAAGATATCTACCCTCCTCGTATCTTTCAGAACATTGCCCTAAACTGATTCGCGGAAATATAAAGCGGGCCGTAAAATGGCTGAAATGGCACAAAGTAGCAACTAACAGCAACTTTGCCTGTAGGTATTCTTTTTCAAATAAAGTGCACTACAATCAAAGAAAAATATAACGTGATGAGCGCCTTTTCTAACCACGAATAACTTCCCGAAACGCGTTCTACCACCAAGGCACCTCAACTGCACGGACAAAATGTTCTTGCTCCACGCGGAAGAAAACCAGCACTTTTGGAAGCAATATGAACTTAGCAAAAGTATTTGCGTATTCTACACAGTGGTACTTGTAGCAAAAAAAATATATGAGTTATCTCCCCGGGAACCCTGATGGGATGCCAAGCAGCACTGCGTTGACCCCGTTGAAACGGGCGTCGACGCGTGTGCTGGCAAAACGGTTTGAAGCGAAGCTGGATGTAGCGTTTACTCGAGTAAACGTTTGTTTGAAACGCAAAGACACGGGAGGCGTGTTGGGTTTCGTGTACTTTTTATCGCAGATAAGCGGGCAGAAAGAGTGTTCCCATTCGACGTGCGGACGAGCAATGCGGATGACGAATAGGGCGAAGCGAGAGAGAAGCGTGTTGAGAGCTGGCGGAAGAACCAGCAGCTCCTGCGGGTGAGAGAGAGAGTGAGGTCCACGCGCAGAGGAGACTAGGCCTACTTGGCATCGTTCCAGCAACTGCGGCGAGGAGAGCGCAGTGCGGTGCGGTGCGTTGGCACGGAGATACGGATGGACAGCGTTACACAGTCTTGTCAAAGAACTGATTCGCTTATAAAAGAATGCCTGAGTTCAAAGTAAGAGCCACGCAATGAGTGCTGTAACAGAACATTTGAATGTCACACTAAGGACGGTAATCAGCTCGAAGCTTGCAGCATGCTATTAAGGCACAAAGACGCACAAAAAGAACACACAAGACGACCTTGAACCAACAAATGAGTGTCACAGACCCTTACAGTGCGTTCCTCAAGCATGAATAAGGATGCACGAAATGAATGCACAGCCATACACATTATGAATGCAGCACTACATGCATACAGATTACAGATATTTCTTGGTGATTGATCAGCGCACTTTGTCGACCACGTACAACTAACTGGCCCAGGCTTTGGCTCTTCCAGCTGGCAGCCCATCCCTTTCTCAAGCACGGATGCTGCAGCGATTGAAGTGGCATCTTGCTTAATGGGCTTTGTAACTTCAACGTAACCTTTGCAGTAAACTCATAAGTGGTATGTACAACCCCCCTCCCCTCACAAGATGAGCACACTCGCATGGAAGGCCGTACCCTGTTGGGCAAAGTACAGGAGGTGGAAATAGGAGACATGTGCGCATCGCAGCTCTGGCGGAAGACGTGCTTGGTGACGATCTTTCAAACGCCCCCTTCGCAGTCTGTCGTGTGTGAGAAAGAGAACATGCTGAAGTGCTGCTTTTCTCTGCCTCCTGCCAGTAGAAAACGGTGCATTTAAATAGCTCGTCGTCAGTACGTTGAGGGACGTGTACTCCTTGGAAGGGTAGCGGCGACTCGCTGCGGAGCGACGGTTCGTAGGTTCGAATCACTGGTCGTGCGCAATGCTTCTTCTTAATATACTTCTGACTTATTTTTCGGTTGAGGTTGGCATATATATATATATATATATATATATATATATATATATATATATATATATATATATATATATATATATATATATATATATATATGAATAAAAAGAAGACACACGTCGAAAAACAAAAAGGTTTCTTTACGTTTCGGCCGTGGGACCAGCCTTCGTCAGAATCAGATTCTGACGAAGGCCGGTCCCACGGCCGGAACGTAATGAAACCTTTCTGTTTTTCAACGTGTGTCTTCTTTTTATTCATACTATTTACAGGCGTCCAAGGATTTATTCCCTGCAATTATATATATATATATATATATTGCAGGGAATAAATATATTGCAGGGAAAAATAGGGCACGGCAGCATCACTGGCATGACGTCTAATCCGTTTGTTTTCATCGTCCAGCTCGTCGCTACCCTTCTGCTAATACCGGCAGAGTACGATGTACTGGGCTACCAAGCTGCGATCAACGCCTTGGAATCGGCTATCCTCCTGCCTGTCAACGTGTCAACCGCTCATGCGCACCTGAGCGATATCTGGACTACGCCCCCTTCATCGACAGCAGTTGGTGCTCTGGCGGGCCTCGAGTCGCTCTTTAGCGCGAGCCTGCTGCATTGTGTAATCACACCCGCAAATCATTTCAAAGCCACGAAAAAATGAGTGACGGAACACCACCCAGACCGGACCATACGTCTTTCGATGGCAGTTTGCCTCTGTTCACAAAAAAGATCGTCACGGCTTGCCCTTGGCTGAGCGCCGTACCCGTGACGCAGTCCTGTACTGCTGCCTCGAGTAGCAACACGGTTATGGCGGACTTGTTTCGCTGTCCCACCGGTATCTCGAGCCTGCTATCATTGAGGAACGCAACCTGCTCTGCCACAACGAAGCTATCGCAAGATACTCTCGGACTCAGCCTACCAGCATCTACGTCATCGCTCCACCCCCCGTCAAGCCATACAAAAGGGCGTCCCACGGACCACCTTGCCAGTGGGCATGGAAGCACGGCCGGAACGATGTTCTTACGCCTCTTGTTTGTTGCGCAGGTCAGTCATCCTTCCTTTCTGACCTGTAAATCCTACAAGTCTGACAACCGTTTTATTGTCGTGGTTCCATGCCCAGGAGCCGTTCTTGAACCTTTTTGTGCATTGTTTTCGGTGATATGTGGGGACATCGAGCAAAATCCCGGGATGCAAGACGAATTACTGAAATTAGTTAAGGAAACCAACGAGCGCTGTATAAGGATTGAGTCTAATCAATCCAGCATGGCAAAAGCGATTGAAGAACTAAAACATGGCCATGAAACGATGGTATGTACTGTTGCGAATATCAGCACCCGCCTAGAAGCCGTTGAAAAGCAGGCTGCCAGTCTTGAGCTTTGCCAGCTAGATCAGGCTGGTGCTGATGTTCCAAGGTGCCGTCTGCGGGAAGAAATAACCACGTTACGCGCAAAGCTTGATGAGGCAGAAGATCGATCGAGGCGAGATAACTTGCTGTTTTTCGGAATTAAAAACAGTCCTAAAGAAAGCTGGCAAGAATCTGAAGGCCAGATTATCTCGTTTTCTTCTGAGATACTGCAGCTGCAAATTCCTGCAATCGACATTGCGCGTGCGCATCGGATAGGCCAGTATTCAGTCGACAAAAACCGTCCCATTGTCGTTAAATTTTCTTCTTTCAAAACTAAAGAACTGATTCATGCAAAAAGATCCTTGCTAACTAACACAGATTTTAACATAAGAGAAGATTTCTCTCTTTCTACGCGCATTGCACGTAAAAAGCTGCTTGACTTCGGCAAAGGCTTGAAAACTTCGTACAACTTGCGCCACAACAAGCTTATTGCAGACGGGAAACACTACCGGTACTGTGCAGATGCAGATTCTGTTCTTGAAGTTAGTGCAGTTGTTTCCTCTCTTCCTTCGGTTGCCTCTCCGGATGTTCCGTCTGGCTCTACATCACCGAGGTCGACGCGTTCGGGACGTGTGTATAGTCAGCCCAACGGTAGCTAGGATAGTGTAAGGGGTAGTGGCCGTACGCGCAATGTTTCTGTTCTGTATACTAACATCCGTAGCCTATATCAAAAGAAGGATAGACTTAACGCATTAATCAATGATTCTGAAGCCGATATCGTCGTACTGACGGAGACTTGGCTCACGAGCAAAATATTGGTGGATGAGTTATTTCAGTGTGACAAAAATTTTGTGGTATATCGACGTGATCGCAGTGACAGGACAGGTGGTGGTGTACTAATCGCAATCAGTGCCCAGCTAAAATTTTTTGCTGTCTCTGTAACTACAGACCTTGAAATTATCTGGTGCTGCTTAACGTTCAATTATAAGAAGATTATTCTTGGCGCCGCTTATCGGTCTCCATTCTTTGCTACCGGTTTTTGTGAAGGTCTTCATGATAGTTTGAATCAAATTGTGGTACGATATCCCGGAGTAGAAATTGTTTTGGTTGGTGACTTTAATTATCCCAATATTCAATGGCTGCACTCCACTCCTTTAGTCGAACCTGTATCTGCTGATGCATCATCGTTTCTTGACGTTTGCTTCCTTTTTAACTTATTCCAGCTTGTCGATCAGCCAACCCGTGTAACACCGAAATCATCGTCTTTGCTTGAGCTCGTCCTGTCATCTGCCCCAGATATTATTTCGTCAATAACACACATCCCCGGCTTGAGCGACCGTGACGTATTGCAGTTCGCTCTTTCCCTTCCTGCTACAAGAAAACAGAAGCGCATAAGAAGCATCAGGGACTACAATAGAGCCAACTTCGAAGCTATTAATACGGGGCTTTGTATTTTTCTTGATAGCTTACTGCCACGTTATAGAGAACTAAGCGTTGATTACATATGGAATTCCCTCAAACAACAGGTCTATCAATTAATCAACAAACATATACCGTTGCGGCGCGTTTATAGTAATACTAATGCTCCCTGGTTTACCCGTTATTTGAAACGATTGTCTAACAAGAAAGCCAGGCTCTATCGTACTGCCAAGAAATCTACTAGGCCGCAACGCTGGTCAGCCTACAAATTAGCAGCCGCATCTTACACCAAGGCCCTTCAAACTGCAAAACGTACCTTTTTTTCAGTCAACGCTACCGTTATTGTTAAAAACAAATCCTAAGCGTTTCTGGAACATAATGAAGCCTAAAAACGACACCACAATAAGCCTGGTTGATAATCGCGGTGTACCAGTTTCTAGCCATCTGTGCGCATCACTGTTAAATAATAGCTTCGCCAGGTCTTTTTGTAACCCGGTTGTAGATAATTTTCCAGATCTTCGGTGTGTAAATTTTTTCCCAATGGACCCTATAGTTTTCGATCCAACTGGAATTTCTGGCGTCATCAACAACCTGAAACTGTCTTCTTCATGTGGCCCTGACGGTATTAATTCAAAATTTCTCAAGAATACTAAAGAGTATATGTCGATTATATTATATTGCCTTTACACTAAATGTTTCGATGACGGTTACTTGCCTAAAGATTGGAAAACAGGCCGGTTGGTACCCCTTCACAAATCAGGCGACGCACATAACCCTTCTAATTACCGACCCATCTCACTTACTTCAGTTCCTTGCAAAATTCTTGAGCACATAATTTTTTCCAACCTTGTTAAGCATTTAGAATCACATAAGTTCTTCCATTACTCGCAGCATGGTTTCCGGAAATTATTTTTGTGTGAAACACAACTAGTCACGTTTACTAACGATCTGCATGTATATCTTGATTCAGGTTTTGTGACTGACTGTATATTTCTAGATTTTTCAAAAGCATTCGATAAAGTAAATCACCAGCTACTATTACATAAACTCAGCCATTTGAAAATTGATCCACAAGTACTACAGTTTATCCGAATCTTTCTTGCTAACCGCACGCAGTTTGTATCCATTAACGAAACTGACTCTCCCGAGGTGGCGGTACATTCAGGAGTACCTCAGGGTTCTGTGCTGGGGCCTGTACTGTTTCTAATATACATTAACGACCTGCCTTCTAACATTTGTTCTCCAGTTTGCCTTTTTGCTGATGACTGTGTGCTTTACCGTAAAATTACTAACGATACTGATATTGCCTGTCTACAATCCTACCTTAACAACATTATTTCCTGGTGTAACCTCTGGCACATGGATCTTAACGTTTCTAAATGTAAATCAATGAGAATTTCGCGTAACAAACTACCTAGCCCTGATTACTTTCTTAAAGATACCATACTAGAGTCAGTTGAATCTTACAAATATCTCGGTGTGCACATAACCAATAATCTATCCTGGGCGCGCCAAATTGAATATGTAACATCTATTGCAAACCGCATGCTAGGCTACTTGAAAAGAAATTTCTCGCTGTCCCCGTCTTTTTTAAAAAAGCAGCTATATATAACCTACGTACGCCCTAGGCTTGAATATTTTTCCTCAGTTTGGGACCCTGGCTATGTAACACTATCTAATAAAATTGAAGCTGTGCAAAACCGCTCCGCAAGGTTCATACTTTCTAACTATCACCGCACTTCCAGTGTTACTAACATGAAATCCAGCCTTGACCTTGCTACTCTTGCTACTCGCCGGAAACTTGCTCGCCTTTGTGTGCTGCATAAAGCGTATCACCATAACCCCATACTTAAATCACGTTGGCTAAACCCTCCTTTTTTCCTATCTGAACGCCTCGACCATCAATACAAGGTTCATATTCCGCGCCACAACACCGTAACATACTCCCATTCTTTTTTACCAAAAACTTGCCATGATCGGAACAACCTGCCTGCGTCACTAGTCACGATTACTAATCATGAACACTTTCGGGAGGCACTCGAAAATTTTATGCATTGATGTGCTCAACGCATTTTTTTCCCTGGTTTTGTTTGCTGCTGTTTGGTTACCGTTCACTTGTGTATCGTAGATACGTTGTGCCATGTTGTAATTTTTTTTCAGTACTTTCTTTGTGTGTTAGATCGTCATTACGGTATTTTTTTTTGTTGCGGTGCTTCCTTGCTTGATTTTGATTTTTTATATTGTGTAAGCGTTATCATTTACACGTTGTCATCGAGTGTTGTACGCATGTACTGAATGTGATTTGTTTTTCACGTTTCAATTGTATTTTTTGTTTTCTAAACCCACGCCCCTCTCTAATGCTGTATGCCCTGAGGGTATACAGCATTATACAGCATTTGACCGGGTTTCGCATCAAAAGCTCATGGAAAAATTGCAGGTGACAATAGGTAAAGGACCAATCACAAACTGGATTAGAGCATAGCTAACCAAGCGGACGCAGTTTGTGAAAATAGACCAGCAAACATCGGAACTAACGGAAGTTACCTCAGGTGTACCACAGGGCGGCGTCCTAGCTCCTATTCTATTTCTGATTTTTGTCAACGATTTGCCTCAATCCATCGGGACGAACATAAAGCTTTTCGCAGACGATTGTATTATTTACAAAGAAATTAACTCACCTTCAGATCATATGGTCCTCAGAAATGCTCTATTATCAGTGTCAGATTGGTGCACGAAATGGCAGATGACATTAAACGTAAAAAAATCAGCCTTGTTAAGAATAACCCGTAGACAAAACATTTCAAATTTTGGCTACACTATTGGCGGCACGCAACTAACTTCCCTGAAACAGCATAAGTATCTTGAACTAGTCATTTCTAGTGACCTTAGATGGGAGGCACATGTTAATCACGTTACATCCTCAGCCTTAAAAAGATTATTTTTTCTTAAAAGACGACTACAATCCGCACCACCTCAAACAAAACTCTTAGCCTATAAAACCTTCATTCGACCTATAATAGAATACGCTAACTTAGTCTGGTTCCCGGCCACAAATAACTTAATTAAAAAGCTAGAAAGTGTACAAAGAAAGGCGGTTAGATTTATTTACAACAAATACAGTCTGCTCGATTCACCTACTGAATTAATCGCAAAAGCTGGGTTACTAACACTGCGAAATCGCGCTCAACTCTCACGTTTAAAAATGCTCTTCCAACTCATTCATAAACAGCTAAACATCGACAGCTCTAGGTTCATATCAACTTTGGAAACTAGACAGTCACGACATAAACATCCATTAACTTTACAGGAATACCGTTTCAACAGCAACTGCTTCAGGTATTCTTTCTTCCCACAGTCAATTAGAGAATGGAATAGCTTACCCGGCTGTATAATTAATAGTAAAGATTTGATTACATTTTTGATGTTGCTTAATAATCATATTCGTGCCACCCATAGTTAAATTGAGGTTTTTTTTTTGCTCAATTCTTGAGTGCCTTTTGATCATGATAAGTATATCAGTGTCGTACGCATGGAAAAGTCTTTCATGTTTATTAGTGATATTTCTTGCATGTTATTAATAACCGTCTATTATGTACCAAATCTGTGTTCTAAATGTTTTTTCACCACATTGTTTATGCTCCCATATAATCCATGTAATATCGCATAAGATCTGTAGTCATGCATTTTCACTTTTTCAATGTAAGTGTATCTATAGTATCTTTTGGTTGCCCTCCTGCAATAGTCCCCATTGGGACTGGCAGTATGTATAAATAAATAAATAAATAAATATATATATATATATATATATATTGTCACGTAAGAGTGAGGGTAGCCCGAAGACAGGAGACCGGGAGGCTCGTAGAAATACAAGAAGATTCGTTTATTTGGCGGACTTGCGCCCACTAAACGAAAGTATACACATCGGCTTAGCGGATGGCGGACAGCGTGTTCGACGGCCGTCGGGGAACAGAATGCCCCACTGGAATGCAAGGCGCGTTCACCATCCGAGATACAGTCGTCGTAGAATCTGGGGCTATCTCGTAATCAACGAATGGTCGACGTGCGGGCCACTATCTTCGCAGATGAATCGCGGTGCATCCTGGACCACGATAAGGCTGCGTGCCGGCGGTATCGGCATGCGCAACACTATCCGCAATACGCGTTTGAGCGCCACTGCGTGGGCCCTTCGTTCTTAAGATTTTACTGAAAAACTTACTTCCGCCAGAGTTAGAATTTTGTGTACTTTATCAACAAATTTGAATGATTGCGTTCTCCCTGATGATGGCGTCCATCCTAGTTTCGACGCTGGTTCACTAATGGCTATGCATCTCCACGGACTGTGCTTTAGAACTACGAATGCTTTTCTTCATTTTGAAAAGACACTGATCCTTGCCAACTAATAGAGCCAAAGTGCTGTTGGTATACTCTGCAAGCAATTCGCTCAATGCCCCAAGTTTTCTAGGTCTTGGTGAGTTCCCGGCCATAAAATTGAGAATACCACAACAATTGCCACCAGCGCCGTTTTGACCAGAAACTCAACCTTCATGGAACCAACCAACCCGCCACCTAAGCCTTCCGGCCCCCACGCAAGATACAGAAAATATGAACCAGCCCGTGCAGCAGCTGGTTCCCGTTACTTTGTCCTCAACAAGCCCGCATATTAATCAACAAGACTATCTGCGCGATTAGCGTCCACTAGGAGGCAGACTACGACCTAGAACTCCCCAACCAGTTGCGAGAAGCACCTCGCGGACCAGTCCCCGTTAGCCTCGGCGACCGAAATAAAAACAGCGACAACTTACTAGGAGAGCCTTCTGCCGAAAAGGCAAAAATCTCCAGTGCGTTTCTACAGGCACCATCAAACAATTTGCTAGTGCCTATTTTTCTTGGCGCGATAGATAACTCACCATCAGGCAGTCTGATTTTGGAATGGTAAATTTTGAAATCAAAGTTTTCTATAAGGGACGAATACGAAGTTGTAAGCTCACATGCTACGAACAGTGAGCGCGTGGGCGGTTCGTGTCCAATCGCGGTGGTTTACTGAGCGTGCATTCACACCGTAAGCAGGGGTAAGGAGCACAGATTCGTGTGGGACCGGATAATAATTTGCGTGTTCCCACTTTGAGGACTGGCACGCACGACAGCAGCAGAATGCGCGACCACGTTCAATGAAGTGATTGACTCCATATTCCCCAATCTAGCGTCACGGCTCTTCCACTAGATGGCGCAGCAAGACGGTTTTTGATTATTTTAGGCACTTACTTTAAAATTTAGATGCCAGTCACAACACGAAAAAAAAATGCTGGCATAAGTCAGTGCGTTTCATGCTCTTTTCATTTTTATTATAGCATAATCCCGCGTTCTGGCCAGTTTTCGGTTCCTTTATAGTTAATTAAAACAGTGGGAAAACGCATCCAAAACCGACCTCATGCTACAACGCTTAGCGCATATATGGCGGCTCAGGTTGCACCTACGGTTACAAGAGGCCTATTAGGATCTTGCCCGGGTTCTACAGAACCACTACCAGCACGCTTTACAGGACTCTCTAAACACGGAACAAGCATATGTCAGTGGTGACCTCAGTATGCATGAAATTGTCGAATAGGATGTATATAAAGAGAAGAAGATAAGTAGGCTTCCTCACCAAAAGTGTAAAAAGTTGTTCAGTGATGGGGACCACTCGCTATTTCTAAAGCCTGTAATAGCGGTGCCTCTGGCTAACGGATTTCCTGATAATAGCACACCACCATCCACGGACTTAGCGAACATTTCACGTCTGAGCCTAAATAAAGATTAACTCGTCTTTTCATGGGGCCTCACCTTTTATCCTGCAGTGGGCGGATATGATGATAGTTTATTGGCAAAGGATTTAGCAATCTTTTTGCGCAAGATGTCCCCATAGGAATATTTACCTATCTATCCGTCCACTAACGACAAGCGGCCAGTTATGTTCAGCCACAACTGCTGGACCCGTCCCGCTTAATGTGGCGAATATCTAGACAATTATATTGAACCCGTCCAACGTGATGTCCTTGAGACCTACAAAAAGGAAGAGTTGTTAAATCTGATATTTCATTTGAGGAAAGGAAAGCTTTTTTTCACTGGCTAAACGTAGTGATACTGTGATGAAGCCAGCCGACAAAAATAATGCCGTTGTAATCGTGACCAAAAATGGTTACAATATTGAAGGCCTTAGGGAGTTTAACAATGCAATTTTTTATAAACACCATGACTAAGACCCCAATGAAGGGTTTAAAGCAGGGATACAAGATAATAACAACCATCCCGTAACAGCAAATCAGTTAGTCTATAAAGCAGCACATTACCTCGTCCCGCTCACTCCCGTCTCTTGCAGGTTCCATTTGCTGCCTACAATACACCGTAGACTGTCCAGGACGCGCCATTGTTCCGGGCAATGGCACTGTTATGGAGCAACTTTCCCACTACTTTTGTGTAATAATCGGTGGTCTTGTATGTCGATTCCCGTCCAATCTCAAAGACGCAAACCATTTTTTTTTGTCGGACGTTGATACCCTTGGGATAGCAGATCATTCGCGGCTCGTAAATTCAGAAGGGCTTTTACTATACACCAATATACCCCATCGTGATGGCATCCAGACAGTTATTCATACTTACAAAGAATCGTGCGATGAAAAATTCGTTGAAAATGACACAATACCTCCTATATAGAAATTCGTCCTACAGCTTAACGATCATGATTATGATGGCTCTTATTATCTTGGAATAAGCGAAAGATTAATGGACACTCGTATTGGACCTAATTACGACAGTATTTTCAAGTGCCGCGTGGAAGATGACTTCAATAGAAACCAGGTGTTGAAGTCTCTTTGTCATAAACGATTTATATAGTACGTCTCATTATCTGGCCACATGGCGAAAGTTTATATTCATTATAACTGACTTCAACGCTGTTCACCAATCTATTTCGTTTTTTACGAGTGAGTTGTGTTTAGAAAAAAAACGTATTCAACAACTTTTAATACATAGCCCCACCGCGATGGTGTAGTGGCCAAGGCACTCGGTTGCTGACCCGCAGGTTGCGGGATGGTATTCAAGCTGCGGCGGCTGCATTTCCGATGGAGGCGAAATTCTGTATAGGCCCGTGTGCTCATATCTGCGTGCGCTCAGATCTGCGTGCACGTCAAGCACGCCAAGTGGTCGAACCTTCCGGAGCCCTCCACTAAGGCGTCTTTCATAATCATACGGTGGTTTTGGGACGTTAAACCACATATATTAATCACTCATCAATCTAGAGTACGTGATACTCTGGTTTAGAGAAATTTATTCTTACGAACAATGAACCTCGATTACAATCCAACAGAACATCGTGACGGAACAAAACATCCACAAACACACGAAAAAGTTTTACAAAAGATATGTTTACATAAAAACACGGAAGAAACTTTCAGAGACACACCATAAATTGTTACAAAAAGATATGTTCACGTATATAGATTACGTGGTAAATGACGAACAAGGAAATAAAACGTTAATTTAGAGATATATATATAACTGGAAGGCGGCGTGAAATCCTAGGAGCGTTCTTCGTAAGAGAAATGACTGACACATAAGTGTACAGTACTCTCTGAAACATGTTTGGGTACTCCTGATTTCGTGTGGAACCGTGGAAGTCAAGTGGATTATTATTTGTCAATAGTTTAGTCAGCACTGATAATAACAGAAAGTAATCAGCACCACCGGCCTTTTTTGTTGTATGCGCTGTCTTTTGTTTCTTTTCCACTTCTTCAAGTTGCGCCTGATAAATGTCTACCCCTTTCCCGACGGCACGGTATATTAAGCTTTCTGCCTTTCTTTTATATCTCTTTTAGCTTTGCTATAAAGACGTGTGCTCTCGCAGTCTCTTCCAGTGGGAGGCTCGATGGAGCAATTCTTGTATGGTCTCTCTGTGACGTCAGACCGGAGTCAGTCCAACTCGAACGAGCGGAAAACGGAAGGCGGATAGCAGATGACAGATGCCTGTGTTATGTATTTACATGGTGTTTACAAGGTATTTTTGCGAGTGCTTAACAAATATCGATCTACCAAAACCAGGCAGGCCTGAGAACAAGCTTTACACGTCTCTCGCAGACGAACACAAAGGGGCAGGACCAGTGTCGAAGGAATTGGTCCTCACCGAGAAAGAATCATTCCTCCGACAAAACAGACAGTAGTTCTTTGTACAGTCGCTCCAAAAGCGGGAATAGAGCACGACGGCGACGACCTGCGCAACTGCCTCACAGTGGTTGCGGCAAAGGCAGTAGACACCAGCAACAACGAGAAGGCAGGCGAAGTGGCGTCGAGAACAACGGCCAGAAAAAAAACAGTGATTTACTCCTAGGCCGCAAACTCCAAAATGCACGGTCCTCAAGAAAACACGAGAAATGACGCATAGTCTCAAAACATATTTATTTGTTTTCCATAGGGAGCAGTTTGGGCATGTTCATGATTGCACCAACTTCATCTTTTGAGGCACTGAAGAGTATAAGAAGAACACCCCACCTCAGCCGCCACGTGAAGTCCCGGAGGTGGCCAGCCAGAAATAATGCCGTCAGTGCGCTCTAAGACACATGACTATAGAGCGGGTGCGGCGTGCCGGAGGAACTAACTAGAACAACAAAGCAGCTGTTGTGTCAACGATAGAATTGTTCAACACATCTTCCTCAGGACAAGTCGACTGGATATGACGAAAAAGCGCGATAGCTGTTGCATAAATTGAAGGAAGTAATACTGATTGTGGACCCCGGTTAAGGTGCACATTAGGCACTAAATACCGAAGGTGAGTGCCTAGAAAATGATATGTCAGAGTTCGCGTGGGGGATTCCTCTCCTTGTACGACACGCAACAGGAAGCGCAGGGCCAATAGCCGGCAGCGTATTGATGCCGAAGGAAAAACAAAGCCTTCCTTGGAACGCTGCTGTCCTAACTCCGCACGAGAAACCCACTCATTGCCACTGGGCCAAAAGATGGAACACAAAGCAGACTGCTATAATCTCACGATGCGCAAAGGCGGCTGCTCCACGCGAGAAAGGTACCAAATGTGACTGCAGAACACAGTCTGCGCAAGGTACCTCCGCTCGAGAAGCGGTAAGTTGAAATCCCGCGCGTTCTCAATTTTATGTTTTACTTCATCTAGGGCACTTGACCAAACGAATTTACATTTGCCATGGTGGTTGTACAGAATTCCTAAAATGCGTAAAGACGCAGCTGGCTGAAGGAGAGATGTGAAGCTAAGTCTAGAGTTTGGACAGCCGATAAACAAATACCGGGATTTAGAGAAGTTTAGCGCGGCATTTGAAATGTCACCACACTGAAAGAACAAATGCAGGCTATGTGAAAGACTATCTTCTTCTGAAAGGTACAGGGTTAAATCGTCAGCAAAAGTTGTGACTTTCACGGCACTGCTGCCCGGAAGCACAAGACCCCAGATACGCGAATTTGCTTCTAGAGCATACAAAGATGGCTCATTGCTGAGGACAAATAGAAAAGAAGACAATCAACATCTTTGACGCACCCCATGTGTAATAAAAAAGGCAGCACTCTCCTAACCATCTGGAAGTATTACGCTTTTTCTACCATAGTAGGTATTTCTAATTAATTCCTAAAAAAAAAAACAAGGAAAACCGAACATTGTGAGCACTTTAAAGATATAGGTGTGGTCTAGTCGGTTAAATGCTTTCTCGTGGTTCAAACACACAAAGAGACAACGCGCGGATCCCGACAGAGCATAGGCTATGATATCTCGGGTGGTAGAGCACAAGCTGTGTATTTCTCGTCCAGGCATTGATGAAGCCTGATAATGACCCACCAGGGTGTTCAAAAGAGCCCTCAAATGTTGAACGATCACCATCGCGAATATCTTATAACCAACGGTAAGAATCGTGATAGGTCTCTAATCTTCAGGACTAACAGAGGAAGTGTCAATTATTGGAATTAGTACATTGTGGCCGTCTCGAAAGCTCAATGGAAAAACTTCATCCTCGAAACGAACGCCTCTAAAGCATGTTGTGCAATGTAAGCTCGGCAGAGTCTGCTGAAGGATGGTCCACGGTGCCAATTACAAACGAAAGTATTCCCGTGCATGAGATTGTGAGCATCCAGCAATGAAAAATGCTGGACAAGGCGTCGCACCTCACGTGAATTTCAAGCAGACCGACCCCAGCCAGGACCTTGTAGATCACTTTGTGTATTTAGCACACTGTTAAAGTCTTCAATTAGAATTACACGATGACCATCTAAAAAAACATCCTAATCTCGAAAAAAAATCATTCGAGAACCCAGCGTGTGCAAGCGCATTCACTCAGAGTATTCTCATTTGAAAAGTTGGTACACTCCAGAGCCAGAATTGATTGATTGATATGTGGGGTTCAATGTCCCAAAAACAAATTATAATTATGAGAGACGCCGTAATGGAGGGATCCATAAATTTCGACCACCTGAAATTCTTCAACGTGCACCCAATTATGAGCACACGGGCCTACAACAATTCTGCCTCCATCGGTAATGCAGCCGCCGCACCCGGGATTTGAACCCGCCACCTGCGGGTCAGCAGCCGAGTACCTTAGCAACTAGACCACCGCGGCGGGGCAGCCAGAATTCTACCGACACCGTCATAAAAAACATAGTGACCATTCAATAATGCCTGATTGAATATAATAATGGCTACTCCTGAAAACGAGTTGTAGCGAAAGAGCAATAACAGTCTAAGTTAAACTCTCCTTTAAAAGCCCTAACGTCGGATAGCGAAAATAAGTAAGTTTCCTTCTGGCACAAAACATCAAAATTTGCAGCACGGGCTACACTGATCACTTCGGCCTGCTGTACCGGACTTAGAAGACCTTTTACGTTCAATGATATAATAATAAATAAGGTAGCCATCATAAACACTAAAGACTAACCTGGATACTAGGCGGTGCACAGTTATGACAGACGCGGGAACGGGTGCCCCGCAAGCGGCTCATTCACTTCTTACGATCAGGCGACCCACCGGAAGCGCGAGGCTTTCGCAGCCACGTCGAAGTCTGCAGGGGGCTTCTGTCTCTGTGGCGGTGCCTCCGGGTTGCTGCTGGATATTCGTTGGCGCTTGGTGCCGAAGATCTTGAGCGAAGATGGTACGAACGCGTCCAAACTGTCTTGGCTGATGTCGCTTAAACTGTCTCGGCTGATGTTGCTTGGAGTGCTGTCAGTTTCTATCTGCAGGGCCGTGTCACTGACAGTGCTGTTTGAGTCCTCGTTGATGGAAACCTCATCACTTTGGCACAAAGCCTTTTCAATAATAGGAGGACGAACAAAAGACGGGGCAGTCATGTGGTGAGCATCAGATTACGTGTCACCATCTGCGACGCGTTCGCCGACAGGCACTTTCTCTGGCGAGGGCTCGACCTGGAGTTCTGTGGCACTCACTAATGGTTGCGGGCCACTGGATGGATCATCCGCACCTTGAGGGGCTGCCTGGTCTGGTCTGGCTGGAGACACTTCGGGCATTTGGTGTGGCGTCTCAATGTGGTCAACTTCCTCCTCGAAGATATCCAGGCCTGCGTCGATAATACGACGTCCTTATTTTTGGACTGAGTTTTTGGTTAAAGTGGTGGGAATATCTTGGACGGCGCCGCGGAATGCGACTGCCTGATGGTGCAGGCAACGGTGGTATGCGGGTCACCCCAACGGCGACACGGCAGTGAACAGCCCTTCCTGCCGTAGCCATAAACACCGCACCTTTCACAAAACGGAGCTGGCAGCTCATGCGGAAGTGCCCACGTTCTCCACATCAGTGTCACACTCGCTGGTTTTTTTTCGTAGTCACAGGTCACTCGATGGCCTGCGACCGTGCGGGAGTTGGGGCACCGGTGACGATGTCTTTATTTCCATCCGGACATATTGCCTTCCAGTGGCCACGGTTGGGCGCGACACCGTTAGTCCTCTGCTGATGTTGAGCACATTCCGGTCGGGAGACAATGCTTGTGCGAAGACCTCGCGGGGCACGTGGCATGGCAGAAACAGAGCGGTGACTTGAGTGACTTGGGGTCTCGTGGGCACGACAGAAACGCGCTCTCCTTTGATGTTGAAGAGGGATGCGTCGACGATTTGAGCCAGAACGGCTTCACTGCTAATGGGGACATGGTAATTTAGGCCTCCGAAGTGCTGTACACAGGAGACCTCTTTGGTTCCTACTATTGAATTGTCGCAATCGGGACTAGTCCCCACTGGACGTCTACGACGAAGGCTAGCGCCTTCTTCGGGGGTTCGCGTTGCTTGCCATGACGGGCGTCCCCCACCCAGGAACGGCCTGACACGCTAGCAAAGGCAACACGTGCACAGAAGCACTACCATCAATGTGTGTGTAGACAAAGCTGTTAACAATTTAGGGTACGAGTACTCTACTATGGGAGAGTAGAAAGCCGTCCTGAGGGCATTACGTGAAACTGCCTACTACCAGTGAATGGAGCGGCAATCCAATGTGTTTAGAAAAGGTGGTTAACGATTTCAAAAATTTAGTACTCGACTATGGGAGAGCTTAAAGCCGTCTCGTCCGAAGGCCAGGAAAAATCTGCACACGACCACAAAGTAAATGTAGACGGCAGCAATCCGTCATTATCTATATTTTCTATATCTCCCACTGAGCTAACCAATAATCTCTAAAGGAAACCTACCAACAGGCACCATTATCTTCACTTTAAAAGTTTGCATGCAAAATACTCAAGAAGAAGTATGCCTAATGGTCAGGCGCTCCGCTTTAAGATTGTTGGCTCGGAACAGTCAGACTTTTATGAAAACTGTAAACAACTTCGTGAAGCTTTATTCTAGCAAGAACAGTCATACAGAAATGTTGAGGATATTGTTAAAAGAGTCCATGCATTGAATTGGAAGGATTTGTTCCTCGGCAAAATGCAATCATCAGTTCATGCACAAAGTAATCTGGTCCTGAGACGCTCAGAATTGGTTTGAAATGTTTCTTCAGTTCTTAAAAAGATTTTCGACAGACTAACGTGGAACGCTAATTCTAAAATAATCTTTCCAGTGCCATCTCGAGTAGTCTTCAGAGGGTGTCGCAATCTGCATGGCATCCTAAGTTCATATAAATCAAGGGTTCTCATTAATGTCGGTTGTCAACCTTGTATAAGAAGCCACGCTGCAAGGTTTGCGTGAATATGACGACGACACATGTCACCAAAAGCACTGCTTTTGATTTCGTCTATAGGACGAAAGGTCGTTTTACGCGCGATCCTTAAGACTGCATCTATTTGCTCGAATATTCCGTCTGCATATGACAGCACATTGGACAAACCTAAACGCCTTTCAAATACCGAGTTAAGTGCCTAGTTTGCAGTGTTTCTAAACTTCGGACATCAAAACATATTCATTTGTTTCAAATGGATCTATTCCTTCTTTTTTCAAGCATCTCTGTGTGTGTGTTACGGCTAATTTTGCACTAGTACGTCACACGCTACAATTCTTGTGTATAAGTATACTTACGATCAACAATGATTTATTGTTTTTGTATGCGCTACATTATTTCGCATTGTGTACCTTTCATATTTCCTTTCTGATTTTTCTCAATTGTATTGTACTAAGTGCTTTTGATGGTCCGCGTGCCTCACTGCATTTGGAGCAAAGGCCCCTTGACTGGCTCCTAAACATTTGCCTTCGCTCCATTTTCTGTTACTGTGGTGAAACACACAAAAATTAAGAAATAAGAATAAAATAATGTTACAATTAGAATCTTTCAAAGTAATATCAGTTCCCACCGTAAAATACAAGCTCAAAGAATTATACTTACATTGTAAATTTCAAGCTGTTTGATGTTGTATGAATGAACGTTCTGGCAAAGTTTCCTTTCGACCCACTTAATTGCTGTGGACCCGTCCTGCTGTCATTACTGCTACACTTTCACACAGATAGGTTAGTTTTCTGTTTCAATTCGTTTTTGTTGTCAGATCCTCACAAGGTGTTACACGTCCGCGGATGTTGATCGATATTCTGCTCACAGTTGAACTTACGACTTCTTATTGTTTGTGCCGGTGAAACGTGTATTAGGGCTTCTTTCTTTTGCTCCGTTTTTTTTTGTGTGTGTGCAAATGAGTAGGTGCGAGTACTCCTTTTCTTGTCCTATCACGTGTGTTGTTTCTCCACGTGCTTTGAACAATCGCTTGTCAGACAATAACAGTGCTATACTACGTAACCGGTTGTCTCATATTAGGTTAACACCGCACCGCAAGCCTGTGCGGTGTGGTCGCTTCCACTGCGCATGCCTCGTAACGCGAGCCACCATTCGCGTTCTCAGCCCGCCCGCAGTAAATGCGAAATAGCGGGCGGCATGTGCGGCCCGCAAACGCTGCTTTTGAGGCTACGGTGTTGCTGCGATCGTGCGTTGCGGTTTGCAGGAAGGCAAACGCTATTTCAAAACTCATATGGCGCCAGCTATGCCCGCAACGCCCGCACGGCCTGTAAACGTTATTCTAAAGCTCCCTACTGATGCATGCATGCATCAATCGGACGAAGGAATGTGTCGCTGCCGAAACGTCAGTCTTTAACGATAGGATTTTTCCTACGTGCTTGATGTATTCTTTTGAGCTTATACGTCTAGGTCCTGTGGTCGTTCTTCTTCTCGTCTTTATTATATACATCGTCTTCTTCTCGTCTTTATATAAACGGTACGGCCACTCAACCACCATTCCTGCCTATATATATATATTAATATATATATATATATATATATATATATATATATATATATATATATATAACAAAATCATTAACATAACAAAATGCAGACACGTCGTGGTCCACATTCCATGCGTTTATTCTAATGCACGGGCACTTCCTCTTCGTCGGCTTCTCCTAGAATCACCTTGTTAATGCGTCACACTTTCCCCTCCCCTCGAGAAAGTCTCAGCTCAGAAGGTTCAAATAACGCCACAGTTTGCTAACATGCACAATGTCAGAGTTTCTACGTAAGGGTAGCGCGGAGTGGTTGATCTCATAGTTCACTGTTGAGACCATACCCTTCCGTCATGATATATATATATATATATATATATATATATATATATATATATATATATATATATATATATATATATATATATATATATTGTAGTGGGGAATTCGCAAGGCACTGACTAGTGGGACCATCTCTTAGTGCGAAGCGCGAGCGTGTGCACGAGCTATAGACGCTGGGCTGCCCGAGCATTTGTGTCTGTACCGGTTGCCTGCCTACTACCTGGCGTCGCTATTAAACTTCCTTGCAATATATATTTATATATATATATATATATATATATATATATATATATATATATATATATATATATATATATATATATATATATATATATATATATATATATATATATATATATATAGTCTAGTAGATGCTCCGTAAGCGGTCACAACGGGGTATATTTCGACGTTTCGGCCTAGAGTCTGGCCTTCATCAGGATCCTGGATGAAGGCCAGACTCTAGGCTGAAACGTCGCAATAAACCACGTTGGGGCCGCTCACGGAGGATCTACTGGACTATATGCAACGCTACGGCCACTCAACCACCATGCCTACCTACTATATATATATATATATATATATATATATATATATATATATATATATATATATATATATATATATATATATATATATATATATATATATATATAGCTTTGCACGCACAGAAAAACCTTTCCTTTCTGATTAATGTTTCGGCCGTGCCATGGTGCCCGTGAGTGACATATACAGATTACCTTGGTGCACAGTGCCACCAGCTCCGTACCAGCGAAAGAAAAGACGACGATGTTCGTGTGTCGCACGCTTAGCGTCCTGTCTTCTGTGCTGCAGCTGCCTCGCTTGCCTTCCTCCACATCTTGCCGAAAGTCTTCCGAAAAACACGCTTGCTGAATTTGGTGAAGGTGCTGGGTACTGGTACTCGTTGCTCTCGATCCTCATACCTCATATTTGTAACGTAGATTACAATCAATGACTGAAACGCAGAATGCAGTCCAAACAATACACTGCTCAATTTTATTTCTCGGAAGGTAATATTGAGAACATTGAAATTCTGCTATGATAATTGGACTGGTATGCTTTGGCAGTGCACCTAACTTGTTCTCTACATATTGAATACATAATCAATAGAGCTAACAGCATGCTTGGCTACTAACGTCAGAAGTTTTCTAATGCCCCATTATCCTTAAAATTACTACTTTCTCAGTTATTAGCTGCAGCAGTGTGGGACCCACGGAACGAAAACCTCATCTCTCCAGAGCTCGTTCAAAACAATTCTGTTCGATTCATTTTTTTCTAATTCCTTTTTCCTAATTGTGATGCTAGTTCTTCGGTCACTAGCATCACGGAGAAAAATAGCTCGCTTAACTCTGTTTCATAAGGTATACCATAATCCATTTCTTCAAAATGACTTCATTTCACAGCCTCATTACTTGTTGCACCGTGTATAAAATCGCTTCAAAGTCGGAACACAAGCAGCAAAGCTGATACGTTCAGCCATTCTTTTTTCCTTAGAACATCTCGGCAGCGGAAGCACCTTCCCAATAACATAGTCACCATCATTGACAACAAACGTTCTCGCAATGCTATAGCTAACATTGTTTAACCTATTATTCATGACATCTTGCTAATTGTTGACGTAAAGGTGTATAAACAGGCAATATTGTCATGTTACATTGTACGTACATATTAGTAATTGCAAAGCATTTGCTTACTACATTGTATATACTGCTATTTTTAGTCTACTGGTTTATTGCATTGTTGTATCTTGTTCTTGTGTTATTTGCTACCCGATTCCCCTATTCTGGATAATTTTTCGTGCACTAATCTCCTCTGTATTGCCCTTGGACCTTGAGGGTAAAATTGATAAGTATATAAATAAAGAAATAAACAAACACACACCCATATATGTATATATATATAGATTGTGATGTAACGGTGAAGGCAACCTTTATTAGGCCCAGAAGACACGGTGAAGCGACCACGCCCAAGGCACAGAACTCAGACAAGCAAAGTCCTCACAGCAGATGAAGATGACGACCACTCATGATGATGAATATGTGTAAAGAAAGTAGATGTGCCTAATGAATGTCTACACTAACTTCCCCCCCACGTGAAAGCGGTCATCCTGACCGCAGTTCTTGGCCGCAGTTTAAAGCGAAGATGAACGCCGTATGAAAGGCTTCATGCGGGATACGTGGACTATTTCTGCTGCCCTGTAGCGGCGGTCGGTCGGAAGAAGAACGGGTGCCACGCGATAATTCACAGGAGACGTTTGCTCCAAGACAGTGCAGGGGCCAATAAAACGTAATTGAAACTTCTCGCACAGTCTGGGAGCGCGAATGGGTGTAAGAAGGAGGGCTTCGTCGCTAGGGCTGAAAGACATGGCGAGATGAGAGGCATCATATTCAAGCTTGCGATCCTGTTGCTTGGCTTCAGTGTTGACGCGAGCCAGCTGGCGGCAACGAAGTAGACGAGACACGTATTCTTCACTTGAAGATGAACATGGTTTGACAGGCGCAGAGAAGAACGAAACATTGAGGAAAGAAGAAGGGAAGCGACCGTGGACGAGGTAGAACGGCGAGTAACCGGTTGTGCGCTGTACACAGGTATTATACGCAAAAGTGACAAATGGCAAATTGGTGTGGTCGGGTTCGATATACATCGCTATCATATCTGACAGTGTACGATGAAAGCGTTCAGTCAGGCCGTTCGTCTGAGGATGGTAACTGGAGCTTGTTTTGTGTGCAGTGCCTGAAGCCTTGAGCACTTCTTCAACGAGTTCTGAAAGAAATACTTTTCCATGGTCGCTCAGGATTACACGAGGAGCTCCGTGTCGAAGGATTATTGCTCGAAGGATGAAGTCGGCCACTTCCAAAGCTGATGCAGAAGGCACGGGAGCTGTTTCGGCGTAGCGGGTCAGGTGGTCGACAGCTGTAACTATCCATCGATTGCCCGTGACAGTTATTGGAAGCGGACCATACAGGTCAATGCCAACTACCTCGAATGGTTGCAGGGGACACGGGAGCGGTTGTAATTGTCCACTTCGAGTTGATTTAGGTAGCTTGCGACGCTGACAAAGGGCGCATGAGGCAACGTACTTCGCGACACAGGCGGACAAGCCCGGCCAGTAGTAGTGACATCTTATGCGGTCATACGTTTGCTGGAAGCCCATGTGTCCAGCAGACATGTCGTCGTGATAAGTCTTGAGGACTTGAGCCCGAAGAGAGCGAGGTAGAACGGGCACCCAGCGTTGATCATCAGGGTGGTAGATATGACGGTACAGGACGTGGTTGTTGAGCTTGAATTGCGTCAGCTGTCGGTGAAGACGGGCGTTAGGGGGCCGATAAGTCCCGTCAAGACGGTCTATGATGCGGCGACAGTAAGGGTCAGCACGTTGGTGAGATACGAACAAACCACACTCGCTTGGAAAAGTTGGGTCCACAGTAGCTAATGACGAAACATGTAGGGAAGAGACGGCCGAAAGCTTCTCGAGTGCGGCAGTGGCTGGTTTGTTAAGTGGCTCCAAAGAGAGCGGGCAATGCGAAAGTGCGTCGGCGTCTTGATGTTTGTTTCCCGACTTGTATGTGATCGTGAAGTCGTATTCTTGTAAGCGAGGAATTCAGTGACCAAGGCGGCCGGACGAGTTCTTGATTGTCGAGAGCCTGCACAAGGCGTGATGGTCCGTAACCACAGTAAAGTGGTGGCCGTGGAGATAAGGTCGAAACTTTTGTATCGACCATACGATCGCTAGGCACTCCTGTTCGGTGATGGTATAATTCTTTTCGGCAGGGGTCACTGCACGGCTCACGTATGCGACGACTTTCTCACGTGAAGATTCGTCTCACTGTAGGAGAATTTCACCAATGCCTCGACCACTAGCGTCTGTATGCAGGAGCGTAGGCGTGGTTTCGTCGAAATGGCAGAGGATTGGTTCGGATGTGAGTGCACACTTCAGTTGGGCAAACGCCGCTTCACATTCAGGAGATCACACAAAGGTGACGCCTGATCCGAGCAACTTGTGCAATGGTGAAGCTATTGAGGCGAAATCTCGAATGAATCGGCGAAAATAAGAAGCGAGGCCGAGGAAACTACCCAAATTTTTGGCTTTCTTCAGGACGCGGGAAGTGTTGGACAGCGGAAATCTTGTCAGGATCGGGACGAATACCGTCCTTGCTTACGATGTGGCCTAACACTTTAATCGTCTTTCTCGCAAAACGGCACTTCTTGGTGTTCAGCTGAAGGCCTGCCTTTGCAAGGCACGTAAGAACTTCGTCCAGTCGTTGCAAGTGCTGAGGGAAGGTTGACGAGAAAATAACGATATCGTCTAAATAGCACAAGCAAGTCTTCCACTTCAAGCCTCGTAAAACAGTGTCGATCATCTGCTCGAATGTTGCTGGAGCATTGCAAAGGCCGAATGGCATGACGTTGAACTCGTACAGCCCATCTGGTGTTGAAAACGCTGTCTTTTCTTTGTCATCCTCGTGCATGGGTATTTGCCAGTAACCTGAACGCAGGTCTACGCTTGAGAAGTACTCAGCACCTTGCAGTGAATTTAAAGCATCGTCTATGCGCGGCACGGGGTAAACATCCTTGTGGGTAATCTTAATAAGTGCTCTGTAGTCCACGCAAAATCGCACGAAGCCATCTTTTTTCCTCACTAAAACAACAGGGGATGACCAAGGACTCGCCGAGGGACGTATAATGTTCCGTTGCAGCACATCGGCTACATTTTGTTCAATGATCTCACGCTCGGACGAAGAGACGCGATATGGTCGACGGCGTACGATGGAAGTGCCATCGGTCTGGATACGATGCCTAATAAAGGACGTCTGTCCCAGAGATGAGGAATGGGCATCAAACAATCTCCTATGCTTTTGTAGCAAAGCAAGCAACTCATCTGTCTGTGAAGAGGTGAGTTCTGGACTAATAGTCGCAGCAAAAATAGAAACGCTTGATGAACGTCCAATAGAAGGAAGGTCAGAACACGCTGGCATAAGCGGGACAACAGAGACAGGTTGAGATTAAACGCAAGCCATTGTGGTGCCTTTAGGAATGAGAATTTTCTCAGAAGTCTGGTTTGTAGCGTGGAGAAGTCCGGAGCCATTGTAGAACCGCGCTAGACCTGAAGCAAGGGCTATACCTTTTGCGAGACAGCATGCAGATGGTTGGACAAACGCGTCACCAGAGTCAATCACATTTGAAGTGATGGCAACTATCCGCTGATGACCAGGTGGTAGCTCGGTATCTTCAGCAGTGAGCAAGCGAACGGGCTTGTCATCCGCATACAGGGCATAGTCAGTTTCCATCATATGAACAACATTTTCTCGACAGCAGATGGAAGCGTTCGCCGTAGACAGAAAATCCCAGCCTAATATAAGCTGGTGGGCAAACGAACTCAGCACAGCAAATTGCACAAAATGAAGAAGACCAGCTATGAAAACACGAGTGGTGCACATAGCGGCAGGTCTAATGGCGTCCCCTTGAGCAGCGTGCAGTGTAGGTCCATCATAGGGGGTGGTGACTTTTCGCAAACGTGAGCACAAAGAACGATCAATCGCAGATAAACAAGCACCAGTGTCTATTAAGGTGTCCACGTACACACCTTCTATTAAAACAGGTATCGTATTTTATGGACGCACTAGAGAAATTTCTGTCTTTTCGTTCAATGCAGCTTTTCCTCCACAAGCTGCAGAGGTTAGTTTTCCGGGCGTTGGCTGGTAAATTGCGAGACAGGTCGCAATGAAGACGTGGAACGGCGGAGAGGTGAGGGTGAGCGGCGTCTAGTAGAGCGGTAAGAACTGGTTGGCTCAGATGTCACAGTTGGAGACGGTGAGCGACGTAGCGGCGGATCATAAGGACGACGTTGGAAAGCGTACCAGCTTGTCCCATCATCCCGTCCCTAGGTGTCCAATCCACGACATTCGTCCTGCTGACGCTTCCGACAGACGCGTGCAATGTGGCCCCGATAGCCGCAGTAATAACAGATTGGACGAGGCGGCCGCCACGGTGGGTGAAAGGGTTGGCTAGGCGCACTCGGAGTCAACGAAGCCAGGGGGACAGGCGTCGAGTGTGCGGGCATCGGTTGTACGACAGGTGGTGATCCAGCGAGGACTTGTGCGTGCGTCGGCTGGGGTCGAGGTACTGGAGAGTCTACATACGCTGGCCCAGTCATGGACGCCAACTCCTCTTTGATAACGTCGCGCAAAACAGTGTTGGAGGGGGAGGTGGACCCGGTGTCATTGAGAGGCCGAAAGATTGCAGCTCTTCCCGTATAATTGCCCGGATGATGGCACGCAATGAGGCATCAGTCGTGGTGGTTTTTTCAGCGCTGTCCGGCGGTAACCGTTGGGATTCAAGTTCCTCTAGGCGTTGACACGTGGCAACAATGTCAGCGACTGTAGTGGGGTTTTTAATGACCAAGGCATTGAACGTGACCGTGCCGATCCTTTTCAATAGATGACGAACTCTCTCTGATTCAGACAAGGACGTGTTGAAACAGTGAGAGAGAGCGAGCACAACCTCTATGTAGGATGTGTAAGACTCACCGCATTGTTGCTTGCGAGCATCCAGTGTCGTCTTCGCGAGAGCTGAACGAACCCCCGGAGTGCCGAAAATTTGGCAAAGCTGTTGCTTGAAACGTGTCCAGTCCGTAATGTCCGTTTCATGATTGAAAAACCATGTTTTCGCTACGCCTGTCAGATAGAAACAAACACAGCGAAGCTTGGTAGGATCATCCCAGTTGTTAGTGGAACTCGCTCGATTGAAGTGGTTCAACCAATCCTCCACATCTTCACCTCGAAGTCCGGCGAACGTGGGCGGCTCACGCTGGTGCGCGGTGATAATCCACGAAGGATAGGCCACGGTAGCCGGGGCCGTGGAGGTAGACACAGAAGCGCCGGTTGGCTCGTCCTGAGGCACGTTACCGGACACCTGGCACAAACGACAACCTGAGCGGAGCTCCAGGAGGCAGATCGGGCTGAAGAGGACGGAAGATCGTAGAGCACACTCCACCACTTGTGATGTAACGGTGAAGGCAACCTTTATAAGGCCCAGAAGACACGATGAAGCGACCACGCCCAAGGCACAGAACTCAGACAAGCCAAGTCCCCACAGCAGAAGACGATGACGACCACTCATGATGATGAATATGTGTAAAGATATTAAATGTGCTTGATGAATGCCTACAATATATATATATATATATATATATATATATATATATATATATATATATATATATATTTGCACACAACTGATCATGACGGCACGAAGGGTATGGTAAAAGCTACCGAGTGTCTATGTGAATGCTTGCGTAGTAAGAAACTACTCGACAACATGCAACCAAAAGGCGGACCTCTGTACCGCTGACATTTGCCGCGACGCCTGGAATGCGGGCAATGAACTGTTTATGAATTCCCCAGCGTCGACTGCTCCGATTGGGGAATGCAACTACTATCCTCGAAGGGTGGGCTCACACAATGTTATGAAACTATCTGCTTCGACGTCACACATCGCTGAGTTCTTTCAGAGGTACAACTTCAATATGAAAATATATATTGCGCTTCAAATGTTATCAATTGCGGCAAATACCTAAAAAGTCCGCTGACTATCTTTTTGCGACTGCCTCCATCAAACTTCGTTACGCGCTGTCTGCTTCATATGTAAGCTGGAAAAAAAATGAGCAAGAGCTTGCATAGGAATTTCTATGAGTTCATGCACTCATGTTGCTTCATGTGTTGCTAGCAGTCTGACGTCCTTACTCAGATCCATCGTGTCAGGTAACCCACACCTGTCTGTCACTCCGCCTAAATGCGGCGGTGCTTGTGAACACACTGAGCAGACGTGAACGGCACGTCAGGATGTTGCTCTCGGCTGCATGTAGGCCGACGAAGCAGGGAATACGAACTGCTTTGCAATCTTGTAAACAGTGTTTTAGCCTCAGCTCATCAAGATATGGTGATGGGCCAACGTTCGCCAAGCCTTTCAGCGAAGTTCCCAGAATTCTGTCTCTGCCAATCGTGGGAAGTTCCTGGATATATTTTCCTATTGTTGGTGAGCATAGTCGTTTCCGTATTTTACTAATGCTCTTACTGTCCTTCGCAATAACCAAAATTGTTCTCAGAGACAATCTAAAACCTGCTTTTGTAGCCATTAATTCAATATTTAACAGTATCTCGATATCCTTTTTTTCTTGCTAACACAATAGATGACCGGTAAAATAGGCAATCGCACAGAACAATGGGATACGACTGCTTCTGGTTCGACGCACCACGCGAATTAGCCGCGGCACGCAAGCATTTTTGTACCGCTGCGTTAGATGAATCACCTCTCCGTGCAATGTCAATGCTTTAGAAGTTTTTTTTTTCTGCTAACTTTGACTGCATCGATGCCAAGGTACGAAAGCCATGGACGGTAATGAAACTTTTTTATTGCACCAAAATGATCTGCAATGCTTTTATGCTGCTCGGAGGTACTGTAAGTTTGGCTAGCAGATCAGTAAATACAAACACAGTTTTCTATGTATGATACGTTACTTCAGATAAAAAATCACCATTTTTAAGATCTGAAAGAATGGGGATGACTGTAGCAGTGTGGCAAGAGTTCTCGGGATCGCTGCTTCGGCCAACATCGTCGGTCGATCGGCATGAAGCGCAGCATTTATTGAGCACTTTGAGGTATATATACTTTTTTCAAGCCTTCAGCGCGCTATAGGATGTATTTCTTAGTTGAAGTCGGATGCTTATTTGAACTCTGATCTTGGTCAAGCTGCACGGCACGGTGGCAAATAGACGTACAGTCAGACATAGATGGCGCCGAAGAATCGAAACCCTGCGCTTTTTTAACGCACGTATTTCTTTGTGTGCCGTCCCGGCGCACAGTTTGGCCAAGATAATCGCGAACGGACTCGTCCAGCGCTTCGTGTAAACTTAATGTTGAGTGAAGCTTTCGCGTTTCTCGTCATATATGGGTGCTAAGGCCGGCGCTCATCTCATATATGGCACCTAGATTTCGTCCGGGCATACCCTTAACGTATTTGCTAGGTGCGCCTGCACGACAATTTATTTGTTTATATAATATTCGCAGCGAACTCGTGCGTAAGCTTTTTATTAGTTCAGAATACACAGGTATCTGTGGTAATGAAATTCACACACTTTGGCTCCAACGTTCGGTACCCAAAGGCTACCTGTCATTGTCGCTTTCTTCAAAGCCACGGCCCAACTCAATTTTGTTCCTTCGTTCCATGGAAATAGATTCATGCGTTTGCCTTTTACGCTCGAGTTCGAGCAGCCAACGGCTTAACAACCGACCATAGTTCAGCAGGACAAAGATAAACGGGTGACCGCACGCGCGAATCTCGAATAATCTGAGGCTTCCGGCAGAGCGGTTTGCCGTAGTCTACTGTCCTCGAACCGGAAGCCGGCAGCAGACGGTGCATCCCACAATCCCTCCCTCTTTTACTGGTCACCTGTTCAAAGAAATAATTATGGTATCTAGAAGAACTTCGTTTCTTCCACTTGACAGTGCACGGACAAGATATAAAATGCAGAACGTAAGATTATAGGCCGTTAATGCATTCGGTGGCATTGAAATTAAGATTTTATTAGACAAGGTCGCTCGTTGGCCTGAATTATTCATATATAAATGTAACAAAACATTGAAGAATTTGACAATATATTATACGTGATTTATAGCTGACTAGCTAACTTCGTGGTGACATGTTCTCGGAATACGGATGCCTAGGACTGGCCAAGACGTCAGCCGTTTTGTGATATGTAAGTTCATCAAGGCAAATATATGAGCCCCATACGTAAGCGGGTGCACGACGTGCTGCCGAAGAGTGGAGCTTCGAGGAATGCGTGAACGAAGTTGCGACCATAGGGTCCATAATTAGACATGCTGTAAAAGAGTTGTTGTAAAGCTCAAGTGTAACGATATAGGTCAGAAATTCACCATATCATCGTCCACCTTCAGCGAGGATATGCTGGCCTCATTCCAGCAGTGGCAGAAAATGTATCTAGTTGCACGTTGATTATTATCATTGGTGATAGGCATAAACTTGCCGACGGCATTTTATAAACTGAAAGAGCCTAAGCTTGGCCTCATTATATGATTACGTCATTGTGGCGTAAGCTGTTGTAATCAGACAACATTCAGTTTTGTTGTGATGTACGCCACGTGATCGATGTCTTTCGCAGTTATAGCACAAGAGAAAAGAAAACAAACGTCGGCATATTTTCCCAGTGAGTCATGACGAGTGCGCGAAGGAGTGGAATGGTCTGGTATTACCGTATAACTAACCCGTGAAATTGCGCACTGACGCATGTGAATGAATACCAAGCGGTCTACAGTTATATAGAACTGTTATATAGGCGGTGTCGAACGCCCACTTTTTTATGAAAAACATCGTCCTCCGACATGGAGCACCAGCAGTTGTCATAACTGATCGTGGCACAGCTTTTACCGCCCGGATGATACAAGACGTCATGCAGCTTAGCGGCACAGTACATCGAAAAACTACTGCATACCACCCACAAAGCAACGGCCTTACAGAGCGACTAAACAAGACGATCGCCGACATGCTATCCATGTACGTTGACCAAGACCACAAAAACTGGGATGACATCCTCCCTTATGTCACGTTCCCTTACAACACCGCTGTGCAAGAAACAACTGGATTCACACCATTCCGGTTGCTTCATGGCAGGGAGGTCACTACAATGCTGGATGCCATGCTTCTACCAGACAGACACCAGATTAGTGTCAAGACAAACGAATTTATCAGACTGGCAGACGCGGCTCGTAAGCTTGCAGTCGAACGAATCCATAAGCAACAATGCATCGACTCGCTGCGGTACAACGCTCGTCGTCGCGATGTCTCTTACCAACCCGGAGAACGAGTATGGTTGTGGACTCCTATTCGACAACGGGGCCGGTCGGAAAAGTTGTTACGCCGCTATTTTGGTCCCTATAGAGTTCTCCGTCGTCTCAGCGAAGTGCACTACGAGGTTCTTGACGAGGACATGGCTCGTCAATCCCGCCGTTTACAACAGCCACACGTCGTCCATGTTTCGAGGACGAAACCATTTTACCAACGCTGACTATTCGTCACACTCCCTAGAGTAGACTTACAGTGATTGTGAACACCCCCTTGTGTACTGCTTATCGTGTGTGTTTTCATCTGGCAATAATGTTATGACATCGGGACGATGTCCTTTGGGAAGGGGGGTAATGCCACTAGTACAAGTTCTGAAACTATTATTTCCACAGATGCTAGCATGCTTGTATGTGCCGCTGTTCAGAAGAGGACAAAGATGCGCGTGCAGAGAAAAACAATAGTCGTACTGCCGTTGTTCGAATCAGTTTGACGTCCTTGTGTGCCCTTAGCAGGTTACAGTTACGTTGTAACGTGACAATATGTTTATTGGTCATAACTGGTGTGTTGTGTTGAGTTGCGAATTTTTTTATTATTACGGCTTTGTGGTATTGAAATTATCACCTATAGCCTTAGGAAGGCAGAGACGAGATCTGTGCCCATTCCTCTGGTAGTTTATGGTTGCTTGCAGTTATACGAAATGCATCGTAAGAGATATCGAGACGTCATCTGCTGCACAAGACATTTGCCGTCCGTGCTAATTATCATAATGATCTTCGTCGTCACGAGTGTCATCGTCATGACGCACGGTGAATACCTCGCGTGTGCTGTGCCAGGATGGTTCAAAGAGGATGTGTGGTCTGGAACGCGCTTCCTCTTCATTGTCATGAGCATCATCGTTGGCGGCGGCTACGGCACACGCTACAGCCAACGGACATGCCTTGACCTTAAAGAGCATTTGTCCTCAAAATGAAATGAACTCATGCTGCAGTACGCATGGTGGTAGAGAATTCTACTTCAGTATTCTGACAGGGGCAGGTGCGAGTGCCAAAAGAAGGTGAGAGAAGCGATGGCTGCTCACTGAGAAGAGGACGTCACGGCGTGGTGATAAGTGACCGCATCACGATCATCCTCCTCTCTCGGGGCTTAGATAGTGGTCCGCCAGATAAATAAATGAAGTATTTCTTTAGGAACGAAGCTCCTCTTAGTTTAAACTTGACCTACGTCAGGCGTAACCGGCAGTATTTTGCTAGCCGCGGCGGCTCGTGCTCGTCGCTGGATGGACGGACAGACAGACAGGCAGGCAGAGAGGCAGACATCATTTCGCCCCACTCATCATTAGTCACTCCGTAGATATGCCGTGATTTTTCTCTTTCTCTCTCTGCCACTTCACTATAACTATTTCTGATGTCTTGTGGTCCTTATCAATAGCGTGGATTTCATGTTGTCATTTCGTTTTACTCGAACGCTATACGTCTGAGTTCAATGACATATCTTTTTTTTAGAATGTCACACTCTTTGCTTTTGCTATCCACAGCGGCGTTGCAATATTGTTTGGTGTTCCGAAAACCCATGGAACAGCATACGAGAACATGTGGTCAGCGAAAATACGAGTGCAATGATCTACCATACAAACAGCTGCTCTACGGCTCCGTGACTCTTTGATGGATGCTCGTAGGGGATGTCAATCAAAGAAAGCATAATAAAAAGTGATAAAAGTGAAGGGTAAGGGGGTGTAAAGTGGGGGAGGGGCCGACGTAGCATATGCGCTATGCACCACGGCACTCTCTGCCTTGTGAAGCTCGCTAACGGAGGCTTGCAGAGATTTTCGCGCCGATAGTCTCATGTGGCGGCAATAATTTACCGCAGTGCGTTCAGCTGCGTCTGTGGCAATGCATGAATATTTACCCACGTAAATCACTGCGTTCGTCGCTGTGCAACATCGCCGAGCTAGTGTTGATCAATCGTGCTCTATCGCGCGTGTGTGACGCTCGTCGACTGCTTTTATATATATATATATATATATATATATATATATATATATATATATATATATATATATATATATATATATATATATATATATATATATATGAAATAGTGTTCTGAAAGTATAAGCTAAAATCCAGGCGGGCAACTGAATTCCTCGGAGAAATGAGAAGCGAGGTTAAAGACCGCATTTGCGTGCGCATGATATTTTCTAAGCAAAGTACAGTGCCGATCTTGCTGACAAAATAAGTGCTTAATAATTTGCCGCTGATCCGTACATACCTAACCCGTCCGTCGCCGAGGGTTAGCAAAGCCGAGCGCGTTTACGAAGGACGTCGTTGTTTACTTGAGCAAATGCAATAAGCGTAGTTTCGCTTCAGACCGTTTTTCTAGCACCGTGTCGACGCCTGTTTCAACCGGGGTCAACGCCGTGCTCACTACTTCTGCTTGAGATAACATGAGGGTTCCCCTCAGGGAGATGACCCAAGTTTTTTTTATTCAAAAAAAATTGTAGAAAAAACATTTTATCTGAGAAAGCCTAGAGTAGTGTGTGAGACAGCTCTTTTATAGCAGAACCACACTCGAAGGAATCGCATTTTTTTTCTTGGACTCAACATTGGTGAGGAAATAAGACAATCTAGCGAGAAAGAGTACAAGGGGAGGTTTCGCATCAACTACGGTATAAGGGTACTGAAATGAGAGGGGTACTGACATAAAATTTGCTGCCGTTGTTTTTTTCTTCCAAGTGAAATGAAGAGCCTAGAAAAGGTGTTGCCAAGCATGAGTCCACCCTTACATGTAATTACAGTCTTTTTTTCGGTACCTAAATTTCGATTTCTACTGCACCTTGACATCACAGCGCGATAACAGGTTCTCGTTGCTTGCTGGCGCAATATGTCCTGCGTTTCCTTGACCGCTACGCACTATTTCACCGTTTCTGATGCACTAGCAGTCTATTTGGAAGTTTGGGTGCCTTGCTTCATCCCAACTGGCTAGACTGCTGCAGTAAGTGAGCAGATTTCGTAGCGTAGCCTGACGCCTATCTAGTGCCGATGTCGGTAAGTGCGCTGCAGTATAATCTAGTTTAATATGAAAACAAAGCGACCGTGTATCTGCGTAAGTTGCTGCGAAGGAAGGTTAAAGCAATATTCTTCTGTGTGGAGGCAAAGCGTATAGAAAATACCCGCTTTTTCGTTCATAGCATCGCAATGTCAGCGCAGTGTAATAAACACTGCGGTTTTCAGAATTACGTATTACCTAGTACTAAAGTATTAACGCTGCACCTCAAGTATGCGTACTACTTCGTTTTCATTGGCGATGTTAACAGGCATGAACGCGGCCACGAGATATAGATGCGTGGGTCTAGAGCGAGGGCTTAAGCTGTCACCGCGGGTTGAATTATTGAACACACGGACCAACAATAAGACAGGCAGACGACGATTTCTGCGTCGATTTATACCTATAGTGGCTATCGTCTTTACAAAAACATGTGACCATCAATTGCGATGACTCACAATCGCTCCGAGTCGTGTTTCTTTAGAGGAGATTCATATGACAGTGTAAAAACACCTCTGAAAAATAGTGTCAGTGCCCATTTAGTGCGAAATGAAAGAGAAGTTGCCATTAGCATAGACCAAACCTGCCACCTTCAAATAACTTGTCCCAGGCGTCCCCAACTGAGCTAGAGCAACGGTCATCCACCCATCCACTTAATGGAGTAGTAGCAGTAGTAGTATGAACTTCATTGCACTCACAGGGAGTAAGGACGAATGTGGAAGGGTCCCTTAGTACAGGGCCCCCGTCGGCCTTTGTGGCTCGCTGGTCCTGTATATATGTGCTTTTAAACCGGGGATTGTAAGCTACCATCGTGAAAAGCCATGACAATTATTGTGGAGTCCCCTTTTTGAGCGTACTGGCGTCATTGTGTCTGTAACAGTCTTTACGTGCTGGCAGTTGGTGCGTAATACCTGGCACACTACATTACCGTTTTATAACTACCAGAACGATATCTTCGCCTTTATTTAGGAAAGAACGGCGCTTAAGGGCATATTTTTCTTTGTGAAGAAAAACAAGCTCCTGAAGGCAGCCCCGACGAAAATCAGCACTGAAAGCAAATTTGAATCAGTGCGAATACGAACACTAGTAGGAGCCACAAAACTTTTCTACAGAGCTATATGAAACGCCTTCAGAGCAAATTCCTTTCTATTTCTCGGAATACAAATTACATTGCCTGTACTGACACAATTTGTTAAAACAAAGCTTATATTCATGTCCTGTTCACAGGCGGTGTTCTGAAAATCCAATCTTGGCGAAAGTGGAGCACCTGAGGCGCTCATTCAAAAAATCTTCGCACTAATGCACGCGAAAAGGCCAAACACAATGCACTTTTGTTGCAAAGCTGGGATTTGAACCCAGGTGTCTCCTGTCTTAAAGTGAGTGTGGGGACCACTAGGCTGCGTCGCCCATCCCGTTCCGAGTTGTTCGGGCAAGTCTCGATATTTCACCTTTTATCCGCTAGGATGTGCTTTGAAGAAGCCCCCCCCCCCCTCCCCCCCCCCACTGGAAAAATCCACTGCGCGTTTACTACGTCGCTTCATTATTGTCTCGGCTTCAAAGCGTCGCGTTTAAGAACCATTGGCTTTTCGCTTGCTAATTGTCCAAGCTACGTAAGCCCGCAGCTCACAGAGCTCAGTTCTGCACCGATGCTTGGCTTCCGCTTCATGAGTTTGCGGCGCTCTGCTTCTCGCGCGCCGACATTAGCTCACGCGAGTCTATACGATTGGCTGGTGAGACCCCATACGCGTAAGAAAGCATGGCTGCATAGGTTCAAAATGATATCAATGAGAGAAAGATAGAGAAATAAAAGCAAAAGAAAGTCCGGAAGATTAAGCAGGTTGAACCCTATTGCCTACCGTACAAGATACAAGGGGAAAGAGGAGAAAAATAACAGAGAAGTAAAGATAGAAAGAGAGGACAAGTACTACGCTAGCACTCTTACCAATGTGTAGCGCTCATGGCTAAAATAGTCATAAAACTGTGAACTGTCACAGAGTACGGGTCGACTTCGACCGCTTTATTGGAAGCACACTGCAATCCATGATGCTGAAGAAGGCTTGAAAAGATTGGCGACAATGTATGTAGAACCTGCAATGCGCTTTGAGCGGTTGGTGTTGTCAATATAATGAGCAGTGTGTGCATTGTGCTTATGTCAACGACACAAACACAGATGACACGTAGGTCTTCGTCGCGGAGATCAATAATTAAATATTATGTCGTCTCTTCGTGGGCGGGTAGTGGTGATAAGAACAGGTATCAAAATAACCTTGGAACACAGTAAGACAGACACGGACAGGCGTGTACTTTGAACTGCGTTTTTTTTTTCGACATTCAATATATGAAAAGGCTAACAGAAATGCGCAAGCAAAATATATTACATGGTCACGAGCTACCTGATTACGACACCTGCAAAAATTTCCACTCATGATCAAAGTATAAAACGGAAGTTTCGCCTATGCAACACGAGTGGAATGCACCGGAGGCATAATTGAAACACATTAATGGTAATGATGCGGGTGCCGCAACTGTTGCGTCAGCGTTAGAAGTGAGATCTGCTGCGCTTATTCGATGCTCTCTGCGGCAACATGTACTGGTTGACGCAAAGCAGGCGTATTCGTAACCGTCTGCCTACGCTTCATCGAAATCAAAAATGTGTTACTCCATGCCTACATAAGAAAAGTGCGTGTTCTGAACTGCGGCGTGTTGGGCGTACACCTTCGGCCTCAGGGATTATTTGTGTGAATTTCTTGTCTCATTTTTTCTTGTTGGACAAGATCAAACTGCACATTTTTTTAGGTCTGTTTGGTTCACATTCTTTTACCTAGCGGGAATTTTTAGCGCAAAGAAGAAAACACATTCACAAGACGAGAGGACAGAACAGCCCGTCCTGTCCTCTCGTCTTGTGAATGTGCTCTCTTTAGCTCAAAATTTACTTGAACTGTGCACCATTTTGCCGCGTTGTTGATTTTGTTAAAGCAATCTTTTAGCGGGTTTTGTAAGGACGCTAGAGGTCAGATGCACAATAAGCGTTACAGTTTCGAGGTGGCGCATGCTATGATGGCATCGTAAAAAGGCAAACCGTTCAAAATGAGTCTCCAAAGGACCGAATAAAAGAGGAAAAGTCTCAAACCGAGTATTAAATAGTCTGAAGGCGCATATCTTTAAGCGCATTTCTGGTCCTTCATGGGTAGTGGCGGTTGGCTAGATCAATTCCATAGCTTTTTGCAGCACTCCATTGAAGCAAAGTTTAGTCGGCCTATTCCTCAAGCTTTTCACAAGGTCGCCATTTCAATGGCTGACACAGAAGAAAAGACTCGAAGCCTTCTTCGCAATCAGCTGTCCTAGAACTTGGTCGTGTTTGCTGTACCGGTGTTTTACTAAATGCGTCCAGAATCCCCCCCCCCCGAAAAAAAAACTTCAGAAAATGTGACATCTACTACTTGACTTCTCAGATACTTTTTTCTGTAGAAGTATGGGCCCTAATATAGAAAGGACACCAACTGGGCTGTAGTTTGAAAAATTAAGTAAAT
Source organism: Rhipicephalus microplus (assembly GCF_043290135.1). Lineage (NCBI taxonomy): Eukaryota > Metazoa > Arthropoda > Arachnida > Ixodida > Ixodidae > Rhipicephalus > Rhipicephalus microplus. The sequence goes on along the minus strand of NC_134707.1, from coordinate 105,811,085 downwards.
ACAATTTTCCTTATTGGAGTAAGCCGTTTCTTTTAAAAGCGAATTGAAGTTCTCTATACAACCAACTCACCACAGGTTCACAATATAGAAATAGCGGCATCTAGTAGTTGTTGCGGCGTAATAAGAATCAACAGAATTCAAAAGCAAAGCGGAAACTGGCCAGAAAATCGGCGCGACAAGCATACGACCAGAGGGACGCCACGTGTTAAACAGATTGGTTAAAGACCTTCAGTTTTTCTGTGTTCGTTAACGTATATGCACTATATGTTGCGATTGCAGCGGCAGCCCGCATACCCATACAACGAGAGCGGTTGACGGTTGATATAGTTGGGCATGCTCATCCTGAAAGTACTAGAAAATATGGCTCTTGTGCTCTGCTGGATTTCCGTGTTGCCGCTGAATCGTAGTGAATTTCGCTTCTCGGAAATAAATACTACAGAACGCTTCTCTAAAGCCTGCACTGGGTACTTCAAAAGAAGGATTCCAATTCTCCCATTCGACATAACCATCTAACTAATTAAGCTCTTAATTCAGTTAAAATGTGCTATCGCTGTTCCAAATGATGCCTTTCGGCCATTCTAATAGGCTTTATGCTGGCGAAACAATTGTGGAGAGAACGATTAAGTGTAGCGTTGCCGGACTTTTTAAAGAAGTCTTAACACATTTCTTGAAACGTCCGCTATGTTTGCGCATTAATACAACTGATGTCTTCATATCACCATCGCAACAAACCCACATGAAAAGAAAAGTATGTCACATAAAGTAAACCTTGTTACGCCTACATTTCGACGTTTAGATTTTTGCAATTAGGTCACTAATGTTAAGGGCAACGGGGCGGGGGCTCATTGGAAAATGGTATTTGCGTAACTGGAGAAGTTCTGTGGTTCTGTAAAGCTTTTCATACAGACAAATTAAGCAGCTGTGCATGCGCAACTTGGTACTGACAATGAGCACGTGACGTTTTTCGCCGAGTTTACATTTTTCCCCTTGGGCCTCGAACTTAGACGACAAGGCCACCTGTAGTATAACCTGCTGCCAAGTGCCGACTTTACACATAAATTGCAGGCTGTTCAGAGCACCTGTGACATCGCTTGGATTCATGCTCCATCTCCCGGTTTAATTATGGGCAAAGCCACAAACTTGGACTTCCTTGGGGAGGTTTCGGCTCACCTTCATTATTTTCCTCAAATGACCGTTATTTTCACCGTCCATGGGTCAGCGCTGTTAGGAAAAGAGAAAGGGAGCGGGGGGGGGGGAGATTGCACTGAGAAGCGCAAGCTGAGCAACTAAATATGTTCTTTGGTTGTGTGAAGCTGCCCGAAGGTGCATCCAGGACTGGAGGCACCTTCACAAAACTTCGTCTTCACTGTGGAGGCACGAAACTTCGTCTTCACTGTAGAAGGAAGCAAAAGCGGGGAAAGTGCGACATGAAGCAAGAAAGGAAAAGAAATTGCAGTTTTATCGTGAGAGAAACTTCAGTAAAACTTCATTTCAGCCTAGTTGGTTCATGACCACAAAGCTACTTATAAGCGCAAACAGACACACCACATAGAAAAAAAACGACACGGAAAAACTGGAAGATGCATCAACGAGCAGCTTAAAGAACACTCGCAAAATGTTAACAAGAATGCTGATAAAGGAGCCCATCTTGTGACGCATATTAACACTTGCTTCAATTGGGAGGCACGATTTTAAGAGAAGCCGATCCTTGGCAGGAGCAACAATGAGCATGCGCTGCTGGCTTTGGAAGCCTATCATCTCAGAAAAAGTGCTCATCTTTGCATAAGTGACATGTCTCTCTCCATGCACCCATCCGACTTTGATATTGTTTCTTTGCGTACGTAATACACTGCTTCATTTTTAAACTCAGATTACAATCTTGATTTGATTGATATGTGGGGTTTAACGTCCCAAAACCACCATATGATTATAAGAGACGCCGTAGTGGAGGGCTCCGGAAATTTCGACCACCTGGGGTTCTTTAAGTGCACCCAAATCTGAGCACATGGGCCTACAACATTACCACCTCCATCGGAAATGCAGCCGCCGCAGCCGGGATTCGATCCTGCGACCAGCAGGTTAGCAGCCGAATACCTTAGCCTCTAGACTACCGTGGCGGGGCGGGAAAAGCTTCGAGCCAAACGTGCGTAAAATAAATGCAGTTGACATTACAGAGTTTGAATAGTTGGGTGCCCAAGTGGCTTGCGTACGCAAGACGATGGGGTGGCGGGAATAAACATGCGCTGCTCTAAGCGCATGGGTGCCCGGTGTGCCGGGTTGTGCGCACGCACTGCCGAAATCATCGTTGCCAACACTGAAATACTGGTGAAAATCTTGGCAGGTTACTTCACTCGGCATGTCAGCCACGTTACTCCAATGGTGAGCCAAGCCTGGCCAGATCAATCCACCTCAGTGCTGTCACCAAAGCTCGAACTGCATGGCTCTACTGGCTCGACCACGCCAATGAAGTCTTGAGGTTGCCGTCTTTTGTCATATAAAATGATCGCTAAGCACTGGCAGATTGCTCTAGCAAAAGCAAAAAAGCCTCTGAATTACTTGTTCGTCAACAGTGTCAACGTTTATATGACCGCCAGCTGACTTTGACACCCATTGTTTAGGCGCATGATAAGCGAAGAGTAAATCCGCTACGTCCAAGAAAGATCGGCATAAAGCAGGGACTAGCAGAGCACCCTGCAACGCCGAAAAGCCAACGGCTGTGGCTTGATGTACGTACCTGCAGTTCATGAGTCTAAGGGTAGACGAAAACCGACAGCCCGATCGCACCACCACAAATTTGCACGTGTACGACTATGTCGTTATCAGATTACAGCCAGCCATCTGAACTGTTGTGACTGCTTCAGTCGCAACTTCGACACCTGCACATTTCCTGCCTCGGGCTGATAACTTTGTCATACTAATCAAGTAATGTGGGTGGAAACAATTCATCTTACGCAGCAACCCATAACCAGTGTAACATTTCAAATGGTAAGTACGTGAACCAATGCATACTTTACAAAACGCTAAGGCACTACGAGTGCGCCTCAACATTATGCGGCTTCGCTTCGGAGCACACAACTATCAGGCACGTCTCTTAGGATGCGTAAGTGGAGGCGTACCCATGCTCTTGGGGCCCCTGGTGCCAGCCTACACAGCAAAAAGCTCTATATTGATGCACAATTATCTGAAAGTGTGTGGTGATTGAGTTCAAAAGAGATGCGCTGCAAGTGAAGTGTGCCTCTTCTCTTTTAATCAGCCTGGTCTGAAGGCGCTAGTCTGTTTCCGCCTGCCACCAAGGTCGTATAACATGGAACAACTTTATACAAGATTGACTCGTTCAGTGAACAATGGGGCTTGTTCACTCAGTGTGTGCTGTCTCAGCAGGCACGCCAGAACATCTGCATACCTTATCGCAGCTGTGATCATTGTCTGTAAGGAGTGAAAGGCAATGCGATCTACTGGCTCATTGAATTTTGGACTGCTCATCGATATGGCTTTGTGGAAGTAAGCCACTGCATGCGCTCATTGTAGAGGTAATGTTCGCTCTTGAGCGCATGACAGCACGCATTTTCTTTCTGTTGGTTTTTGACATTTTGCTGCAATATATTGCAGCAATAACCTCCACAGTCCCTGGGTATCCGAATAGGTACCGTTGTTTTTATTGCGACAGATCGTCACAGTTTGATAACCGTGTGTTCAAATTTATCTAGGAACAATAGGGATGATTTGTTTTCACGAAGTCCTCAGAAGTGGCTCCGTGTGTCTAGTTATCTTTGTAACACGAGCGAACGAAAATGACTGAGTACTGCACAAGCGCTCGTCTGCGTCCTCGTGGCAAGGGAAAGCATTTTTCTCAGTTGTAGCGTGACTGAGTACGTCTAGAGAGGATTCCTTTAACTGTGGACCGCTTGTAGTTTATATGAGAAGTCATTTCAATCTGATACTTTTGTTTCACTCAATCGTGGAAACTTCAAAAGATGTGGAGTACGCAAATGTGCACCATCACATTTTAGACAACAATTCAGTTTTTTGAATTGAGATGAAATGATATTAGTGATGTGTATGTTCCATGAAAGATCGCTACAAAGAGTGACGCCCAAATACTTGTATGACGGAACATTTTCTAGCGGGATGGCATTAACTGCGTACGTATACACAAGCGGCATGCGGCGGCGATGGAATGAAACGACTTTACATTTACTCGGGTTAAGTTCCATGAGCCAGCGCTCACACCATTCCTGGAGGTAGTTTAGGTTGGCTTGTAAGGACGACTGTTTTGAAGTGTCAGTAACAGTGTCATATATAACGCAGTCATCAGCAAACAGGCAGGTTTTACAGGTTAGCATTGAAGGCAAGTCATTAATGTATATAACGAATAAAAGGGGAACAAGAACCGAACCCTGGGGTACTCCGGACGTTACTGGAAGAGGATTAGAGGTACGGTTGTTGATATTTACAGACTGGGAGTGGTTTGTAAGGAATTCTCTGATCCAATTTAAGGTGTTCGGGTGAAGATTTAACTGGGAAAGTTTTAGTAACAGTCGAGAATTGGGTACTTTGTCGAACGCTTAGGAAAAATTTTAAAATACGGCATCGGTTTGTAAGTTACATGATTGATATGTGGGGTTTAACGTCCCAAAACCACTATATGATTATGAGAGACGCCGTAGTGGAGGGCTCCGGAAATTTAGACCACCTGGGTTTCTTTAACGTGCACCCAAATCTGCGCACACGGGCCTACAACATTTCCGCCTCCATCGGAAATGCAGCCGCCGCAGCCGGGATACGAACCCGCGCCCTGCGGGTCAGCAGCCGAGTACCTTAGCCACTAGACCACCGCGGCGGGGCGTTTGTAAGTTACAGTCCAGGTTAGTATGCAAATCATGAACAAATAAGGCCAGTTGCGTTTCACAAGAGAAACCTCTGCAGAACCCATGTTGTGCTGGATGGAAAAAGCTGTTTGAATCAAGAAAGTCTATGATATGCGTGTAGATGACGTGTTCCATGATTTTACAGGGCACGCTGGTTAAAGATATGGGACGATAGTTCAATGACGAGTTTTTGTTACCCGATTTGAAAATTCGAACGACCTTCCCGTTCTTCCAGTCATCTGGTAGGCGTTCTGTTAAAAGTGACGGTGAGAAGAGCAAGCATAGAAAAGATGCACAAATATATTTTGTGTTCTTAAGGAATTTGGAGTTGATTTCGTCATTACCAGAAGAAGAGTAAAGTTTTAATTAGTCGATTAAGCACATAATTCCATTAGCAGTGAACGATACCGGTGGCATAGCACATTTTATAATAGTGGGTGGTATTGTAAATGACACGTAACTTTCTTTGGTAAACACGGATGAGAAACCGGTGTTGAAGATGTTTCCGCATTGATCATCGGTGAATACGTGACCCGATTCACTGGTAAGAGTAAGTGGGGCAGTATGCGGGGGTTCAAAACCTGCCAATTTTTTTTTTGTTTCTTAGTCAGCATGCTTGGTAAGTCAACGTTGAAAAAATAATTCTTTGTGTCTTGAACTGCGCATACATAAGCTTTTTCAGCTGCGTAATATTTCTGCCACTTTTGCGACTCTTCTAGTCTTTTGCTAATCTAAACAGGTGTTTTTTTCTTGTTTTCTAATCTTTTCAGAGTTTTAGAGAACCATGGCTTTTGGCAGTTTGCGCGGAAGCGGGATTTCGGAATAAACCTGTCAGTCAATTCATTGACCTTGTCCTTAAACAGTGTCCAGTTTTCTTCGACGGACCGGGAAAAGAGAGTAGTTTCTAAACTGGATAAGAATGCGTTAAGCGCCAAACTTATTGCTTCATAAATCCCCTTGTCGTACAACCGAATGGTTTTTTGGGTGTTTTGACGAATTAACGCTTTAAATGCAAATTAGGTATGGATGATCTTATGGTCACTTATTTCAGGTAGATAAGTAATCGAGACCATCTCATCTGGGTGACTGGTTAGTATTAGGTCCAAAATATTTTCACACTCTTGTGTTACGCGTGTTGGTGCAGTTACCATTTGTGAAAGGTAAAAATTTAAACAAACGTCCAGGAAAGCCCCGGCTTTGCCTTGTGCCTGTGACGGCACAAGGCGAAGCCGCATTGGCGCGTTCCCGAGGCTCAGGGGGTAAAACTACGTATGCCTGCCTTCTATTTTTTTTTGTACAAATCGTCACGTCACCATGAGTCCCAGGAAATAACATATGACTGAAGATGATGAGAATAACATATGACATATGACAGAAGAGATGAGAATAACGTATGACAGAAGAGATGAGAATAACATATGACAGCGTGACCGGGCGCCTATTTGAACGGGTAAGAAAATAAAATAAAAAAAATTGTCTCTGGCGCAATACAAAGCTTACTCAAGTGCATAAAATACAAATTAAAGTTAAACGTGTTTGTTTTTAAGCAAAATAATTCTACCTCTGACGATTTTTTGTCAAAATAATAGACTTGGATAGTCAAGATCGACCACATTCGCTGCTGGGTGACATTAGTGGTCACTTTTTATCCACTTTCAAGATCAAGTTAAAATTATGATTCCTTTTTTTTTCTGGCACGAAAGCATACTTGTGTTGCCACCAATGTGATGAACGATCTTTTCATTGGTGCCACAATCAGGAAAAATTTTCCGAGCGGTAGACAGTCCCATTATTGATCCTTTCTATTTCAGGTAGGTACAATATACGGAAGCAGAATGAAGCGGCCTGGGACATGTATCAGCGGTACGGCCCTCTCGTAGGAGAACAACTCCCTGGAAGGCGAGTCCTGGTGCACCTTTTCAACGCTGACGACATTAGGACCTTGTACCAAGAGGAGGGACGGAAGCCTTACCGAATGGGAGCACTTCCATTCAAGCTCTACCACACAGAGAGAAAGGAGTACTTTGCTAACGCTGGCATACTGAATGCGTAAGACAGGTTTCAGTTTCATTTTACTTTATTGCTACATTTAATCATCATGATCAATCTAACTTCTCTAACGACAAAGCAAGGACATCTGCAATGTTTCTCCAGTTAGTCTGGTCCTGCGCTTGCTGATGGAATGTTAACGCCGCGCTTCTTTCTCTGCCTACGTGGCACACTTCTCTTTCCTTGGAATTCAGTATGTTACTCTTAGTGACGAGAGCTAATCTTGACTTCTTGATTTATGCCCAGCCTGAGCCTAGTTCTTCATCTTCATTTCGACTAACAGGGCGTGAACAGGCGTTTGTTCCCTGACCCACTCTGCTGCCTAAAGGCGTGCCCAAACCTCTTCAGAAACGTGGAAAAGCATGGAGAAAAAACGTGGCTTATGAAGAGGGATCAATCTAAAGCTTTTTTCAAGTTTTTTCTTTCTCATTCGATGGTGTTCGTTTTACCAACGCTATGTGTTAGTGACGACAATACGCCATTGAAATGTCGGTGCACTCCGGCAAAAATTACTTTCGGGTACCTAATACTCACAGGGTACCTAATAAATTTCGGATACTCACAGGGTAACTAAAAAAATGAATTAAGAAGACTCGATGGCGAAATCAATCTCCTACTACTTCTTTGCCTTCTCAGTATAGAAAAGTAGATATTCCCAAGGCACCCTCTAAAAGCTTTCGGTACCTGACGTTCCGTCTCCAGGATATGAGGCTTTGCCAGCTTCCTGCTCCTGCTTTGCACTGCCTGCATGATCGTTCCACCTTTGATCAAGCGACGACATCATATGATGACGTCATTCATTGACGTCACGTCATGAAGTGGCCGCAACGGCACCAATTTTTCTGTGCTGTGATTTCCCATAGCGACGTCATCACGTGATGTTTAGTGTTTTTTAGCGTTCAGACTGACATGGAAGCCGCCTTTTATTGTATCAAAGGTTCGGCATATGGAGCTCTGCGCGGGGAAGAAGGCGCGCATGTGGCTTCATGATGCTACTGCATACTGCCTGTCTGCAGCAACCTTAGGGTCGGACATGGCTATTGTTCCAGACAGCATACAAGTTCTTGTTCGCCTTTGCTGGGTAGTTCATTCAGAAAGACGGAGCCGGGGTGAAGAAAGTACCTTATATTTTTTGACCATTAATAACAGCTTTGAAGAGGGGAGCATAAAATGACCATTAGCCTCGGAGGAGTAAGTGAGCTTGAAGACACCGCTATCAGCGTCACGAAAAGCCTCTAAACTTGGTCGCTAATTGGTTATAATGATCTAGTTGACAATTCCAGTGAACTGAGGAATAAATCTGATTATGATTTTTTGTGTGTACATAAATGCTATCCCACGCTTGCGACGAAACCTGCGATTTTCGAAGTATTACTGCAGTCTTCTGGTTGCAAAATGACGTATTCCGTGATTGGACAGCGGCAGGCGCCGTTGACATACATAGGCGCTTGTAGCGACGTCACAACACGTAGTCTATGCCCAACCCGAAGCTTGCCACCGCCCTCCATGATCACGTGGCAACTGCCACAGAGCTGCCTCCGAGCACAGAGCATTGGCGAGCCTCTCGTGCGTGCCCCGTGATCGTATAGGGCTATGGCGAGCTTTGAGCTAGGCGGCGCTGCGCCCCACGCCGTCGCCAGAAGCAGTTTGGTATGTCGACGACGCCTACCACTGTTTATTAACATGGAATAGGTCAATACACGGCTTAAACGCACGTGCAGCAAAAGTTGCTCTAACATCGCAACACAACAGCGTTATATTATTGGCTCCTTTACTTACACCGAAAAACATTACGTTATTTTTCTATGCGGTCTTCTTCATATAAATAAGAAAAATTAGCATCATTTTGCCCGTAGAAAGCTCGGCTATGTGTTGTATCGACGGTGTAACAATGAAATACTGTCTCTTTCAAATCTCGCATGGAGACGTTATATGGTCATGTCACGCTGTCATGTCGTATTCTCTGCAGACAGGACGAAGAATGGCACCAGATAAGGTCAGCGGTTCAGCCATGCACCTTTAGGCCTCGGACAATTCAGCTTTACGCTGAAGCGATGGGAAATATTGCTGAGGATGCCGTGGAACTGATCGCCAGTGACCGCGATGAAAATGGAGACGTATCGGATTGCTACAAAATCATGCAGAGATGGGCATTGGAGTGTAAGTCTGTTCTGCTACAGTATTGCTTTTAAAGCACTGAAAATCCACAGAACATGGTGGTACATTATATTTCAAAAAAATAATAAAAATAAATAAGCGCTAATGAGCAGCCTCTCCATAAGTTGAAAGTACATTAAGGAAAGATTTAACGTCTTCATTGTCGTCATTGGTAGTAAGATCAACCACTAGGTGACCTTTTCAATAATGTAACTGTTTTGTTCACATGAAACTGGACTTATAGTGCCTTATCATAAAGAATGTAGGCATGCAGGTGTGATCTCATAAAACCACAATGCAAAGGCATTTCTTTTTTTCATGTTTAATTCATACCTAATTTTACTTAACGGGGCGTGCTTCTCTATGACACGTTTCTACTACCTTGTTCAACTTTCTGCCTTTTTAACCTTCAAAGCACAAAGTATCTTTGGGGACACTACGAAAAATTTGGTTGTTAAGAAAAATACCCATCATGCTTTATTTTCACATTCAATGTTTATAAACAAAGTGATAAAAATTGATCATTACCAATAAAATGTCGATCTGCACTTGGACAATTTTGTATTGCCGAAATTGGCCTGCAATATGGACCTGCAGACACAGGAAATGTTAGAGCTAACACCAGAAGAAAATGAACATTTTGCTCTGGGCAAGAGCATGTAAAATTCATACGGCTGCTTCGCGGTGTGGGACGAGATATAATGACAGTATCACGAATTACGTCACTTCGCTTTCAATGAGCTTTCGGTTCATTGAAGCGACAGCGACCATCAACCATGCAGGAATAATATTCTTTTGTCAAAGCAACAAAGCGCAGCAAAAGTAAAAAAAAATCAAGGGACCCTACAGCTTCGTATTTAAGTGTCGAACACGATAGCGATATTCTGTTTCTAGTAATTATATCATTTACCCATCACAATCGCTTTGCTCGCTAAGTGGCGATCACAATCGGATGCTGACCTGAAAGGTGCGGGTTCGATCACAGAGATCTCGCAAATGTCCGCAAGTGTCGGGGTTTTCTTGCGAACTTGTGAGACATAAAGTACGCCGAAAATGCACACAAGATAGTTTCTTGTGGGGCAAAGGACAAGGACAACAAGAAAGAAGACAGGGAGGTAAAGCAGGCAGATGCCCGGTTCGCTACCCTACGCTGGGAGAATAGGAAGTATAAAGATGAGAGACAGAGGAAAGAGAAGGGAAAGGGAGGATAAGATTATCAGTATATGGGCTGACGCCTATGCAGCGGTGGCGCGATACAAAAGTTAGAGGCGTTTCTAATATAGGCCTGTAGTCCTCAAAAAGCGCAAGACGGCTTTGATTGCTCTTTGACACGAAGAAGGACGAAGACGGTGCTCCAGAAGCATCTGCACAGGGAGTGGCCGATCGTCCAATGGTTGCAATGCATCAGAAAGCTTTTGTATCTGAGGCAAATCTAGGGCAACGGCATGGCAGATGGTCGATGTCTTCTTCGCTGCCGCAGACATCACATTCCGCACTGTCGGTCAATCCAATGAGGGTTGTGTACGCTTTTGTGAAGGCAACCTCCAAGCAGAGCCGACAAAAAAGCGAAGCTTTACGTGAACGATGTGCGGATGGACGTCGAAGTTCCAGTCGAGGGTTTATTTTGTAGACTCTCACATGTCTTATGCTTAGGGCATTCCGCTCCAGCATACACAAACTACGTGCCAGGTGACGAAGTTGTCTTGCAGCGTCTGTCATTGACAAAAGAATTGGAAGGGTGTACTGTTCTTGGTGGGATCTGCAATCCGCGTTGTCTGCGAAATCATTGCCACTTATCACACAATCACCATGTAGCCACTGAAAATTGACCTCGTGGCCTGTTTCTATGACCTGGTGAAGGAGCTTGACAACCTAGTACGTTAGGTGTCTAACACAATTGTTCATTTGAGTGTTTAAGACAAGTGTTCAGACAATCGCTGGGAGTTTAAGACAATTTTTCATGGTGCGATGTGCGATGCACTTCACTGATAACCTCTATTGTCTTGTCGAGACCTAGGCAGTTGAGTTTCGCACAGCTCGTAGAAAGAGGGAAATGCATCGAGATGGAGCACGTGCTTGTAGTAGGGCTTTATCAGTATAATTACTTCATATTTGTCTGTACATTCAAGTTTTATGAATGGAGGAAAGTACATGACTCTGTTTGTTAGGAAGGCGGTAACCAGTAAGATGAGGTTGGCCTCTTTCATGACATGACGTTTTCTGGCGTTAGGAGAGATGAGCCTAATTTCTGGTAGACGTGGTGGTACAGTAATTGCATCGTGTTTCGAGTTGCCGCCGTTTTGTTTAATGCGCAAGTCCATTGAATGATTGATATGTGGGGTTTATCGTCCCAAAACCACCATATGATTATGAGAGACGCCGTAGTGGAGGGCTCCGGAAATTTCGACCACCTGGGGTTCTTTAACATGTACCCAAATCTGAGCACACAGGCCTACAACATTTCCGCCTCCATCGGAAATGCAGCCGCCGCAGCCGGGATTCGAACCCGCGACCTGCAGGTCAGTAGCCGAGTACCTTAGCCACTAGACCACCGTGGCGGGGCAATGCGCAAGTCCAGGATGCGAATAGTAGAAAGTGTTCGCATGGGGTTATGTTGCACACTGAGATCTGTTGAGGGGGCCACTGTTGAGGGGAGGTGTAGGTCAACATCGGAGTAGATCTCATTTTTGGGTAGAGCAGGGCAGTCCTCGTTGTTTGGAGTGAGTTGTGACACTATCAAAACCAGTTGAAGTCGATCCCGATTATCTCCGTCGCTGCTTCGGGCAATGCCGAGCGTAATATCGGCCGCTTATGTGCTACAATGGATGTCATGAATATCTTTCAGAAGTGATGGAAAGCTGAAGCATGGGCAGATTGGAGAAAAATGGGGAAAGGACTTTTCTCTTGCGGTGTCCTTTTGCTATGAATTCTTGAGGAACATTCTCAAAGCTTCCATATACATTTATGGAATGCCATCTCTCTGCGGCGGCGGCCGCTTAGCCCTAATTGAATGCGAAGCACAACCAAAGACGTCACTTCCCACGAACGCAATTATGTAATAAAAAGAACTATCGGTTTCGTATATCACGTCACCACTTGAACATCTCGGGCGTAAATCTCATATCGAGCCACAAAACACCTACCTTCTGAGGCCACTGTAATGCTTCCGCAATTTAGACCCAAGAAAGCTCCCACAACATAGACCAATTGAGACTTGTTTTTTCAGCTTTGTTTAGGTTCAAAAGAAACATCTCAGAAACGGCTTCTGGTTTTACTGAAGCTTAAAAGCGCTCTTTCAACCCATATTCATCTTTATTTTCATCTTTATTGCGTAGCTAAAGCTATGTCACTTTTTCAAATAATTTTGTCAACCCTATTCTTGTTGCTTCAAAAGCCCAAATCAACTCACGCATTGTATCTGGATGTAAAGATCCGCTCGTGGTGGTGACAGCTTTCAAATGCAGTGTTGCGGAGCATGTCTGGCCAAGTGAGGCGAAAACGGTGCTGCAATGCCTCAATGTGTCTGGTTCACCACTCGCTACAGGTGTGGGCTGTGTGCGCAATATTTTTGCTATCTACTGGAATCTGGTGACAGCTTACTAAACTGCATCAATATCTTCAATTTATGACCACGGCACCGGCAAATCATTGACCAAAGTGTGTCTGTCCTATTTCTGAGAAAGTTGCGGATGCAGATTAGGAGCGGACGTTTGCGTTGAGCGGAGTGAGAGCGCCAAGAATGAGTAGATTTAGCACATTGTTTAACGTCTTAGTGACTTCTAGCCCCGTAGTAGTGCGTGCAGCGTGCCGAAAGCCATCTTCACCGTCGATAATGACTCTTCCGTTGCAGCATCTGTACACTCTTTGTCTGCCAGCAAAGATGGCGGAGCCGATTAGTCGCACTAGAAGACAACAATCATTCGCTGTTCCGCGCCGTAGGTGCTCTTTGTGAGACCGCGAAATCCACTTGGATATAGGGAGCACCTCTGGTGGTGGCGGCAACAAAGAACTGCCATGAACCACACACTGGTCTTCCCTTAAAGTCTTTTGCTGGCGTTCACGTTGGCTCAAATTGAACTTGAATTGGAACTCATAAACTTGAACTTTATTTCTGCATCTGTGCATGGTACGGATAACAAAAATACGCACGAAAAGCCACTTAAGGGCTTTGAAGGAGTGTCTCCCAGCCTTTTTTGTCAATGAACAGTAGACGGGCAAAATTAAAACTATAATGCATTAGCAAGTTCATGTACAGAGAAAAAAAACTACGTGGATAATGTACGTTGCTGCAGTTTCTATATTTAAAAACCATACTTCTGTAGCTTTGAGAAAAGATGGCTGATTCCTTTTTTCAGGAATCTGTAAAGCACGAAAGTGAAACGGGTCTACACAGTGGTAGCTAAGCATTTATTGTGGATTGTTTCAGCACAAGGGCGAAAGAATGCTACAGCAACAAATCGGAATGTTACGCGAAGACAAGCAGCTTGAAACTTTCTGCACGCACCTCAAGCAGAAACCATGCATAAAATGACCGTACGCAAGATAAGCGACGAAAAACAACTGTCACAGACCGACACCTAAAGCACGCTGCTCAAACAGAAAGAAAGAAGCAGGAAACTAACGCGCAACTATAGACAAAATGAGCGTGAATAGTCACATTACCTATTTTTTTGTGTGAGCAGCCCACGTCTACACGCGGCCGCGGCAGCGAGCGAAGTGGCTTTCGTGTTCTATTTAACCACTGTAACTTTAAAGCAATCTTGTGGTTTAAGCACGAAAGGTACATAGCGCCCGATTCCCGAGCTAAGCGTGCGCGCGAGTCAGTAACTACGCTACAGAGCATCTCTTATCACACTTGGACCACGCCATGTGGTCCGAGCGCATGGTGGTTCGCAGTTAGCAAGTGGGGCTATATGCGGTTTGTGGTCCTGTGCGTTTTGTCGCGTGCTGCGAAGTGAGAAGTGAGTGGTTCGATGTCTGTATCAGAATTGTTTCCACTTGCCTTTTTTCTTCTACATCTGTTAGTATATTATTTACAATGTAATATCTGTGCCGAATATACGTCAGTGCAGCCATCGTGAACCCAAGCGTGAAACACCTTCGTGCTAAAAAGGAAGTAACGCTAAAGTAGATATAATTTGAAAATGCTTGTATCTGAATTGTCCAACTAATTAATATCCCTCCGTGGTCAACAAAATCGATTATAACAAAACTAAAGTCACTATTTCCGGTTATATGCCACACAATATTCAGTGTACATAAGTTAGAGTAAAAAGTTACATTGGTTGAGATGTGTCCTATTTGCTATTCGTATGTAGAAGTATGAAGCTGAAAACGAGCGTTTTAATATTGTTATTTCCTTTCATTTTCTGCAGCCGTCATGTTTGTCTCGATGGATAGGCGACTGGGTCTGCTCGTTAACCCTTTGCCACCTGAGTCAGACGCAGCTGGAATATTGGAAGGAATTCTTACAGTGTTTTCTTGCATGGACGAACTCGTGACAAGATTTCCTTACTACCGGTATTTTCTTACGCCTACTATGAGGAGCTTCCAACGAGCCGGTGATTACCTAACCTCGTAAGTAGGACCAGCGTGTAGCAGGTCCAGCGCATTTATATATAGCTATAAAGTTATGTGGGGTCCACCGCCTAGCGTGCATTGAGGGCCACGTCATCAGAAGAAAGCGAATGTAGCACGTCACATTGAAGCCTCAACAAAGTACCGTCAGCTATGTGGCATCGCTGAGAGCTTTAGAGTATGCACCCTTTAAAATTCGAAACGTGGGGCTAAGCTTTATAAGAAAGAAATGAAGAAAAGGTGGTTACTTGGAGGGGGGGAACACCATGTTGAGAAGTTAAAACACCATCGTTAAAACTTCAGTTTACTTGGGCTAGCATGGCTCTGAAACGTTCTCATGAACCGGCAGCTAATTAACATAGCAAACACTTCGTCACTTTCATGTTTTATGTGGTGTACCACACGGCAATATTTCCGACCCCTTAGTTTTTCTCATCTGCATTGCTGACCTGCCCAAGGCATAGGTTGGCCAGCTCTCTCTTGAGTCAACTCACTCAAGAGCCTGAGTAAGCGCGAGTGAGTAAGTGAGTCCAAGTGAGTGTAATTCTAACGAGTCAGAGTACGAGTGAGTCCGGTTCAAAGAAATTCGTGAGTGCGAGTCCGAGGGAGTTCGGCCCAGGAATCGTTTAGTGAGTCTGAGTACGAGGGAGTCTGAAGTGCAAGATTTAGTTCTTGAGGTAGCCTGAGTGAGCTCGCCTTTCTTTTCCCTATCTACCACTGAACCATCTACTCTGCTTCAGCATTACCACAGCCTTATCTACTTTACCATTTATACTCACGTATATTCACAGGTATTTTAAAGCAGCATCACTCTTACATCATTACAATAGATATTGATCAGAGGTTTGAATTAAATAGAGGTGCCTTGTCCCACCTCACCAATTCTTCAAGGAAAGTTCTTGATCAAAATGAGTTATTTAGTTACATCGACCAAGACAAATTATTTAACTGGTTTGCGAGAACGTTAACTCGCATTCTGATGCACTAAATCAAGCGACTCTAGGAAGGGCATTGATTACGTAAGAGCCGTTGTTAAATACTATTCATTCTTTGGTCGAAAAAGCAAATTATAGACTAATGCACTCATGAGTCGACTCACACGCACCCACTAAGTCTCAGATCGAACAGCAAGCCTGAATCTGAGTGAGTGCGAGTTAGTAATATTTTGGTGAGTTTGGGTCCGAGTGAGTTCGGCAGAAGAAAATTTTCCTTTGAGTCCGAGTGAGTCCGATACAGAAAAACGTTGGTGGGCCGGAGTGCAAGGAAGTCCAAAGCGCGATATGCGTGTCATGAGTGAGTCTGGGTGAGATCCAGAGATTTTTCCGATGTATGCCTGCCTGACAAATTATTATCAATTGATTGATTGATTGATTCTTTATTGATTTGTGGTACTTAATGTCCGAAAACTGCCATATGATTATGAGAGACGCCTTAGTTGAGGGATCTGGAAATGTGGATCACCTGGGGAACTAATTATAAAGCATACTATATTTCCTGATAGCATTTGCCACCTTATCCGAAGTAGGGGTACAGTCTTACTTTTCAATAGGATTTTGAGCATATGAGTGAGTGGTGCAAGACCTGGCAGATGACATGAAATGTTTTCATATGCAATCTTATGACCCGCAGTTAAAAGCAACATAATTTATTGCCATATAGAAAATTATATACAGCGTTGTAGAACGTACTCGGAAGTCGGAACTACTAAAACTGAGACGAGGACCAAACCCCGCAACCTTTCTGCTGAACGCATATCACGTCTATTTGTGCCAACTTCTAACACGTCAAAATCATTTGGTTTTCTGCGCCATAATTCCTAAGGCTCTCTCCGTATAAATAAGCATACTTATCTTATTCTGATTCATCCTCAAGTTCTCCTACGCTATTTGACAACTAAATCAATAACCGTATCAACAATACTTGATCAACATGTTCGAATCTATCCACCATTTTACTCAAGTCTCCCTGAGTTCCGCCACAGTCCTCTCTGGCTGTTGCTAGTGCACTTGATCTCCACGAAAAATGCACTGCCGATGCTGTGACGTGAGCTTTTGTACTCTCGTGCAACAGCCCAGAAAGGAGGAAATCTTCCTCTTCATAAAAAAGGTTTATTTCAAGAGAGCAAGTCAATTCATTACGCGTAATTACAGCTACCTATCTAGCATACCACAAATTATACACACCCTTGCACTTAAGTCTATGAAAACTCGTCATCACATTTCCCTTCAGAACATTTCCATATATTCATTGACAAAAATAAGATTCGCATTAGTTCATCTTGACCTTGCTCCTCGAACTTCACCCCAACAGCATGAGAACATTAGCTTATCCTGCATGAACGTTGAAACTGGCGGTTCTAACATATTGGCACTTCCAAGAGTGATTTGTTTGTGAAATGATGTGCCAGATATCTCGCATCAGTCGGACATGAGGGAAAATTCTTGGGCAATCTTAAAAAAACGTGGCTGATCTATCTTTCTAGCAATCAGATGACACGAAAGTGGATCGTGTTTTCACTGAGGTAGTTCAATGTTTATTGTGCATCGTTTTGCCACAAGGGCGAAGAAGTAGATGTCACAGCTACAAATTGTAAAGTCACGTGAAAAACTGCAAGCACCTCGTAACCGATGGCGCGTACCCCAAGCAGAAAGTATTCACAAAATGAGCAGACACAGGACGAGCGGGACAAGTAACTGTCAAAGCTCGACACTTAAAGCGCGCTGTTAAACAGGAAGACGCACGAAACGAACCCACAAATACACACAGGACAAGCGCAAACTGTCACATTTCTTACTTCTTCGTGTGTAACCAGCATGCTCTTTTCATAAACCCGGCCACGGCAGGGAGCGAAGCGACCATCGTGCTCTGCCGAACTACGAGTCCGATAAGCGCGTGCGCTGAAGAGACCATGCTCAGTGGAGGCGGCGCTCATGGAAACACAAGAGGCGACGACAGCGCACCCAACGCTACCAACGCAAGCCTTTCGTGCCATCTCCCTACTGATGGCGCAAACGCGTTCAAGTTTCCGAGCTCTGAGGGCCACCAAACGACGTATGAAATACGTAAATAGCTTGCCGTCAGTATTTCTGATAACGTCGGTTTCGGGGCCTAGTGGTTAACACTGTGCGCAGTGGATCGAGGGGTTTCTGGTTGGACGCCCTGCGGCAGAACTTTCCCTTCTCAGTTTTGAAGACGATAGTCGTTTTCGCGATACTTCAACAACAACAAAAAATTTTGTCTGTCCCTCTGTCTGTCCAGCTGTGGGTGTCTGTCTAACGATTTAGTCACCCAGCAAACGTTAAGCCTATGCTCAAAGCCCAGCCATGCTGATCTGGTAACTGAAGTTGAAGTTGAAGTTTATTGAAGGGTAAGCATACATATAAATGAACAGATAAGCGGAATACATGAGGAGGTCCCAGAGTAAAAACTGTCGGGGGGACCTCCTAACACATTGAGAATAAGATGATGCACAATATGCAGCAGACAATTGGCGTTGTGACAAAGTTCTAAATACAATGTGTAGCGTGAACAAAATGAACGAAAACACTTTACTCAATTTTCGAAAACACGAAGATAAACAACAATTTACAATAATTAGAAGAGCAGAACTAAACCATACATAAACTACGTTTTCTTTAGAGGTGGTGTACATCTCCAATTACACTATTGGAGTAGGGACATTGTAATTACACATATATTGAACAATTCATCAAAGCAGTGCAAAACAAGAAGAAAGTGAAAATTGCAACAATTCCAATTTCCTAATTGCACCGATGTCTAACATGTTCTACTTATTTCAGTGATTAAATGTATTTTGGTTCGTCGGTAAAATGAACTTGTGAAAGATTGCTTAATTTAAAAAGGAATTGTGTTCCACGCGGACACACCAGCGAATTTAGCAGTCGTTTTCCTATAGTTTGTGCGAGCTTTAGGTAAATGAAAATTCTCACGCACAGGGAAACGAGTTCTATTATTATTAGTCGAAAATTCAGGTGAGAAACTCTCTATGCGCACATCGTGATGAATAAGGCGAAACATGATGACTGCCAATTTTAAAGTAAATAATTTGTTAAGGGGAAGTATGTTGAGGTCATCGTATAGGGGGATGAAGCGACAAAGGTACGGACTGAACGTCATTAGCCTGCGTTCATACTTCTGAACACTGTCAATAAAAAAAATATTACACATATTTGAGGTGCAACATCAATACTAGGAATTAGGTAGTGTGTTCATTTAGAAAATTCACTGATACATTGTTTTAAAGACGGCAGTGTTGATTACGCTGCGATGACAATGCGACGCCATGAACGAAAAAGGGGGTGTTTCCTACGCTTTCCTTATTTGACGTAGTGCTGGAACCAACAAATAGGTTTCTATTCTAAAATGCTTTCGTTTCTTCACATTCGTGGTACATGGCGCACATCCCATGCAGCACCCGCCAATCTACTCCCGTAAAACCTCAAAGAAACGTATTATTCTCTCTTATCAGACAGAAGACTATCGTGTTTCGATGTACTTTGCAGGGTAGCATGCAGACACGTGGTAATTTTTTTTCCTTTGCAGACTGTTAGTATACAATTTACAACGTCTTATCCATGACGCAAATATATCATCGCTGCAGTGGTGTACCTTAGCATAAAATACTTCATGTTAAAAAAGTATTTATGCCCTAAAATTTGAATAATGACAATATCACATGAAATCGTGCCAATAGCGCTGTTATATATATATTGTGAGCGCAGTCACTGACTCTTCTTCAACAATTGGATGTGTCATCATCACTTGTATATATTCCTCATCTGTAGATAACATAATCAGAGTGGGCCAGCTCGAGCTCACCTCGAATAAAGCTCTTCCTCATAAGTGGTGAACGGTGCTTCTTGATCCCCAAATCCTACCACACGTTATCTCTGGAGCTACGCTCGGGTCGTCGTCTCCTACCACCTGACATGGCAGTGCAAGACAATCCTGGCTTATCCAACACCGCCGGCCCAGTGCAGCCTCCGCTGTCGACTCCGGCCATCCACAGCCACCAGCGTGATCCGCCAGCGTTCTCTGCTCTCAAAGGAGATGGCGTTGAAGGATGGATACACACCTACGACCTCGTCAGCGAGTTAAAAAGGTGAGATACTCTGTACAACTTGCGTACGGTTTCTTTCTACCTGACTGATGTTGCCGAAACCTGGTTTATAAACTACCTCCAAGATCTTCCCCACCGGGGCACGTTCTTACGGCAGCTTCGTCAGATTTTTGGTTTCCCTGCAGTGTTCGCGCTGAGGCAGCAACGAAAAAGCTTGCTGAACGCATTCAACTTGCGGGTGAGTCAGTCACCTCTTACATTGAGGATGTTCTTGCCTTGTGCAAGCGTGTAAACTCATCTATGCTGCAAATACGCCATATTATCAAAGGCATGAATACCACCGCGATCAGCACCCTAGCGTCCTACCACGACTCAAGATGTCATCACCATTTGTCAGACACTAGACGAACTTCAGGCTCTTCATGTCTGCTATGATGCCTCGGACATTCGTCTTCCTGCGGCCCTCGACATCTGTGCCCTGGTCTGCAACATCGTTCACGAGGAGCTTCATGGACGCTGCTCTTCCTGCTCTCCACCATATACTTTAGCCTCAGCTCCAACCAACTTGCGGGAAATCATTAGGCAAGGCATCTGGGTCACATTCACCTTGTTCCGCCGAATCAAGACGTCGTCATGTACCAACGTACGCCGAAGTTGTGACGCTCTCAGCACACACCACTATCCCAGTGGTATACTCCAGGTCACCATGTACCTGTGGCGTCAGTGTCACCACCGATGCGTTCACAGCCGTATTACACCTTTCCGTGTCCTCCTCTCCCGATCTTTTATTTTTGCGGCTACAAGGGTCACATATCTCGCTTTTGCCGAAGGCGCCATTAGGACGGGCAACGTGGCTACACTCCAGAGGAACGCGGACGCTTCAGTCTACTCATGAACTAGCAGCGCATGCCTTACCGGTCTTCTTTTCAGCGTTTGCCCTCTCCTTTCCACAGTATGGGTATGCCTGTGAACTCCCGTAAGTCTTGCCGCCACTCACCATCTCCAAATTGCCGTTCCGTGTCGCCTCTGTGACCCACCTCCAATGTTCTGAATGCCCACTCGGAAAACTCAGTGCACTTTTGGGAGGAGAAACTGCATTCACTGGACAGCCAGCCATTTCTCCAGACTGACCATCGAACTTGTTAATAGTGTGTGCAGAAAGTATACGCGTTGAATTTCTAGTGAATACTAGCTCTGCTATTTCGAGTATTCGGTCTGACCTTAGCTCCTGTCTTCGCAAAGTGAACACACCTTACTAGGGCCCGTATTTCCGTGCTGCGACGAACGCCATTACTTGCCCAGTCGCCTAGTGTACATATCGTGTTTTTATAAATGGTATTTGTAATCATATTGCCATTGCAGTTTTCCGTGAGTGCACCCATGAACTTATATTGGTGTGAGATTTCTGTCGTCTGTATGCACTTCTATCTCTTGTCCTTGGCGCCTCATCCATCTCAATGCCACCGACTCTTCTGTATCGGAACACGAAGAGCGCATTCGCCTTGTCACCACTTCAGATTATGTTCTTTGGCCATCCTGAGAAGAAGTAATCAGCGTTAATTGCATCAACATGGTGGATGGCGACGTGGTTCTACTACAGTACGGCCACATGGTAAATCGGGGCATTCTGATTACTCCAGATCTTGTCCGTTTTTCTGAAGGGTCTGCTTTCATTGCTGCGTTAAATCAGACCAGTGAACCAAGATTGTTGCCCTGTGGATCAACACCTGCTTGCGCTATTGACCCGCATTTCGTTGAAATAATTGCCATTCCGAGTCTAGAAGGCGTACCAAAGCCAAGGTCGCCACCACTCAACTCTCCCACTTTTTTTATCGGTGACAATAAGGCCTCGTCTTACAACAGCACAGAGTGAAGAATTGCTGAACTTATTGAACTGACATCTTTCTTTTTTCGACGTTTATTCTGCTGTCCGAGGTATGACAACTTCCGCGACTCACCGAATTCAGACTGACGGCTCCCGAATTATTCACCGGCGCCCATACCGCGTGTCTCTTGCAGAAAGCAAGATAATCGAGGAAAACATCTCATACATGCTTCGACGGAATATCATACGTCCTTCCTTGAGTCCATGGTTTTCGCCTGTTGTTTTAGTGCAAAAAAAAGGCGGAAAAGAACGTTTTTGCGGTGATTACCGGGAACTGACCAAATAACCCGCAAAGATGTTTACCCTCTCCCACGAATCGATGACGCACTAGATACGTTGCATGGCGCAGAGTACTTTTCCAGCCTTCACCTGTGACCGGGCTACTGGCAAATACCAGTGTCTGAATCTGACAAAGAGAAGACCGATTTTTCTACCCCAGATGGGCTGCATGGATTTAACGTAATGCCTTTCGGACCTTGTAACGCACCCGCTACCTTCGAATACATAGATGATCGATAGCGTACTGCGTGGCCTGAAGTAAAAAACCTGCTTATGCTACATCGACATCATAGTCTTTTCGTCTACCTTTTCGCAACATCTGCAACGTCTGGAAGAAGTCTTAGGTCGCCTTGCAAAAGCTTATTTAGAGCTGAATACGAAAAAAAGTTCAACTTCGCAAGCAGGACGACTAAGGTTCTATAGAACACTTAGTCAGCACAGACGATATTCCACCGGATCCTGAAAAGCTTGCCGTCATCCTACAGTTTTTCCTGTTCGTTAAATCAAAAAGACCTGCGCAGTTTTCTCGGCTTGGAATCCTACTTTCGGCGCTTTGTACGCGACTTCGCGAAGCTTGCATCTCCACTTCATCAACTGCTCGCAAGTAACACGGCATTCGTCTGGTCCGAAGACTGTGAAAATGCTTTCCTGGCGTTGAAGTAAGCCCTGACATCCGACTTGGTACCCTGTCATTTTGATACAGGCACACCCACCATTCTTCACACTGACGCCAGTGGTCATGGTCTCGGTGTCATTTTACTGCAGCGTGAGAACACCGCACGCGAACGTGTCATCACTTATGTCAGTCGTGCTTTGACTGTTGCCGAGAAAAATTACACAATAACCGAACAAGAGTGCCTCGCTGTTGTATGGGCGGTACAAAAATTGTGCCCATACCTCCATGGCCGCCACTTCACAGGCGTCACCGACCACAATGCATTGTACTCGCTTTCGTCCGTAAGAACTTATCGGGTCGCCTTGGTCGCTGGGTGTTTCGTTTACAGGAGCACAATTTCGATGTCGTCTACAAGTCTCGTAAACAGCACGAAGATGCTGATGTTCTCATTCGCTGCGCTCTACCCAACCGGAATAGCCCACCGTCACCAATTTCCACCACCGCATTACCCATTGCGGGTCTCAGTTGGCTAAGTTTTGGTCACCCATCTACCCTAGTGTCGCATCAACGCGTTGACCCTTACTGCCACTCCATAATAGCATGCTTAGCAGGCGCATCCGCTGCTCCGAACGCCCGACTTCGTCGACAACTTAATCAATTGAAACTTCACGATGGTGCTTTACATTGCTATATTTACCACGTCAAAGGAAACAAATGAGTCCCCGTTATACCGCGCTGTCTACAACGTCAGGTTCTTGAGACTTTCCACGATGATCCTGCTGCTGGGCATCTCGGCTATCACAAAACGTACGACAAAATACGCAGTTGGTTCACATGGCCTACCTCTCATCCACCTTTGCCGAATATGTTTCTTCGTGTGCCTTATGTCAACGGCAGAAACGACCCACTACTGCTCCTTCTGGCTTTCTGCAACCGGCTCCATGTCCTGCTTTGCCATTCAAATTTGTCGGCATTGACTTGTACGGCCGCCTTCCGGTGACCTACAACAAAAATCGTTGGAATGTGACGGCTGTGGACCACCTCATTCGCTACGCGAAAACAGCCTCGCTGCATGCTGGTACAGCCACTGAAGTGGCCATTTTTTATCTGCGTAACATATTTTTACGTCATGGAGCTCAACGTGTTCTGCTCAGCGACTGCGGCAAGGTCTTTCTTTGTTACGTTGTTGCTGAGTTTTTACACGCAACCAACACCCTCAACAAGAGAACTTTTACTTATCATCCACAAACAAATGGCTTGACAGAACACTTTCATCGTACCCTCTCGGGCATGATTGCCATGCTCGTAAACGCTGACCACACAAACTGGGACACTGCCATTCGTAACGTTCTCCCACAATACGGCTACGCAACGGACCACTGGCTTTTCTCTCTATTTTCTGGTAGATGGCCGCTCTCCTAGTGTAACTCTGGACGTCTCCTTTCTTTCGGCTCCTGTTATCTCAGCAGGCCTTTTATCCGCACTATTTTTGTGTCGCCTCGAACACTGCTGTCATCTGGCCCGAATGAACAGCGGCATCGCCCAGGAAGCTCGAAAGTTTCGCTACGATTCAACTCACCGTGCTGTCACCTTTACTCCAGAAGACGAAGTTCTTATCTGGACTCCTCTGCTTGTGCCCGGCTTATGTGAAAAGTTCCTAAGTCGTTCTGTAGGATATTTTGTGGTCATTGAACAAACACCCTCCGTTACTCACTGTATCTATCTATTTAAGGCTCCCTCCGACCGCCGTTGCCGCAAGACAGAATCTGTGTACATTTCTCGACTGAAGTGACCCGGCGCAATTTTTATTATTTTCTCTCACGTGGCCATGAGGCTGCTTCCAGCGTCACGTGAAATTAGTGTCAGCGCAGTTACTCACTCGTCTTTATCAATTGGACGTGTCATTATCATTTTTATAATTCCCTCACCTTTAGATACCATCACCAGTGTGTGCCAGCTCGAGCTCGTCTCGAATGAAGCTCTTCCTCATAATATTTCTCCGCATTTGTTTGTCGTATAACAGTTCTTCAATTTTGGCTTTCTGTTTTACATGTTTTGCACATTTGTTTGCGGTAATGGGTATTTCTCAGTTCTCGGGTTCTGTTACACCTTTGTTTAATATGTTGCTTTTGTATTATCTTTTGCATAACACCAGCACCCCCTACAGCTCGCTTTTTAAGTATACTTTACGCTTTATGGTCACCGATTCAGTTGCATCTTCTGTTATAATAATTGCGTTACCTTTGTGTAAATATACATTAATGCAATAAATATGAGAATCTGCATCATTTATAGTTTGTTATATGGTGTCCCGGTGTTGTGATCACGAAAAAAAAGTCATCGTAGCCTGTAAATACTGAACTCCTCATTGATAGAAGTTCCTACAATAATTTTTTGAGATTTGTTGTCCCAAAACTACGATATCGTTAAAAGGGACGCCGTGATGGAAGGGTCCAGACATTTCGACCAGCTCGGGTTTTTCAACGTGCAGTTTAGCCTAATTGCATGGGCCTCGAGCGATTTCGCGGCCATCTAAACTGCAGCCGCTGCAGCTAGGATTCGATCCTGTGACCTTCGGGTCTGCAGTCGAGCACCGCATTGGTTAATCTTGTACTAAGAAGCAGAATGGCACTCGAAGTGTAATTATAACGGCGCACACAGCTGACGGTCGTCAAACAATGTGCTTGTCGGTGAAATGCGTTTTTTTTCATAGATGCTTTATTTAACCTTCCAAAGTTTTCATTGGCGCTTGCGTCAGATGCAAAATAAACTCCATAGTGTTGGCATTTCGCGCGTACAGCTGAGCGGAAGACTGGAGTATTTGGGAACGTAGAGTTACGTCACGCAAGCAACCACAGCGCGAGGCCGTGGTTAGATGTGTGACTGGCTGGTTGCATGAAAATGCTAAAAACAAGCGCACGTGGCAATATTGCCTTGAACAGTCATGTAATAATTAAACAAATGAGCATAGCGTCGTGCGAACACGATTACTCACAAAATATGGCCGCGTTTCTTCGTGCCTCGCTGCAAAGTACGGAGAAAGACAATTCTATCTGGAGGTGCTTCGTGAGATATGGCACCAACTGATAGTAATGCGAGGAATTAAACTTTTTTTAGAACGCAGCCAGAGTGATCGTCAGTCGCACCGCTTCGTTTTAGTTGAAGCCCCGGCATTTTTCAGCGAAGCATAGGAAGCACTCGCCTTTTGGGTAATAGCGCCACCTTGTCAGCGAAGCGTATAAAAACTGTGTTATTTCTAGTTACGTATTTATGCATTTTCTAAAAATGTTTTTGCAGAACCTACGTACCTTGGGAATCGACGTGGCATTTCTCTGTGGTAGATTGCTTGAATGCCATGCAAAATGCTTTGGTTTGATTTCTGCTAGTACCCTGACATTTATTCTTTGCGTTCGTGGAGTCAATGCTGCCGATGTCAGGTTTTTCTTGAGGCTCGCTACCCATGCATGTTTTTTTGTCGTTCCTCGATAGATACCAAGTGTCAATCACCTGTGGTCCATACCCGAATACAAGTGGGTACGCGGGTATGCCCGCCCGTGGGTATGTGCCACTGTCTGGTGGCAAGTGTTTGACGACGTATGCGACAGAATTGTCTTATTCGTGTCTTGACCAGCTCGTAATATCCGCAAAACCCTCTTACCCTACCATACTAATTTTGGTTGATGCCACATTAAGAGGGTGATCACAGGAGCACCCAGACGTAAGCGGCTTGATAGATCAATCGATCAATTGATCAATCACTGTGTGGGGTTTATTGTGCCAAAACCACCATATGATTATGGGAGACGCCGTAGTAGAGGGCTCCGAAAATTTCGACCACTTGGGGTTCTTTAAATTGCACCTAAATATAAAAACACAGGCCTACAACATTTCCACCTCCATCGGAAATGCAGCCGCTGCAGCCAGGATTCAATCCCGCTACGTGCAGGTCAGCAGCCAAGTACCTTAGCCATTAGACCACCGTGGTCGGGCAAGTGGCTAGATAGATAGTTGGATAGATACGCAGATAGAGGCCAAACGTGCTTGCAGTACGCGAAAAAATGATTCACATTTAATAAAAAAATACACTTCGTAACACTTACGGAGCAATGTCGTGTCTCAGGTATGCGTAATATTTGCTTTTTGATTGATAACTTTTATGTATAAACGCAACCACCAAATCCAAATGGGTGGGCTTTCAGCAAGGGGTTAAATGAATCGTTCAACACACGAACCCGAGAAAAGACAGACAAAGCAATACTGTTGCACATGCTTTGTAATGACTGGGACGGCTTTCTACTCTCCTGTTGTAGAGAACAAAGTACACAAAATTGTTAAGAACGTTTTTATAACCTGATTATTCGGAATGCTCGCGTAACTGGGACGACTTGCTGCTCTCCCATAGTAGCATACAAAGTACTACAATTGTTGTACACTTTTTCTAAGTGTAGGAAAGTGTTACTTTTCTACACAAACGATATGTGATCCTGATCGAATAGGAACTTTTTGTGGTGCCTTTTCTCTTTGTTTTCTTTAGTGATCTGTGATAGTATCACAGTGCTGTAAGTTACGTCGGGCCTAATAATTTTTGTTTGTACACCTCCTTCAAGCCATTTGTTACACTTTTTGGACAGCTGTACACACCTTAAATTCTTTTATTTATACCCATTTTATCCAATCAACTTACCTGTTTGAAGTATCCCAGTAAAACTATCGTCTTTAAAATGGTGGTTCTATTAGTGAAAATACTGGTTCACACAAATGTTTCAGCACGAACAGTGCGCGCATGCAGTGAGCGAATACTTGGTGTTGCCTATCGCTTCTTTTAGATTTCAGGCAGGCGAGATCAAGTGTTGACGTCACAGATTCTAATTATCTGTGATGTCCTGATGACGTGAAACCTTGACATTATCACTTCATGGTTTCGGCATCGCTCATGTTGAAGCCGCCGACGGTCAATTTGTTCATTTGATGAATAATATGAGCCTTTCGCCTTATTAAATGCTTGAATTCACAGACACCGCTCATTGCGTGTTCTTGCTTTTACTTCGTTTGTCAACTTTTTTCGTGCTGTTCATTAAGGATGTATCGACAGCGCATGTACTATCGAGCGTTTTGAAGCGAGTAATAGTACACAATTTCAAAAAATCAATACTCAGGAAACAAAAATCTGCCACACTGTAATAGCAAACTATTGAAAATAAGAAACAGAACATGGTAAAGTCTGGTACCCCAGCTCCTCGCGCAGTGGTACCACAAGGGTTCTGGTCAATGCATCAAGGTTGCTGTTATAATAGCGTGGTGAAGGAAGAAGCTTGTATACCTATAATCATTTTTGGGGGATAGCGGCTATATGGTCACTTCAGTAGGCACATTTTTCTGTCACTGTTATGATGAGCGCCAAGTTCTGGTTGATCATATGGTGCTACGTGTCCTGTATTCTACGTGCGCGTGAAAGCTCGGGAGCGGGGCCCGAAGAACGCGGCTCTGAGACGTACGAAACAAGCCGGAGTTGTTCTTTACTGGAAAGATTCCAAAGAAAGACTGCAGAGCATCTGCAGAAAAGAAGTCTTGTGATTAGCCGGGCATGGCTGCCTGTAGTCGCTCGTCCTGTATATTCAGAGGAGATCAACACATGCGGTTCACCTTTGACATGTGTTCTCACCGCACAG
This sequence comes from Rhipicephalus microplus, assembly GCF_043290135.1. Lineage (NCBI taxonomy): Eukaryota > Metazoa > Arthropoda > Arachnida > Ixodida > Ixodidae > Rhipicephalus > Rhipicephalus microplus. The sequence continues at coordinate 105,782,905 of NC_134707.1, read as the reverse complement.
CGTGCCTTGAAACCACAGGCACCACAATTGGAGATCGATACGCTTAAGCGGCCTCGTTTGCTTACGCCAGCGTTTTCTTTGAGTTACCGTATGCCTTATCCTGAAGGAAGGAAGGAATCAGCTAACCTATAGTAACATCTTTACTTCTTGCGATACTCAGACACGTTGTTTCAGCGTCTACTCAAGACTAAGGTATGTAGAATGCAGGCGCTCCACCGGGTTTCCCACAATACTTGAAATGGTTACTCTAGCTACAACTGCCATCAAAGATTTCTCGATGAGACGGTACGGTAATGTGTCGGCTGAGGGTGGTGTGGCACTTACAAATTCATTAGGCAATCGTATCGCCAATTGATTCGTGTGAGATAACTGCAACTGTGTAGATATTATTGATAATATTTTGTGCCACTGTTCGCAATTTGAACAGGATCGCATACTTCACCTCTAGTGGAAACTTGATGATCGGCCCTTTACTGAATTAAAGACACTGAGAGTCTGGCTTCACAGCACATCCACCCAGTTTAAGGCAACATTGAGAAACCGCCTGGTTTGACTGATTGATAACTGGAGTTTAACGTCCCAAAACCACCATATCATTATGAGAGACGCCGTAGTGGAGGGATCCGGAAATTTCGGCCTGAAAAACCACCTGTGAAACCTCACTCTGTGTGTATTGCTAAGCCTTCTCTCTCTCTATCCTACTACTCCCTTTATAACAGCGAACGCTGTTTTATATCACAACAAGGGTCGCGTGTGCCGTAGTTGGCCATCACGGTTTGCATTCGTAATCGCTTTGACTAAAATAAAAAAAAACGTTTAACTAAAACACCAGAGACACAACGGGATTTGAACCCGGGTTCCTTATGTGGCGTTCCAGTATTCCATCACTGAAAAAATGCCGGCGCTTCAAACGCCATTGTAATCTGGCCATCGGCACGCTTGAGGTCGGGAAAGAAATACGTTATTTGAGAAACAAAGCGTTTTGGAACAGCAAAGACCATCCAGGCGTCACACAATGAGAATTGTGTAACGAGCAGGTTGTTTAATGCTCCAACCCATCATAAAAGCTTCAGGCATAAATCTTCATCATCGTCAGTCGCAGCATAAAAAAGCGCACTAGATTACTGGTGTGTAGCGCTTACCATGCTTTTCCATAAAATGACGAAAGATGGCCTAGTGAATGTCTCTATACGGCACGAAAATTATTATGAATAACGGCGCAGTGCGTAACTTGCAAGTGTTCTTGTAGCAGCTGCCCAAAAGACCTAAAAAAAAAGCTCCGAAAGGCTGCTCTTCCAGCTTTTACTGTGCCCAGATGCGCGGTGGTCACAAGATGCACAGGTTAGCAAGCTGGACGTAGTCTAGATAGCCTCCTTACGTTTTCTATATTCCTTCTTTCTCTTACACTTTCCTGTCGTATTCATTGCTTCGTGCTTGAGGTGAAGGTTTCACTTTTTATCAGTGCTTTAAAAAAATCAAGGTAAACTTCTACTGTATTGAACTATTTTCTCAAGATTTAGCACTAGGTGTAAAAATTATTCGATACTTCCAATAATTTTACCTTTGTTCACACTATGTGAAAAGAAAATATTTGAAAAACACGATAGTTTCATGACTCCTTGACAGACTATTCTCATTTGTAGGCGCATGTTTCACATGATGAAGGAGGCAGCAGAAGAGGACGAATCAAAGTGCGAAAGCAGCCAGAACTGCACAATCCTCCGGCACCTCTACAATCAGCAGAAAATGGACTTCAAGGAAATGTTCACTTTCCTTCACGATTTTGTTGTCGGCGGAACGGATACTGTGAGTCATTTTTATTGGTAGTTATTTTTCTTCTTTCGTCTAGTTATGAAATATTCATTTTTGTAAACGCTTCTTTTACGTCATGAATGAGCTCATGCAATCATTAAATAATGCGTGTTCTCGCAAAAGCTATTAAGTGAGTATTTTACAACTACAACGTTTCCTTCAAGAAAGAGTTTCATAAGACACTTACTCAGGACAACACCTGCTCTATTTTACGAATGCCAGCCAGATGCCTCCGATTCCAGCTGTTCAGCTCCCTTTTCAATTTTTTGTTCACTTGTGTACAGATCCATGGGGCGGCGTCTTGCATTTCTCGTGTTCAAAATATTGGCAGTCACACTAGCTCTGCGAAATATATGATGCTTTGAGATAGCGTGTGACTGTCGGTGGCGGTATGCGGCCAACCAATGAGGAAGCCTCACTGCAATGCTTCTGCATGCGCTGCTTTGTGACGCGGCGGCGGCATTTTCTCGAGCCAGAAAGAAGCAGCATGAAGGAGCGAATCTGACAGGCATATGACATTGGTGTGGGAAACACGTCTATCGCATTGTCGGAGAAAAGCGCTCGGACGCACGTGCGACGTGAACAGCGCAATCCCTCATATAGCGCCGCATCACGACCACTCGCTGAATTAGGGCGGAGCAACAGCTTCCGTGGAGAGATGTGCCTTTGCACCAGCATTGAAATAAGAGAGGCGTTCGTCAGGATTAATGAATATCAGCAGTTTCCAATGCAGGTCACGGACGTGACTTGCGGCCTTTTGCAAAACACATCTTCGGAATAAAAAAAAGATCAAGGCACTGTGGGAATTGATAAAATTCGAAGGATCCAGCAGGGAGCAAGTCATGCTATACAAAATATACACGTCGAGATTCACATGTTAACACCTCTCAATTACGTTTGCGGTTGTACGTCACGTGACTGACCGATGTCCGGTCAGTCACGTGACGCAATACTAGTCTCAATTGATATATATAAAGCTAGCGAAACAGCCGTGAGCACACCATAATTATAACAGGCAAATCACGTTGTGCATGACATGCATGCCATGATTTTTCGTTAACGCTTGTCAGTTATGTTCGTCATAAAGTCGCGTCACGCAGTGCGAGTTTTGGTGTACTTGAAGCAAGTGAACTGAACGCAAGTGTATCATGAGCATAGCAAGGCAGTCAGGCTGTACCTTAGGTGTCATCATATTACATCACCATTTGTAATTTGTGTTCATCATAAGTAACATCATGCAGCGCTGAACATTTTGTATAAAGGCTAGCGAAATGGCCACGAGCGTGCCATGAGCGTGGCATAAATTTTCGCCTTGCTATAATTTTGATATGACTTTTTTTCATTGATGGTCTGCATACAGTAACGCCATTGAATACCTAATTTGGTGTATATAAAGCTAGCGAAACGGTCGTGAGGACACCATAAGCGTGGCATGTATATCATGTGCATGACACCGATTTCATTATGTTATTATAAGATCTGCCATTTATGTCTGTCGTACAGACGCATCAGTGAATGCGTAAGTTAGTGCATGTCAAGCTAGCGAACTCGTCGGGAGCATATAATGAGCCTGAGATGCAACTCGTGTTGCACAAGACGCGTCATTTTTTTCATATCACCAATTTTAATTTATTTTCCTCACACATTGATATGTGGGGTTTAACGTCCCAAAACCACCATATGATTATGAGAGACGCCTATTTTCCTCACACAGTCTCATCACGAAGTATCAAATTTTGTGCATATCAAGCGAGAAAAACAGCCGCAACTGTGCCATGAGTGTGGCGTGCAAGTCATGTCACACGAGACAAGTCATGATTATTATATTGCCACTTGTCATTTATATTCGTCATACAGTCTCGTCTTGCAATACCAAATTTGATGTATGTCAACCTACAGAATCAGGCGTCATTGCAATGGGAGCGTGGCGTGTATATCATGAGGTACATGAGTTGCATGTCCTGATCTTCGGTTGTTACGGCGACCTAAGAAATTACAGCTGGTAAAAATGAATTTTTTCATTTGTGCAAACATGTGCCCAGAAAATCATGGCCATGAAAAGACCCCAAACCACCTGCGATATCTTTTCAGGCATTTTGATAAACACGCGCATCTTGTTAAAAATGCCTTTGCGATCGACGATGTCACACACGGCAGTGCTACAAGTCGCGAACGCGCCACAAATTCTCAGAAATAATCACTTCTCTTGTCCGGGCCCTTCCAGCCTCCCCAGTGAAGTTCGTGACGTAAGCGTGTAAAATTTGTGATGCTGCCAGCAAGTGAAGCTGCGTTTTGGTTCAACATTGACTTGCGACTTACGGTCAGTCTGCAAGTAGCTGCCCACACTTGTTGCTGCCCTTCGTCGTGTTGCCTGCGTGTGCACGTTAGCCAATCGGCACGTTCACTTGCACTGATGATGATCTTAGCATGGTGTACGCATAAGGGTGAGCAGGTTTACCCTTCGGGATGAGGGGGATTCATCGCAGCCTCTCCTCCCCATGAAATCAATGTTTAGGGCTGACTTAGCACTCCATCTCTCCTTTTGGGTGGCTACAATGGGGCTGCCCTATTACCCCTTTACGTACGCCTGCATAGGCGGGAGTAGCAACGAGAGGGCAAAAATCACCCCACTTACCAAGCCGCATCGTCGGCCGTGATCTGGGGAATGTGGCGAGGGTACCCCTCACATAGAGCGGATGTGCTCCTGCACGGCGTGTCGCCATATATGGGCGACCGTTCAAAGGCAAGCGCACAACAGGGTGTCCGTACCGGCACGATCCGCCAAAGCTCGGGTTGGTGTTGCAACTACAGTAGTTAACCAAGAAGCACAGAGTTGACAGAGTCGCGGCTGCCGTCAGTACACGCTGTTTCAAAGGGCCAGTCAGAGATGACGGTATGTTAAGAGAGATTGCGTGCGAGATCGGGAACACTCGACGAGGATGGAAAGCAAATTTTGGGAGAAATGAGCCGAAGAACCAATGGTAGAGAACCAAAGCGCTAAACGAGCCAGCTCCAGGTTTGGATCATTAAACGCGTGTAATGACGCCAGTACGGCACCGTTTCAAAACAGTCCCACGGCTACGCGCCCGCTCGTGCACAACTCAATATTACAACAAAGTTTTGACGGATGGGTGGTTTAGGGGCTTCTTAATGTGTAAAGATATCGCCGCAGGCATTTGTCAGTTGTTGAACGATCGGATCAGCAGTAAAGCACCTTGCATTTTCACACTCGTGACATCGTAGATTCCACCGTTATCATTAGTAGCCAGATTTGTTAAAGAAACACCACTGTTCCCGTTGTGCTCTGTGCTTATCCAAAGAGACTATGAAATAATCTTGAAGGCAGAGAGACAAAAGGGTGTAGCTTCTGCCAGGAAGTGGTTACACAGAAAAAGCAATAGAAGGTGTGCATGACAACATGATATTTGCAACCTTGTGTTGAAATAAAAATGACTACTATTATAAAAGCTGTATTTCACACAACCTTCTACATGAAACTGAGACAAAAATTGAACAATGCTCGACCGAGCGCTGCTCACAAACCTAAATATGCAATGAATCGGACAAACCTGCTACCATAGTATGAACTTTTGCACAAAACGCACGTAAACGTCAATATAGCGTGTTGTATCACATAGACCGATTTTCAGCAGCTGTTCTCAAAACTGGATTCACTTAGTTCCGCAACATTTTTTTGATTCACTATGTTCGCTGTCCCGTAACAATGGCCCTTTTGAATTTCTCGGTAAGCTTCGTAGCATTACGTTTATGCATTGTGGCAGAGCTGACAGAACGTCAAACTTTATGAAATGGTTGTTGAATTCTTGTCGGTTGTCTATGACATATGCACGAGGGTATGCTTTATTTATGCTAGCATATATGAAACGCAAACGTAGCTAGAAACAGGTTGAATGTAGCTAGACAAAACACCTTATTGACTAGCTGTTGAGATAGAATTCACGAGAATCTTTTGTGTCACCATTTCTTGCCATGAATGAACAAAAGGCACGGATCTCACGCTGCATCTTGTGTTTGTAAAAACCCCTCTTTTTTTCTTTTACATACATCCCCCATCACTTCTTTTGATATACAAGAAGTCCATGAAAAATTCATTACTGATAACCACTGATATACAGAAAAAGCAACACTTGCCTATGTTGTTCTTGTATGAAAACGAAATGGTTGGCAGGCCGAGGAGTGAAGAAGAAAACAATTTTCGAAGCTTTACATTTTCGGTTATCTTACCATTTGTTCATATACTAGCTACCGCGTTGAATATAGGAAACTTCAAAAAATAGAAAATAGGAAATAAGAAACTTAAAAATTATTTAATTTCCCAAAACAAAAACTGTAATGAAAAAACAAGCCACGTAAAAACAACTGTTCATTTATTTCCGTGTTTGGTGTAAAGCTACCTTCGAACTGGACCAACATATCGTGCGAATTGCGTCTCACTAAGAACAAATATGGTGTTTTTGTAAAATTTATGAAATTTATCTTCTAAAGTTTAGAACCTTGACAGGTCTAAAATATTTTAGCAATATATGCCTTATCTTCAAATAAGCATTCATTTCTAAAATATGCATCCAAAGTGCAGTAATAAAATAGAAAAACTGATAAAATAAAACATTTTGTCTAAATTCATCAAGGTGCATGTGGCGAAACAACTGCATAAGTATCACTCAGCCGCAAAAACCTTACAAAACACCTTTACTTAACATGTAAACCAAATTTGCTATGCAAATAAAAAATGGTACTGTTGAAATAGTTCTTTTCTCACGAACAGCACACAGATGACATTTCGGGAAGGTAATAAGGAACCCACGTAACCAAAGACTTCTTTTTCTGTTCCAAATATTCTAGCAGTTTACTGTTCTCAATGCAGTAAACTAGCAAGATTTTTGTCTAAAACATTTGAGATACTCGTCGAAATGGGTGGGACGTTTGGCGCCAATGAGTAATTACCTAAGTAAGTTCTGTTGAATACGGTTAACAGTAGCTTATTTTCTATATTCTTGATTGCAGACGTCTGGTGCGGCCACCTACACTTTATATCGATTAGCAATGAACCTAGAAGCCCAAGAGAAAGCACGGCAAGAAGTTCTCGCTGCCACAAAGGACTGCCCTGGGACGTTCCCCGCACATATTCATGATCAACTACATTACGTCAGAGCCTGCATCAAAGAAGCAATGAGGTGGGTGTGAACTTAGGCAAGCTAAGCCGGCACCACTCTATTGACGTTGTTGAAATAGGAAAGCATTGTGAAGGAAGACGAAGTGATTCTCTTGTGGAACACATCTTGTTATCTGTGCTGTATTTTCTGCGTTCCACAGCGCAACAGCGCAGTCTCCAGCCCCCTACACCGCGGTGATGGATGTACAATCCCGGGAGATCCCGCCCAGTACCAATTCATCCATGGGCATTGCTTCAAGAAAGCGTGGCAATGCATCTAGTGAGAGCGAGGACACCGAGCTGTACTCTGCATCAGACTACGAGTCCTCGGAAGACGGCTTCGAACCTGTGCTCTACTGCATGGCCAAACGAAGAATCATGAACACATCATCGGCATCAAGTACAGCCACTGTGAGGACAGCGCCTCAGCGATGGCCTCACTCCATTCTGTTTGTGCCGCAGACTACTACTGCCAATATACGCATCCTCAACAGGCAAGCACTGTCCTTGTATCTTGAAAACATTGTGCCTAACGAGATTAAGGACATCAAGGTAAACACGAGGAAGAATATTTTGGCAATCGACGTGAGGAACACGAGTGCACTGAACACGCTACAGCATGTGTCGGAGCTGAGAAATATCAAAGTCCGATCCATCATACCAGCGAATGGTGACACCGTAACAGGAGTTATCTATGACATAGACACTGAAATCGCCACTGAAGATTTTCCTGTACTGATAAAACCAGTGAGTGAAAACAACGTCATTGTGCATGCTGGTGACCTAGGCAACTCTCGTTGTGTGCGAATAACATTCAAGGGTGACTGTCTTTCCTCTCACGTGAAAGTTGGCCATTTCCGTCATCAGGTTCGCCCATTTATTCCGAAGCCTATGCAGTGTTTTAAGTGCCAGAAGATTGGCCATGTGAAGAGCGTTTGCAGAAATTCCACAGTGTGCCCCTCGATGCGCTGAACACCACTCAGACGACGACTGTAATGCAACTACGTTGAAATGCCCCAACTGCCAAGGAGTTCACAGTGCTTCCTCCAAGGACTGTCCTCAGATTAAGAAAGAGATTTATATTCTGATGCAAATGGTGCGAGACAACTCGACTCACAGAGAAGCTGCGCAAGAAGCAAGGCGAAGGCGCTGGCATCGTTGAAGGTCCTCACAAAGAACAGTGCGATATCTGACGAGAAAGTCAGAAACTCAAGTGAAATCGACAGGTGCGGCTCCTAGCACGGCAAACCTCTGCGCTGAAAGAGAAGATGCTGGGAGATCTTTCTCTCCAAAGAAATGGCCACCCCTTCAGTCTAGAAGATCTGTTCAGCCTAAACAGAAGCCGCCTACACGACCTGTTGAGCCTCAACAAAAGCCGCCTCAAGAACAAGCACAAGATGCTGCAATGGCCGAGAAGCCAGATCATCGCGTCATGGTGATGCTAAGATCATTAGTGGACACCATTCGCGTGTTGCTAAGCGACATGAATACACCGTCAGCCAAAGGTGCCCTTCAAGTACTGGACGCGCTCAGTCCAGTGCGAGCAGCCCTAGAGTAGACCATGGCTAACCCACCATTGTCTTTCAGGGATGAGGTTCGTAAAGCAGAAATACTGCAGTGGAATGCCAGGGGACTGAGATCGCGCATTGGTGACTTTCATGGATTTGTGTACGTCAAGATGTTTCCCGTAATTGTCATCTGTGAGCCGAAATTATCGAGTGAAATACAACTCTCGGGATTCGAACCTTTTTTATGTCGTCTACTGTTACTGAAGGCAGCAAGGTTTTGGTGTACATTTGCCGAGACCTCACTTACATCCTTCAACCTGTACCACCTCATGACGTAAACCAATACGTATGCTTAAGAGTGAAAAAGAGGAGGCTCAACATCACTGTGGTTGGCGCATACCTATAACTATCAAGCCGTTTCGATAAAAAAAAGAGAGACATCATAGCGTTTACTCCTGACCCGTGTGTTATCATTGGGGATTTTAACGCTCACCATACATTATGGGGAAGTCAGAATACCAACATGAAGGACAGAAACTTTGAGTCTTTTGCCTCCGACAAAAAACTTTTGTTACCGAACGATGACAGTCCTACATTTTTACGTGGCTCTACATACAGTAGCTGTCTCGACTTGGCTTTTGTTTCGCGAAGCCTAGTGAAACACACTGAATGGTTCACGCATAAACACACTGAATGGTTCACGCATATAGAAACGCATGGGAGTGATCACATTCCAACATACGTCAAGATCAGAGGATTGTCGCCTCCTAAAGTGCGCGACATGGTTAAAAGAGTAGACTGGAAAAAATTTCAGTCTCTTACGGAAGACCAATGCCAAGAACACATATCCGATTTACAAGAGGCCATCAAGAGCCTGTGTGAGCCTGTAAACGAGACTGTGTGTACGATCCTATGCCCTGTAAGAATCATGGACATCGACATTAAGCTGGAGCGGCTTCGAGCCTTCCGACGATAAGCTGAAAGAAGGTATACCGGCGCACGAAGGACATAGAAGATTTACGGACTGGTAGACGTATGCAGAAGGAGATCAAACGTCGGTTGGACAAGCTAGAATTACAACGCTGGATTACTTTCTGCGAGTCACTCGACCCTCGTAAACCTTTATCGCAGATATGGAGGACGGTTAGAAGTTTGCGGTCATCCCCCATTCAGAAGTCACCATTCAAGGCCTTAGCCCTTCACCAAAATCGACCAGATGTGGACCTTGCTAAAGATTTCTGTGCCGGAATATCAGGGCAAACTACAGCACTTAGCAGCTCACCACTTTCGAGCAGTTGTCCGCCACCACGTGATTTCTGTATGGACTTCCCGTTCACCATTCAGGAACTCAAGGCAGCACTCGCTTCATGCAAACGTACCTCCGCACCAGGACCTGAAGGAATCTACGGAGCCCTGTGTCATCTGGGTGAGCGCGCGAGAATAGCTCTACTTCAGCTATTTAATGATTGTTGGCTAGAGGGCACTTTCCCCTTAAGTTGGAAAACTAGTCGTCTAGTACCACTGCTAAAACCTGGCAAATCACCATTGGAACTCTCCTCCTATCGCCCGATCGCACTGGCAAGTTGCGTGGGTAAAGTGATGGAGAGAATGATTCTCGGCCGACTCGAGTGGCACTTGGAGTATCATGAGATCTACCCAAATGCCATGGCTGGCTTTCGGCGTGGTCGATCATGGATCGATAGCGTCATCGACCTAATCACGTACGTTGAACACGAGAAAGGCCATAAGCGTCTTTGCGCCTCTCTGTTCCTTGACGTCAAAGGAGCCTATGATAACGTTACACATGAAGCCGTCCTTACCGCACTAGACGAGATTGGAGTGGGTGGACGAATGTTTAAGTAGGATACGCAGTTATCTCCAAATGCGATCCTATTTTGTGAGTACAGAGACCGGAAACACATCTGCACATTTCAGTTGTCGCGGCGTCCCTCAGGGTGGTGTACAGAGCCCCGTGCTATTCAAAATAACACTAATCGCTCTCCATACACACTTACCAAACAATATTTATCTATCAACATACGCTGATGACATCTGCATCTGGACATCTGCGGTAACTCGCCTGCAGTTACGAGCGAGATTACAGAGAGCTGCTACTGCAACTGCTTTGTATCTACGCAATCGAGGCCTGAAAATTTCCTCCGGAAAGTTCGCTCTTCTGGCATTTGCGCGCAAACTCATGTCGAATTACAGAGTGTCAATTAACAGTCAAAATATACCATATCGTCGATCTCACAAATTTCTGGGTGTAATAGTCGACAGAGACATATCATGGAGCCCTCATGTGTTGTATTTGAAAAAGCGATTGACAGGCATATGCCATCTTTTCAAGTGTCTTGCTGGAAAGACTTGGGTAATGCAGCCTAATGCTATGTTACGACTGTACAGGGTGCTTTTCTTCAGCTTTTTACGATACAGTCTGCCTGCATTATCAAACGCCAGCAAAACAAATCGACGCATGATACAACGCGTTCAGGCACAGGCGCTTCGAATATGTCTAGGTCTGCCTCAGGGTGCCTCAACAATGGCGACTATAGCTATAGCCAAAGACCACCTCGTGCAGACCCATATTGAAATTGACGCTTTGAGGACACACATAAGGCATGTGGGCCGGACTCCCCATCACCACCTAGCCTCTCTAAAAGCGGATAGACCTCATACTTCCTTTTGTCGAACAATAACTGCACATGGTGACTCTCTACCAACTGGTTTTACGCCCGCGGCGAGACCTTCAGTTCCTCCCTGTTGCCTCAAACAGCCAGTCATCAAGCTGACAATACCAGGCAACTAGAAGAAACGAGGTTCTCAGTACCAGCCCTCAAGCAGCTCGCCTTACTTCTGCTGTACGAGAAGTACCAAGACTGCACCCACGTCTACACCGATGGCTCCGTTCTGCCAAACAGCTCAACTGCGGCGGTCGTTATTCCAACGCACGCCACAACCATCAAATTCAGGATAGCTCATACAACCACAACAACGGCAGCAGAGCTTGCAGCGCTTCGTGCTGCGCTGCGTTTCATTAACGACCAAAGCACGCAATGGTGGACGATTTTCTGCGACCGCTAGGCGGCACTGCAGTCACTTCTGTCAAATCTACGCCATGGTCCACACGAGCAGTTGGTATTCGAAACAGCAGAAATGCTACACCATATAACAGAAAAAGGGCACCACGTTATATTTCAGTGGTTGCCAAGCCACTGTGGCATTATCGGTAACGAACGAGCTGATCAAGCTGCCCGTTCAGTCCATACAGAAGACAACAACCAGTCAATACCTCTCTCAAGGATGGATGCTGCTAGGAGGCTCCGCATGCTCGCTCGCCAACGCTCCTTGGCTTTTTGGAATGAGCCTCTCTTTACACATGCAAGATTACAATCCCTTGATCTAACGTTAAGCATACAGCTTCCAACGAAAATTCGACGAGGTGACGCTACTGCTCTGTGCAGACTATGGTTGGAAGTCGCGTTTACCCGTGCGTACGCGTTCCGCATAGGTATGGCTGACACCGCCGACTGTGCACACTGCGGAAATGAAGAAACCATTCGGCATATCCTTTGTGACTGCCCGAAATACAACCTGGAAAGACAACAGCTTTATAATATACTAAACAGGTTAGATGACCAGCCGCTGTCAGAAGAAAGTATACTGCGCCATTGTCATGACTCATCGTCACAGAAGAAAGCGGTGCAAGCGATACTGGGCTTCTTGCGAACTACTGGCCTGTCGGAACGCCTCTGAGTGGACTGATTTTGTGTGTGCTTGTGTTTCGGTGTTTTTCTCTTATTTATTTTTAACTCTCCCTTTCTCTTTCAATCCCCTATTCCCTAACCCCAGTGTAGGGTAGCATACCGGATACTAGCATCTGGTTAACCTTCCTGCCTTCCTATTTTTCTCGTTTCTCTCTCTTGTTGAAATAGGGAAGTTTATGTGCCATTTCACCAGGCTAAGGCATTTCTCTGTTTTGCAATCCTTGCCTTTTCTAGGTTTCTTTTTGTTGTTAGTTCATTTCTATCCTGTAATTGGGGCTCTACGTTAGCTCTGTGGTAGTTACAGGACTTTATTGTACCATAGCGATGGCTGTAGCGTCATTCGTGAGGCATTACATTTCCCCCTTAAGTCTTGGCAGTACACACTTAGCATTTTTTGTTCTTCCCATTAAGATTTGGTGGTTTCGTACGATGACCAATGAGCTGTAGCGACCACGCTGTAATTCTATGGTAGCATCTTGGTGCAACCATGGCACCTTCCACTCGATCGCTCACCCAAGAGCGTATTACAAGGGTGGCTGCGCTGGAAAGCGAGCATCATCGCAAATGTGGCTGCTCTCCATGACATGCCCTCTTCTCTTCTTTGGTGAGGCGTCGTTGCTTTCATGCCCCCTCCACATAGGAACTAGCGTAAGACGCTCCGCACCTCAACGAGCCTCTCTCCGAACTCTCGGCAAGGTTCAGCTTCTTCTCCTTCCTACCGGGCTTCACACTTGCCACATCACACGCACTCACGAAAAGAGAAAATACTGCAGAAATATAGAGTGGAAGCTGAAAAATTGAACGATTCATCTCAATCAACGCACATTACAACCGAACAAGCGTCGATCATCGCAGAGTTTGCAGGCATAACTTTCCATGAAATCGTCGCACGTTGGAGACTCTCGATAGTCTGCGCATTACCACGGCCGTGGCAGTACTAAGTATACTATGTAACAACGACATAGTGGTCCGTTTACGGCCAATACCGACAGAGGAACTTTCTTCGTCTATCAAGTGTGAGGGAAGTAATGACACTCATTGGCGAACTTACCGTTCAAGTGAATAGTTACTATACGCAAAGAAATCACCTCAAAGAACAACTAGAGACGATCGTTGATAGATAAGGAGGAGAAGGGTAAAACTTCATTTATTTTAGGAGGGAAAGGTGGGGTGGTGGAACCAGCAGAGGAGCCTACCAAACGTAGGTCTTCGCTACCCTCTTGGTCCAATTCAGCATCTGGCCCTGGACCTCTGGCACCGAGCTGCACATAGCAGACTCCCACTATTTTTACTTTTAATGTGTAGAGAGGTGGGTAGTGGTCTACATTATACGATCTAGATTAGCCCTTTGTTTGATTAGCCAGTGGCTTCATGCGAGCACGATGCTGCTCCGGGACGTCCAAGCATGCTAGAGTCTTCCTTTAATTTTCCTCTCTCTTCCCCCTTTACGCCGGATAAAAAATAAGCTTGTTTGACTCACTCTCTCATTCCTTTGTTAGCAGAAAACGAATGAAGGCAAGATATATATCGCAGGGTGTATTAGATGGCGAAAATATGGGGTAAGAAACGTACGATATGTAACTGGAGGCATAGTATTTAGTGAAATTGAGTAGCTCCACGACGTAAGGGGAGTCGGCTATATATACTAGGTACCCTATATGGTACCCTATATGGTACCGGTAAGGCGAGTGGGCTATATATATGGTACCATGTAGGCGATAATTATTTGTTACGTCGTCGATGAGATCTGCCACAGCGTTTCATATGAATGCATATAAATCGGCTGAGGTGGCGTTCCTGGTAAATCCTAACTCCTAAGGTTGCGGCAAGTTCTGCATGTTGACCATTATGTACACCGATTGGTACGCTCGCTTACACTTTCGCAACCTTCATCAAAGTTATGAGTATATCTTCCTAACAGCCACAACAAGTTGTATAGCAAACAGTTTAACTTCAAAATACACCATGTTTAGGCCACCTAACTTAGAATATTTTTTTGTGAAACTGAACGGACACTTTTTTTTATTATTGAGTATTATGCAAATCACTTTTGCGTTTTGTTTTGTTTTTAGGTTTCACCCCATCGTACCAGGAGTGAACAGGAAAATCAACCATGATGTCGTAATGTCAGGTTACCTCATACCCGCTAATGTAAGTATAAATAACGGCACGGCAAATAGTGCATTTGTCACAGTAGAGGTTAATTTTTTACACGAACATGGTCCAGGCGCAAAGAAAGAAAGCGTGACAATACAAATTCTGCAGTCCTCAATTTTATTTTGCTCGTCACTCTTTTATGGCGTATATTTTTTTCTGACTAGGAATAAGTCCCGGTTATTTTCAGTAACAATTCTGGTCAGGCACAAAAATTTGCGACTTCATTTACTTTCTATAAAAGAAGATTTCATTAGCAGGAGACTGGAGGCGCCATCTATAATATGTGTTCGCCCTTAGTCAATTTCGGTGAAACAACAAAAAATAAATAGCGAAGTTTGCACTATCCCCACAAACATCTTGATATCGAGGCTGGTCAGTCCTTAGGTTTTCATGGTAATGCTTGTTGCTGCTGGGAGTAAATGATTCTTGCTTGGTTTAAATATGTCGCAACTAGGTTTAGGTTGAGAATCTACCATCTTGGTTGCGCCAAGCTTTGCAAGACGTGGTGGGAACGTCCAGAATTTTTAGTCAATCACCAAGAGAGTGTCAGTGTCAGACTCAAGTAAGAAGGAAATGTGGGTTTGGGCGGCCATTTTAGATGCGAATCATCTTAAGATCAAGCTCAATACCGTCTGCGGCGTGACCGCCCTTGCTGCACATGCGCGTCCGCTCCCCTTCTCTCCTATTCTAAGGTTTCCCTCTCTCGCCTCGCAGTGTCGAAGCAGGAAGCGCCTGCTAACATGCCCTCGCCTCTGTTTCTCTCCTCTAAGCACTCTTCCCGACAGTGTTCGCACCCCCACTGCGCATGCGCGTTTTTTATTCCTCTTTGTCCTCTCCTAAGCTTCTTCTCTCTTTCGCATCGCAACGCCGACGCAGGCAGCGTCAGGGAGTCAGTTTCCTGATTGAAGGAAAACAAAATGCCCACTCACGCTGCCAAGCCTTTCACGGGCCATCCCATATTTATAGGCACTTAATCTTGAACTCCAAGGTAGTGCCGGTAGGAGGTTCCTCCTTTGCATTGTCAAGCATTCAAAATTCAGCGCGAGCGCGTTAACTAAAAGCGGGCAGCGATGGGGCTTCTGTGCAATCGGAGTCTTTTGTCCATCATTGCCCATTAGCAGCAATTGGCATGTTTCAGTAGAAAAAACCGGCCTGTCACTTCGTACTTCAGGCCACCCTAGGTCTCGCACCTCCGCGACACCACGATGGGAGCCGGCGTCAATGTCATCGGCAGTGTAAGCGTTAGCACCAGCTGCTTCACATCTACACATGCTTCCCTTTAGGGGAAAATATTGTAATTTTTTGTTACTCTTTCACTCTCTCTTTGTTTCTCGATTTTCTCCTTTTCCCTATGCTTTGTTTTCTTAGTCATTTTTGTCTGCTTTTTCTATTTTTTCTCTCTGCCTTTTTTTATTCTCCTTCAATTTTTCTTTCCTTTCTTTGTATCACTATTCCTCTATTTCTCGCTTACCTCCTGTTTCTATGTTCTTTCTGTCTTTCTTTGAAGTCTAGTTTTATTCTCTCCTTTGTCTTGCTCTATTTATTTCTTAATCTTTATATACTATGCTTTTCTTCATTCCCTTCTTTCTCTCTTCCTCACTCTAGCATTTCTCGCATACACCCTCACTGTGTGATACTACACGTAGAAAGAAGTACAGTGCCGTGACTGTCTTCCTCTTATGACAGTGACAGTTAATTACAGCGATGAACTAAATGATTTCTTGCTCTGTTAAAAGCCACTCCTCTATGCGGTACTGTCAGTGGTCCTGAATAGTGGAGTGTTAAGACATTCCTTTCGCGCCGTATGTATGCGGGTGTAGGAATCCCTATGCCTCGTGAGGAAGTAGTTGACGGCTGCCACTCATCTGTTTCCATTTGTAATAGACCGATGGTGATTAGTAGGACTTGGTCAATTTCTGTGGCAAATACCTGTTCTTGGCTTTGATACTGTTTGGATCACAACTGATGGTTTACTACAAGCTAGGACTAGGTTCGCTTTTCAAAATCCCGGTTACAAAGAACTGTCTGGCTCTGTCGAATGTCCTGATTACGAATAAGTGGCAGAGTCCCACAAAAAGCAGGCAGTGCGTCAATCTTAGAAGGAACTTTGTACGATGATTGTCGTAATACGCACGCTTATAGTGGCAATTACTACGCAATAGCGGGAAAAAGCTCCTTTTGCATAAATTCTGGTTTTGGTGTCGTTGTCCTTCGTTAAGAATAGGACTTGGTGTTTCTAGATAATTTTATTGATCTCTGATATACACACGTCGGTAATTTTTTATAGTCCAGATTTATCCGATAAGCTTAGCAGTACGCAATGTTTGGCAAAGTTGGTGCATCGTTACTTCAAAGACGTGGGGCAAGCTTAAAAACGAGAACAAAGACTGATCATCGTTATTCGCGTTTTTAAGCTTGCACCACGTCTTTGAAGCACCGATAAAGTGTGATTTTCCAGAGACATTTTCGCGTTGAAACAACATTTAAAACGCTGACAATCGTCTTTTGTAAACATTTTTTGTAATACGCACAAACTTTGCGCTTTGTATTCATGCAATTCTATATGTATATGCATATATACATATACACATGTATATGTGATTGCGTGATCAAGCCTTCAAGGCAACGCCGGGCAGACTGCATGCATTAAACGCCAATACGCGTTTACCAATGAACATGAGCTTCGCTGAGGGGCAGGCGAATACCTGCTCCTGACTTCCTATGGCTTTAACGTTCAATGCATTTGCATACGTTTCAATTTTCCGTTGGTCTGTTTTCACCGTAGTTAAGACAGCAAATGTCTGAATGATATATTTCCTTACATTGTGTTCTCCTTACAATCTGTAGGCCGAAGGTTATGAAAAAATAACCCAAATTTCTGCCATCAGTCACCACAGGTGACGAGTTGAGTATCTACTCGGCTTAGATACGTTCTTCTCAAGCTTCATTCAGTGCTGCATAACGAGCCACACAATTACGTTACCGGGTACTCTCACATACTTTGGTACTTGTTTTTAAGCAATTAGGTCACAGTGGCTAACAAAAGCGAAATGTATTCAACTGATGGCGATTGTAACAGCCTAAATATCATTTTTCAGACAGTATTACGCACTGAGCCATTTGTAGCTGGAAGACTAGAGGAGAACTTTACTCGGGCGTCCGAATTCCTACCTGAAAGGTGGCTACGGTCGAGCGACGACATTTCGCAGAAGACAAGTGATGGCTCTTGGCAGCTACACCCATTCGCCTCTCTCCCGTTCAGCATTGGGCCGAGAATGTGCATAGGCAGGAGAGTCGCCGAGATGGAGATCACCATTCTTGTCGCCCAGGTATGTTTGATAGGGTTCAAGCTTCTACGTAAGCTTTCAGCTCAAAAGTGCTTGAAGAGTTGTGCATATATGTCACACAAGTTGCGAGATATGAGACGCGGAGTTCAATGACCAGGATTGATAGACATGTACACATAGCGCCCCCCTTCTTCAGTGACGAAGGTGGCCTGGCTAGGCGAAAAAAATTGCATCTGGTGAAAAAATCTAGGTTTAAGAAATGATTTTCGGGTTCCCAAAGCAAGGAGCAACTTGAATATGCTGTTAAAATATTAGTGTGATTATACAGGCCACTCGGCTTTTCAGAGTGCCTAACCCCTCACTGTTGGTCCCCATCTGTTTCTTTAGGGCGCTGTTCGACTCTTCTGGGAAACCGCACGCTTTGTTGTGAGCGACTGCAGTTATACCGAAGAGTCATAGTGGTGTCTCTACTACAAAACCCAGAATGTTCTTTGATAACTAGATTTTCGCAAAGCGTATAATTTTTCCAGCCTGTTACTTGTTCACTCAAGGCAGGACACCGTTGTTTCTACCGAGAGATACCGCCGCGCACATATATCTCCAGGTGCTATAACCGGGGTCGAGGGCGTCATCACCTCATTTGAAATTTTGTGCGCATTGCAAAGCTTCTTTTCTCTTCGCGTTTGGCCATTGCAATGGGGGTAGAAGAGGCAGCAATGAAATTTGCTCGCTGCTTCTAATTATGAAAACCTTCGCACGCCTCTGCCTATGTAATATCACTTGTTGGACAAGATGTAATAGGCAACACGACGTTTACACTGAAGTAAAAAGACCGAGGCTAAGTTAGAAAAACCTGCATTTTTATGATGCTTCTTTTGTTATCCCCTACGTTTGAGTTTTCGCTTCAGCTCTTCATCGTTCCGGCTCTGGGGCGTCTCGTTAGCTGATTCAATCACGCAACTTATGCGAAAGCGAAAAACGTCCACAGAATTATTTTTACTGCCGAATATATTTGTCCACCAAGTATACATACCGAACAGCACTGGTTTTCGTCTAAAGAATTGCACATGATATTTTACTTATTGATTTAAATTAATGCATGTCCTCTTCGGTGGGACAGTGGCTATGGTAATCGGATGCCAACCTGAAGGGGTTTCATGGCGGCCATACTGCCCACATTTGAGTGGAGGTGAATTGGTAGATACCCGTATATTGCGCGATGTCAGTGCTCTTTAGAGAACGCTAGATGGTCAAATTTTCCGCAACTCTCCACTACGGCATATCTCGTGATAATATCGTACTTCCGGGACGTAAAACTCCAGACATTATTAGGCTAACTCTAATTGTGGACTCCATTGATGCTTCCCGTAGTGTTCCACAACACATTAAACTACTGAAACACAGAAGTGTCCAGCTACACAAAACAAATACAGTAAGCTGTCATTTGTACGAATGATGATTTAACAAATAGTTCAGAATAGCAATCTTGTAGAAAATTTTGAGTGGTTTTCTTACACGTTTCGTGCAAATAAGAATTGTAATTACAGGAGCATTTCAGTTGAACGAACTTGATCTTGAGACCCCGGCTTAATTTTTTTTTATCAATAAATGAAGTGCTTACAACCTTCAGCACTGGCGTAGCCCATGCGTGCCACCACCAAATCACCTATTCATCGGTGGCGGTGCAACATCTCTTGTGCATGCAGCACTTTCGAGGCAAAGTTGCCGCTCAGAAGACAAAAAACGAGCTGCGTGCACTGAAATATTTGAGCAGAACTGTTAGATTCTGAAGTTGTTCCTACTGTTTCTCCGGCACCGAGAGAAGAAGAGTTCAACGAAGATTTTGTAATGGTTGATGCAGTTTCGAATCGTATCTTTAGCAGAGGATGTAGCATATACTGAAAAGTTGGAACTCTTCGCGTCACAGCACGAAGCTACCGAGAGACAGTGCCCACAAATGTAGACATTGTGGACAGAGTTGTCTCGTCTTGTTCTTTCAGCTCGCTAGTCCAAAAAGAAATTGCCAAATTCTTTTCAAAGTAAAAAACCATTGCCCACAATTAAGTTTACATCTACTGCGCGCATTTATGTTACATATTCATGTGAATATTAGGTGTGTTGAATTTTCTAGTGTCCTTTGACGTTTACACAATTGAGAGTTCCGTGAATTTGAATGTGTGAGAATGTTACATTCCCTGAAATACCCTAGGCATTTTAACAAACTGTGAAAGATGCCTGGCAGTGAGAGATATGAATAAATGGATGAAAAACTTTATTGCGGTCCTGAAGAATTACATCCCCGTTTTATAGAGGTAGGATCGCGGGCCGCTTGCACGTAGTGATGGGAAGGCCTAGCCTCACCAACGCATCGTGGGTCGTCTGACAGCCTACAATTGTTCTTTGAGAGCCGGACTGGTGAGCGTGAAATAAAAAAAAAATATTTCGAAAATTTCTTGATATTTTTTTAAAGGGGTGCCTTCAGAGCTTGTGGTTAAGCCACTGCGATTGTGGCAGTCCGGACAAAGTTCCAAAATGTCGGAGTAATGGGTGTAGGTTACGAGGCTAAGGATAGTAAATACTGAAATGACAGAAGTGACTTAGTAACCGCGAAGTTTCCTTAGATCATCGCTCATTTCCTTTATGCTTCTAGACAGGTTTCTGTGAATCCACAACGCCTGCCTTACCTTTTTTCCATAAACCCAGAGCCTGAATAGGGAATATGACTTGTGCTGTGAAACTGGCTCATGTAACTGTTTTCTAGCGTAACTAATTGGCCAAGTTTAAGCAGTCTCACGTGGCCTATCGACAGCTGTGCTGCGCCTGCCGTAGAAGTAGCGACGTCATACGCATGCGCAGCACAGCTGGTGCGCCAAGTAGGCATGGTAGCTCCTGCAGTGATGTGTCACTAGAGGGCTGGCGCTAAACTAACGTGACCTCACTCGCTAGTCCTTCCAATAGTCCGTCCGTGCTTCCATACATGCGTCTGCCGGTGCATGCGTCTTTCCGCCCTCCCTTCTGCCCATTCACCTGAATATATACATGTCCATCCTCCTGCCCATCCTTTGAGCGGTTGGTTCATTATACTATCTATCTATCTATCTATCTATCTATCTATCTATCTATCTATCTATCTATCTATCTATCTATCTATCTATCTATCTATCTATCTATCTATCTATCTATCTATCTATCTATCTATCTATCTATCTATCTATCTATCTATCTATCTATCTATCTATCTATCTATCTATCTATCTATCTATCTATCTATCTATCTATCTATCTATCTATCTATCTGTCTGTCTGTCTGTCTGTCTGTCTGTCTGTCTGTCTGTCTGTCTGTCTGTCTGTTTGTCTGTCTGTCTGTCTGTCTATATCTATCTATCCGTCAGTCTGTTTGTCTGTCTACTAAAAATTCGGCTGATTTTCATTTGTTACACCGTTACCTTCTATCTGCTTTCACCGATTGTTAAGTATTTATCAAAAAAGCAATTTTCATCAGCACTCTCGGCACTGCACTGAAAGAAATCTGTATAGTGACATTTATAAGCCCTGTTATTGTGGTCTTTCAGCCGTTATTGTATGGATCATCCACTTTTCTCTGTGTGCATGTGCGCGGCAGGAAGAGGAAGGGCAGAATGCCTCTCATCGTATCAGGCAGGTTTTTGTTAGTAATTGCGTCCGAGATCCCTAGCTGTTTGGCAAAAACCGCTTACTTTTTGCATATTGCACCCCCGGTATGCTGGGACCCAAACGGAAGCCATTGGGACGATGATGTCATCGCCACATTTTCAATTTTGTATCTCATCTGCAGGTCAGGGGATGAAATCTTGGCGGCGGCAGCGGCATTTCCGATGGAGGCGGAAATGTTGTAGGCCCATGTGCTCAAATTTGGGCGCACATTAAAGAACCCCAGCTGGTCTAAATTTCCGGAGCCCTCCACAACGGCATCTCTCATAACCATATGGTGGTTTTGGGACGTTAAACCGCACATATCATCACATCATCTATTTTGTATGCCATTGCGAAGCTTCTTTCCGTTTCACTTTCGACCATTCTAACGGGGGTGTAGGAGACTGCAAGGAAAGTTGCTAATTATGAAAACTAACTGAGAGAACCTTCGCGCGCCTCTGCCCATGTAACGTCAACCACAGCACAATATGAAATACGTAACATGCCGTTTACACTGAAGTAATTTTTTCTTCTTTTAAAAGAACTCTTTACTGCTGCCCGTGATCAGTTTCTTGCAAAGTTGAAAGGTGTACAAGGCGCTGTGGAGATAATCTGAACGTAAACGGACTGCTTATAGGCTGGTTAACCTCCCTGCGGTTAGTTTCCTCCTATTTTCCTTCCTTCGTCATGACAAGCTGTTTTCTTTTTATTTGTTGAAACCCGGTGAATGCAGACACGTCTCAGTGAACCATTATGAGATGTGGTTAACATCGGCCCATTATGGTATACCTCTTGCTTAAATACATTGCAGTAATGTCGGCTCTAATTCTTCGGCTGTGTCTTGTAAAGAAACTAGTTTCCTGAACATCTTACTTTTTGTTATTTCGAGCACCGAAAATGTATGGGTTATCCGTGGGTTCAGAATGTTTCCGAACTGAAAGTTCTCCTACACTGTCTTCTCGTCTGCAGGTCCTCAAGCGGTACCGAGTGGAGAATCACCAAGGTGACATCGGATTTCTTACACAGTTCACCGCTAAACCCGAAAGACCAGCGAGGTTCCGCTTTGTCGAACTGGGAAACACCGTCACCTAAGCTTTTTTAGTTGAAAAGTTTAGCCTTGGGGGCTTCAGAGTCATGAGAGTGATTACAGAATACACCAAACAAGTAAATGCACGTGAAACATACTCATAGCCAGGGAACATTATTAGGTTCTTCAGATATAAACCTAATTTTCCTGCGTAATACGTGCATAGAAGCTTCTGTTTGGTGTTTTTGATATTGCATTAGATAAGTACACACTCTCAGTGACTGAAATGTTGGAACCCTTTAACTCTAAAAAAAGTTCCGCTGATGAAACAGAAAGTTATAGCTTTTGCTGCTGGGGTGTCATTGCCTACAATCAGCTATTTTTTGTGTTAATGGGACACATAAAGGCAAATGGCATTAAATGTGGAGTGAAAGGTTAATGTATGACAATGTTTCAAACGGCGATATTTTCAACAGCAGTGCCTTACTTGCCAAATAATCAAGCTAAATATATGATATTACGTATGCCACGAGTGGAATATTTTCAAAATAATCATGACGAGGTGACATTGTCCGACTACAATGAATCCCTAGTAATCAAACTTGTTGCAATTACGCAAATAAATTTTCGCGCATCAAGAGGCTTGATAAAATGTTCCTGGTCCGTTTCCGCTCTTCTGTTTTCATATGGCTAGGCTTAGTAGGTGGTGCCATCTAGCGAGGTAGAGTTAAACCAAAAAAAACAAAAACCCGGGCTCTAAGGTGAATAGGTGATGCCATCTAGCGGGGTCTAGTTAAACCAAGGAAGCGAAACCCCGGGCTCTAAGATGGCAGAAAATTGTACAATGGCCGTTGTTGCCCCCGTGTCTGCCGCTACTTTCGCTCTGCTGCTACTGGTGCTTCTGGCCTCGTTGTAACTTAACAAAGTGCCTGACTGGACTAGTTGGTTTAGCATACTTGAGGTTTAACAGCGCGAAAAAATTCACGGGCAAAGTCGAAGGCGTGGGCAATGTTGGGCACAACAACAGTGACGTCTAATAGGCCGCTTTTACGCCAGTCAGTTGAAAGTGTGATAACGCAATGCGGAATAATAAAACGTGACTTTCCTTCAAAGTGAGCACTTACTCGGTATAAAATTAACACAACGATGTTTCCGAACTTCGACAATCAACGTCTCATGCAAAGTTGCTTTTAGTGTCCCTTTAGAGAACGTTACGATGACTTTTCACTCCCAAAAGTGGGCTATACGGAAGCGATCAATTTTATAATATTCTGGAGGACTAGTAGCACGCTCCTCCTATGTATCTAACGCATTCCATAACGCTAACTTCACCAATCTTGTGTAAGTGGGTCTTGCGCGCTTGCGCCCAAAAGGGCGACACTGTTTATTGGCGAGCCAATAGGTACATGTTAAGCACAGCGCGTTGAGATTGGACGAAAAACCAAAAAGAAAACCACATTCTCACCACTCACTAACAACTTATTTGAATGCAAATAATTAGGCATGAAACAAATATGAAAAACATTTGAGACATCCCAGCCCCAGCAAAGCGAACGCTCCCACGATAAGGTTTTTACTGGCTACCCATGGGAAACATATTTCTTTTTGTGAATGGCCAACAGAAGGAGAGCTGACAGTTCTTGACTTCTTCTGTCAACCTCAATGGTCTGTTGAAGTTGTAAAAAGGACTGGCTCGACAAGGGGCCAAGATAGCATTGAGAAAATAAACCGCCAACGTCAACCCCTGCGATGTGTTTGTATTCGCTCGCGCAACCAGGCACCATGGTGGTGTACGTATTTATAATGCTGTGCGACGCTGTTAAAGTGAACATTTTATTTTTTTCGCGCAGTACTGAAACGAAATCCTGTTTACAGCGGGGTACACGCTCCACATACCGCGTAAAGTTCACCACTGCCTTGCTAAAGATGAGCGAATCAACAGTTAGTCCATCAAACTGGTGGGCGCCACACAAATTCACACGCCTTCAAGAAATGCCATCATCGCCAAAATTGGGTAAACGCCACAGAGATGGGGTAAATCCAAATACACAGAACTTTCACTGACGGTGAAAAAGACATCAGTTGGCGCAACAAAGACTAAAAAAAGTGGTTCGAAAAGTAATTTCCGAAATGTGGTTAAATCTGAGACATACATACCAAATTATATCGGTTTGGCAAACTCAGCTGTCTGTCGGTTCCCAAAATTAAGGTACAGAATATATTAGTGTTTGTTTTCTTCTTATTTTTACTCTCCCTTTCTCTCTTAATCTTTGTACTTTTACTATACTGTCTTCCTTCTACTTTTTTTCTCGTTACTGTAAGCAGTAGTGCAGGTATCGTCCATATGAGACCATATGTTTTCTTGGCCAATCCCCAGAGTGGGTATGAGCCATGGAATCTAGGCTACAAACAAACAAACAAATGCCTGTGAAAAGATGACGACCTGCCGGAGATCTCGAGTGAGTACAAGGAGAGAATGCTAGGAAACCGCAGAGGCAACAGTGGCTGTCAGAAAACGCTGAATCGATTCAGGGCCAACGTCAACAACGGCGTCCCTGTATCTTGTCTGTGATGGTCTGCGCTTTACCTTGAACCTCTTTCCGTTTATCATCAGCGCACTAACAGCCCGGGATCACCTAGCTAGAGCCTATATAAAAAACCTACAAGCAACCAATCAGAATCCAGCCTTCAGAATCGTACAGTTTCACACTTCAAGGCAGACCTTGTGCAGCCTTAATGTGTACTGAAGTTTTAGTGTTGCAGCCATATTCTTCGAAGGAGCACTCCATAAAAGGGCTCAAACACGCACATAGAAGATTGCGCGAAATCAAGCCCTGTCACAGAGAGCTTGTTCTTTCATCTTTTAAACACAGTGCTTTTGCTTGCATCATTTTAAGTCTGCTTGTTCCTTTGCCGTTGCAAAGTGCTGCTTCAGCAAAAATAAAATAAAAATGCGCAAGATTTTTCAAATAGAAGAATATACTGCACTAAAATGAATGATTGTGACCCAAGAGTTTAATTCGAAACATGTGATAGGAAGACATTAAATAACTTTATGGCAAATAATCAGACCTAAATGAAGGAGTTCATTGAAAAGATGAATTGTTTTTTTTTAAAGCAGACGGGATCGTTCCCTACTCTTGCGGGGCAGACCAGAGCCGCACGTTCCCATTTGCGTGATCTCTGGAAATTCTACAGCACCCGGCAACCAAGCCGAAGAAATCCGTCAGGATGGCCACTCGGTGAAACATTGAGTGTCCGCGGAAATCGATAGCACGAACTGCGACGCGCAAGTACCAATACCCTACATCTATCTCAAGGATTAGGACCCCTTCAGATTTTGGAGGGCAGCTGATGCACAATCGTTGATGCACTAAGTGGCAACGGCGTAAACGACAGAGTGAGTTAGGACAACGTCATTCACACAGCTGCCAAACGTTCCATCACGTCCCCGTCACGTCAAAAAAAAAAAAAAACGCACCACAGCTGGCGAGAGCGACAATGACGTCAACTGTAGCGCGCTTTTGTGAAGTGTGAGCTGATTGATACCGTGGGTGCATAAACCTAGAGAAATGAATTGAGCATTTCGCATCAAATAAGTTAACGGACTTTGTCTGCAGTGTAATGCCTACGTTAACATAGAATGCAATCTTTATGAGTACAGTATACACCATAAACACGACATTGTTATTATTGTGATAAACCAAATTTAAAGAAGGCATTTTCGTCAAGTTGGTTACCATGACAACCAGATATTATATTTTGTGATATTTAGTGGCTTTATGAGACTGTTACGGCGTCGCAAGCGGGAAAAACGACGGCCGCGCGAAGTTCGCCGATGAAGTACGTGACTATAAAACACGTGCTACTATAAAAATCAGTGAAGATATCTGATTGGTCCTTTTGTAGGGGTGGGGCTCCGTCTTCACGCCGGTGAAGGAAACACAGAGCACTGCTAGGCGTCATTATCAACACCATTTTCGAGAGGACAACAACTCGGAGATCTTTTCCCAGGACGAGAAGTGTTGCCGTGACGGGGACGCGAAGGAGCGTTTATGGCTGCGTGAATGAGGCATAAGAGCGAAAGCGAAGGACGAAAGACGGCGATTGCGAGGAGACCACGAGAACGAGAAAACGACAGTGGTGAGGCAAGTTCCATGGGGCCTCAGTGGTGCACGCCACCGTACGATCACCGACGACGTCATCGTTGAGGTAAGGACCGAAGGCGACCATAAATACCTTACTTGGGATTATAGTGGGGCCTTTATGGAGGCCTCTCTGTGGCGCCTGTTGTGGAATGCTGCGACCTGCTGCGTTCCAATCTCCCGGTTAGCAAGCAGCTGCGCTACACTCCGCAGCCTGCAGTGGTTGATGTAAATGGCCTCGGGGCGTTTTCTTAGTTTATACTGTGCACCCGTATACAAAACAACATTAGCTAGTCCTTTTTACACAATCAGCAACGGATAATAATAATTATAATATAACGTGGTGTTTAACGTTCGAAAGCCAGCATGTCTTTTTGAGAGACGCCATATTGAAGTGGTTGGGTGCACGTTAAAGAACCCCCGGTACTCTAAATTTCCGGAGCCCTCCACTACAGCGTCTCACATAATCATATGGTGGTTTTGGGACGTTACACTGCACCAGTCAATCAATCATGTTGGAGGGTTGCGAAAACTTGAAGAACCTGTGTTTCTTTAACGGTCACCCAAATCTGAGCTCACGGGCCTACTGCATTTTAGCGGAGGACGCTGCCGGGCAACGCAACGCGGCGGACTTGCTTCACGTCGGCTCAGCCTTTTATGAATGTTCCCCGCAGATTTATCAAGTCAAATACCTGGAAATCGACCACCACCGGATAGAGCGGGTCCATTCAAACGCTTGGACACCAAAAACCTTGGTGAGAGACCTTTCTGAAGCTCTTTCGATGTGAAGAACTACCCGAGCTACAAGTATGCCCAGCTAAGCCTACACTAAAAAGGCCGACGCCGGCCTCGGGAAGGGTGATGATCAACGGTGCCGAGTTGTAAGCCAAGGGATTGAACGCACCTCAGAAATGGACGTAGATGACGCAGAAGTGGGGAAACTCCAAGTAATGATTCCGGAGAGGAGAATAGCGATCCGCCGAGACGAGACGCTGATGGCGACGCGAAGGGCTGGATGGAAGTCACGTATAAAAGGAAGGGCCGTGTGAGCCCTGGCGAAGAGACAGCACTGAAAAGAACCCGCTGAAGAAGCCCGACGCACAGAGGTGGGAAGAGCATCGTGAACAAGATTTTACAAGCAAGCAAGATGCGAAGGCTACCTGCAGGTGACATCAAGATAATTGTCAGACCAAGAGACGGGCTGAGCATTAGACACACGTGCAGAGCCAGCCTCGTCGAAGCGATGCACCAAGAAGCAGGGGTGAGCAACGACGAAATTTTAACGATCTGCCCGAACCTCACACAAAATATTGTGGTGATCAGCACACCGAATGAGAAGACGGCGACGAAATTCGTCAAAATCAAGGATTTAAAAATCAACGGGAAGAAGTACGAGACCAACGCGTACGTCTCGGAACCGGAACACATGGCCAAGGGGATAATCCACAACATTCCCTTGAAGTACACACATGATCAGCTCATGCACGCACTGATGAACGCGAGGAACCCTTCATTGGCGGACGCCAAGAGACTAGGGAGCACGACTACCGTGATTCTATTGTACGAAGGCAACAGGGTCCCAATGTGGGCTTACTTCAACAGCATCATGATGAAAGTTTGCCTCTACCGGAAGCAAATAGACTTTTGTTAAGAGTGAAGGAGGCTCGGGCACAGCCCCGATGTGTGCCCAAGACCGCCAGACAAGTTGTGCCCGGTGTGTGGTGCCAAAACTCCTACCAGAGACCATGAATGCACACCCAAGTACAAGCTCTGCGGAGACGCACACCCCACTGGAGACCGGACTTGCAGAGCTAAATTTTAGACACGCCATACTTCGTAAAGCAACGCAAATGGGCTGCGAAGAGAAACGAGGAAGAACTCCAGCGGGAAGTCGACTCACCAGACCAGGACACTTGGGGAAGCAGCAACACACAACCAGCCCGTGAACCCACACTTCATTGCCCCGCCGCGGTGGTCTAGTGGCTAAGGTACTCGGCTGCTGACCCGCAGGGCGCGGGTTCGAATCCCGGCTGCGGCGGCTGCATTTCCGATGGAAGCGGAAATGTTGTAGGCCCGTGTGCTCAGATTGGGTGCACGTTAAAGAACCCCTGGTGGTCTAAATTTCCGGACTCTCTACTACGGCGTCTCTCATAATCATATAGTGGTTTCGGGACGTTAAACCCCACATATCAATCAACCCCCATTTCATTTCATTTCATTTCATTTCATTTATTTACTTTCAGGGCCCGAGGGCATTACAGAAAGGAGTGGGGTTTCACAACTAAAACGCGCAACAATACATTCAAAGCACTTCTTGATGGGTGATGACCTTGAAGTTATTTACATCTGTGATGGAGGCGATGGCGGCGGGAAGGTGGTTCCAGTCCCTGCTTGTTCGTGGAATGAAAGAGTCATAATAAAGCTTAGTTCGACTAGATGGCACACCAACTTTTAAACCATGATCCAAACGGGATGAAATGTAGGAGGAGTTTGTGAAAAGCGGTTCTTTTAAAATGGGGTTGTGATGAAATATTTTGTGAAAAAGTGAAAGCCGAGAACATTTACGACGCAACGACAGATCAGGCAAGTTTAGGGACATCTTTATTGCAGTTACGCTAGAACGGCGGGAGTAGTTAGAAAATACAAAACGAGCTGCGCGGTTTTGAATCGATTCGAGGGCGAGGATTAGAGTATGTTTGGAAGGATCCCAGATGGCGCATGCGTATTCTAATTTCGGTCGTACTAGCGTTTTGTAAAGAGTTAGTTTTAGTGATGAAGGTGCAGGTGAAAAATGGCGACGTAAATATCCGAGCATGCGGTTAGAGTTGTTAGTTACATAGTCAACATGCATCTGCAAAGACAGATTATTTGTGATATGAAGACCGAGGTATTTATATGAATCGACATGTGATAAAGAAGCGGCATGAAGACTATACGTGCACGTGTTAGCAGTATTATCACGACGCGAAATTCGCATGTATTTGCATTTGGACACGTTAAGACGCATGAGCCATTTATTGCACCACTCGGATAGGTTGTTAAGATCGGTTTGAAGTTTCAAGGTGTCAGCTGGGGTAAAAATTTTCAGATACAGTACACAATCATCAGCAAAGAGTTCAATGGTTGAAAAAGTGATGCAGGCGGGAGATCGTTAATGTAAATAAGAAAGAGCAACGGCCCCAGTACTGACCCTTGAGGTACGCCATACGTTACAGCACAAGAGGGGGATAAACAGTCATTAGCGGTTACGTACTGGGTTCGGTTAGAAAGAAAGTCATTAATCCAAGAGAGAACATTAGGGTCAATGTTGAGTTTGGTAAGCTTCAGAATTAGTAAGTCGTTAGATACAGTGTCAAATGCTTTCGCAAAATCAAGAAAAATGCAGTCAGTATTGAAACCTTGATCAGTGTTAACAAACAGGTTGTTAGTGAAGGACAAAAGCTGGGTGTCGCATGACACCATCTTCCTGAAGCCGTGTTGACAGTTGTTGAAAAAGGAATTTTCTTCGAGAAAACTAACTAAATGTGAATATATTGTGTGCTCTAACATTTTACATAGAATGCTTGTCAATGAAATGGGACGGCAGTTCTCCGGTGAACTAGTGTTACCTGATTTGTGAACCGGAGCCACCTTGCCCTTTTTCCAGTCGCCAGGTAGGGATGAACACTGCAAAGACTGATGAAAAATCTTCGAAAGAATTAGTGATGAGTACAACTCTGTACATTTCAATATTTTGGAATTTATGGCATCAGGACCCGCAGAAGAAGACATATTCAAGTTGTTGATCAGTTTTCTAACTCCTACCCAATCAATTACAATATAGTCCATAGGAAAAAATTATGGCTAGGGGCTGTTGGAACAGAAGACGAAAAACTGCGCAGAAAAACTGAACAAAATGCAACGTTTAAAAGCTTGCAAAATTCATTATTTGGAACAGGTTCGCCACAGTGTGTTAATTGCACTATCTTGTTTTTGTTACCGTTCACAAGAGACCAAAATTTTCGTGGATTGTTTTGTAGATAAGAGGGAAGAGTAACGTTAAAGTAAGCATTTTTTGCATTAGCAACTTCATGGAGGTATTCGGCGTTAGCGTTTTGGTACTCGGACCAACGGCTGGGTCTGTGTACTCTCTTGGCAGAGCGAAACAATCGCTTCTTTTTGTTGCGTAAGTGTCGAAGTGTAGCATTGAACCATGGCGAATGGGGATTAGTGCGGACATTTCTTTGTGGAACGTAACGGTCAGCTAAATATAAAAGTTTATTTCTAAAAATAGACCAGTTTTCTTCTATTGATCGTTCTTCAAAGTTCGCCATGAATTCATCGACGAATCGCTCCATTTCTTCTGTAATTGACCTGATGTCTGCTATAGAGTCATCCCGGATGGTTTTAACACTTTTTTTAGAAGAAACACGTGCCTTTAGATTAAAGTGTAACATGGAATGATCACTTATTCCTTGAAGGTAACTAACGGAAGTAACCAAGTCTGGCTTGTTTGCTAGGATCAAGTCTAAGGTGATGGAAGAAGTAGCTGTAGTGCGTGTGGGTTTATGTACGAGTTGGGTTAGATTGAAGTCAGAACATACGTTTATGAAGTCAACACACTCAGACGAAGTTTGAGTAAGGGCTACAATATCGCTTTGCCACTTTATGTTTGGTAGGTTGAAGTCTGCCAAAAGAAATAAGGGCGAATTCGGGTAACTAATAACGACACTGTTTAAAACATCATGTAGTTCGTCAGAAAACGATGGCGAGGCGGTGGGTGACCGGTAACATGAGCAAAGAATGAAATCGTGGCTTGGCAGACAGATACGTACACAGATAAGTTCTAGGCCGGAAGATACATGCAAGCAAGATGCGAAGGCTACCTGCAGATGACATAAACATAAAGGTCCAGAGACATAAAGGTCCAGATTCAGATCCAAGTCTAGGCTGGGAGCCTGGGGACTACGTCACTTGGAGTGAAGGTCCAGGTGCAGACCCAGGACCAGGAGCGGGCCGAGATCTGCCTCGAGGGGAAGGACGCCCGAAGCTACAATGAAGCAGCAAGGAGAACTGAAGACGCCAGACAAGGTGGGCTGGTCAGACATAGTGGCCAATCGCGATTTGGCAAGGTCCGGAAATGATAGTAACGCTAGAGATAATTACAGAGACATAGAGAAACGCGTAAAGGAATACAGAACGGAAAACAAGCTACTCAAACAGGAGCTAGAAAAAGAAAAAAAAGCAATATAGTCAATGAGCTAAAAAATTGATGAACTCTACAGCAAACACTGAATGAAATACTCATGAAAACGCAGATATAGACGTCGCCTCCATCGGCCGCCATCGCGGCCTTCTCTACGCCAGCGACCAAAACCACAGGAGAGGGAGGGAATGAGGAGATAAAATAGTAGCAGTGGAAACACAGCAACCAGGCGCCAAGCGTAAAATCCCGCTGACGAAGACCAAGGAGCAATACGACTCAGAAAAAGAGGTCAAGAGGCCCCGTTCTAGCACGAAAAAAACAGACGTCCTCGAGGACATGATAAACAAACTGTCGGACAAAATGGAGAAAATGTTCGAGATGCTGGTCGTGCGCCTTAGCGACAGTGAGGTGGAGATTAAGGCGCTGGCACTAAAACACGACAAGTGGCTCGAAGAGCTAGAGAAGAAAATTTCTTAGACCCAGCGGGCACTAGAATGAGAAAACTCGTCATCCGGCAGTGGAACTGCCGTTGCTTCTCTAATAAAAAAGCATCGATGGCGCAACTAATCAAAACCACCACAAAAAGAAACAAACCTGACGTGATCACTTTGCAGGAGACATTCGACCATGCCAAAATTGCCGGGTATGCCACCCACAAGCAACGCACACAACGAAAGGGGAGAGACATAGTCGTGACCACATTAGTGGAGAAGGGGCTAGTTGCAATCCCACAAATTACGAAACAAGTGACGGATATCAACCCCATTCTTAAAGAAGTCGTGCCACGCAGCAAAAAGGAGAGCAGCACTTTTGTCCTAAACGTATACAGCAGCCCGTCTAAAAAGGGCCTAAAGCATAATTTGGAAGAACTAATTAATGAAACGATGAACATAGCAGGCGACAACCGACTTGTTATCGGAGGAGATTTTAACGCTCCACACACGCAGTGGGGATATGGGCACTCGTCGAAGAAAGGAAAAAACCTTGCCCACCTCATTGAAATGGCCAGACCAGCCATTCTGAATGAGCCAGCCTCGCACACCAGAATCGGGGTAGATCGTCACAGGGACACCACGCCGGACTTGACACTCTGCAAGAACGCCGGGTGAGTCACGTGGAAAACACCTTTAAAGACCTGGGAAGTGATCACAGGATCCTCAGCATCGCCCTTGGCAGTCCTTCTACCAGGAATTGCAAACGGACAATCAGGTGCGTAGATTGGGATAAATTCCGCAAAAGCAGAAACGAGAAAGAACAGGGTCCCATCGAAAACGTAAAAGAATGGAGCAGTGAACTTCTACGAGACGTAGAAAAAGCCACAACCGAAATGGAGTGGGATATGGTTGGCTCAACGAGAAGAAGAAGATGAGTGTAGTGGAACCCTCTCAATGCGGATGGACAGCAGGCTCGCAATCCTTGTCGAAGCCAAAAAATCTATTCAGAAATGGCTGCATAGGCAAAAACGCAATGGAAATCTAAGTAGAAAACTCGCCGAGCTAAACAAGCACATCGAAACACACTGTACCTAGCTATGCCATCAGGAATGGGACAAAGTGTGTGATGCCATGGATGGCAACATAAACACAGGCAAGACATGGAAAATCCTCAAGCACCTGCTGGACCCGTCGGCCACCAAAACGGCGTTGAGAGAAGAAATGACCAAGATAAGACTCAGGTATAAAGGAAATATCCATCAGATGGGTGATGAAATCCTTAAGCTCTACCTCGGCAGACCCCCGGCCGTCAAACACCAAGAATGCTCGGGCTCTCCCAACGAAGATCTTGACAGAGACTTTCAAAGCGAAAAATCAGGGCAGTCCTGCAAACTATCAAGACCAAGTCAGCTCCGAGTGCTGGCAAAGTGTCCAACAAGATGCTCCGGAACTTGGACGACCAGGGAACGAGCCGTTTGACAGACGTCATCAACAAGTGCTGGAAAAACGGGGAGATACCCGACGAATGAAAGAAATCTGACGTGATCCTCATTCCTAAGCCGGGTAAACCACTAGAAATCCAGAACATGCGGCCCATCTCCCTCACTTCTTGCGTCGGTAAGGAAATAGAGATTGCTTGCCTGAACAGGGTTAACGGCTACATTGAGTCTAACAACGTATACCGCAGCAACATGATCGACTTCAGAAGAGGGCTCTCCACACAAGATGGCATAATACAACTCAAGTAGCAAGTCATATACCCCATCGGACGAGGCACGAGGGCAATAATCGGGCTAGATCTAAGGAAAGCCTTCGACATGGTCGAGCACGCAGCCATTCTAAAACGAATTGCGCAACTCGGTCTAGGCGAGCGCACGTACAAGTACATCAGAAATTTTCTTACGGGAATAACTGCCACGGTGAGACAGGACGAGGAGGACAGCATCCAAGTGGACATGGGCAGCGCTGGCACACCGCAAGGGTCCGTCGTGTCACCGATGCTGTTTAACCTCGTCATGACGGGATTATCATAAAAATTAGAGCGGATCGAAGGCATGAATCACACAATTTATGCAGACGACATTACGATTTGGACTACGCAAGACACCAGTGAAGGCGAGATGGAAAATAGACTTCAAAAGGCGGTGGATGCAGTCGACAGTCATCTGGATGGCACCGGATTGAAATGCTCACCAGCCAAATCAGAACTGCTACTATACCACCCCAAAACGCTAGGCATACATTGCAGAAACGTAGCAGAATTACACAAAAGAATCAGGATAACCACTAGAAATGGCAGGGCGATACCTTTGGTTCAGAAGATCAGAGTCCTGGGTCTCTGGATCGAAGCCAGGGGAACCAAGTGGGAAACTATAATGCATCTGAAAAATAAAGTCATGGCGGCCGTTAGGCTAATACAAAGAGTATCCAATAAACGAAGGGGCATTAAAGAGAGAAACGTTAACGACTCGTCCAGGCCTTCGCGATCAGCCTTGTGGCGTACGTAGCGGCGTTCGTCCACTGGAACAAAGCCGAGAAAGACAAAGTCGACGCGCTGATTAGAAAAGCGCACAGAGCTACGCTGGGTCGACCGCAATACACAAAGAACAAAAGGCTGTTACAACTCGGAGTACATGACATGCTGGACGAGATCGCTGAAGCACAAAGAATAGCGCAACTGGAATGATTGTCTGGAACCATGGCGGGTAGAGAAATCATGAAAAAGATCTCCATTAAGAACCACGGAATGAAAGGTCCCAAGGCGCAGATACACCCGGACCTCCGGTCTGAGATAATTACGGAAAACATCCCAAAATTATGCACCCTGCACACAACGTTGAGAGACGAAAAAGCTGCACGAAAATGATCCTTAAAAACCACGGCATGCGGGAAGGTGTGCTTTTTGTAGGCGCCGTCCGGTATTCCCGAAATAAAGATATCAGTAATAGTGTTGTGCAGTGCTCCTTCTTCGCAATGGTGGTCATAGACACAACAGGGAAGAACCCGACCGCGGGCTCCGTAAGGACCAGATCGTCGGAGGCAGCAGAAGAAATGGACATTGCACTGGCCGTAGTATGTGGTCGAAAACACGACAGATTAATAATCAGGGACTCCAAGATGGCCTTTAAGAATTTCACAAAAGGATGGGTCTCCACCGAAGCAGCCAAAATCCTGAACCGCAGATCGGAAGACTTCCAGAACGGCTAAATTGTACCCAAATACCTCAAGTGGATCCCGGCGCACATGGGAGAATTAAACATCGAAGACGCAACCATCCCTAAAAACCTCAACGAGAAGGCCCACCGAACCGTGCGGGAACTAACCCACCACGACTCGGATAGCGACGGCCCGGCCCCCCGCACCCACCACAGAAGGGGGGACGACTCCGGTGGAGGCGATGGGGACGATGGAGGTGATGACAAAATTGAATATTCGATACAAGACGACATAGACAGACTGGTCACGTATCATGACATGTTGGCAGATTATAAGCGGCAACGAGAAGAGTATCCGCCACCACACAAACAACTAGACAGACCTCAGGAAACAGATTGGCGAAGTTGCAAACCAGAACCTTTTCACCCGCAGACAATACCCGCAAACAAGCTGTACCCTCTGTAAGCACGAACACGCAGATATGGCACATATTCAATGGTAATGCACACAGGTCACAGTAATATACCGAGGGGAAAGTATAAAACCGGACCTTCTCGAGGAGCGTTGGCTAAGTGCGCTGACTAGCTCAGATCTGCACGGCCAACTGTGGGCAATCCAGCGGGCCCGGACAGCGGTGGAAAGGCTACGCCTAACCGCACAGAACGTCGGGTTGGCCTGAGCCCGGGCCAGTAACCCTGCAGGGTTTTTTTTTAATAAAGTTTTCCATCCATCCGTCCGTCACCTGGACAAAGGTTTGCCGATTACAGAGGAAGTGAAAAACTATATGAGGAGCAGAATACTTGTGATACAACCGATATTGAATTTAGGGCAACGAAAATCGATAAAGTGCTTAGTGATTTAGAGTACGGGATACTCTACTATGGAACAAATATTTAGAGTGTGTGTGTTATAGAAAAGTATTTCACGATTCAGAGTGCTTAGTACTCCACGATGGGACAGCAAAAAGCCGACCCAGGTACAGTTTTACGGGAGTAATCCCAGTGTAACGCGCGCTGCTTTTAACTGATAGTCGCAATTTGTAAGCTCACGCCAGTGATCTAAAAGCTCTGGAACAGCTTCGCTTGCCGATTTCCCATCAAAGTATTTTGAATGAAATTTCACTGACTCCGTACGTTTTTTACGAAACACCTATGTATTTCGTGTATTTTTCGTGTAATTAACTTATTTTTATGTATTAATACCTTATGAAAATGTAGTCAATGAATCTTTCATAGTATAACGGCGTATAGAGAATCTTTCTAAAAACGTACCGAATGTTACCTCGAAAAGGAAATTACGACAAGAGACAAAGATTCTAAATTTTTCTGACCTTCTCTATTTGCACATTCGCCTCTCTACGCTGGCGTAGTATGAAAAGCGTACAAAAAAGAGGAAGGAACTGATAGTTGTTGCGGATCACAGAACATCAGATTCAGAAATTACGTACGCGCACACGAGCCGTATATTTTTAATGCAAGCGTGATTCAATGAAAATCTTAACTGGCACTCAATTAAAGCTGTTCAGGGCCTTCCTGCGGCCCCGAGAAAGAGTAAATGCACACAAACGCAAGCTTTTTTTTCGTGGCATCCTAATGTTTCCAATTTTTGTTACTCCACGAGCATTTTTGAAGCACTGCGATAAGGAAGGAAAGAAATCTCGTTTGTCTGGAATTACTAGTAAAACCTGTGATGTTACGTGCCAAAGCCAAGATAAAATTATGAGGCACACCGTAGTAGAGGGCTTAGGAAATTTTGACTAGCTGTAGTTTTTTAACATTTACTAGCATCGTACTGTAAGTACGCGGGCCTCTAGCAATGCAACTCTATCGAAATACAATCTCCGCGACCGAGATCAGACACCATGAAGCAATTGAACAAAATTAAAACTAGTCAAAAGCCGACATGCTAGACCACTACACCACCGCGGCAGACTGGTTTATTTAGCTAGGTAGATATTGCTTATTCGGCATCGCGTATGCCATTTTAAATTAAATTTGCCATCACTTCCCTCCCTCGCAGTGTAAGGCGTCAACCTTTCGATACAACCAGCCATGCCTTTCGTCAAGTCATCCCTACGGAGGCAATGGTATACAGGTGTTGGTCACTTTCTCAGTATATGCATTGAACGCGACAACACGCTATCTAAAGGTCCCATCACACGGGAAGAAGAGGCAATATTTAATAGAATGCTGCGATTTTGGGAGTTTTATGCATCAAAACCGAGATTTCATTTACAAGGCGTGCCTTAGGACAAATGTCTGAAAATTCTGACAACCTAGGTTCCTTAAAACCGTCGGGAAACACTGGACGGAAATTTCCAAACACTTGTCCATTCAGAATCTTGGTCGTTCATTCACAACTTATACCTCAAATAGCTTCATCATCGAAAGACTTCACTACCTGGTAAATTCATTTGGAGCACAATACTTTCTCATCACACTGAATCCGCACTCATCAAACGCTGTGTATTCTCTGTTTAGATGTGGATTCCGTGCAGTTTATATATATATTGTTGCTTCCGCTGAAATTTTTAATTTTGCGGAATATTGGCTGCACATTTCACGACTGACTTCGAAGTGCCGCATTTGTTTAGCACGTCAGCTTCGGTTAGACATGCTTGTAATTTGACCGGCGAATACTAAAGAAAGTGTCACTCGGGGTGCTAACTCGTATTCACTCTACCTACATATAATCATTTGTCAGTGATGTGAATTTCATATAATATATGTTGTTTGATATGAATCGACTTTATTTTGTGTCAGGATTAGGCGAAGCTATACGTTTATACAAAAATAGTCA
Organism: Rhipicephalus microplus; assembly: GCF_043290135.1. Taxonomy (NCBI): domain Eukaryota; kingdom Metazoa; phylum Arthropoda; class Arachnida; order Ixodida; family Ixodidae; genus Rhipicephalus; species Rhipicephalus microplus. The sequence goes on along the minus strand of NC_134707.1, from coordinate 105,744,783 downwards.
AATGTAATAGAAATGTAGCGACACGTTCCAATATTCGAATTGCAACTGTCACGAGTTCTTCTCGCATTACAGAAGCTTCTAACGGGAACTAGTTCCAAAATTAGAAAGGAACGAGGAAGAAGCTTTTGTTCCTGTTGTAGAGGAATGTGTACAACACTCCAAAGCCAGGGCAATTTTTTTCTCGGTTCGTTTCTTGAGAAATTGTGATGCACTTTCTTGTGTATTCATGTTGCATTAGGATGTTTGTAAATTATTGATTTCATTACTCCCCTGACTTCTTGCAGGATGCCGTGGAACTCGTTATATTAAGCGATGCCACTCTCAGTGAAACGTATCCGGTATTTAGGTCTAACAGAAATCTGCGGTTTTACTTGGCGAAACGAGGAGATTATCATTAGGCAATTCACAGCAGAAAGTTCCGTAATATCTACCGCTCGTTGTTCTTTGACGTGCTCTGAGGTTGCCCACTACATGTACCTCTAGCTTTAACCTTCATGCAACTCTGGAGGACGTTACTGAACCGCGAATTTCGGGTCAGTGGCCGCACACTGTAATCACTATGCCTCCACGGCGACAAATTACGTTTTAGATACCCAGTGGGTGATCTTAGATTTCACAAAGTTAAAGATCTTGCACATCTGTTTAAATGTTTCAAGAAAATTTATCCAGCAGCATTAAGGCTGTTATTGACGTTGAATGGTCGAAACATCGGCGTCACTTACGGGCAAACGATAATGGCTATTTTACGCGAGTGCCATCAATTAACAACTCTTTAGGGCTGCAGCACCCCGAGACAACACATTGTGCCTGTGTCACCGTCATCTACAGCACATCGACCGGAAGTGCATTCTGAACAAACCAAAACATCTATGAAAAACAAAATAGGTTAACAGAACCTGAATAAACAAAAAACTGGCCACAATGCAGTAATAACATCTAAGTTTAACCACCCGTCAATCAAAGCACTTGACAGAACAAAACGTTAAAAAATGCAATGTAGAAGACCAAGATTCACACTCCGATGCACACTGTCTTTCTCCATCATCGACATTCACTCTATAGATACACTCACAGAATTTGAGGGGGTACTGCAAGAGCAGAGGGACTGTGTTACTCTACCTAAAGTTTTTTAACTACGTAGGGCAGTGCGGCAGAGTTGGCAGCGGAACGTACTCGTTTGTTGAATGCAGTGTAAAAGAGACTGCCACCTCTCTGCTACTCAAGCGGAGTTCCCAATCTATGCAACTCTCGTGCCGATGAGGCGTGAATAGAATCTGGCACTCCGTCCTTGCTGCGGAGTACAGTCGAGCGCTTGCATGTTACCGCCGACGCCGCAAAGCAATACAACTCTCTCGTAACCTTACGCCTACATGCCTCACAAGTAAGTTTATTGCATCAAAGATAGTTTCAGTGATAATAAAACCATGCTTGTGTGATGATCAACGTTGTAGCCGAAGCGTCAACAGCAACCCCTTCGAAGCAAGGAACAGCGGCAACTTAAGCGTCGCCAAAAGTTACTTTACGGCACAAACGAATTGCTGCTAGCGTAAAGTAAGAGTCAGCTTATACAGTAAAAAAAAGATAATGTTAAATGTTTCACAGCGGGTTTCAAGCTCACTACCTACGCATGACGAGGCGGGTACTCTACCACTACGACGCGTTGTGCCATGCCTCCTGCTGTGTAAAAAAATGGTTAAAAGAAAACACGCCGTTCCGCTTCTAGGGTGTTAATTTGGGAACATGCGCAATTTTAGTTTCTAACTGAGCCTTGCATCTTCATGATATGGGAAATACTGGCGTCCATGCATTACATGCCACTAATGCCAAGACGCCAAGTTTCTTGGAATTCACAAGACAGACAAGAAGATATAGAAAAATAACCGAGAACCTGGGTAGATGATTGACTGCCCATTGCAATAGCCGTCGCTCACTTTTTGTGCTGGTTGACGTGCACCGAAGTTTTATATCGACTGTAATGCTCGATAAGTACGCGCGTTGTTGATTGAATTAGAAGTGATTTCGTGCGCAAGCGACGATATGCTATAGGGCAACGGTCGTGTTAGAGTGTACTGATTAGAGTAAACCGATAGCTGGAACTACATAGCCGATAGCTAAAAAACCGAATTGAATGTGTACGAATCTGTCTGATTAAGTTGCTTTATGAACGCACACCGAATGACAAGCCTATGTTTCCACGTATGAACCACCGAAGTGCCGACGAGTGCGCCCGGCGGCTGTCGGTGGTGGCCTGTGTGCGCTGCGCCGCAGGCTGAAAGCGCGTGGCATCGATGCTCATAGCTCCATGTGTGCACTCCGTACGCAATAAAGAATGGTTCATTCAAGTTAACCTATGGCAAGGGTCTACTGTACAGTCATTCTTACTCCTAGGCATATGAGATTATTAAACCCACAAGCACCTATGTCATGCATGACGAACTCGGCCGGTAAGCTAGGCCTAAATTCGCTGGGAGTTGTGCGGGTCGCATTTACTTGGACCGATTTCGGTGCAGGTGGCTCGAGAAGGTTGACGTTTGAGCAATCCGCAAGCCTCTAATTGTTGTATTAAAGTGTAGATGAGGTGAACCAACTATCATCATCATCTTCTTCTTCATCATAATCATCATCAGCCTGACTACGTCCACTGCAGGACAAAGGCCTCTCCCATGTTCCGCCAGTTAACCCGGTCCTGTGCTTGCTGCTGCCAATTTATACCCGCAAACTCCCTAATCTCATCTGCACACCTAACATTCTGTCTCCCTCTAACCCACTTGCCTTCTCTGGGAATGACCAGCGGTTATCCTGTCTACGCGCTACATGACCGGTCCATGTCTATTTCCTCTTCTTGATTTCAACTATGATATCCTTCACCCCCGTCTGTTCCCCGTCTGAAGCAACTATAAGGATTGCCAGACATGCGTTTGAGTTGTGGTTTTCTGAACCAGCGCTGTTTTTCTGGCGTACAAGTACACACCGCGGCATCGCAAGTCGGATCGAACGCTAGATCGTAACGTTCGTAGAATATTTTTCGGCTAGAACTGCTGACAGATCGCCCAAACTGTGTTTGTAAGCGCCCAAGTACAACTCTCAGGCTTGGGCCAAGTGGCTTCACTGCATTTAGAGCCGATATGACAGAATACCAGCTGACAATTAGATTTTAGTATTGAAAACAAGGATTTTTTTATAAATACACTGTTTTAAATAATGAGCAATTTGGCTTCCAAAAAAACAAGTTTGCAGAGCTTGCATTACTTCAAATAAAAGATCACATAATAGAGAATTTTGAGAAAAAGTTATATACAGTTGGGCTATTTATAGATCTGCGTAAAGCGTATGATACTGTATGTCATGACATCCTCTTGCATAAATTAAGCTGATGTGGTATACGAGGAATTGCACACGATCTATACAAAAGCTATTTAGCGAATCGATACCAATTTGTGAGCATCAATAACGTGCACTCGGACTACGTCATGGTCGAGAAAAGAATGCCGCAAGGATCCATTCTGGGTCCCCTCCTAGTTATAATTTATATCAATATTCTTTGCCCTATTTAAGATTTCCCCAAACTAGTAATGTACGCGGACGACACAAATATTTTTTTTGAGGGTTCTTCACTTGTTGACCTTGAAGAGAACGTGAATGTTTTTTTAATCGGGTTAAAACTTAATAAGTTGTGCTAAACGCAAATATGACCATGTACATGCTGTTTGCCCCCGTGAATAAACCAAGAAATTTTAATATGACTATTACCTTCCAGAGCCACATATTAAAACAAGTTAACAGCCAGAAGTCCCTAGGTGTCTGGTTTCAAGAAGACCTATCTTGTTATGAGCATATAGCAAAGTTAAAGTGAAAACTGAGTAAAAGTATTGGCTGCTTATACCGGTGATATTCTTTCATACCACTGTGGCTAAAAACATCATTTATTATACTCTCTTCTACTCACACCTCTTTCGCTGCGCGCTTGTGTGGGGGACTACAACACTAACTATTCTAAATTGGTTATTCTACAAAAGAGGGTTCTGAGAATCTTCGACGATTTTCGTGGCCCTATACGTGACTTGCGGACAGAACCGCTATTTTAGAAATATCGCATGCTCAAAGGAAGCCAGATTTACTATTTAAAGTTATTCCAGTACATAAAACGCAATATACTCTATCATTCGCTGGATTCACGTGGTTCTCTGTACGATTTTCGTACTTACGCTAGAAGGACTCCAAAGACTCGAACGATCTACGGATGACAACACTCATCTTTTCAGATACCCGCGTTTTTAAACAAAATCGACCACCTCCTAGATATGAATTGTACAGTTTTTAAGCATACAATTAGGATGGTACTGATTGAAAACCACAATGATGTTCCTTGACTATCGTTCTATTTGTCCTCTTTGCCTAAGAAGTATCTAATGCTTTTCATGTGTGTGTGTTCTTTTTCCTATGCTTCCCTGTGTATATTGTTATTTTCGTATCTCTTGCAATGGCGATGAGAAATCGCAACTTATATCCATTGGTATTTAAAACATTACGATGGTTATGTATGTACTCGTTTAGTAGAAATAACATTTTATTATTGTTGTATGTGTTACAGTATTTGCACATGTACCTTTTGTATTTTTGTACATTTCTGTATTTTTTCTGTATCCTGCAAAATTCTTATGACAGCCTGTCTGCCTCACTGTATTTGGAGCAAAGACCCTTAGTCAGGCTTTCAGCATTTTGCCTTCGCTTCATTTTTTTGTACTGGCACAGAAAGAAACAAATAAAAAAAGAAAACGGCGCAGTATTTTATGCAGTTTTATGATAGAAGGTCGATGTGCCAACAAGGTGCCGAACGATCACTAGATAGTTATCCATGCTAGATGTATATTTGCACTTCAAAAGGTGTAGTAAAATGTAGCGCCACTTGCACTAGAAGGAGCTATACATCATGAGTATGAATACCAGTTGCTGTTTGAATGCTTTTCCGTAGCGCAAAAGGTATATGTTCAGTGTCGTTTGCTGTGTTGCGTACTATTATAACGCGTATGCCGATGCCAGTTGTGCACATCTGACGTAAGCCTAAAGCAATCTATGCAGTTCACTGCCTTTAAAAAATGTTCATCATAGTTTTTATTTTTGAGACGTTAGTTCTAGCGCAGCAGAAGTGATTATACTGTTACGGGGAGAAGGCGTCTGAAAAATGCCTTTACTTTCGGTAAACAGGCAGGCATACAATATGGAGCCCGGTCTGCACGAGCTCGCCCTAAACATCGTCCTCTTTTCTACAATGTTCATTTGTGGCGCCCCGTAGCATCACCCCCGGCGGCGAAGGCACCGTCTCGGTGCCTGGTTGGTCTGAGTAATATCGTTTCAGGCGAGTGACGTGAACAACGTCAGAACACGATCGCGCGCTGGTGGCGTTAAGAGGTTCAATTTCATATGTCACGTCGGTGACTTGGCGCACCACACGGTACGGACCCGAGTACGGTGAAGTCAGTTTTTCGCACAGGCCAACTCGCCGCGACGGCGTCCAGAGAAGGACTGTGTCACCTTGACTGAAGTGGACATCACGATGGCACGCGTTGTAGACCTGTCGTTGTCGTTCCTGGGAATCGCTCAGACGCTGGCGAGCAATCTCACGTGCCTCTGGGGCTCTAGAAATCACATCGCGGGCATATTCTGACGTGTGGCCAACGGCAGGAAGGAGCATGTCGAAAGGCAACGTAGGTTCTCGTCCGTACAGGAGGAAAAATGGCGAGAAACCTGCAGTGTCATGCCGAGACGTATTATAGGCAAATGTTACAAATGGAAGGGCGGTGTCCCAGTCACGATGGTCGGAAGAAACATACATGGCGAGCATGTCCGTGATGGTTCTATTCAGCCGCTCCGTGAGCCCGTTGGTTTGAGGATGATACGCCGTTGTGAACTTGTGCTTTGTAGCGCAAGAGTGCAATATGTCTTGGATAACTTGTGATAAAAAGTAGCGACCCCGATCGGTAAGCAGTTGCCGAGGAGCGCCGTGGTGTAATATGACGTCTTCTAGAAGAAAGTCAGCGACGTCGGTCGCACAACTGGTAGGAAGGGCCCGTGTGATGGCATACCGAGTGGTGTAATCCGTGGCGACTGCTATCCACTTGTTTCCGCTGGCCGATAAAGGAAACGGTCCTAGTAAGTCAACACCTATCCTATAAAATGGTTCGGATGGGATCTGAATGGGTTGAAGGTGTCCCGCTTTAAGTGTTGCTGGTTTTTTGCGGTGTTGACAGGATTTGCATGAGGCGACGTAACGGCAGACGGATCGGTATATATCGGGCCAAAACAAGCGACGTCGAACGCGGTCATAAGTTCTTGAATCTCCCAGGTGACCAGCTGTCGGAATATCATGCAGCTGTGCAAGGACAGTCTGACGCATATGTTGTGGTATGACCAACAGCAGCTCAGGTCCGTCAGGATGCATGCTGTAGCGATATAAGACGCCATCTCGGAGCAGGAACGTACGGAGAGACGGAGGAGTTGTGGGACCACTAAGCCGAAGGATTATATCTCTGAGGTGAGGATCACGGCGTTGCTGATCTCCGATGTTGCTAAACGCGGAAAGTGCCAAAACGCAAGTAGCGTCATCGCTCTCAGAAAGGTCTGCTGGGTCTACTGGATGACGCGACAAGCAATCAGCATCCTCATGGTGGCGACCTGATTTGTAGACAACCGTGTAGGAATATTCCTGTAGCCGTAGAGCCCACCGGCCGAGACGTCCACAAGGATCTTTTAAGGACGACAACCAGCATAAGGCGTGGTGATCAGTGACAACCGTGAACGGGCGTCCATACAAATACGGCCGAAATTTAGCCACTGCCCAGACGAGTGCGAGGCATTCGCGTTCTGTGATGGAGTAATTTCGCTCTGCTGGCGATAAAAGACGGCTAGCGTATGCAATAACGCGCTCGCAGCCATGCTGTCGTTGTGCCAAAACGGCTCCGATTCCGTGGCCGCTGGCGTCGGTACGCACTTCCGTTGGAGCGCATATATCAAAGTGGCCGAGAATCGGTGGCGTCGTAAGTCTACTCGTCAGTTCAACGAATGCTCTGGTTTGTTCAGGTCCCCACACAAAAGTCACATTTTTTTTAGTAGTTCCGTGAGTGGTCGTGCGACGTCAGCAAAATTCCGCACAAATCTACGAAAGTAAGAACAAAGGCCCACAAAGCTTCGAACATCGTTCGCAGAGGTCGGCACAGGGAAATCTTTGACGGCACGGATTTTCTCAGGATCGGGACGAACACCAGAAGAATCGACAAGGTGTCCAAGGACAGTGAGCTGCCGGCGGCCGAAGTGACATTTGGACGAGTTTAGTTGGAGCCCTGCTTTGCGGAAAACCGAAAGAATTGTTGAGAGACGCTCGAGGTGAGTTTCGAAAGTTGGCGAAAAAACAATGACGTCATCAATGTAACATAAGCAGATTGACCACTTGAAACCGTGAAGAAGAGCGTCCATCATTCGTTCGAATGTAGCTGGGGCATTGCATAACCCGAACGGCATTACTTTGAACTGATAGAGCCCGTCGGGAGTTATAAATGCCGTCTTTTCACGGTCCAGATCATCAACTGATATCTGCCAGTACCCGGAACGGAGGTCGATGGAAGAGAAATAATTTGCTCCACTAAGGCAGTCTAGAGCGTCGTCTATCCGCGGCAGAGGATACACGTCTTTTTTTGTAACCTTGTTAAGATTTCTGTAGTCGACACAGAAGCGCCAGCTGTTATCCTTCTTTCTCACAAGCACAACGGGCGAAGCCCAAGGACTTGAAGAAGGTTCAATGATGTCTCGGGCAAGCATCTTGTCGACTTCTTGCTGGATCACGTGGCGCTCGGTGGAGGAAACTCGATAGGGTCGCCGGTGTACTGGATTTGCGTCACCGGTGTTGATCCGATGCTTTACGACGGTCGTTTGACCTAGGGGTCGGTCGCAGAAATCAAAGACGTCTTGATACGACGCAAGAAGGCCACGAAGCGCAGACACATGCTCTGCCGGGAGATCAGAGGCAATCATTCCAGTTATGCAGTCTAGTGTACTACGCGACTGAATACTTGCAGATGACAGTGTATCCTCTGTTAGGGCCGATATGTGGTAGTCGCCGGCCGGGGCAAGTGTTGCAAGGGATATTCCTCGTGGCAGCACTTCAGGGCAAAGTCCAAAGTTTACAATAGGGAGACATGCCACGTTGTTCTTCATTGTGATGATGGTGTGGGGGAACGTAACATTGAGCGAACAGAGTACTGTAGGATTAGGCGAAATGACATAATCGCCGTCAGCCACAGGTGGATCAGAAGAGACGTCGATATACGTCACAGCTCGACAAGATAGGCGAACAAAGTCGGCGGAGCATAGCTTTGGCAGCGCAGGATCAGGAGGGTCAACGGCGTGTGGTAGGACAAGCTGAACAACACCAGCAGAACAGTCAATTAGGGCGGAATGCTCCGACAGAAAATCGAGTCCCAGTATGATGTCATGTGGGCAGTGGTCCAGTACGTAAAACAGAACAGTGGTATGACGTCCAGCAACAGTGACACGGGCGGCACACATCCCGGTGACCGCTGGTGTTGCACCATCAGCTACTCGGACAAGAGTGATCGGAGCAGGAGTGAGCACTTTCTTGAGTCGAGCACAAAGGTTGGAGTTCATGACTGATATGTGAGCGCCGGTGTCAATGAGTGCTGCCACAGAAGTACCGTCAACATTTACTTTAATCAAGTTGTTGTGTCCGGGTATCAATTGTAGAGGAATTTTGGGTCGGGTCGTCGAAGCAGGCTCACCTCTAGGAGCTGCGCCCGTCAGTTTTCCGAGGACTGGTGGTAGGAGGGTGAGGGGGAGCGACGTCGGTTAGTTGAGCGGGACATGCGTCCAGAGGGCGACGGGGAGCGGCTTGGTCGGGCGGGCCTGGATGGCGAAGCATCATCTTGTGCCGTGTAGATCGGCAGCCGAGAGCCAGAAGGGGGGCGTCGGGTGTTGGCATAATGCGACCATGGCTGCCAACCCCAGGAAGTGCGGCAATGACGTGAAATATGGCCCACTCGTCCAGAGTTGAAGCAGATCGGCCTGTCATCGGAAGTTCGCCATTCTACCGGGTTCCGGTAACGTGGGCGGTTGTTCAGTCCGCGGGACATATTAGGTGTACTGGGCAATCGGTAGTCAGGTCGGTTAACGGGGCATAGCGTCTGAAGTCCGGCGTTGGCCAGTTCCTGGCGTACGACACTCTTGATTAAAGAAATCGTGGCGCGAGAATCGTCAGGGGCCTCGACTTGGTCAGACAGGGGAGATGCTGCCTCGATTTCGTGGCGCACAATGCGCTCGATATTGTCGGAAGCAGCAGGGGCTGGTGCCAAACGGGCGTCCTCGCAGGTTGATGTTGCAGCCGTGTTGGGAAGACGTGAAAAGTGTGGAGTGATACGGCGACTTTTCGCGTCTTCGAAGCGCGGCATTCTTTGATAACGTCGTCTACGGTCGATGAGTTGCGAAATACGAGGAGATTAAAGGCGTCATCGGCGATTCCTTTGAGGATGTGCGCGACCTTTTCAGATTCCGGCATCTTGTCATCAACCTTCCGGCAGAGTGCGAGCACATGCTGTATGTATGTGACGTATGACTCGGTGCCGGACTGGAGTCGGGATGCTAGTTCTTTTTGCGCAGCACGACGACGCCCGATGGGCTTGCCGAAGAGATCGATGAGTTTCTGCTTACAGATGTCCCAACTCGTGCTATCTTCCTCGTGGTTGGAAAACCAAACTTTAGCTGTACCGTCAAGGTAGAGAATAATATTGGCCAACATGAGCGTCGGATCCCAGTTGTAAAGAGCGCTCACCCTTTCGTACAGCTGAAGCCATTCCTCCACGTCGGTACTGTCACTGCCCGAAAATGTGCCTGGGTCACGCGGTTGAGTCAGGACGACGGTGCGGTTAGTTGCAGCTGGATGCGGTGCTGTTGGTTGCTGCGTGGTTGGACGAAGCACGGTTGGGGTAGTCTCCGAAGAATCCTCGTGTGCGTCTTGATCAGGCATCGCACAGGCAGCCAAGGAACGTCCGCTGCGTAGAATCGTCGTGGTGTTGACTGTGGAAAGACCCGCACTCTCCACCAAAATGTTACGGGGAGAAGGCGTCTGAAAAATGCCTTTACTTTCGGTAAACAGGCAGGCATACAATATGGAGCCCGGTCTGCACGAGCTCGCCCTAAACATCGTCCTCTTTTCTACAATGTTCATTTGTGGCGCCCCGTAGCAATACTCTTGGAGGGAGTTGATGCACTCTAGCCCTATCAGATAGTGAAACTCTGTGAGAGTAGCGCAACTACCGTGGAGAGTGTGTGAACTCTACTTCAGAAACGTGGCTGCACTCTGGCGAGGGAGCTTGTTCACTCTCGTTCAGCCAGAGTACTACCACTCTGTCGAGAGAGTGTGCGCACTCTGTGCAGAAGAGAGTTCCTTGCACTCCTGAAAAGAGAGTGAAATATGGGACAAGCCTCTACTCCCTCAAAGAGAGTTGCCAGCACTCTCTTGGGGCTGTGAGTGTACGCGTGTTTTTTTGCTAAGCATCACACCCTGGCATCACAGTTTCAAGTCAGTTACGAATACTTCGCCTTAATTGCTCTCATTTGGCAATTTGTGTGCTTGCTAATGAAGTTGAAAGAAATGTATTTGATCTCGATTCAGTCAGCAAACACCTTGTACATGCATAGAATGAACGATTTTCTTTAAACAGTGGACATGTACGCGAGCATTTTGAGATGAATTGTAAGGCCAGCGGTTATCGATTCGCACCCATAAGGCTATTTCATTAAAAGAACGGTGTCTTTCAACCCACCTATATCATTTTTTGTTAATAATATGGCAGCTACAACCAGTGCGTTTGAAATTTTCCGAAGAGGAGAGTCGTTAACTTGCATATATGCAGAGGTGACTTACCTGGAGAACAAGCGTGTGTTTTTTCTTCAGCCGAGGAACTAACAGTATTGCGTGCATTTCGACGACATGTTCCCTTAGTAGAGTACCTAGTACTCAAAATAGTTACCCAAGTTTTGTTGGATTTTGGGACGGCTTACTGCTCTCCCATAGCTGAGTACCAAGTAGTCGAAATCGTTACGCATTTTTTTTAAACACTTTCTCGTTGAGGTTTTTTTACGTGCCCTAAATGAAGAGATAGCTCACTGCTCTCCCATAGTGAAGTACGAAAAACTCGAAATCGTTAAACACTTTCTCTAAGCGCAAATTCATGAGGACTCAATGTACAAGCAGATTTTGTAGCCAACGACAGTAAAAAAATAAAAACTTCGAGACATTAGAAGAAATGTAAAAATTATGTGGTCGCCAGGGCACAATGGCACGGACGGGCCAAACGCAGCCGTTCATGCAGTGGCCGCAAAGTTGTGTGGGTTGGACCACATATACCATTCCCCACGCTGCATGCAGTTCCACACGCCTTCCAGAATACCAAAACGCCCTTCTTAAGATATGGTCAGCAGACTCTTCTAGTAGAGCACTGGGACATTACTTTCGCGCTAAAACGATATCAGACTACAGAACTAGACTGTTGGAAGCTGCATACGTATATGCTAAACTACAAAGGTAGATTTACGTGTGAACATTAAACTTTTCGACCAAGATGTTTTATGAACTGTGCATAAACACCACGGATACTAGAAAAATGGCAGCAAGCTAACCGATCTTCCAGTGAACACACTTCTACGTGATGCGCATACAATCAGACGCTGTGCGGAGCAGATATGGAACACTTGATTTCAATATGCATATCATTATCAAAATGCAGACGGCGCAGTCGAAATCGCCCCGCCGCGGTGGTCTAGTGGCTAAGGTACTCGGCTGCTGACCCGCCAATCGCAGGATCGAATCCCGGCTGCGGCGGCTGCAATTCCGATGGAGGCGGAAATGTTGTAGGCCCGTGTGCTCAGATTTGGGTGCACGTTAAGAAACCCCAGGTGGTCGAAATTTCCGGAGTCCTCTACTACGGCGTCTCTCATAATATTATGGTGGTTTTGGGACGTTAAACCACACAAATAAATCAATCAATCATTCAACATCTGCTGGAAGCCGACTTGACCACCCTATAGAATTTAATAAAGTCAGACTATGAAGCACTGAAAGCTCTTGCAATATACGGTATTCAAGGAGGTCTTTTTCGAGTGATGTATGAGAGGTCACCTGAACCTTGCGAAGCTATGGCGTGAAGGTGCTTCTCGCGACTTATGCCTCTTACCACTTGTGTATTTCATCTTCTATAGCGGTTAAGATTTGTCCTTTTCTTCAACGCATGTCACATTCATTCATTATGAACTGCAATACAAGTAACTAATCATCACTGCGAAATTTCTAAAAAAATTCAGTTTGAACCGGAGCTACGGCAAGGCGTGTCATTGGGTGCCATCAATTTTTTTTCATTTCACTTTTTTATTCCACTAAACGGAACAATACTTTCTCATCGGTCTTTCCCTTGCTTGAATATATTTATTTCAGAGATTTACCTGGTAAACATCAATTTTCGGGGTTGTTTGATCTGGCTATTGTTGCGCAAGCTGATTTTCATGTTACAGTTGCTAAAATTGCCGAAATGCCACAGTGATAGCGGTGTAAAAAAAAAGCCGAAAAAAACTTTGCCAGATTTTCGTGGAAATGTCCTTCAAGCTAACACGGCACAACAAAGCATTACTAATATCAAAACATAAACTCTGTAATCTAACGCCTATGTCCCCACTGACCATATTCTCAGGAATGCCCCGACATTTCTATAGAAGCGATTGCAGCTAAGCATATGGGGCTAAAATTCATTGCGTTGGGACTCTCAGCGTCACGTGGAGTGGTGAGTGAGAATTTATTAGAAGGCAGAGAGGTCAGCCTGGGCTAGTTCGCTCTAGCCGGCTACTCTACACAGGGTATAAGGAAAGGGGGAAGAAAAGAGGGATGAAAGGTGATGATGGGAACCAGAAGTGGTGGTGCGTATGTACAGTACACTCTTAGAAAAAAGGTGGTAGTATTTGCTAACTTTGGTACACCTTCGGTGCTTCTTCAAGACTATGAACCGAGAGAGACTTAAAGATATCACCCCTCTTCGTATCTTTCAGAACATCGCCCTCAACGAATTCACGTAAATATAAAGCAGGTCGTAAAATGGCCAAAATGGCCCAAAGTAGCAACTAACAACAATTTTGCCTGTAGGTATTTTTTTAATTAGCACACACTACTATGAAAGAAAAAATATAACGTGATGAGCGCCTTTACTAACTGCGAATAACTTCCCGAAATGCGTTCTACCACCAAGGCACCTCAACTGCACTGCAAAATGTGCTTGCTCCACCCGGAAGAAAACCAGCGTCTTTGGAAGCAGTATGAACATAGCAAAAGTATTTGCGTATTCTACACAGCGGTACTTGTAGCAAAAGAAGAAAAATTATAAGTTTTCTTCACGGGAACTCTGATGGGATGCCAAGCAGCACGGCGTTGACCCCGTTGAAACGGGCATCGACGCGTGTGCTGGAAAAACGGTTTGAAGCAAAACTGGGTGTAGCGTTTACTAGACTAAACGTTTGTTTGAAACGCAAACACACGGGAGGCGTGTTGGGTATCGTGTACTTTTCAAATCACATAACTAGGCAGAAAGAGTGTTCCCATTCGACGTGCGGATGAGCGATGCGGATGGCGAATAGGGCGAAGCGAGAGATAAGTGTGTTGAGAGCTGGCGGAAGAACCAGCAGCTCCTCCGGGTGAGGGGGAGAGTGAGGTCCACGCGCAGAGGAGACTAGGCCTACTTGGCATCGTTCCAGCAACTGCGGCGAGGGGAGCGTGGTGCGGTGCGGTGCGTTGGCACGGCGATACGGATGGACAGCGTTACACAGGCTTGTCAAAGAACTGATTCGCATCAAAAAGAACGGGTGAGTTCCAAGGAGAGACGCAGGGGGCGCCGACCAGTGCGGACGCGAGAAGATCGGCTCCCGTTTCTGTTAATGTTTTCGTTAGGATTTTTGTGGTGCCTGTGCTCGAGCTGCGTTTCATTCGACGCAGTTTCTTCTGAGGATCACGTCGATAACAGACTTTTTTCGGTGAGTGGTCTTTTTGCCGAATTATTGGAACTTTTCTTGTGGAACGCGCCGCGGCTCGGCTAACCCTACCGGGCTCAGCCTAGCGTCGACGGCGAGGGGCGGGAGAAAAGGGGCAACATGCCCGAAGTAGAGATGGTGGAAGGAGAGGAAATCTCTCACGAAGAAGCCAATCGCCCGGGTTGGACGACAGCGCTGGGCAGGAACAAGAAAGCTCGTGTAGAAACGCCAGTTTCCGCGGGCAAGGCATCACATGTGGGCTCGAAGGTAGGCCGCCGCACGGCAGCCCCGCAAGGGGCAATGAAGCGCCTTGCAGCTGCATCGAAGCTCCCCCGGCTGCCGAGGGACCACATACGAATTATCGTCAGGCCGAGGGACGGACTTGACGTCAGAAAAGTAAGCCAAATTAGGCTCGCACAGGCTATTGCCATGGCGGCTGCTCTTGCCCCGGCAGAGACTGAAGGGGACATCGTTTGCCCAAACATCGCCCAGAACATTCTCGTAGTTTCCACACCGGAACAAAAGAACGCAAACGCCTACGCCGCGATCCAACAGATTCGGATAAGCGAAGGAATGTACCATGTGGCGGCATATGTCGCGGCCCCCGATAACACCTGTAAAGGAGTCATACGAGGAGTGGACACTGACATCAGCGAGGCCCAGCTCCAAACGATGATCGTCAACCAGCGAAATCCGAAGGCCCTAGAAGCCAAAAGGATCAAGAACACCACCACTGTGGTAATGCTTTTGGACGGCATGAAGGTACCAAACTATGTCATATGCGGCGTCAGCATGCGGCGCTGCACACTCTACAAGCGCCAAACCGACGTGTGCTACGCGTGTGGAGGACTTGGTCACAGGGCCGATGTTTGCCCGAACCCCAACAAGAGGGTGTGCAGGGGCTGTGGGCTCGTGTCTCCACCCGACGATCACCAGTGCTCGCCGAAATGTGCCCTTTGCGGAGGCCCACATCCGACGGCGGACAGAACGTGCAAAGAACGCTTTCAAGTTCCTTACGTCGTGCGACGGAGAAGACGACGGCGCCGAAAGCGCGTCAAAAAGTTTCAGCAACAGCTGGCCGAAGAGGACCGGTCAAGGTATTCCAGCGTGGCAAGTGCTCCCAGGCAGGGGCGTTCCGTCACGCCGGCTGGCCGCCAGCGCGACCGCTCCAGGGGCCGCGCTCGCACCAAAGGGTGCTCTTGCTCCCGGGCACGAATCCAGGAAGTACCTACCTGGGCGGATCGAGCCAAGCCGAAGCCAGTGGCGCCGCCACCAGAGGTAACGCAGGTACCATTGCCAGAGCATAGGGAAGACCCCAGGGTAGCTAAGTTGATTCAAGAGAATGCTTGCCTTAAGGCAGAGATTCAACAGCTGAGGGCTGACCTTGAGTCGTTCCGCAAACATTACTCCTCGCAGGGTGAGAGACAACAGATTCCCCCACCAGGGAACGTGCAGGCGCGCTCGGGAAAACGTAGGGCCTCACCCCCCCAAGGGGAGTGGGATGCTATGGAGACAGAATCCAACAGCAAGGCTCTGGAAAGCATGCAGCAATCGATTAAACAACTGGCTGATAGCATGACTACCCTACCGAAAAGGGTGTCGTCTCTTGAAGGTACACAGGCAGCGCTAGCTACGGGTAGCTCGCCTCCGAAAGGCCCGAACAGGGCACAGTCGCCTGCAGGCGCGGTAACAGTCAACCCGACAGGAGATTGGCTGTCTCAGAACAGTAATTATGGCGGACAACACTAATGAACTGGTCGTGTGGCAGTGGAACTGTGCCAGCTTCAAAAGGCGCACGGCTCCACTGCTGCACTTTATTGCTTCTCAGGCGGTCAAAGCGCACGTAATTATGTTACAGGAAACTCTCGGTGATGCGCTAACTTTCCCGGGCTATCGAGTCGTCTCGGTGCGCGAGCAAGGGAAGCGCGGTTTGGCAACCTTGGTCGCAAAAAAGTGCTCCTTTCATGAACACAAACTACAGCTTGGCAACAGCAAGGCTGAGGTCATTATCCTCGAAATAATCCCCAACAGCTGGCTCAAGAACAGCGTATTCCTCCTGAATGTGTACAGCTCGCCGTCGGACAAGCGGCAGGGGTTCGCTTCCATCATGGCAAAAGTGGTGGCTCTGGCCAGGGGCGCCTCCATCGTGGTAGCGGGAAACTTTAATGCTCCGCACGACGCTTGGGGATACGCCAGGCAGTCCCCCAAATGTAACAACCTCCTAAAGGCCGTATCTAGCTGTTCTCTTCAATTGATTACGGACCCGCTATACCCGACAAGAATTGGCACATCGGTGGTCCGAGACACAACTCCAGACTTTGCGTTCGTCAAGAACGTCGCCGGAACAGGGTGGCAAAATTTGCAAGAAAATCTAGATAGCGACCACTTCATAGTGGCTATTACCCTAGCAGTCAATGCAGCTCCCCCCCGGGAATTTAAAGTAACGGAACAGGATGCCTTTCGTAAATTGCGGAAGGAGGACCAGGATGAATACGACAGCTTAGACAGCCTCTTTGCAAGGCTCAAGGAGGATGTTAATGCTGCGACCAAGGTTGTCAAAACGAACCTGAGGGTTGATCGGATGGATGCACGCCTCGCGCACCTCTTAGAGGCTAAGAATTCCATCCTGTCCCGGTGGAGGACGCAAAGGCTTAATCGCCGACTTCGGAAGAAAATTGCGCAACTCAATCGCGAGATCGAAGCCTACTCTATTGAACTCTCCAAACAGCAGTGGAATGAAGTATGTTCTTCGGTTGACGGACAGATGAGAGTGGGGGCCAAATGGAACCTCCTCAAACAATTACTTGATGAGTCACAGTCGAAGGGAAATCAGCGATTGGCTATCGACAGAATCGTTCCCAACCAAAAAGTGAAGGGAGTGTCCAAAAAGGCCCTCCTGAAGAGGTTAGCGGATAGCTATCTTCCGCTGGGCCCTTCCGGCGATGCGGACTATCCGCATTACAGGGGTGGAATGGTGGCGGAGCTGGACGCACCTTTCACTGAACCAGAAATCTGTAAGGTCCTCCACGAGCTCAACGGACGCTCTGCACCGGGCCCGGATGGAATCTCAAATAAGCTCTTACGTAACTTGGATGGCAAATCCATCGAGAAACTTACCGAGGAAGTCAACAAGATCTGGGAGACGGGGCACGTCCCCGAATCCTGGAAGACAGCTTCGGTAGCGCTCATCCCAAAGCGAGGCAAACCTCTGGCTTTGGAGAACATGCGACCCATCTCGCTTACGTCCTGCGTAGGCAAGGTGGCCGAACATGCTATTCACCATCGGGTATCCGAGTACATAGAAAGCAGAGAGCTATTTCCACACAATATAGTAGGATTCAGACCTGCACTATCCACACAGGACGTGATGCTCCTTATCAAAAGACAAATCATTGACAACAACACCAGGGATACTTGAGGCATACTAGCTCAAGATCTAGCCAAAGCTTTTGATAATATCTCGCACAAGTTTGTGCTTGAGGTAATTTCGGTTATGGGTCTAGGACAACGGTTCCACGCATACGTTAGGTCTCTTCTCAGGGATCGCAGGGCTACCATTAGGATCGGTCAAATCCAATCCACGGAATTTACCTTGGGAGCGAGAGGCTCCCCACAGGGGGCAGTTATCTCTCCTCTACTCTTCAATATTGCCATGAAGGGCCTCTCGGAGCGACTCGCTACGGTGCGCGGGGTTAACCATGCTCTCTACGCGGACGATATCACCGTGTGGTACATGGGAGGGTCCGACGCCGGGGACGAGCAGGCGCTTCAAGAGGCATTAGATATCACGGAGAACTTTCTAGTCGGTTCGGGCCTGAGCCTGTCATCGGCAAAGTCTGAGTTACTACTATACAGACCCACCCGACAAGGACTGAGGAACCTCGCTTCTTTAGAACAGATTCCCATAGCTTTATACACACGGGATGGGCAGAAAATACCCAGGGTGGACTCCATCAGGGTCCTCGGACTCCTGCTAGAGTCCAAGGGGGGCAACTCACGAACAATAGCCCGCATCACCTCCAAGACGGAGAACATGCTTAGGCTCATACTCAGGGTCTCGAACCGCAGGGGTGGGCTGAGCGAGAGCAATCTCCTTCGGCTCTATCATGCATTTTTCATGAGCCACATTAATTATGTCGCTTCGGCGTTGCGCTGGTCCAAAAAAGAAGAGGCAAAAATTGATACACTAATGCGCAAAAGCATAAAGCGAGTTCTAGGCTTGCCTATCCACACTAGCACCGAGAAGCTCCTACAATTGGGCATGCATAACTCCCTCTCGGAGGTGATCGGGGCCCAGCAGATGGCTCAGGTCGTGCGACTATCGTCCTCGAGAGCTGGTAGGCGCATCCTGGAATCCATAGGCTGCGGTCCTACGGCGACTAACCAGCGTAATGTAACACTACCACCCTCGATCAGAGGCACGTTTTCGGTAGCTCCACTTCCAAGAAATGTCCACCCACAATACAATGTAGGGTGCCGCATAGCTCGGGCCCGTTCCTTATTAAAATCAGTTGCAAACAGACCGCATCTCGCGACCTTTGTCGATGAAGCCTAGTACGGGCGTTCGGATTGCTTCGCAGTGGTCTCGGTCGATCATAGTGGCACACTCCTATGCTCTGCCTCGGTTAGAAAGGTTTCGGCAATGGTGGCTGAGCAAATCGCCATCGCCATAGCAATGAAGGACCCATCGCGTCCTAATGTCTTTACAGATTCGCGTTCCGCAGCTAGCGCTTTCGCCTCGGCTCGATCTCGCGTGAGGCAGCGCCATCCTCGGCTGTGAGGGGTTTCACACCATAACATCGTTCCCGGCCCACATGGGGGCCAACGTACATCCTGATGTCCCCAACGCCAATGAGTTTGCCCATGACCGTGCGCGAGGTATCGCTCACCGCGGCGGTCCCGGGGGATTCGCAGGTGGGGACGCCGGAAGATACAGGAACTCGCTACTCACTTTCCACGAGATCATGACTCATTATCATCTATCTCGGAGGGCTTTTCCACTTCCTCATCCTAAACTTACGCGACCGCAATCATCGGCCTACAGGATGCTCCAAACGGGGTCTTTCCCTTCGCGAGGCAGGTTCAGTCATTTTCCTCCCAACATCGAGCCGCATTGTCCGGACTGCGGAGAGGCGTATTGCTCATTACCTCATATGCTCTGGCAATGTCCTGCGTTACGTGACGCAGAGTTCAACAAAGAAGAGGACTGGGAGGAAGCCCTTAACAGCGGCGACCTCTTGCTTTAACTTCGGGCTGTCCAGAGGGCCTGCGAGAGGGCGGAGGGCCATGGTCTTCCGGTCCCTACGTGGGAGCGGCCCGCGACTGCTACGGATTCCCCCTAAACGGGGCCGTTACAACGCAGTTCCTCAGGACCTGAATAAAGTTCTTTGTCTGTCTGTCTGTCTGAGTTCCAAGTTAGAGTCACGCAATGAATGCTGTAACAGAACATTTGAATGTCACAATAAAGATGGTAATCGGCTCGAAGCTTACAGCATGTAATTCAGACACAAAGACGCACGAAAAGAACACACACAAGACGAGCTCGAACCAACAAATGAATGTCACAGACGCTTGCAGTGCGTTCCTCAAACGTGAATAAGGGTGCACGAAATGAATGCACAGCCATACGCATTATGAATGCAGCACTACATGCATACATATTAAAATATTTCTTGGTGATTGATCAGCGCACTTTGTCGACCACGCACAACCAACTGGCCTATGCTTTGACTTTTCCAGCTAGCAGCCCATTCCTTTCTCAAGCAGGGATGCTGCACCATTTGAAGTGGCATCTTGCTTCATGGGCTTTTTAACTTCAACGTAACCTTTGCAGTTAACTCATAAGCGGTATGCACAAACCACCCCCCTCACAAAATGAGAACACTCGCATGAAAGGCCATACCCTGTTGGGCAAAGTACGGGATGTAGAAATAGGAGACTTGTGCGCATCGCAACTCTGGCGGAAAACGTGCTCGGCGACGATCTTTAAAACGCCCCCGTGGCAGTCTGTCATGGGTGAGTACGAGAACATGCTGAAGTGCTGCTTTGCTGTGCCTCCTCCCAGTAGAAAACTGTGCATTTAAATGGCTCGTCGTTTGTACGCTGAGGGACGTGTACTCCTTGGAAAGGTAGCTGCGACGCGCTGCGGAGCGACGAGTCGCAGGTTCGAATCACTCGTCGTGCGCCATACTTCTTCTCAATATACTTCTGAATTGTTTTTTGTGGAGGTTGGCATATATATATATATATATATATATATATATATATATATATATATATATATATATATATATATATATATATATATATATATGCGTTGAAAAACAAAAAAACAACGGACGAACGTACGAAAATCTTATACTTCCTAAGTTTCGGCAGGAGGGCCTCCCTTCGTTCCCTGACGAAGCACTCGATATCCGCATAGGAAATTATTGAAATTATTGATATTCAGTATATATATATATATATATATAAAACGAAACATGTACAAAAGGATGATTGAGCGAAACTGCGTGGGCCCTTCGTTCTTAATATTTTACTGGAAAACTTACTTCCGCCAGTGTTGGAATTTTGTGTACTTCATCAACATATTTAAATGATTGCCTTCCGCTTGCGTTCTCCCTGATGATGGCGTCCATCCTAGTTTCGAGGGTGGTTCACTAATGGCTATGCATCTCCATAGACTGTGCTTTAGAACAACAAATGCTGTTTTTTTTCTTTTGAGAAGACACTGCTCCTTGCCTACAAATAGAGCCAACGTGCTGTTGGTATACTCTGCAAGCAATTTGCTCAATGCCTCAAATTTTCCAAGTCTCGGTGAGTTCCCGGCCATAAAATTGAGAATACCACAACAATTGCCACCAGCGCCATTTTGACCAGAAACTCAACTTTCATGGAACCAACCGACCCGCCACCTAAGCCTTCCGGCCCCCGCTCAAGGTGCAGCGAATATCAACCAGACCGT
This sequence comes from Rhipicephalus microplus, assembly GCF_043290135.1. Taxonomy (NCBI): domain Eukaryota; kingdom Metazoa; phylum Arthropoda; class Arachnida; order Ixodida; family Ixodidae; genus Rhipicephalus; species Rhipicephalus microplus. The sequence goes on along the minus strand of NC_134707.1, from coordinate 105,723,746 downwards.
GAAGCAGCTGGTTCCCGTCACTTGGTCCTCAACAAGCCCGCCTACTAATCAACCAGACTATTTGTGCGATTAGCGTCCACTAGGAGCCCGATTACGACCCAGAACTCCCCAACCAGTTGCGCAAAGCACCTCGCGGACCAGTACCCGTTAGCCTCGGCGACAGAAAAAAAGCAGCGACAACTTACTAGGAGAGCCTTCTGCCGAAAAAGCGAAAATGTCCAGTGCTTTTCTACAGGCACCTTCAACCATTTTGTAAGTGCCTATTTTAATTGGCGCGAATGATAACCTACCCGTCAGGGAGTCTGATTCTGGAACGGTAAATTGGTAAACGCCGTGGAAATTTTGAAATCAAGGTTTTTCTATATGGGACGAATATGAAGTTGTAAACTCACATGCTACGAACAGTGAGCGCGTGGGCGGTTCGTGTCCAATCGCGGTGGTTTACTGAGCATGCATTTGCACCGTAAGCAGGGGTAAGGAGCACAGAATCGCGTGGGACCGGCTAATAATTTGCGTGTTTCAACTTTCAGGACTGGCACGCACGACAGCAGCAGAATACGCGACCGCGTGATTGACTGAAGTGACCACTTGATTGAATGAAGTGATTGACTCCATATTCCACAATCCAGATTGACTCCATATTCCACAATCGATTCCCGTCCGATCTCAAAGACGGAAACCATTTTTTTTTTGTCAGACGTTGATGCCCTTGGGATAGCAGATCATTCGTGGCTCGTAAATACAGAAGGGCTTTTACTGTACACCAATATACCCCATCGTAATGGCATCGAGACAGTTATTCATACTTACAAAGAATCGTGCGATGAGAAATTTGTTGAAAATGACACATTACCTTCCCTATAGAAATTCGTCTTACAGCTTAACGATCATGAATATGATGGCTCTTACTATCTTCGAATAAGCGAAAGATTAATTGGCACTCGTATTGGACCTAATTACGGCAGTATTTTCAAGTGCCGCGTGGAAGATGACTTCAATAGAAACCAGGTGTTGAAGTCTCTTTGTCATAAGCGATTTATATAGTACATTTCATTATCTGGCCCCATGGCGAATGTTTATATTCATTATAAATGACTTCAACGCTGTTCACCAATCTATTTCGTTTTTTACGAATGAGTTGTGTTTAGAAAAAAAAAACGTATTCAACAACTTTTAATACATAGCCCCGCCGCGGTGGTCTAGTGGCTAAGGTACTCGATTGCTGACCCGCAGGTTGCGGGACCATATTCAAGCTGCGGCGGCTGCATTTCCGATGGAGGCGAAAATGCTGTAGGCCCGTGTGCTCAGGTCTGCGTGCCGTCAAGCACGCCAAGTGGTCGAACCTTCCGGAGCCCTCCACTAATGCGTCTCTTATAATCATACGGTGGTTTTGGGACGTTAAACCCCATATATCGATCACTCATCAATTTAGAGTACATGATACTCTAGTTTAGAGACATTTATTTTCACGAACAATGAACATCGGTTACAATCCAACAGAACATCATGACGGAACAAAACATCCACAAACACATCAAAAATGTTTACAAAAGATATATTGACATAAGTACACGGAAGAAACTTTCACAGACACACCAAAAATTGTTACAAAAAGATATGTTCACATATGTACATTACATGGTAAATGAAGAACACGGAAATATATATTTATTTATTTATTCATGTTACCCTACAGGCCCCAGAGGAGCATTGAGTAGGGGGGGTTACAGAAAAATCACAATACATAAAGCATAAAAAGAAATATATCGAAGAAAACAAAGAAAATTGTACAATAAAGCGGTACAAATAAAGCGGTATCATATATATATATATATAAATATATATATATATATATATATATATATATATATATATATATAGATATATATTAAATATTTACATGGTGTTTACAAGGTATTTGTGCGAGTGCTTAACAAATATCGACCTACCAAAACCAGGCAGGCCAGAGAACAAGCTTTACACGTCTCTCACAGACGAACACAAAGGGGAAAAACCAGTGTCGAAGGAATTCCTCCTCACCGAGAAAGAAGAGTTCTTCCGACAAAACCGACAGTAGTTCTTTGTACAGTCACTCCAAAATCGGGAATAAAGTGCGACGGCGACGACGTGCTGCAACCACCTGGCAGCGGTTGCGCCAAAGACAGTAGGCACCAGCAACAATGAGCAGGCAGGCGAAGCGGCCTCAAAAACAACGCCCAGAAGTAACAAAGCGATTTACTCCGAAGCCGCGAGCTCCAGCACGCGCGGTCCTCCAGAAACACGAGAAACGACGCAGAGTTTCAAAACATGCTTTTTTGTTTCCCACAGGGAGCAGCTTGGGCGTGTTGATGATTGCATCATTCTCCATCTTTCGAGGCGGTCAAGGGTAAGAAGAACACCCCACACCAGCCGACACGTGAAGCCCCGGAGGTGGCCAGATAGAAATGATGCCGTCAGCGCGCTCCAAGACACATGATTGTAGAGTGGGTGCGGCGTGCCGGAGGAACTAATGGAAACAACAAAGCAGCTGTTGTGTCAATGATAGGATTGTTCAACACATTTTCTTCAGGACAAGTCGACTGGATACGTCGAAAAAACGCGACAGCTGTTGCATAAATCGAAGGAAGTTTTACTGATTGTGGTCCCAGATTAAGGTGCACATTAGACATCAAATACCAAAGATGAATGCCTACAAAATAACATGCCAGATTTCGCGCGGTGGATTCCTCTCCTTGTACGACGCGCAACAGGAAGCGCCGGGCCAGTAGCCGGCAGCATATTGATACCGAAGGAAAAGCAAAGCCTTCCTTGAAACGCTGTTGTCCTAAGGCCGCACGAGAAACCAACTCATTGCCACCGGACCAAAAGAAGGAACACAAAGCAGACTGCAATAATCTCACGATTCGCAAAGACGACTGCTTCACGTGAGAAAGGTACGAAATGCGACTGCAGAACACAGTCTGCGCAAGGTACCTCCGCTCAAGAAGCGTCAAGTTGAAATCCCGCGCGTTGTCAAATTTTCGTTTTACTTCATCTAGGGCGTTTGACCAAACGGAGTCGCATATGCCTTGGTGGTTGTATAGAATTCCTAAAATGCGAAACGACGCAGCTGGCTGAAGGAGAGATGTGGAGCTAAGTCTGGAGTTCGGACAGCCGATAAACAAATACCGTGATTTAGAGAAGTTTAGCGTGGCATTTGAAATGTCACTGCACTGAAAGAATAAACGCAAGCAATGCGAAAGACATAGCCTGCGTTTGGAACCTGAACTTGGAAACGTTTAACGCTAGAACATTAACTAGTGAGGGAAGTCTAGCTGTACTATTCGAGGACCTAGATGGTGTTAAATGGAATATAATAGGGCTCAGTGAGGTTAGGAGGACAGATGAGGCCTATACGGTGCTACAGAATGAGCACGTCCTTTGCTCTCGGGGCTAGGCACACAGAAGAGAACTGGGAGTGTGGTTTCTAATTCACAGAAACATAGCTGGAAACATAGAGGAATACTATAGCATTAATGAAAGTGTGGTAGGTATCGTAATTAAACCAAATAAGAGATACAAGATGAAGGTGGTGCAGGCTTACGCGCCTACATCCAGCCATGATGGCGCTTCAGTTGAAAGCTTCTATGAAGACGTGGAATCGGCAATGAGTAAGGTAAAAACACAGTATACAATACTGATGGGAGACTTTATTGCAAAGGTAGGGAAGAAGCAGGCTGGAGACCAGGCAGTAGGAGATTATGGCATCGGTACTAGAAACGCCAGAGGAGAGCTACTAGTAGAATTCGCTGAACGAAATTATTTACGGATTTTGAATACCTTCTACCAAAAATGAGGAAAACGAAAGTGGGCATGGAGGAGCCCTAATGGCGAAAATAGTAAAGAAATAGGCTTTATAGTCAGTGCGCACCCAGGCATCGTGTAGGATGTGGATGTGCTTAACAAGGTACGATGAAGTGACCATATAATGGTGCGGTCTCGAATTAACCTAGACTTGAAAAAGAAACGACAGAAACTGATACGCAAGAAGCCACTCAATGCGATAGCGCTGGGACAGAAAGTACAGGAATTCAGAGTCTCACTTCAGAACAGGTACTCGGCTCTTTGTGAGGAAACCAACCTTAGCGTATATATAATGAATGATAATCTTACGAGTCTCATTACGGAGTGTGCAGTGGAAGTTGGAGGCAGGGTAGTTAGACAGGACACTGGCAAGCTTTCCCATAAAACAATGAATATCATTAAGAAGCGTCAAAGTATGAAAGTCTCAAGTAGAACAGACAAAATAGAACTGGCAGAGCTTTCGAAGTTGATTAATAGGCGTAAGGTATCCGACGTAAATGGTATAACATGAAGAGAATTGAACACGCTCTGAAAAACGAAGGAAGTGCCAAAGCAGCGAAGAGGAAACTTGGGATAGGCAAAAATCGGATGTATGCAATAAGCGACAAAGAAGGCAAAATAACTACCAATATGGATAGGATAGTTAAAATAGCGGAGGAGTTTTACAGAGATCTGTACAGTAGCCGGGACAACAACGACTTTAATACTATAATAACTAACAGTAACGCAAATGACATCCCACCAGTAATGATAGTAGAAGTCAGAAAAGCTTTGGAGAGCATGCAAAGAGGCAAAGCTGCTAGTGAGGATCAGGTAACATCAGATCTGCTGAATGAAGGAGGACAGATTGTGTTAGAAAAACTAGCCACCCTGTTTACGAGGTGTCTACTGACGGGAAGAGTACCAGATTCTTGGAAGAACGCTAACATCATCTTAATACATAAGAAAGGAGATGACAAGGACTTGAAGAACTACAGGCCGATTAGCTTGCTCTCTGTAGTATACAAGCTATTTACAAAAGTAATTGCTAACAGAATAAAGAAAACACTAGAAATTCAATCAACCAAACGAAGAAGCAGGATTTCGAAGAGGCTACTCAACAATCGACCACATTCATACTATCAATCAGCTAATAGAGAAATCCTCAGAATATAACCAACTACTGTACATAGCCTTCATAGATTACGAGAAGGCGTTTGATTCAGTAGAAATATCAGCTGTCATGCAGACACTGCGGAATCAGGGCGTCGATGAAGTATATATACACATCCTGGAAGAAATCTACAGGGGATCAACTGCTACCATAGTGCTTCATAAAGAAAGCAACAGAATACCAATCAAGAAGGGTGTAAGGCAGGGGGCCATAATCTCCCCAATGCTATTTACCGCGTGCTTACAGGAGGTTTTCAGAAGCCTAGAATGGGAACAGTTAGGGATAAGAGTTAATGGAGAGTACCTTAGTAACCTGCGCTTCGCCGATGACATTGCATTGCTGAGTAACTCAGGGGACGAATCGCAACTAATGATTACGGAGTTAGACAAGGAGAGCAGAAAGGTAGGTCTCAAAATGAATCTGCAGAAAACGAAAGTGATGTACAACATCAAAAAAGAGCAGCGCTTCGAGATAGGTAATAGTGCACTTCAAGTTGTGAAAGACTATGTCTAGTTAGGGCAGGTAGTAACCGCGGAGCCAAACCACGAGGTTGAAGTAACTAGAAGAATGAGAATGGGGTGGAGCACATTTGGTAAGCACTCTCAAATTATGACAGGTAGATTGCCACTATCCCTCAAGAGAAAGGTATGTAACAGCTGTATCTTGCCGGTACTTAGCTACGGAGAATAAACCTGGAGACTTACAAACAGGGTTCAGCTTAAATCGATGGTAGGTGTAACCTCAAGAGACAAGAAGAGAGCAGAGTGGATTAGGGAACAAACGGGGTTAAGGATATCATAGCTGAAATCAAGAAGAAGAAAATGGACATGGGCCGGGCATGTAGCGCGTAGACAGGATAACCGCTTGTCGTTAAGGGTAACTAAATGGATTCCCAGAGAAGGAAAGCGGGTTAGGGGGAGACAGAAGGTTAGGTGGGCAGATGAGATTAAGAAGTTTGCGGGTATAAATTGGCAGCAGCAAGCACAGGACCGGCTTAACTGGCGGAACTTGGGAGAGGTTTTTGTCTTGCAGTGAACGTAGTCAGGCTGACGATGATGTGAAAGATTGTCTCCTTCTGAAAGGTACAGGGTTAAATCGTCAGCAAAAGTTGTGACTTTAACGGCACTGCTGCCCAGAAGCGCAAGACCCGAGATACGCGAATTTGTTTCTAGAGCATCAAAAAATGGCTCAATGCTGCAGACAAATAGAACAGAAGACAATGAACGTCTCTGACGGATTCAACGTGTAATAGAAAAGGCAGCACTCTCCAACCATCTAGAACTATTGTGCTTTTTACACCATAGTAGGTATTTCTAATTAATTCCTCCAAAAAACAAGGAAAACTAAAGATTGTGAGCACTCTAAAGATATACGTGTGGTCGAGTCGGTTAAATGCTTTCCCTTGGTCGAAAGACACAAAGAGACCACGCGCAGATACAGACAGAGTATAGGCTACGATATCTCGGGTGGTAAAGGACAAGCTGTGTATTTCTCGTCCAGGCATCGATTAAGCCCGATAATGCCCCACTAGGGTGTTCAAAAGAACCCTCAAATGTTGAACGATCACCATCGCGAATATCTTATAGCCAACGTTAAGAAGCGTGATAGGTCTCCAATCTTCAGAACTAACAGAGGAAGTGTCAGTTATTGGAATTAGTACAATGCGGCCATCTCGAAAGCTCAATGGAAAGACTTCATTCTCAAAACAAACGCCTCTAAAGCATGTGCAATGTAAGCCAGGTAGAGTATGCTGAAGGATGGCCCACGGTGCCATCTACAAAAAAAAGTATTCCCGTGCATGACATTGTGAGCATCCAGCAATGAAAAGTGCAGGACAAGGCATCGCAGCTCACGTGACTTTCATGCAGAGTGACCCCAGCCAGGACCTTGTAGATCACTTCGTGTATTTAGCACACCGTTAAAGTTTTCAATTAGAATTACGCGACCACCATTTAGAAAAAAACACCCAAATTTCAAAAAAACAATCATTCAAGTGCCCAGTTTGTGCAAGCGCATGCACACAGGGTATCCTCATTTGAAAATAAAAGTAGGTACACTCCAGAGCCAGAATTGATTGATTGATATGGCAGGTTTAACGTCTCAAAACCACCTTATAATTATGAGAGACGCTTCAGTAGAGGGCTTCAGAAATTTCGACCACCTGGGGTTCTTTAACGTGCACCCAAATCTGAGCACACGGGCCTGCAACATTCCCACCTCCATCGGTAATGCAGCCCCCGCAGCCGGGATTCAATCCCGCGACTTGCGGGTCAGCAGCCAAGTACCTTAGCAACTAGACCACCACGGCGGGGCAGCTAGAATTCCACCGACACCGTCATAAAAAAACATAGTGAGCTTTCTATAACGCCTGATTGAATATAATAATGCATACTCCTGAAAACGAATTGTAGCGAAAGAGAAATAGCAGCCTAAGTTAAGCTTTCCTTTAAAAGCCCTAACGTCGGATAGCGAAAATAAATAAGTTTTTTGCTGGCACAAAACATCACAATTGGCAGCACGGGCTACACTGATCACCTCGGCCTGCTGTACCGGACTACGAAAACCTTGTACGTTCAATGAAATAATATTGAATAAGGTAGCCATCATAAACACTTAAGACAAACTTGGATACTAGGCGGCGCACAGTTATGACAGACGCGGGAGCGGGTGCCCCGCAAGCGGCTTATTAACTTCTTACAATCAGGCGACCCACCGGTAGCGCGAGGTTGTCGGAGCTACGTCGAAGTCTGCAGGGAGCTTCTGTCTCAGCGGGGGGCCTTAGAGTTGCTGCAGGATATTCGTTGGCGCTTGGTGTCGAGGATCTTGAGCGAAGATGGTACGAACGTGTCTAAACTGTCCTGATGGATGTCGCTTAAACTGTCTCGGCTGACGTCGCTTGGAGTGCTGTCAGTATTGACAGTGCTGTTTGAGTCCTCGTTGATGGAAACTTCATCACCTTGGGACAAAGCCTTTTCAATAATAGGAGGACCAACAGAAGACTGGGCAGTCATGGGGTGAGCATCAGATATCGCGTCACCATCTGCGACGGGTTCGCCGACAGGCACCTCCTCTGGCGAGGGCTCGACCTGGGGTTCTGTGGAATCACTAATGATTGCGGGCCACTAGGTGGATCGTCCGCACCTTGAGGGTCTGCCTGGTCTGGTCTGGCTGGAGACACTTCGGGCGTTTGGTGTGGCATCTGGTAATGCGTCTCAATGTGACCAACTTCGTCCTCGCAGATATCCGGGCCTGGAGTCGATAATACGACATCCTTATTTTTGGACTGAGTTTTTGGTTAAAGTGGTGGGAATATCTTGGACGCCGCCTCGGAATGCGACGGCCTGGTGGTGCAGGCAATGGTGGCATGCGGGTCACCACAACGGCGGCACGGCAGTGAACAGTCCTTCCTGCCATAGCCATAAACACCGCACCTTTCACAAAACGGAGCTGGCAGCTCATGCGGAAGTGTCCACTGTCTCCACTTCAGCGTCACACTCGCTGGATTCTTTAGTAGTCACAGGTCACTCGATGGCCTGCGACCGTGCGGGAGTGGGGGCACCGGTGACGATGTCTTTATTTCCATCGGGACATATTGCCTTCAAGTGGCCACGGTTGGGCGCGACACCGTTAGTCCTCTGCTGATGTGGAGCACATTCCGGTAGGGGGACAATGCTTGTGCGAAGACCTCGCGCGGCACGCGGCACGGCAGAAACAGAGCGGTGAATTGAGTGACTTGGCGTCTCGTGGGCACGACAGAAACGCGCTCTCCTTTGATGTTGAAGTGGGATGCGTCGACGATTTGAGCCAGAACGGCTTCACTGCTGATGGGGACTTGGTAATTTCGGCCTACGAAGTGCTGTACACAGGAGACCTCTTTGGTTCCTACTATTGAATTGTCGCAATCGGGACTAGTCCCCACTGGACGTCTACGTCGAAGGCTAGCGCCTTCTTCGGGGGTTCGCGTTGCTTGCCATGACGGGCGTCCCCCACCCAGGAACGGCCTGACATGCTAGCAGAGGCAACACGTGCACAAAAGCACTACCATCAATGTGTGTGTAGACAAAGTTGTCAACAATTCAGGGTACGAGTACTCTACTATGAGAGAGTAGAAAGCCGTCCTGAGGGCATTACGTGAAACTGCCTACTACCAGTGAATGGAGCGGCAATCCAATGTGTTTAAAAAAGGTGGTTAACGATTTCAAGTATTTAGTACTCGACTATGCGAGAGCTTAAAGCTGTCCCGTCCGAAGGCCAGGAAAAATCTTCACACGACCACAAAGTGAATGTAGACGCTAGCAATCCGTCATTACCTATAGTTTCTATATCTCCCACTGAGCTAACCAATAATCTCTACAGGAAACCTACCAACAGGCCCCATTATCGTCACTTTAAAAGTTTGCATGCAAAATACTCAAGAAGAAGTATACCTTATGGTCAGGCGCTCCGCTTTAAGATAGTTGGCTCGGAACAGTCCGACTTTTATGAAAACTGTGAACAACTTCGTGAAGCTTTAATCTAGCAAGAACAGTCATCCCGAATTGTTAAGGATATCGTTAGAAGAGTCCATGCGTTGAATTGGAAGGATTTGTTCCTCGGCAAAAGGCAATCATCAGTTCATGCACAAAGTAATCTGGTCCTGAGACGCTGAGAACTGGTTTCAAATGTTCCTTCAGTTCTTAAAAAAGCATTTCGACAGACTAACGTGGAACACTAATTCTAAAATAATCTTTCCAGTGCCATCTCGAGTAGTCTTCAGAGAGTGTCGCAATCTGCATGGCATCCTAAGTTCATATAAATCAAGGGTTCTCATTAATGTCGGTTGTCAACCTTGTATAAGAAGCCACGCTGCAAGGTTTGCGTGAATATCACGACGACACATGTCACCAAAAGAACTGCTTAGGATTTCGTCTATAGGACGAAAGGTCGTTTTACGCGCGATCCTTAAGACTGCATCTATTTACTCGAATATTCCGTCTGCAGATGACAGCACATTGGACAAACCTAAACGCCTTTCAAATACCGAGTTAAGTGCCTAGTTTGCAGTGTTTCTAAGCTTCGGACATCAAAACATATTCATTTGTTTCAAATGGATCTATTCGTTTTTTTTTCAAGCATCCCTGTGTATGTGTTATGGCTAATGTTGCACTAGTACGTCACACGCTACGATACTCGTGTATATGTGTACTTATTCTCAACAAATTTATTGTTTTTGATGCGCTACACTGTTTCGCATTGTGTATCTTTTATATTTTCTTCCTTATTCATCTCAATTGTGTTATACTAAGTGTTTAGATGGTCTGCGTGCATCACTGCATTTGGAGCAAAGGCCCCTTGACTGGCTCCTAAACATTTGCCTTCGCTCAATTTTCTGTTACTGTGGTGAAACAAACAAAAACTAAGGAATGAGAATAAAATAATGTTACAATTAGAATCTTTCAAAGTAATTTCAGTTCCCACCGTAGAATACAAGCTCAAAAAATTATACTTACATTGTAAATTTCAAGCTGTTTAATGTTGTATGAATGAACGTTCTGGCAAAGTTTCCTTTCGACCCACTTAATTGCTGTGGACCCTTCCTGCTGTCATTAATGCTACACTTTCACACAGATAGGTTAGTTTTCTGTTTCAATTCGTTTTTGTTGTCAGATCCTCACAAGGTGTTACACGTCCGCGGATGTTGATCGATATTCTGCTCACAGTTGAACTTATTGTTTGTGCCGGTGAAACGTGTATTAGGGCTTCTTTCTTTTGCTCCGTTTTTTTTTTGTGTGTGTGCAAATGAGTAGGTGCGAGTACTCCTTTTCTTGTCCTATCACGTGTGTTGTTTCTCCACGTGCTTTCAACAATCGCTTGTCAGACAATAATAGTGCTATACTACGTAACTAGTTGTCTCATATTACGTTAATACCGCACCGCAAGCCTGTGCGGTGTGGTCGCTTCCACTGCGCATGCCTCGTAACGCGAGCCACCATTCGCGTTCTCAGCCCGCCCGCAGAAAATGCGAAATAGCGGGCGGCATGTGCGGCCCGCAAACGCTGCTTTTGAGGCTACGGTGTTGCTACGATCGTGCGTTGCGGTTTGCAGGAAGGCAAACGCTATTTCAAAACTCATATGGCGCCAGCTATGCCCGCAACGCCCGCACGGCCTGTAAACGTTATTCTAAAGCTCCCTACTCATGCATGCATGCATCACTCAGACGAAGGCATGTGTCGCTGCCGAAACGTCAGTCTTTAACGAAACGATTTTTCCTACGTGCTTGATGTATTCTTTTTAGCTTATACGTCTGGGTCCTGTGGTCGTTCTTCTTCTCGTCTTTATTATATACATCGTCTTCTTCTCGTCTTTATATAAACGCTACGGCCACTCAACCACCATGCCTATATATATATATATATATATATATATATATATATATATATATATATATATATATATTATATATATTTATATATATATATATATATATATATATATATATACATATATATATATATCATTATTATTATATAACCAAATCATTAACTTAACAAAATGGAGACACGTCGTGGTCCACATTTCATGCGTTTATTCTAATGCATGCGCACTTCCTCTTCGTCGGCTTCTCCTAAAATCACCTTATTAATGCGTCACACTTCCCCCTCCCCTCGAGAAAGTCTCCGTTTAGAAGGTTCCATATAACGCCGCAGTTTGCTAACATGCACAATGTCAAAATGTCAAAGTTTCTACGTAAGGGTAGCGCGGAGTGGTTGATCTCATAGTTCACTGTTGAGACCATACCCTTCCGTCATGATATTTATATATATATATATATATATCTATCATTAATAATATATAACCAAATCATTACCATAACAAAATGGAGACACGTCGTGGTCCACATTCCATGCGTTTATTCTAATGCACGCGCACTTCCTCTTCGTCGGCTTCTCCTAGAATCACCTTGTTAATGCGTCACACTTCCCCCTCCCCTCGAGAAAGTCTCCGTTTAGAAGGTTCCAAATAACGCCGCAGTTTGCTAACATGCACAATGTCAAAATGTCAAAGTTTCTACGTAAGGGTAGCGCGGAGTGGTTGATCTCATAGTTCACTGTTGAGACCATACCCTTCCGTCATGATATATATATATATATATATATATATATATATATATATATATATATATATATATATATATATATATATATATCATTATTATTATATAACCAAATCATTAACATAACAAAATGGAGACACGTCGTGGTCCACATTCCATGCGTTTATTCTAATGCACGCGCACTTCCTCTTCGTCGGCTTCTCCTAGAATCACCTTGTTAATGCGTCACACTTCCCCCTCCCCTCGAGAAAGTCTCCGTTTAGAAGGTTCCAAATAACGCCGCAGTTTGCTAACATGCACAATGTCAAAATGTCAAAGTTTCTACGTAAGGGTAGCGCGGAGTGGTTGATCTCATAGTTCACTGTTGAGACCATACCCTTCCGTCATGATATATATATATATATATATATATATATATATATATATATATATATATATATATATATATATATATATATATATCATTATTATTATATAACCAAATCATTAACATAACAAAATGGAGACACGTCGTGGTCCACATTCCATGCGTTTATTCTAATGCACGCGCACTTCCTCTTCGTCGGCTTCTCCTAGAATCACCTTGTTAATGCGTCACACTTCCGCCTCCCCTCGAGAAAGTCTCCGTATAGAAGGTTCCAAATAACGCCGCAGTTTGCTAACATGCACAATGTCAAAATGTCAAAGTTTCTACGTAAGGGTAGTGCGGAGTCGTTGATCTCATAGTTCACTGTTGAGACCATACCCTTCCGTCATGATATATATATATATATATATATATATATATATATATATATATATATATATATATATATTGTAGTGGGGAATTCGCAAGGCACTGACTAGTGGGACCATCCCTGAGCGCGAAGCGCGAGCGTGTGCACGAGCTACAGACGCTGGGCTGCCCGAGCATTTGTGTCTGTACCGGTTTCCTGCCTACTACCTGGCGTCGCTATTAAACTCCCTTGCAATATATATATATATATATATATATATATATATATATATATATATATATATATATATATATATATATATATATATATATATACATGTATATATATATATATATATATATATATATATATATATATATATATATATATATATATATATATATATATATATACATGTATATATATATATATATATATATATATATATATATATATATATATATATATATTTATATATTTATATATATGCATATATATGTGAGGTGTAAAGCGATGGTTGGTAGAAGCTGAGAAGGAAGAAGTGAGATTGGAATAAACATGGCGTATGAGCTAGGCCACGTCTCCCAGTCATCATAGCGTCACACGAGTCGACAGGATGAAGACCTGGCCACCACTCATCAACCTCACATCATTCACGAAGCCACCTGCAGTAAGCCTCAAATGAATATCGACCACAGAAGAGGTGATCTCAGGCGTATTCAGTTACCGGCACCATGACAGAACCATCGACTGACCTCGACATCCCCAAGTACACCGGATCAGCGGACGATGGACCCGTACAGGACTGGTTCAACCTATTCGAGCTCCACGCCACCGCTGCATCCTGGTCGGAACGGGAGATGATCAACAACTTTACTGACTACATCTCAGGTGAGGCATTGAAACTTTACCTCACCCACATCTTCGAGAACGATGAGTCTTGGAAAAAGATCAAAGAAGAAATGATCATTCGCTTCAAAGAATACGATGAAGACCTGTTCATACCTCATCAGCGGAAGGCTTTTCAACTGACCCATCACAGTTACGCGAAGTCTTCCCGCACTAAGCCTATTTTCCAAACGAGACCTCAGAGATTATATACCACCATTGTACCATCATATGACTCTTCCAAAAAAACGTCACGCATTCGAACACCGACTGGTAACTTGCACGTCGCAACAGACAAGGTAAAGCTTCCGTATACCGAAAGGAATTTAGACCATTTCGGCAAAAGACTAAACCTAAAGCAGGCTTTCCCAAGAACAATGAAATCGGCATTTTGAACGTGTTCACTGCACCACAACACTTCACATTTTACTGAACCACCCGAATTCCTTGATGCTTCGTGTCACACACAAGGCCCAGTTGGTTTCGAGCGTGCGACGGAATTCACGCGTGACGAGCTAGTGAATCCTCATAATACCAGCCCCTACCCTGACGTTCCGGACCAGGGTCGTTCGACAGACATTGTCAGCCTAACTACGCTGCAAAAAGAAAAACATACGCCATCAGAACCACCTGAAGCCATGTCTGTTGTGCTCTCATCGTCAAGTGACAACACACATGGGAGTCAAAGCACTGCAGGAATTTCGAATCCACCAACTCCGGCGCATTGTCAACTGACAGAAGCATTTACAATCAAGGATGACTCACAACCATCTTGGGAGTGTTCTCATCAGCCTGTCACGCTGCTTTCATCGCAGAACAAGCCTAGCAGTACAGTTTCGACTACCGAATATCTACTGATCACATCACCATCTAAAGAAAAGCAGACTCATGTTCCTGAAAGTGGCCCATATGACGAACTTTCACAAGAAGACGAGCAATTTCAACAAAGGCAACTCCACGAACTCCAAGAACTGCAACGGCTACTCGAACAAGAACAACGATCAAGTGGAACCTCCTCACGAGCACACTTGTGGCTGAAAGATCATCAGAGACAACATCAAATAAAGAAGCAAAGACAAAGTCGATGCCTAAGCCATCGTCGTAGAAAGTAACGTCGACAAAGTTTTCTGCACCAGTTCTCAACGCCGTGTCTACGATTCAACAAATTGAGAGAAGACCACAGAAAGCTACGAAATAGGCGTGCAGCTACCACGTGTACAATGAAGGAACAAAGGCATCATACCATCAGCTTCGGTTCTCGCACATGCAGGCTGCAAGCACTCGTTCTGTCTCAGCCACGACACAGAAAGCAGCGTCTACAACGGAGAACTTCGTGCCTACGACATCCGACTCTCAAATGCTACAAGTACTTCGACCCTTGTTCATTCATGACGAGAATCGCTGTGTCATCAGTAATTTCTACGTTCAAGGCGTGCTTCAGTTGGCCAGAACGCAACAGTCAACCTCGCCCACCAGAGTTGTCATAAATTTCGTCGGACTGCTCAAACGGCCTTGAAGATTTCGTGAGATTGTGGAACTCCGTCTGGACGTGAAACTGTGAATTTGGGCATTGTTTTGTTCATTCACTTCTTTAATTTGTTATAGTTTGTAACCAGTGCCCTCTTTCGGGGGGAGGGGTAATCATGTGAGGTATGAAGTGATGGTTGGTAGAAGCTGAGAAGGAAGAAGTGAGATTGGAATAAACATGGCGTATGAGCTAGGCCACGTCTCCCAGTCATCATAGCATCACACACACACACACATATATATATATATATAGTCTAGTAGATCCTCCGTGAGCGGTCACAACGTGGTCTATTTCGACGTTTCGGCCTAGAGTCTGGCCTTCATCAGGATCCTGGATGAGGCCAGACTCTGGGCTGAAACGTCGCAATAAACCACGTTGTGACCGCTCACAGAGGATCTACTCGACTATATGCAACGCTGCGGCCACTCAACCACCATGCCTGCCTACTATACATACATATATATATATATATATATATATATATATATATATATATATATATATATATATATATATATATATCTATATATATATATTTCTTGAAAGTCTTCCTGGATTCCGGTCGAGTTATAAGTCACCAGAAGAAGCGAACGAGCAAACGAAAAACGATGCTTTATCCGTAACGTTGGCAATAAAGCATCGTTTTTCGTTTGCTCGTTCGCTTCTTCTGGTGACTTATATATATATATATAATTATATATATATATATATATATATATATATATATATATATATATATATATATATATATATATATATATATATATATATATATATATATATATATATATATATATATTTGCACGCACAGAAAAACCTTTTCTTTCTGATTAACGTTTCGGCCGTGCCGTGGTGCCCGTGAGCGACATATACAGGTTACCTTAGTGCACATTGCCACCAGCTCCGTACCAGCGAAAGAAAAGATGACGATGTTCGTGTGTCGCACGCTCAGCGTCCTGTTTTCTGTGCTGCAGCTGCCTTGCTTGCCTTCCCCCGCCTCTTGCCGAAAGTCTTCCGAAAAACACGCTTGCTGAATTTAGTGAAGGTGCTGGGTACTGGTACTCGTTGCTCTCGATCCCCATACTTCATATTATTTGTAACATAGATTACAATCAATGACTGAAACGCAGAATGCAGTCAGAACAATACACTGCTCAATTTTATATCTTGGAAGGTAATATTGAGAACATTGCAATTCCGCTATGATAATTGGAGTGTTATGCTTTGCAGTGCACCTAACTTGTTCTCTACATATTGAATACATAATCAATAGAGCTAAGAGCATGCTTGGCTACTAACGTCAGAAGTTTTCTAATGCCCCATCATCCTTAAAATTACTACTTTCTCAGTTATTGCATCCAAAATTAGAGTAAGCTGCAGCAGTGTGGGACCCACAGAACGAAAACCTCATCTCTCCAGAGCTCGTTCAAAACAATTCTGTTCGATTCATTTTTTTTCTAATTCCTTTTTCCTAATTGTGATGCTAGTGTCTTCCGTCACTAGCATCACGGAGAAAATTAGCTCGCTTAACTCTGTTTCATAAGGTATACCATAATCCATTTCTTCAAAATGACTTCATTTCACAGCCTCATTACTTGTCGCACCGTGTATAAAATCGCTTCAAAGTCGGAACACAAGCAGCAAAACTGATACGTTCAGCCATTCCTTTTTCCCTAGAACATCTCGGCAGCGGAACCACCTTCCCAATGCCATAGTCACCATCATTGACAACAAACGTTTTCGCAATGCTATAGCTAACATTGTTTAACTTATTATTCATGACATCTTTCTAATTGTTGACGTAAAGGTGTATAAACAGGCAATATTGTCATGTTACCTTGTACATACATATTAGTAATTGCAAAGCATTTACTTACTACATTGTATATACTGCTATTTTTAGTCTACTGGTTTATTGCATTTTTGTATCTTGTTCTTGTGTTATTTGCTACCCAATTACCCTATTCTGGATAATTTTTCGTGCACTAATCCGCCCTGTATTGCCCTTGGGCCTTGAGGGTACAATTGATAATTATATAAATAAAGAAATAAACAAACACACACCCATATATGTATATATATAGATTGTGATGTAACGTTGAAGACAACCTTTATTACGCCCAGAAGACACGGTGAAGCGACCACGCCCAAGGCACAGAACTCAGACAAGCAAAACCCCCACAACAGATGAAGATGACCACTCATGATGATGAATATTTGTAAAGAAAGTAGATGTGCTTAATGGATGCCTACACTAACTTCCCCCCCCACGTTAAAGCGGTCATCCTGACCGCAGTTCTTGGCCGCAGTTTAAAGAGAAGATGAACGCCGTATGAAAGGCTTCATGCGGGATACGTGGACTATTTCTGCTGCCCTGTAGCGGCGGTCCGTCGGAAGAAGAACGGGTGCCACGCGATAATTCACAGAAGACGTTTGCTGCAAGACAGTGTAGGGGCCAATAAAACGGATTTGATACTTCTCGCACAGTCCGGGAGCGCTAATGGGTGTAAGAAGGAGGACTTCGTCGCTAGGGCTAAAAGACATGGCAAGATGAGAGGCATCATATTGAAGCTTGCGATCCTGTTGCTTGGCTTCAGTGTTGACGCGAGCCAGCTGGCGGCAACGAAGTAGACGAGACACGTATTCTTCACTTGAAGATGAACATGGTTTGACAGGCGTAGAGAAGAACGAAACATCGAGGAAAGAAGAAGGGAAGCGACCGTGGATGAGGTAGAACGGCGAGTAACCGGTTATGCGCTGTACAGAGGTATTATACGTAAAAGTGACAAATGGCAAAATGGTGTCTCAGTTTCTGTGGTCGAGTTCAATATACATCGCTATCATATCTGACAGTGTACGATGAAAGCATTCAGTCAGGCCGTTCGTCTGAGGATGGTAACTGGAGCTTGTTTTGTGTGTAGTGCCTGATGCCTTGAGCATTCTTCAACGAGTTCTGAAAGAAATACTCTTCCACGGTCACTCAGGATTACACGAGGAGCTCCGCTTCGAAGGATTATTGCTCGAAGGATGAAGTCGGCCACTTCCAAAGCTGATGCAGAAGGCACGGGAGCTGTTTCGGCGTAGCGGGTCGGGTGGTCGACAGCTGTAACTATCCATCGATTGCCCGTGACAGTCATAAGAAGCGGACCATACAGGTCAATGCCAACTACCTCAATGGTTGCAGGGGACAATGGAGCGGTTGTAATTGTCCACTTCGAGTTGATGTAGGTAGCTTACGACGCTGACAAAGAAAGCATGAGGCAACGTACTTCGCGACACAGGCGGACAAGCCCGGCGAGTAGTAGTGACATCTTATGCGGTCATATGTTTGCTGGAAGCCCATGTGTCCAGCAGATATGTCGTCGTCATAAGTCTTGAGGACTTGAGCCCGAAGAGAGCGAGGTAGAACGGGCACCCAGCGTTGACCATCAGGGTGGTAGATATGACGGTACAGGACGCGGTTGTTGAGCTTGAATTGCGTCAGCTGTCGGTGAAGACGGGCGTTAGGGGGCCGACAAGTCCCGTCAAGACGGTCCATGATGCGGCGACAGTAAGGGTCAGCACGTTGGTGAGATAAAAACAAACCACACTCGCTTGGAAAAGTTGGGTCCACAGTAGCTAATGACGAAACATGTAGGAAAGAGACGGCCGAAAGCTTCTCGAGTGTGGCAGTGGCGGGTTTGTTAAGTGGCTCCGAAAAGAGCGGGCAACGCGAAATTGCGTCGGCGTCTCGACGCTTGTTTCCCGACTTGTATGTGATCGTGAAGTCGTATTCTTGTAAGCGAGGAATCCAGCGACCAAGGCGGCCGGACAATTTCTTGATTGTCGAGAGCCAGCACAAGGCGTGATGGTCCGTAACCACAGTAAAGTGGTGGCCGTGGAGATAAGGTCGAAACTTTTGTATCGACCATAGGATCTCTAGGCACTCCTGTTCGGTGATGGTATAATTCTTTTTGGCAGGGGTCAGTGCACGGCTCACGTATGCGACGACTTTCTCACGTGAAGATTCGTCTGACTGTAGGAGAATTCCACCAATGCCTCGACCACTAGCGTCTGTATGCAGGAGCGTAGGCGTGGTTTCGTCGAAATGGCAGAGGATTGGTTCGGATGTGAGTGCACACTTCAGTTGGGCAAACGCCGCTTCACATTCAGGAGATCACACAAAGTTGACGCCTGATCCGAGCAACTTGTGCAATGGTGAAGCTATTGAGGCTAAATCTCGAATGAATCGGCGAAAATAAGAAGCGAGGCTGAGGAAACTACCCAAATCTTTGGCTTTCTCAGGACGCGGGAAGTGTTGGACAGCGGAAATCTTGTCAGGATCGGGACGAATACCGTCCTCGCTTACGATGTGGACTAACACTTTAATCGTCTTTCTCGCAAAACGGCACTTCTTGGTGTTCAGCTGAAGGCCTGCGTTTGCAAGGCACGTAAGAACTTCGTCCAGTCGTTGCAAGTGCCGAGGGAAGGTGGACGAGAAAATAACGATATCGTCTAAATAGCACAAGCAAGTCTTCCACTTCAAGCCTAGTAAAACAGTGTCGATCATCTGCTCGAATGTTGCTGGAGCATTGCAAAGGCCGAATGGCATGACGTTGAATTCGTACAGCCCATCTGGTGTTGAAAACGCAGTCTTTTCTTTGTCATCCTCGTGCATAGGTATTTGCCAGTAACCTGAACGCAGGTCTAGGCTTGAGAAGTACTCAGCACCTTGAAGTGAATCCAAAGCATCATCTATGCGGGCCACGGGGTAAACATCCTTGTGCGTATTCTTATTAAGTGCTCTGTAGTCCACGCAAAATCGCACGGAGCCATCTTTTTTTTCCTCACTAAAACAACAGGGGATGACCAAGGACTCGCGGAGGGACGTATAATGTTCCGTTGCAGCACATCAGCTACATTTTGTTCAATGATCCCACGCTCGGACGAAGAGGCGCGATATGGTCGACGGCGTACGATGGAAGTGCCATCGGTCTGGATATGATGCCCAATAATGGAAGTCTGTCCCAGAGATGAAGAATGGGCATCAAACAATCTCCTATGCTTTTGTAGCAAGACAAGCAACTCATCTGTCTGTGAAGAGGTGAATTCTGGACTAATAGTCGCAGCAAAAATAGAAACGCTTGATGAACGTCCAATAGAAGGAAGGTCAGAACACGCTGGCATAAGCGGGACAACAGAGACAGGTTGAGATTAAGAAATGCAAGCCATTGTGGTGCCTTTAGGAATGAGAATTTTCTCAGAAGTCTGGTTTGTAGCGTAGAGAAGTCCGGAGCCATTCTGGAACCGCGCTAGACCTGCAGCAAGGGCTATACCTTTTGCGAGACAGCGTGCAGATGGTTGGACAAACATGTCACCAGAGTCGATCACATTAGACGTGATGGCAACTATCCACTGATGACCAGGTGGTAGCTCGGTATCTTCAGCAGTACGCAAGCAAACGGGCTTGTCATCCGCATACAGGGCATAGTCAGTTTCCATCATATGAACAACATTTTCTCGACAGCAGATGGAAGCGTTCGCCGTAGACAGAAAATCCCAGCCTAATATAAGCTGGTGGGCAAACGAACTCAGCACAGCAAATTGCACAAAATGAAGAAGACCAGCTATGAAAATACGAGTGGTGCACATAGCGGCAGGTCTAATGGCGTCCCCTTGAGCAGCGTGCAGTGTAGGTCCATCATAGGGGGTGGTGACGTTTCGCAGACGTGAGCAGAAAGAACGATCAATCGCAGATAAACAAGCACCAGTGTCTATTAAAGTGTCCACGTACACACCTTCTATTAAAACAGGTATCGTATTATATGGACGCACTAGAGGAATTTCTGTCTTTTTGTTCAATGCAGCTTTGCCTCCAAAAGCTTCAGAGGTTAGTTTTCCGGGCGTTGGTTGGTAAATTGCGAGACAGGTCGCAATGGAGACGTGGAACGGCGGAGGGGTGAGGGTGAGCGGCGTCTAGTAGAGCGGTAAGAACTGGTTGGCTCTGATGTCACAGTTGGAGACGGTGAGCGACGTAGCGGCGGATCATAAGGACGACGTTGGAAAGCGTACCAGCTTGTCCCATCATCCCGTCCCTAGGTGTCGAATCCAAGACATTCGTCCTGCTGACGCTTCCGACAGACGCGTGCAATGTGGCCCCGATAGCCGCAGTAATAACACATTGGACGAGGCGGCCGCCACGGTGGGTGAAAGGGTTGGCTAGGCGCACTCGGAGTCAACGAAGCCAGCGGGACAGGCGTCGAGTGTGCGGGCATCGGTTGTACGACGGGTGGACTTGTGCGTGCGTCGGCTGGGGTCGAGGTACTGGAGAGTCTACATACGCTGGCCCAGTCATGGACGCCAACTCCTCTTTGATAACGTCGCGCAAAACAGTGTTGGAGGGGGGAGGTGGACTCGGTGTCATTGAGAGGCCGAAATATTGCAGCTCTTCCCGTATAATTGCCCGGATGATGGCACGCAATGAGGCATCAGTCGTGGTGGTTTTTTGAGCACTGTCCGGCGGTAACCGTTGGGATTCAAGTTCCTCTAGGCGTTGGCATGTGGCAACAACGTCAGCGACTGTAGTGGGGTTTTGAATGACCAAGGCATTGAACGGGACCGTGCCGATCTCTTTTAATAGATGACGAACTCTCTCTGATTCAGACAAGGACGTGTTGAAACAGTGAGAGAGAGCAAGCACATCCTCTATGTAGGGTGTGTAAGACTCACCGCATTGTTGCTTGCGAGCATCCAGTGTCTTCTTCGCGAGAGCTGAACGAACCCCCGGGGTGCTTAAAATTTGGCGAAGCTGTTGCTTGAAACGTGTCCAGTCCGTAGTGTCCGTTTCATGATTGAAAAACCATGTTTTTGCTACGCCTGTCAGATAGAAACAAACACGGCGAAGCTTGGTAGGATCATCCCAGTTGTTAGTGGAACTCGCTCGATTGAACTGGTCCAACCAATCCTTCACATCTTCACCTCGAAGTCCGACGAACGTGGGCGGCTCACGCTGGTGTGCGGTGATAATCCACGAAGGATAGGCCACGGTAGCCGGGGCCGTGGAGGTAGACGCAGAAGCGCCGGTTGGCTCGTCCTGAGGCACGTTACCGGACACCTGGCACAAACGACGACCTGAGCGGAGCTCCAGGAGGCAAATCGGGCTAAAGAGGACGGAAGATCGTAGAGCACACTCCACCACTTGTGATGTAACGGTGAAGGCAACCTTTATAAGGCCCAGAAGACACGATGAAGCGACCACGCCCAAGGCACAGAACTCAGACAAGCCAAGTCCCCACAGCAGAAAAAGATGACGACCACTCATGATGATGAATATGTGTAAATGTACTTAAAGTAAATGTGCTTGATGAATGCCTACAATATATATATATATATATATATATATATATATATATATATATATATATATATATATATATATATATATATATATATATATATATATATATATATATATATATATATATATATGCACAGAACGGATCATGACGGAAGGGTATGGTAAAAGCTACCGAGTGTCTATGTGAATGCTAGCGTAGTAAGAAGCTACTCGACAACATGCAACGAAAAGGCAGACCTCTGTAGCGCTGACATTTGCCCCGACACTTGGAATGCGGGCAATGAACTGTCTATGAATTCCCCAGCGTCGACTGCTCCGATAGGAGAATGCAACTACTATCCTCGAAGGGTGGGCTCACACAATGTTATGAAACTAACTGCTTCGACGTCACACATCGCTGAGGTCTTTCAGAGGTACAACTTCGATAGTAAAAATTGAAACACAAATGGCTTTTATAATGCGCTTCAAATGTTATCAATTGCGGCAAATACCTAAAAACTCCGCTGACTATCTTTTTGCGACTGCCTCCATCAAACTTCGTTAGGCGCTGTCTGCTTCATATGTAAGCTGAAAAAAAAAGTGAGCAAGAGCTTGCATAGGAATTTCTATGAGTTCATGCACTCATGTTGCTTCATGTGTTGCTAGCAGTCTGACGTCCTTACTCAGATCCATCGTGTCAGGTAACCCACACCTGTCTGTCACTCCGCCTAAATGCGGCGGTGCTTGTGAACACACTGAGCAGACGTGAACGGCACGTCAGGATGTTGCTCTCGGCTGCATGTAGGCCGACGAAGCAGGGAATACGAACTGCTTTGCAAACTTTTAAACAGTGTTTCAGCGTCAGCTCATCAAGATATGGCGATGGGCTAACGTTCGCCAAGCCTTTCAGCGAAGTTCCCAGAATTCTGTCTCTGCTAATTGTGGGAAGTTCCTGAATATATTTTCCTATTGTTGGTGAGCATTGTCGTTTCCGTATTTGAGTCCTTACTGTCCTTCGCAATAACCCAAACTGCTCTCAGAGACAATCTAAAAGCTGCTTTTGAAGCCATGAATTGAATTTTTAACGGTCTCTCGATACCCCTTTTTTGTTGCTAACACAATAGGTGACCGGTAAAATAGGCCATCGCAGGAAACTGTGCTATACGACTGCTTCCGGTTTGACGCGCCACGCGGGTTAGCGTCGGCACGCGAGCATTTTTGTACCACTCCGTTAGAGAAATCACCTCTCCGTGCAATGTCAATGCTTTAGAAGTTGTTGTTTTTTTTTCTGCTAACCGTGACTGCATCGATGCCAAGGTACGAAAGCCATGGACGGTAATGAAACTTTTTTATTGCACCAAAATGATCTGCAATGATTTTATGCTGCTCGGAGGTACTGTAAGTTTCGCTAGCAGATAAGTAAATACAGAACACAGTTTTCAATGTATGATACGTTACTTCAGACAAAAAAATCACCATTTTTTAAGATCTGAGAGAATGGGGATGACAGTAGCAGTGCGGCAAGAGTTTTCGGGATCGCTGCTTTGACCAAGATCGTCGGTCGATCGGCATGAAGCGCAGCATTTATTGAGCACTTTGTGGTATATATATTTTTTTCAAGCCTTCAGCGCGCTATAGGATGTATTTCTCAGTTGAAGTCGGATGTTTATTTGAACTCTGAATTTGGTCAAGCTCCACGGCACGGTGGCAAATAAACGTACAGTCAGACATAGACGGCGCCGAAGAATCGAAAGCCTGCGCTTGTTTAACGCACTGCTTCCTTTGTGTGCCGTCCCGGCGAACAGTTTGACCAAAATAACCGCAAACGAACTCGTCTAGCCCTTCGCGTAAATTTAATTTTTGGTGAAGCTTTCGCGTTTCTCGTCATATATATGGGTGCTAAAACCAGCGCTCATCTCATATATTGCACCTAGATTTCTCCCGCGCATACCCATAATGTATTTGCTAGGTCTGCCTGCGTGACAAAATTATTTGTTTTTGTAATATTTGCAGCAAACTCATGCGTAAGCTTTTTATTTGTTCAGAATACACAGGTATCTGTGGTAATGGAATTCACACACTTTGGCTCCAATGTTCGGTACCCGAAGGCTATCTGTCGCTGTGGCTTTCTTCAAAGCCATGGCCCAACTCAATTTTGTTCCTTCGTTCCATGGGAATCGATTCATGCGTTTGCCTTTTACGCTGGAGTTGGAGCAGCCAACGGCTTAACAGCCAACCATGGTTTATCGGGACAAAGGTAAACGGGCGACCGCACGGGCGAATCCCGAATAATCAGGGGCTTACGGCAGAGCGGTTCGCCGTCGTTTACTCCCCTCGAACCGGAAGCCGGCCACAGACGGTGCATACAACAATTCCTCGCTGTTTTACTGGTCACCTATTCAAAGAAATATTTATGGTATCTAGGACAACTTCCTTTCTTCCACCTAACAGTGCACGGACAAGATATAAAATGCAGAACGTAAGAATATAGGCCGTTGATGCATTCGGTGGCAATGAAATTAAGATTTTATTAGACAAGGTCGCTCGTTGGCCTGAATTATTCATATATAAATGTAACAGAAACACTGAAGAATTTGACAATTTATTATACGCGATTTTTAATTGACTAGCTAACATTGTGGCAACATGTTCTCAAAATACGTATGCCTAGGGCTGGCCAAAACGTCAGCCGTTTTATGATATACAAGTTCATCGAGGCAAAAATATGAGCCCCATACGTAAGTGGGTGCACGACATGCTGCCGAAGAGTGGAGCTTCGAGGAATGCGTGAACGCGTTTGTGACCATGGGAGCTACAATTGGTTGATTTATAGGGTTTAACGTCCCAAACCAACCATATGTTTATGAGAGACGCCGTAGTGATGGGCTCCGGAAATTTCCACCACCTGGGGTTCAGTAACGTGTACCCAATTCTGAGTACACGGGCCTACAATACTTCCGCCTCCATCGGAAACACAAGCGCCACAGCCGGGATTTGATCCCGTGACCTGCGGGTCAGCAGCCGGTTACCTTAGCCACTCGACCACCGTGGCAGGGCATAGGGTGCATGATTAGACATACCTTTAAAGAGTTGTAAAGCTCAAGTGTAACGATATAGGTCAGAAATTCACCCCAACATCGTCCACCTTCGGCGTGTACATGCTGACCTCATTCAAGCAGTGCCAGCTAATGTATCTAGTTGCACGTTGGTTACTATCACCAATGATAGTAACCAATGGCATAAACTTGCCGACGGATTTTTATAGACTAAAAAAGCCTAAGCTTAGCCTTATTATAAGATTACGTCATTGCGGCGTAAGCTGTTGTAAGCTGACAACAGCCAGTTTTGTGGTGATGTACGCCACGTGATCGTTGTCCTTCGCAGTTATGGCACAAAAGAAAGAAAAACAAACGTCGGCATATCTGCCCAGTGAGTCATGACGAGTGCGCGAAGCAGTGGCGTTGTCATGTGTTACCGTAACCAACCGGTGAAATTGCGCACTGACGCATGTGAATGAATACCAAGC
The DNA here is from genome assembly GCF_043290135.1 of Rhipicephalus microplus. Lineage (NCBI taxonomy): Eukaryota > Metazoa > Arthropoda > Arachnida > Ixodida > Ixodidae > Rhipicephalus > Rhipicephalus microplus. The sequence goes on along the minus strand of NC_134707.1, from coordinate 105,697,684 downwards.
GGTCTACAGTTATATAGGATATGTTTATTGGTCCTAATTGGTATGTTGTGTTGAGTTGTGAATCTCTTTTTTATTATTACGGCTTTGTGGTATCGAAATAATTGTCTATAGGCTCAAGAACGCAGAGACGAGATCTGTGCCCGTTTTTCTGGTATTTGATGGTTGCTTACAGTTATACGAAATGCATCGTATAAGGGATATCGTTTAGTGAAGACGAATGCCCACTACTAAAGCGACATCGACACGTTGGCGCGAGACACGAGCTAAGACTGCCTGGTTGTTGCTGCGACGCTGCCCGTACACCCGGCCAGCTCTTGCTGCTTTTGTACAGACGCTGATACCGCTGTTGACCTTGCATTTACATTATATTTTGGTGGAGGTGCTGCGGTCATCCCCAGTCCTGGAACTGCGTAGCCGAAAGCTGCCGTCCGTCATGCCTGACCATGCTGTCTTCACACCCCCACCGGCTTCCCCACGCAGGACCTGTCCCGGTGCCCAGCTCTTGCGAGAGCCCGACATCTTCAGCGGCACCGACGAGAAAGACGTTGAGGATTGGCTGGAATCTTATGAACGAGCCAGCGCTACTAACAAATGGGACGATCCCACAAAGCTTGGTACTGTGATGCTTTATTTAACGGATGTTGCCAAGCTGTGGTACAGAAACCATGAGGCGGATATTTCCACCTGGACGACCTTCAAAGCCTGCATCGCAGATGTTTTTGGACGCCCTGGTGTGCGCAAACTTCGCGCAGAACAACGTCTACGAAGCCGGTCCCAACAAACTGGCGAGACATTCACATGCTACATCGAGGACATCCTCGACTTCTGCCGGCGTGTCGACCCGATGATGGCGGAAACTGAGAAGGTACGACACATCATGAAAGGCATTTCCGACAGCGCCTTTCAAATGCTGCTCTCGAAGAGCCCTGTCACCGTCTCTGAGCTCATAGAGTTGTGTCAAAGTTTCGACGAGCTCCGACGACAGCGTCTTCTCACGCGACGCCCTAACGTCGCGAATGACACACTCTCAAGCCTAACCACCACATCTGACCATGAGTCCCTGCTATCACAGATCAAGGAGTTTGTTCGTGCTGAAGTCGCTCGTCAGCTATCGCTGCTATCGACATTCGACCAACCACAGTCACTTCTTCCAGCAAACCTTCGCCAGGCCATCCAGGAGCAAGTTTGCGCGGCTCTGCCATCAGCCCGTGACGCTTCACCGTTGCCTACCCCCGTTGCCTGTGCCGAGGTAAATGCACCTCTAAGCTATGCCGAAGTGGCCGCTCGACGACCTCTTCAGACTTTTACGTCACTGCCATTAGACGTGCCACCGCGACATACTACTGCTCGGTTCGCTCAGCCAAAGTCCCCCCAGAGTAGTGGACAATGGCGTACAGTCGACAATGGCCCATATGCTTTGCCTGTGGTCTACCTGGCCACATAGCGCGATACTGCCGTCGACGCGTCCCTGTCTACCACAACAGCTACCGCCAGAGCTTCGAACCTGCCCCTTATGTGCCACCGCGCCCTTCATTCACAGGATCTCAGCCTCCTGACCACATGTCATCATACGCCGACCACGGCCCTCCTGTTAACCGTCGCTCGCCATCACCTCGACGCTGCTCGCCTACCCCGATGAGTCGTCGACCTTTATCGCCGGAGTGGGAAAACTAATTGCCGCAGTTCCAGAGGCAGGAACTGCGTCGCCCGCGAAAAGACCAAGGCCTCTCTCTTTCCCAACGAATGTTCTCGACGTATATGTGGACAGCGTCGCTGCACTCGCTCTTGTCGACACCGGTGCCGCAGTTTCAGTGATCAGTGCCAGACTCTGCCGCTTGCTCAAAAAGGTTATGACGCCAGTAGCGAGTATATCACTTCGTACAGCCAGCGCAGAGCACGTCACGCCAGCCGCTGCCTGTACTGCTCGCATCGCGATTGATGACCTCATGTATGTCGTTGAATTACTAGTTTTGGATTCCTGCTCCCATGACCTAATTTTGGGTTGGGACTTTCTCTCCGCTAACAAGGCCGTCATCGACTGCTCTCGCGCTGAGGTAGAATTTGAAGTGTTTGGCGACGCGCCGTTAAATGATGCTCTTGAAACCGGGGACAAACTATTTGTTACTGAGGACGTCATCATACCGCCACACTCTTTCGCCCTTACCATGGTATCTTGCAACTCGCTCGCCGAGTCAAGTGCCCTTTTCACGCCATCTGCCCTTTTCGTTCGCCGCAAGTGTTCGCCGCCACCTTATGCCCTTCTAGAACTTCATGACGGCGTCAGCAGACTGCTCATCTCGTACCTCTTGTCATGTCCTGTAACACTACTTCGGGGTGAGTGCGTCGGGTGGGTTTACAGACTCGACCCTTCTGCAATTTTTGACATGTCGACTGGTCCTTCTGCCAAACACGAAGTCACCGGAATAACTTGTGCCTCTTCGCCGCAGACTACTAAGCCTGACGTACTCAGCAGCTCCATCGCCGACACGTTAACCATTTCGCAACGTGCTCAGCTTCTACGACTGCTGGAGAAGTTCCGTTCTTCCTTTGACTGCCAGCATACTCCCCTCGGCCGCACGTCCACTGTGTGCCACCGCATCAATATGGGTACCAATGCACCGTTGCGTCAAAGACCCTATCGCGTGTCTGCAGCTGAGCGCCAGGTTATCGATGACCAAGTAGCTGACACGCTCAAGCGTGGCCTCATCCAGCCTTCGAATAGCCCTTGGGCATCTCCAGTCATTCTCGTTAAGAAGAAGGACGGGTCAATTCGCTTCTGTGTTGACTAACGTCGTCTCAACAAAATAACTCGAAAAGACGTTTATCCCTTACCGAGAATCGACGATGCCCTTGACTGCCTCCAAGGTGCGGAGTACTTCTTTTCTATTGACCTACGAAGTGGCTACTGGCAAGTCCCTCTGGCACCTGAAGATCAGCCTAAGACGGCCTTTGTCACACCTGATGGCCTTTACGAATTCTGTGTCATGCCTTTTGGTCTTTGCAATGCGCCCGCAACATTTGAGCGGAATGGATAATCTTTTACATGGCCTGAAATTGAAAACATGCTTGCGCTACTTCAATGACGTAGTTATATTTTCACCAGATTTTCCAACGCATCTCCGCAGGCTAGATGAAGTACTGCAGTGCCTAACTGACGCCGGCCTTCAGCTCAACCTGAAGAAATGCCGCTTCGGCGCAAATCAGCTCACCATCCTTGGCCATGTTGTCTCTAAAGACGGTATTCTTCCTGACGCCACCAAGCTTCGGGTAGTTGCAGAGTTTCCTAAACCTGCGTCTCTGAAGGATCTGCGCAGTTTTCTTGGCCTCTGCTCCTATTTCCGCCGCTTTATTCGGAATTTTGCGATGATCAGCGCCCCCTTGACTGAACTTCTGCTCAGTGACTCGAAAAGTTACACTTGGTCACCCGCTTGTGACGATGCTTTCGAAAACTTGCGCCGCGTGTTAACCTCACCGCCAATCTTGCGTCACTTTGACCCGACTGCTCTGACTGAGGTACACACCGATGCCAGTGGTGTTGGACTCGGCGCAGTGCTCGCGCAGCGCAAATCGGGATTCGAAGAGCACGTAGTCGCATACGCAAGCCATACCCTCACCAAAGCGGAAAAGAACTATTCTGTGACAGAGAAGGAGTGTCTGGCAATTATATGGGCTCTAGGTAAATTTACACCTTACCTATATGGTCACACCTTCGACGTAGTCACCGATCACTATGCGCTTTGCTGGTTATCCACATTGAAAGACCCCTCCAGCCGTTTAGCTCGCTGGGCTTTGCGGTTGCAAGAGTTCGACATGCGTGTTGTCTACAGGTCTGGTCGACGTCACACTGATGCCGACGCCCAATCACGTTCACCTGTGTCCTCCGAAAGCTCTGCATGTCTATCTGCCGTGGACGAAATGGTTGCGTTCCCAGAAAACTGCGACATGGCGTCTGAGCAACGTAAGGATGACTGGATCAGCACTCTTCTGCGATTCCTTTAGGACCCGTCAACTTCTCCATCTTCTCGAACGTTGCGCCGTTAAGCGGCTCACTTTGAGGTCCGCGATGGCCTCCTTTATCGCAGGAACTACAAATGCGACAGCCGAAAGTGGTTACTCGTCATTCCACGCCATCTTCGTGCTGCAATATGTTCAGCTTTCCACGCTGACCCTCAGTGCGCACATGCGGGCATCTTCAAAACATACGCTCGGCTTTCCTCCCGGTTTTATTGGCGAGGCATGTACACCTTTTTGCTCAAGTACATTCAGTCATGCCCACAGTGCCAACGATGGAAAGATCAGTCTCATCATACCTCTGGTCCGATCCAGCCAATCCATTGCCCAGCCAGGCCTTTTGACCGCATTGGAATCGATCTGTACGGGCCTCTTCCATTCACGGCTTCCGGAAGCCGTTGGATTGTTGTCGCTGTCGACTATCTGACGCGATACGTAGAAACAGCCGCTTTGCCTGTGCCACAGCACGCGATGTATCCTCTTTACTCCTGCGGAACTTCATTCTCCGTCACGGCTCACCGCATGAACTTCTCAGCGATAGAGGACGTGTATTCCTCTCTGAAGTCGTCAACGCACTCCTTGCTGAATGCCGTATCATTCACCGGACTACCACCGCCTATCATCCGCAGACGAATGGCTTGACGGAAAGATTCAACCGTACCCTAGGGGCATGATATCAAAGTATGTTGCCTCAGATCACTCCGATTGGGACCTCATTCTCCCGTTTGTGACGTACGCATATAACACTGCTCCACAGGCAACTACGGGTTTTTCGCCATTTTTCCTGTTATATGGCCGAGACCCTTGCACCACACTAGATACCATTCTACCCTACCACGCCCCGCCGCGGTGGTCTAGTGGCTAAGGTACTCGGCTGCTGACCCGCAGGGCGCGGGTTCGAATCCCGGCTGCGGCGGCTGCATTTCCGATGGAGGCGGAAATGTTGTAGGCCCGTGTGCTCAGATTTGGGTGCACGTTAAAGAACCCCAGGTGGTCTAAATTTCCGGAGCCCTCCACTACGGCGTCTCTCATAATCATAGAGTGGTTTTGGGACGTTAAACCCCACATATCAATCAATTCTACCCTACCACCCAGATTCCTCCGAGTCTACGCCTATCGCTGAAGCTGCCGCCGTGCCGAGGAATGCCGTAAGCTCGCCCAGTCATTTACAACTGTCGACCAATGGAGACAAAAATCTCGACGTGACGATAACCAGCCGTACCCTAACTTTGTTCCGGACACTCTTGTGTGGCTTTGGGTTCCCGCTGTGCCTACAGGCCTTTTCTCGAAGCTTTTTTCAAAATACCAGGGACCATACCGCATTGTCTCACAGACTTCACCTGTTAACTACATCGTCGAACCCGTTACGCCATCCACAGACCAGCGCTTTTGGGGTCGTGAAACTGTTCACGTACAGCGGTTGAAACCTTATTACAATCCGCTCATACTCTGTTCACCGTGAGTCGCCAGGATGGCTCCTTTCCGACGGGGGACGAAATGTAGTGAAGAGGAATGCCCACTACTAAAGCGATATCGACACGTTGGCGTGAGACACGAGCTAGGACTGGTTGTTGCTGCGACGCTGCCCGTACACCCGGCCAGCTCTTGCTGCTTTTGTACAGACGCTGATACTGCTGTTGACCTTGCATTTACAGTATATCATCTGCTGCAAAAAACGTTTGTCGTCCATGCGAATCATCATAATGATCTTCGTCGTCACGAGTGTCATCGTCATGACGCTAGGTCGATACCTCGCGTGTGCTGTGCCACTATGGCGGAAAGAGGATGTGTGGTCTGGAACGCGCTTCCTCTTCATTGTCATCAGCATCATCCTTGGCGGCGGCTACGGCACACGCCACAGCCAACGGACATGCCTTGATCTTAAGGAGCTTTGTCCCCAAAATGAAAATGAACTCATGCTGCAGTCCGCATGGTGATAGAGCATTCTACTTCAGTATTCTAACAGGGGCATGTGCGAGTGCCAAAAGAAGGGGAGAGAAGCGATGGCTGCTCACTGAGGAGAGGACGTCACAACGTGGTGATAAGTGACCCCATCACGATCATCCTGCTCTCGTGGGGCTTAGATAGTGGTCCGCCGGATAAATAAATGAAGTATTTCTTTAGGAACGAAGCTCCTCTTAGTTTAAACTTGACCTGCGTCAGCCGTAACCGGCAGTATTTTACTAGCCGCGGCGGCTCGTGCTCGTCGCTGGATGGACAGACAGACAGGCAGGCAGGCAGAGAGGCAGACGTCATTTCGCCCCACTCATCATTAGTCACTCCGTAGATATGCCGTGATTTTTCTCTTTCTCTCTCTGCCACTGCACTATAACTCTTTCTGATGTCTTGTGGTCCTTATCAATAGCGTGGATTTCCTGTTGTGATTTCGTTTTACTCGAACGCTATACGTGTGAGTTCAATGACATATCTTTTTCTTCAGAATGTCACACTATTTGCTTTTGCTATCCACAGCGGCGTCGCAATATTGTTTGCTGTTCCGAAAACCCATGGAACAGCATACGAGAACATGTGGTCAGCGAAAATACGAACATTCGTGTACAACGGCCCATTTCTGCACGGGCGTTTCTCAGTTCTTTCAATATTTGCGGAGCTTTTCACCCTTTGGGGAAACCGATGCGAGGTGATGGCTGCGATTTGCCGCCGAAGTGCTGTGTGGCCGATATGAGGCGAATGAGACGAGAGATCCTCGCCTTCCTCTCTGAGGAGCTTGTCTCCTTTGGCGAACATGGATTTCTGCCGCATATATGTCATGCCCTTACATCAATGTTGAACACGAAAGAGTACAACTCATTTTCGGACCAACCTGGTGATAAGCAGCGCCTTCTGAACCTGAACAATGTAAACTTTGTATAATTTGTGTCCTAATGTGTTTTTACTGTTCGTTTTTTTGTTTTGTATAGGTTGTGAAATGAGCATTGTACTTATTTTTTCTGATTTTTCTCCTGGCTCTCCGACGTGTAAGTCCAGGGTGAAGGCCTCGTCACGAGACATACGAGTCTCCTTTTGTCTTGCCTCGTGGGCATATTTAATGTTATGTAACTATGTCCGAAATAAACTGAAACTGAAACTGTTGATTCCTTATTATTTCGTTCGTAACCATTTGTGTTTCATTGCAACTATTGTATTGTTGTATCTCTGTACCATGATATCGCATTGAGTTCTTGTGCACATGCATGCCAACAATCTAAGGAGGTCTTCATTGCATCGTTGCCATGTTTGTTTTGGTACATAGATGAGCCAAAGTGTATGTGCCTGTATAACTGAATTGTTATGAAACTTTTCTTCTCTTTAAATAGTGTAAATAAACTTTCTCCATACAAATGTGAGGCTCACGGGCGGCCATGTGTTGATTGATATGTGGGGTTTAACGTCCCAAAACCACCATATTGCCACAGAGATTGCTCCTACTAATTATTTTACAAGAAGGACCAACGGGACGCTATGTGAGCGTCTACAGTGCCTCGCAACTAACGAGACGCTATGTGAGCGTCTACAGTGCCTCGCAACCAACGAGACGCTATGTGGGCGTCTGCAGTGACTCGCAACCAACGAGACGCAATGTGGGCGTCTACTGTGCCTCGGGTGCTCTTGCCTCGGGTGGAGGAGCACGAGCCGGGAAGATTGACGGAGGAGTTGTTCAGAAAGGGACACGTAGGCGGAACGCTTTTAGCAGACTCTTCTTTGTGACTTTTCTGGGCACAAGTTCGCCCTCAATAAATCATTGTGTGTGTTCCCCCTCTTGTATTACGTGACAATATGTTATGAGAGACCCCGTAGTTGAGGACTTCGGAAATTTCAACCACCTGGGGTTCATTAACGTGGACCCAAATCTGAGCACACGGGTCTACAACATTTCCGCCTCCATCGGAAAGCAGCCGCCGCAGCCGGGATTCGATCCCGCGACCTGCGGGTCAGCAGCTGAGTACCTTGGCCACTAGGCCACCGCGGCGGGGCGGATGGCCATGTGTTCTCCCATAGTAAATTACTTAGTACTATAAATCGTCATCCACGCTTTCTAAACACATTCACGATGCTTTCTAGCTGCGTCGTCCTTAGTTGGCCCACGCATCGTCTTTATGCTCCCGTAGTGGAGTGTCAAGTACACTAAATCGTCGAACACGTGTTCCAAGCACGTTTGTTCTTAAGCGACATTCGGCGCCTGTATTCAAGTGAGGGCCCGGATAAGATATGTATGAATTTGTGTTGTAAATTGAATGGAAGCCAATGCGTGAAGTAGCCGATGGCTCGCTGCCCTCATCGTCGTCTGCGTATCGCGAGGATTACATGAAAACTAAAATAAAAAGAAAAACAAGACGTCATAAGAGGTAGTGATAGCGACTTTGCGCGTTTACACTGCGTGGCAAGAAATTCACATTTTATTTTGTGCTGACCTCTCACATCCTCTTCTTATATACGCAATTTTATTCCTACTGTTTTGCGCGCGAGAAAAAAGGAAGACTGCAAGGCAGATTGGAAGGGCAACGTTGTATTATCAGCCAAATAGTGAGCTTGTAGTGTACAACAAGAACTTTTAATATGAAGTGGTTGTGATACAACTGTTCACGGGCACAATAGTTGAAAAACTCACGTTGCCCAACGATGGAAAACCAGAGCAGTGAAACAGCAGCGTTAAAAATATCACTCTGGCAACATTACAGCGGCATGTTCCTTTCCTTGCAGCATTCGCGTTAACCAAGGGTGAGGGCATGCCAGCCGTGCACCAGCGAAGGTAATCTGCCATCAATGGAGTGGATATCCACACAAGCTGTACGCTAGTCTGGCTCTGAATTGTCACGCCGGTAAACAACAAATAAAAAAAATACATGCCGGAAGGTACAAAGAATCCAACCACGCTAAAGTGAGCGATATCACGCTGACCAAGAAAGGTGCTGAATTAAATACAACCCAGATAGCAGATTGCAAAAGGTAAGTGTAACTAAAAGCGAAGCTTGTATAAAAGCCAATACGTCTGAAAAATGGTGGCGAGTCTGCTCTTCAGAGTCGGTAGAACTTTAGCTCTTCGTGGGGCTTACCACCATCTGTGGGAAGAGAGGTGGTTCCTCCCTTTCGGAGGAAGAAAAAAATGAAGCGAGTTGGAAGAACCCCTGAAACACTTTTTCAAGTAACTATGGAAGGAATTCACTGTAAGACTTTATTGCCTCAAAAATTCAACGCCACGAAAATTTGAAGAATCTGTATAGTGCGAGTGGAGTTACAAAGAGTTGACCCATGATGGAATTTCATTCTTTCTTCTGCCCCACCACGGTGGTCTAGTGGCTAAGGTACTCGGCTGCTTACCCGCAGGTCGCGGGTTCAAATTCCGGCTGCGGTGGCTGTATTTCCGATGGAGGCGGAAATGTTGTAGGCTCGTGTACTCAGATTTGGGTGCACGTTAAAGAACCTCAGGTGGTCAAAATTTCCAGAGCCCTCCACTAGGGCGTCTCTCATAATCATATGGTGGTTTTGGGACGTTAATCCCAACAAATCTATCATTCTCTTTTCTTTTGTCCCGACGAAAGCGGTGGAATTTGAGGAAGAAGGAATGACAAAAGCAAAGAAAATACGTCACGCACGCCTCGTGACCTTGAGCAGTTTTTTTTCCTTTCCTTTGAATACGCTGTTTTTTTCAGTGCTATCGTGCGCACACGCATGGACAAGTCACGGCCTCCCGCAGCGATCTCCGTAACGACCGAGTGCGCCATGTTTAAACCAGCCAATCGCTGATGTATGAATTTCTACAAGTGATTTATGAGCGTTTTTCGTCATTTTTCGAGACAAAAAAAGTACTTTTAAATTGACTTTGATAATTTATTGTGAATTTTAGGCCGCGTGCTGCTCTATTATTTGACTCGCGTGTTCTCGGGAGCCCTTACTACTGATCGGCAGCGTTTTTTTACCATTTAAAAAAAGTGTTACAGAGCCGCTTCAACACAGTATTTGGTGCGTGAGTGACGTAATTTTGTTCGCATTAGCATGGAATTTTATTTCATACTGGTTTTATTTGCTTAGGACATGGGCTAAGGCCAGCAGGCCAGCACCCCACGACTGCGCTTCAAGTACGCGCCAGCTAAACCATGGCGAGCTTAACTATTGTTGGCCACTGACCAGAGAGTGATGTTTAAGTGTACTACCGTTCAATTCGCAATGCTTTTACTATAAAACTTACTCTTGGAACTTTTATTCAGTTTTCGTGGAATCTTCAGCCGATGTAATATACACGCAGCCGTGGACGTCTAACGTTTAGAGCACTGCTTACCACTTCGCACGCACGCAGGTCATTTGGTGTCGCATTTTTTTGTGTTCTTCAGTTTTAAAAAGAAGAAAGTATTCTTAGACATGCCAAACTACGGCGATTTAGGTTCATTTATTAATCACAATTACCGAACAATATTACACTGCACACAATGAGCAGCGACTGTGAACATAAGCAAAAATGTCTGCGGACGCCATACGCCATTCCCCCCCCCTACCACTCAGATAAATCACAGTTACGTATAACGTGTTCAGGCAAGCGAATTGTAGCACAAAATATGATCACTCAGTGACCAGCGATATATATACTCTCCGCTAACGTGACTAATTGTTGACACTGCATTTGCAAGAACACTATGCTGCAGGAATATTCGTGCATGAAAGTGTAGCGAGTACACTACTCCAAGCCACGGCCCTGATTTTATCTGTAGAACACATGGGTCTACAGGCCTCCGTTGGTCGCTATTGCATTCTTGCACAGTCCGCCATTTCCGAAGGTACCGAGGCAAGCCCTAGATATAAACGTTGTTCGCTTCGTCGCGGTGCCTGCCGGACACTGTACTGAAGACGTTAACCATAAAATGGGCCCCAGGACTTCGCAATAAGGAAAAATTACATTTTTCCCCAACACTTAAGAAAACGCATGGAATAGCGGAACGCCAAGATGCGGAGGGGGGCAGGGGGGGGGGGGGGGCGTCATCGTAGACGAATAATACGAGCACGTCATTCAATGCACAGCATAGGCAGCACTAAGGGACAATGGCGCGTCCAGAGGGCGCTAACAAAGAGTTTTTTTTTTATTAAACAGAATGTCTCAAGCTCATTGCGCGTCGCTCCTATATATTATTTTTCAAGAAAAAAACGTCTTTTATGAAACATAACAATTGCTTTGCCATTAATTCAAAATATGTTTTCACGATAAGTGTTTTTTTCCTCGAAACCTAGTCACGTGTCAACACCAGAACCCATAACTCCCCGTACAAACATCGCTGGTTCTGAACAGCTTTTTTCGAATAATATAGAAGCAATCAATATTTAATCGAAGTGTCATATAAACCATAAATAAATTTTCACATTACTTCAACATATTCCAAATATTCCATGTAATTATCACCCCATTTCTCTAACCAGTAACTGCTGCAAAATACTAGAACATGTTATCTACAGTAATTTGGTTAATTATCTAGAATCTAACTCGTTTTTCGCAGCAGCCCAACATGGTTTTCGCAAGTCTTACTCCTGGGAAACCCAACTAAATTAATTTACTCACGAAAACATCAAATTTTAGATAGCTATTCGCATGCTGACTGCATATTTTTAGATATTTCAAATGCATTCGATAAGGTTTCACACGGGCTACTACATCACAAACTAAATCAATCGAACACTGACAGAAGTTTGTTGACTTGGATTGAATATTTTTGACTGACCGTTCGCAGTTTGTCGTCACTAATCAATCTTGTTCTCCATTTATACCTGTTTTTTCAGATGTGTCGCAGGGATCCATCCTTGGGCCCCCTTGTTTCTTATTTATATTAATGACTTGCCTTCTTTGTTGAAATCTTATGTCCTTTTGTTTGCTGGTGACTGTGTTTTTTTACGTGAAATAACCTCTGATAAAGACGCTACCATTTTGTAGTCTGATTTGAACTATGTCGTTAATTGGTCGAAAACTCAGCTAATGGAACTCAACACTAACAAATGTAAGAGAATGCGTGTTTCTCGTACTAACAGCAACCCATCACAATATTTCCTTAATAATATCCAATTAGAATCAGTTGCTTCCTACAAATACCTTGGCATTCACATTACCATGAACTTAACCTGGAACTTTCATATTGAGCATATTTTTAACCAAGCTAACCGCATGTTGGGTTACCTGCGCCGCAATTTTTTCCAGCTCCCTCATCACTCAAATTATTGCTCTACAAAACATTAGTTCGTTCCAAAATGGAATATTCATGCTCAATATGGGACCCATGTCACGGAAAACTTTTAATTGCACTAGAACTAGTTCAAAATACTTCTGTTAGATTTGTGCTAGGCAATTACCATCGAAACGCGGGAGCTAGAATGAAATCTGATTAAGCCCTCCCCTCTCTCTCCACTAGGTGTCAAATTTCGCGACTAACTATTTTTCATAAGCTGTATCACCACCCCGCGCTGTGTGGCGAGCTTACACCTAGGCTACACTATCAATCAAGTGATGTTGACCATGCGCGCAAAGTTGGAGTTGATATGTGCAAAACAATGCATTGCTTTCATTCCTTCATGCACCGGACAAGTCGCGACTGGAATCGCCTTCCTTTTGATATTGCATCCATTAATGACGTCCAACCGTTTCGAAATGTTCTAGCTAACATTGTATATTCAGCAATTCATCTAATGTTTCTTTAATTACATTGTGTTATTGATGTTATTGTATGTTGTATCCTAATGTCTGTGCTTTTTTTTTGTTCCTTGCTCTCAGACCAGTCCCCTCTGTAATGCCTTTGGCCCTGTGGGTATCATAAATAAAATAATAAAATAAAAAACATATACAAAACTACAAATATTTCACGAAAAATTCTCTTTAGTTTTTGGTTCTTTTTATCTGACCCTCCTCACTTAGGGGTATTTGAATCCTATGGAAAGCGTTAATTTCTGTGGCAATGCGTTCTTGGCCAGTCCTCTTTGCGACGTTTCTCACCCTTATGATTTGACCATGCCCCATCGAAGCAATACACTTGCACCGAAGCAAACCGAAGCAATACACTTGCACTTACTATTAATGTAGCAGTATGCACAACATGCGTTACGTAAAGTTGGAAGTTCCTCGCAGAGGCACATAGTTGACAGCAGCGGTGGACCAGGCTTCTTGACAGTAGTCCTACAACGGAGGGTATCGCCAGGGCATGTTATCTCAATGGTCTAACATATCCGCTTTGTGGGCTCTTTGAATCCGTCTTTGCACGTGTTACACTCATGAAACTTTTTGAAGCATAAAATTTGCTTGAAAAATTCCTGATGTCATATATCTTGGCCTGCTAAGTTGATGGCAATGGGATAGAAACACCCGTATAATCCTTAGTAGTACAACAAAATTTCGCGAAAGATAAATGACTAATCTGCAATTACGAGCTCGTCCGAAGCACAGTGGGCATTACATGCCCGCGGCAATTGAGCCCTCATGCCTAATACGGTCATTTCATTGAGGTCCAGTCAGCGCCGTATAACGTTTTAACAAAAGCGAATCGAGTACTCGACTTTATTTTTAGATGCGGAAGCATCTTATACTCGCGCCTTGTAGTGCGCCGTCCGCGTCGTCCGCACCGCTTCTCGAACATTCGACAGCTGACGCGCGCGCATGCGCCGTCGCGCCGTCGCCCACTCTTCCACCATCTCTGCATCCCTTCCTCCTCTACACACCGCGCGCGCTTCACTCCTCCACCATCTGTGCACCCTTCCTCCTCTACACACCGCGTTCGACATCTACAATTCTCGTGATTCTCCAGTGGACGCGCATGTGGCGTCGCGCTTCGAGAACATTCAACAGCTGACAGTGCATGCGCCGCCGTGCTGTATATATACTCAAGGTCGGCGCTCGCTCGCTCAGTTGCCGCTCGTCGGTTGGTTTGTACGGCGCGTCGACGTCCAAGGTCGCGGTGAAATGAATTCCAACGAATCCACAAACACAATGATCGACGTCCCTTCGACCAGCGCCGCCCTTTCGCATACGTGTGTACGTGTTCACTCATTTAACACCCCCTCCTACAACCACGTTAACCAATTTAGCCATCGACCCAAGTAACATGGGTCGATGGCTAAAAATGTTTAATGGACAACTGTGTCAGGTCCAGGGTCAATGTGCTGAAAATGTTTAATGAGAAAGGACGGGGTTTGAAATTTACTTTTGAGGTCCCGAAAGATGGCTGCATTCAGTTTCTTGATTTGAAAATTAGGATTGGGCAGGAGCACACGTGCTGGCGGTATTCGCCGAGGTCGATTAAGCCCATTCTTGATTTTCATTCCTGTAACTCAAAGCTGGTCAAGAATGGTGTCGCCACTTCGTGTCTCGAATCTGCTTTGTGCAAATCGTGCCCGCATCAGATGTCGGAGGCTTTTCATGACCAGCTTACTAGGCTTAGGTTATCGAACTTCCCAGAAGGAAGGCTGGGTCTTCTAAGTGAAAGATTATTGAAGAAACTAAAACGGGAAGGTAATGACAGAGCGGGCATAGATAAACGTTTGCCTTACACGTGCATTCCTTATCTTCATGCCTTCTCCCACCGCATGAAAAAGGTGGGACTTAGATTCGGTGTTAATGTCGTTTTTTCGTCCAGGAATAAGTTGGGCCGAGTGTGCGCAATGGTGGATAGGAAAGCTGAAGGAAAAGAAAAAAAGTGGTATGTTTGTGTGGTCAAACACCGGGAAACGTTTGTAGAGTGTGGAATTGGTGCGGTGTATCTTATCCCCTTATCATGTGGTAGGTGCTATATTGGGCAAACTGGAAGATGTTTGAACAACCGACTAATGGATCACAGGGCATCGCTGAAGGCCCACCCTTCGTCGAATCTGTGCCTACATTGCAGGGATTGCAAGTGTTCCCCTTTATTTCACGAAACAAGGGTGTTGTCACGGCACAGGGATAGGACAGCGAGAGAAGTTGCGGAGGCTTTTTATATACACAAGTATGGCGACACGTGTGTTGTGAGGCCTTCGGTGACTTTGCACCAACTAGAGATTGATTATCTCACTGCCAACTTCTAATCTTTCACGTCATAGTTTTTCTTTAGGTATATAAGTGTTTTCTTTCAATAAACTTCAGTTGCTAGTCTGCGCTTGTGTGTGTGCCTTCTCTGTTTCTTGTCGATTTTTCGCGCAGTTTTGTAGTGACCCAAGTAAGTCGCAATTTAACACCCCATTTCACAACCACGTTAACCAATTTAGCCATCGACCCAAGTAAGTCGCACTTTAACACCCCGTTAACCAATTATATGCTCCGCATCCTCCTCAGTGTTCCCCCGAGGGAAGCTGCGGGCAATTTTTTTGTTTCATTTATTGAAAACTGTGTTATAATTTCCCCAGAACTTCAATGAAGCTTAGTACATATCTACCTACCCAACATGAACTTTCAGAGAATGAGAAAGACGATAAAGCTTTATTGTAAGAATTCAGAGTACTTGGCGGTGTGGATGCCCCACTTAGGCGTCAGCCGATTGCCCTGAGGTCCTGGCGGCGTTCTTGGTATGTCGAATTGCCCAGAGCTGTTCTTCAGGATTTTTCCTGAGCAGGACAGTCTCCCACTTCCGATCATTTGTAGCTGCATGGCCACGCCAGACCGCACTCGGGCTCTGCCACAGGATTTGAGTTAGGTCCCCCTTAAAATATGTTGTTTACACCTGTTTGAGCACTGACTTTGGTAACAGTGGCTCTAGTTTACTGTGTTTGGGCAAGGCAAACTTTAATGCGGAGCGTTCTCAAAGAAACACGAAATGTCCATGAACTATAATTCGGGTAAACAGTAATGTGAGTGGTGGGATCTTATCGAAATAAAAGTATGTTGGCTTTTACCTTGCAAGATTGTTAGCATCGCGCATTTTGGCAAGAATCATTATTTTGTCTGTATATGTTATAACGAAGCTGGTCATTAACTTGAACACTGTTGTCGGTAAGTCAGTATGTATGTACATGCCACGCCCTCAGCTTTAGCTTGAGTGTGTAAGTGTAATTGTTCGCGCCAAATCATACCTTTTAGTTCAAACGTTTTGTGGGACGGCTCAGTACTGTGCTATAGTTGAGTACTAAGTACTCAAGATTGTTAAACATTTTTCTAAACACAAGTCAGCTTACAGGTTGGCGCTTTCGCGTGCCCACGACGTGGTCGACATCATTCGTTGAGGCTTTATGCTCCCCCTTAGTAGAGTACCTCGTCTTCTACACCTTAAGCATTTTCTAAACAGAAAATTGCTAACAAGTCGCGTCCCAGCGTTTTTCTGTGTCCTTAAAATTATCGGTAATGTATGTCTAACAAAAAAATGGCCTCTTCAAACGTTATTGACGTCTGCGACAATGGGTTTTTCTATAAACCCAAGATCGGGAGGATGCTGCTTCCTACACTGGGGTACAAAGTACTTGAAATGATTCAACACTTTTTCTAAACACAGTCTTTGAGCCAGTTTCACGCTTGCTGTCGGGCAGCTCGTATTTTGTACATCAGAGCCTCATCAAGTGTGAAGTCACGGGATGGCTTTATGCTCTCGCACAGTAGAGTACCAAATTTTCTAGATTGTTAACCGTTTTTCTCCGCCGAGCATGCTGACACGTTGGACCACCGGATAGATTTCAAAGCAATGACACTCCTTGAAAGCGAGGCTAACTGGGGGAGATAGTTTCTACTCGAGTTGCGGTATAAAACAGCGAACGGCCCAAAACATCAACCACTCTCTCGGAACCCTTCCCCAGTGTATACACACGGAGTGCGCTCCACGGCGAATTGAGAGAGAGAGAAAGAGGGCGGGAGTCATTAACCGCCCCATGAGTGCTTTGAAGACGCCGCTGCTATGTAGTCCCAGTGCTCTCTAAAGAAGGAACCAGGTCGGTTCCGAAACATCGGCTTTCTTCACAAACTCTTGGTTGGATTTTAAGTCATTTCCCATTTTTCAACTAACAGTGGTAAAAAATATAGAATTTTAGGATGCAAAAAGGAGGCATAAAACGGATAAGGTTTTGTATTGTCATATTACACTGTAAGCAAAAACTATCCGAGTTTGGGGTTTTCGCGGCTCATGACCTCTGAAAACTCTCTTCCGTTAAAAATTACTACCTCGTGTAGGAGTAAAAGATGGTACATGACATAGTTTTACCACCACCTCTCAGGCAAGTAGTAAAAGGATGTCAAAATCCAGTTTTACCACGTAGGGAGTTTTCTATCACGTGATTTTTAACCTGCGTTTCAGAGTTTATTACCACGTGACTGCAAGGTGCAGCTGCTTCGGTGGCTTTTGCCCCATGCCCCCCATTGTGACGCTCTCAGTGAATCATGAAAGTACGCGAAGACCACAGATCTTTTTTTTTTTTTTTTGCATCGACGTGCCTCAGGACTGACCTCGAGTCAACGCACTTTCACTGGAACGGGGGGCAGCGTAAGCACAACAAGCGAGAACAGCATTCTGTGAACGAAAAAGAAAAAATGAGACAGGGGGATCTCAAAAGAAGAAAAAAAAAGAAAGAAAACCTGCTGTGGAAAGTTGTCCTGCATATTTTCGCAAATTGTTGGCTTTTGCTCGGCGGTGGCTTTGGAGCCAGACGGTGCAAGAAGCTCGGTATCTGTGTGTCTGGTTGGGCTGATAGATCTCACGTGTTTCCTACATCGTCAGACGACAGTGCACTTCCGAGCGCCTCCTAACCTGCACGTCGCGGATATCTCGCTTCCGAGCCGAATCGCGAATATCTGCCAGTGGTAACAAAATCAATCTGGTGTCATCGTCCGTGCTTGCCTACTGGAGAAGCAATAAGCGAAATGCTTCATTCTGTCGTCGGCACCGAGCCATGGCCGCCAGTGATCAGTGGGAGTGTGTCGCCGGGGCAGGTGAAAGAAGCATCGCATATATTTTGTTCCACAGTAGGCGATGTCTGCGTGAGTAAAGTGCTGCCCGAATTGCCCACCTCATGCACCAACTGTTCTCAAACATGTAGCGCGAAGCCGATACGAGGCAGACGGAACCAGCAAGCGGCTGCCGGTGAGCACGAAGAAAACCCGGACGGTGGTCTTTCGTTGGAAGTATGCATACACCGCCCCGTCCCCGTAAGATAGCGGTCATGTGTTCATTTGTGTCGGAAATGACGACGAAATTCGCACAGGATATGTGTTCTGTGATCGCCAGCTGTGTTTCATCGGATAGCCGTGCTCCTCGAAAAGGCCTAGTACGCCGTCGATAAGAAGCTTGTGTGCAGGCGTGCACCGCTCCTCTACGCCCGTTGTGATGAATACGTGCTGCTACTGTGTTTGTGCACCATCGCTCAATGAAAATCATTGAGCCACCATGGTTTGTGCGTACTTATGTATATTTTATGGACTTGTGGATCAGCAGTGCTAACGCGTGAGGCCATGAGCCCGGTGTGCCAAATAATTATTGGATACTCAAAAAGGTGAGATTGGGTAGATTTATAATAAAAGGTCGGTGTGACATTTAGTTCCCTCCAGCCCACCTTAAGTTTACGCTTGCACCTTTAACCGTTGTTCTTAATCAATGCGAAAAAAGAGCTCTCCTACCGGTCCTACAGGGCCGGTCAAAAAGTCGTTCCTATATATACCGGATTGTCAAAGTATAGTTGAGCAACGCGTGCAGTCTGTTCGAGTGGTGTATTATTGTACAATTGTGTGTGCCTGTTTGTCTCTATGTAAATCTAGGTGTCACCGATTCTGCCATTTAATAAATTCAATCAATTCAGCTATTTAATAAATTTGTCGACTCTGGGCGAATGCACCCGTCAATTTTTATTTTTTTTACCACCAGAAATAACTCCCAGAAATCACCTCAAAAACCTTGTGAAGGCAGTAAAAATTTACTCTATCTATACTCGCTCAAAACCTCACTGGGGTAAATATTTACTACTCTCCCTACATTCAAAAACTCAGTTAGCACGAGAGTAAATTTTTACCTCGATAGTAGGTGGTAAAAAAAACCCAGGAGAGGTAGTGCGCTAGAGGACAAATGGTTTACCCAGTTTTTGAGGTTATTTCAGGTCATTTTCGTTTAGTGTGTACTAAACAATAAGTATGCAACTTGCAAGAAAACTGATGACCCATGTGATCTCAGCATAAGAAGTTGTGTAAACAGCCAAGCTTCGTTGTTCCACGGAGAATGTTATGAAAAATTGGCAGATCCCACGTACAAATCCCACGTACATTTACCTTCGTCGCTATTCACGTCACGTTATATCAAATTCGGTATATGTTGAGCTAGCGAAATGGCCGCGAGCGCATCATGAGCGTGGTATGTTGTCATGTTCTTATGTGGAACTTCTGTCATGATTATCGTGCTGGCACCAGTCATATACCTTCGTCATCCGTTGACGTCACGTAAGTCCAAGTTTGGAATATGTTGAGCTAGCGAAAAGGCCGCGACGCATCATAAAGGGCCCAATACAGTCCGACGTAACGTTGACGAGCACGCACGCTGGGCGCAGCAACGCTGAGCTAGTAAAACGGACGCCAGGTGCGACCGGCGCGACCAGCGTTTGTCCGAGCGGCTCGGCGGCAACCGGCGCGAAACGCAACATGCTTCATTTCACATCCATGCCGTTACGCAGCTCTACCCAGACAGCACTGCGTCTGCCTCTCATGTGAAAGAGGGACACCGGGCGTGCTGAAACGCGCATGCGTCAAAGCAACGCAGCGCGGCGCGCGCCTGCAAGTCTAAATGACAGGCAGATAGGCGAGTGTCGTGGCATTGCCGGTGTGACGCGACGAAAGGAACGCCGGCGCGCACGCGCGTCGAATCACGTCGAAGTGCTTTGGTGCACTTGAGCATGGCATGTATTCATGTGTTTCAATGGCACGCATCTCATGATTATCATGTTTGCCCCAGTCACATACCTTCGTCATCAATTCTCGTGATGTATAACAAAATTTGGCATTTGTGAAGCTATCGAAACGGCTGGGAGCGCATCATGAGTGTGGCATGTAGTCATGTTGTGGTTACATGACACACGATTCATGATTGTCATGTTTGCACACGGAATGCGCTCCACGGCAATATGTGAAAAATAGAAAGGTCATTACCCGCCCCGCGAGTGCTGCAATCCCCCCTGAGGAAGGAGCCAGGTAGGTTCCGTAACGTCAGGACTCTTCACATACATTTTGTTCGAGTTTAAATTATTTCCCAATTTTTATACCCAATCAGACAGATATGTGTCAGATGTTTACATTCTTAGTCGAAAGTTTTTTAAAGAAAGTGAAAAAAGCAGGAGACTTGTTACAAAATGTGTATGACACATGAAAATTTCTAACGTGGTAGGTCCTTATTTTTTGTACCCTAGTAAAGGTTCACGTATATGTTTTTACATAATAAATATACTAAAAGTTTAGCAAGATAACTCTTCTTCTCGTACTTTGGAAAAAATTGGGCAAAATTTCATGCAGATCCAAGCACTAGAGTACCCGAAAATGCAAAGATACATCAAAATAATTTTAATACTTGTGTTTTAACAAACACGACTTGTTAAGTTCGAATTGAATGTTCACTTAATAAATAGGCCGTTAAAAGCGATGATATTTGCACACAAAAAAACAACAATCTTTTTTATAGTGGCTTATGCAACTAATATGCGCCAAGATTATAAGCTTGACTTTCACGGGTCCTTCGAGTTTAATTCTTCCAGATAGCACCATTCAACACTTGCCAAATGTTTTTCGCTCTATCTAGCAGAGCCTTGTCCCGTCCGCATGCTAGGCAGAAGTTCGAAATCTAAACAAAGCTCAGTGTCGAGGGATCCAGCAGTGCCGATGCCATTGTGGCTCTTGTGGCCGCGTTTAAGCCAGGCACCGTTGTACATAACGGCTATATCTTCTCCACAAACTTCGCTCACTGCGAGTTCACTCGACCTCACGAAGATTGGTGAAGATGGCATCCTTTGCACAGCATGCATGGACTTTCCGACTTGTGGCTGTGGAGGACATAAGATACATTGGCTTTTGCAATCGAAGATTTGCCACCAATCGGAGCCACTGTTTGTTGCCCATCCTTAATCGTGCGTGCCCCCACAACAACTTTCACGTGGACAGCATGCCTAATGGATGAGCTTTGGCTTTCATCATTCACATTAAAAATTAACACATGAAAAAAAAAACGTTGATTAGTGGTGCTGCTGGAAGAGACAAGGACACTGGAACATGGCTTGGCAGAAAACGCAGGCGCACAGCGGCCAATAGGAGTTTTTGATCCGTACTACGTGTATAAAAGACTGTCGAGGCGCTCGAACAAGCGGTAGAGCCGGGATTTTTTTTGTCATTTCATGTGCTGCAGCGTCCCGAAAACTGTCGTTATTGGACACCTGATGTTATCTCCAATGGTGAGTGGCGCCTCATTATCAGCGGCAATATTGATTGATATGTGAGGTCTAACGTCCCAAAAGCACCGTTTGATTATGAGAGACGCTGTAGTGGAGTGCTCCGGGAATTTCGACCACCTGACGTTCTTTAACGTGCACGCAAATCGGAGAACACGGGCCTACCACATTTCCGCCTCCATCGGAAATGCAGCCGCCGCAGCCAGGATTTGATCCCGTGACCTGCGGGTGAGCAGCCGAGTAGACCACCACGGCAGGGCCAGTGGCAAGAAGCTCGAAGACGGCACACTTTCAGCCTTTTAACAGCCACCTTGTGTTTTCAACACGCTAGCCTCTAGTGGAGGCCCTCGCGGAACGGCTTTCAGCTCTCCCATAGTATACCAAGTACTCTAAATTGTTAACCACTTTTTCTAAACACACGCTAGTTAAAAGCATTTGCAGTTGAGTTTCGACGCATATTTTTCAGAACAGTAAATGCACTTAACAAAAGAAGTGCAAACACAAAAAATGCTAATATTTAGAAAACTTGCGTTTCTCGATCTGCAACTTCCCTTAAATCTGGCTAATTTAGCAGGAAAAAATGAGATAAATCACGAAACAGTGCATGTGCCATTCATTTCGAAAATTTCCCCAATGACGACACTGTTTGCTTCGCATTGAGGGAGTAAGGTAAGCGAGTATCGATAAGGAGACATGCGGCAGAGAAGCGCTACCACGTCATCAATAAAGGCGATTGATTGATTGATTTCTATGTCTTGTTGAACGTCCCAAAACGACCATATGAATATGAGAGACGCCGTAGTGGAGGGCGCCAGAAATTTTGACCACCTGGGGTTCTTTAAGGTGCGCCGAAATCTGAGCACACGGGCCTACACCATTTCCGCCTCCATCAAATATGCAGCCGCCGCAGCGGGTATTCGATCCCGTGACCTGTGGGTCAGCAGCTGACTACCTTAGCCACTAGACCACCATGGCGGGGTTTAATAAGGGTGATGGAAAGTATCATCGAGGGCATTTTCGAAATGAATAGAGGATGCGCTGTCTTGTACGCTGGCTTCGGTTTCATCTGCAAAACTTGCGGGATTTCATCGCCCCGTGGTGGTTACCACTGGCCGCATTTCAGAAATTTTGAAGTGGTGAAGGACTCTTCGCGGATGAACTCTAATTCGGCTATTTGACTTGACGGCTATATTCCACTGAATAAAACGTTAACGGTAGTTAACTTATATAGTTACTGCCGTAATTTATGTCTGTGCGCATCTGAATATGCGTTTTCCCTCAGTAAAGGAAACGCCACAAATAACGCATAAATGCCTCTTTTTCTGTAATTTTTCAGTAACAATAGACTAATTTCTTGAACACCCTGTGTAATTTGTGCCAAGCGGCCAAAGTTTTGCCAGAGGCTGGACTCACTGTATACTCACGCTAACGAACATTTTGTTCAACCAGACTCGTAGGCACTCGAACATACGTTTTCACCCAGACTCGCTCAGGCTAAGACTGGCAGTTGGAATCACTCAGCCTTAGACTTATGGGACACCTGGCAAAAACAACGGAGATCAAGCGGTGAACAAAATAAAGGCGACAGGGATAGGGCTGTTTACAAGGCTGTTGTATTGGCATCTCTGGGCACCAAAACAAGCGCCAGTTTGCTATCTATAAAGCTACATCCAGATGAAAAACTTTTTCCGACGAGCGTCTCACAGAATGGCTTAAGTACGCTTTCCACATTTTTTTGTGAATTCTTATTGATATTCACTATGCATCAATAATAAAACGAATTCAAGTTTGCATTCGTTTGGTTGTTCGTTCGGTTAAACTGTGTCCTGTGTACTTCATGGTTCCCTACCGTAAGCGCATAGTCAATGAAACATGGGCCAAGTAGCCACTTTCAACGCATTAATGACCAGGGGTAAGACGTGTTGAAAAAACACAATTCCTGTAGTTAGTATCCGCTGATGATCACGAAAGGCTTTTGGTACGGGGTGAAGGAGCAACGGTTTCTTAAACAACTTCGCCGTAAAAGAGTTATCGTGAGAAAACTGGGTCTCTACGTTTAAAAATACGCATGGAAAGTGTCGCAAGAATAAGCGGTGAATTAAAAGCACACGTCATGATACAATTTAAAATGGAAACTGCCAACATGAAGCAAATGCCGACCAGCCTTCCTCTGCCACAGCCTTGCGTGACATTGGTAAGCTGTGCAAATTTTATTTGGTAATGAGATAAGAAAAATTGTATTTTTCTTGTGTTTGCCCTGTCATAAGCTCTGACGCAACTTCACGACTTTGTGACTGCCAGTTGCGCTCCAAAATCATGTTCCTTGCAAGTTATTTTCGAATCAGGCTTAATTAGCCATATTAAAGCAAAATCCGTGGATCCTTTCATCTTGCGCGTAAACAGTGCGTCAGTGTAGGTGGATTCAGCGTCAAAGCGAGACATGAAAAAAAAATCATCATCACGTGATGAAGTGCAAATATGACGTCAACATGAGGGTGTGATTACCACAAACTTGAGCTCATTATGACATCAATATTATGGCTGTGCGTGTTCAGTACTGCACTACGGCAGAGCTGAGAGACGTCCCTTGGGCCTTAGTCAACTTTCCGCACCAAAGGACAGCTATGTAAAAAAACAGGTTGTTAACGAGTTATAGTTCTCGGTTCACTACTATGGGAGAGCTGAAAGCAGCCCCTTGGGCCGCAAGAAAATCTTGCACTTAACATGGTCGATGCACAGTGTTTGACGGTGAATGCTTTCATCTGAAAGCCGTGCCCCTTTGAAAAGAAATGAGACCCGTATTCGTATTGTTAAGCTCATACTAGTAATCTAAAAGCTGCAACACGGCCATGCTTGCCCATTTATTATTGAAGCGTTCTGAATGTCATTTCACTAATTGCGTAAAATTTTATAGGCAATGCATTTGTTTTCCTTGTATTTGCGGTATATTTAGGTAAATAATTTCACAAAAATGCATGTATTTGGAGCGAGAGACGAGAGGCGTGACAACAGCCGACGGGGCTTCGCCGTTTTCTCTTCACGAAGAAGAGTGGCAGTGGTTGCAACGTAGGAACCAGTTTCTTTCAAACTCTTTTGTCCAAACCGGCAGATGCGTGTGCTTGTTCTGACTGGGTTGCGTCTCGAGCTCCACATGAGGTGGGCGAGAGGCGAGGTTCAATTGTATGTGATGATGAATGGCGGTGAAGATGGCGCTACATTTCCTTGCAGTGACATACGAATCGTTTCATTTTGGATTTAACATTTTCCTGTTATGCGCTGTTCATGTAGACGCCTTAAATCTTCCTAACATGAAACTAGAAAGTAGATATCGCCGGTTTTTCGGCTGAAATCTAAGAGAGGTGGAACCGCTGTCAACCCGGCGTTACGAAAGTTGCAAGTGAACACGGCAACGTTTCAAATAATTTGCTCACGTAGCACAAAACTGATTTCTTCAGTGGGAGAGAGAGGGAGGTAGAGGTTACGTGAGCTCGAATATATATTTACGTTTTTGAATGAGTGCACATATGTATTCAAGCTACTGACTAAATCACATACATCAGAAATCTTTCGCTAGAATTTTTCATATGCCGCCAACAAAAATGAAAAAAAGCCCCGTTGGTCATGCGGTGACGATGCTCGACTACTAATCTACTGATGGAAGCTCACGGGCTGGTCCAGCTGCATTCTAGAGGACGCGTAAATATAGAGCCCGAGTGTTTATATTAGGAACACACAAAAGAACTCGTAGTGTTAGAGTAAAACTTTCTATCCCTGGCCCACGTCAGGGGACGAGGCGTTAAGACTTTCAGGAATCTCCATATATTGGCATCCCCTATAAAGGCATCACGTTTTTCG
The DNA here is from genome assembly GCF_043290135.1 of Rhipicephalus microplus. Classification (NCBI taxonomy): domain Eukaryota; kingdom Metazoa; phylum Arthropoda; class Arachnida; order Ixodida; family Ixodidae; genus Rhipicephalus; species Rhipicephalus microplus. The sequence continues at coordinate 105,672,493 of NC_134707.1, read as the reverse complement.
GACGTAAAACTCGTAAAAATAACCGTATCACACATTAAGACAAGCATTGCCCGGCCGCGGTGGTCGAGTGGCTAAGGTACTCGTCTGCTGACCCGCAGGTCGCGGGATCGAATCCCGGCTGCGGCGGCTGCATTTCCAATGGAGGCGGGAATGTTGTAGGCCCGTGTGCTCGAATTAGGGTGCACGTTAAGAAGCACTAGGTGGTCAAAATTTCCGGAACGCTCCACTACGGCGTCTCTCATATTCATGTAATGGTTTTCGGACGTTAAAGCCCACCAGAGTCCTTCAATTTGAAGGACTCTGGTGGGGTGGTGAGCATTGAAGGACTCTGACCCCACATATCACTTAACATGAGGTATCCGCGGCCATTGAACGAAGTGACCGCTCCTTTTTATCATTTAATTTTCATGAAATTAACAACCTTGTTAACTCTTGACTGTTCTTTATAGATGCCTGTTTTGTTACGCCTGCAATAATGTGTTCGTTTAGAACAAGCTTCATTAAAGATAAGATCAAAAAGCCATCGCTTTGTAGTGAACAAGAATGAGTTTAATTGCCACAGTGACAATTATGCCGGAAAACGTTGTCGTGAACTAGCAACTTTTCACCACATTTACGTTAGAACCTTCTTCCTCCTTTGTGAAAATCGGCAAAGCAGCCTAAAACACGTGAACTATGAAAATTTTTGAAAAAAAAAACGGAACAAAATACTGAAAAAAGAACATGCGTCGGCCGGGAATCGAACCCGGGTCAACTGCTTGGAAGGCAGCTATGCTAACCACTATACCACCGACGCTTTTTTTCTTTCTTTATTGCCTGTTTACATACAACATTCACAAACATATATACATCAAACAAAGTAGAAACATGAAACAAAAAAAGAGGTAAAAAGCATCATATTTAACAGGCTTTTTAAAATTCCTCCATCTGTAGAAGGCACTATACCACCGACGCCCGACAGTGGCGGGCATATAAATAAAGTATTTCACCGAGTCAGTCGATTAACCTAGACGAGAGCAGCTGCTGGACGAGGAGTGACCAGGTCGTTGACCGTGCGGAACCGGCTCCGCTAAACATACACACGTACAAGTGGCGGGCTTTTCAATATGAATAAGCGCTTCTATTTCGATCGTTCATTACACTTGTATTATAGCTTTATTTGTACAGAATGTGTATTGTGTTAAATTATAGGTTCAGAATTTGAAAGGATTTATCGCTTTGATTTAATTGGTCGACCTTAGCTCATTAATGAAGAGTGTCAAAGTCTGAGCACTCTGTTTTCACTTATAATTACTCTGAATTTCTTCGCTAAATATATATATATATATATATATATATATATATATATATATATATAGGCAGGCAGGGTGGCGAAAGTAGCCATAGCGTTATGATAAGTCAAGTAGAACTTCCGTGAAAACAGTTACTACGGAAGCGTTGATTTCCACAGTTTAGACCAAAGTCTGGCCGAAACAGTCAAAATAACAATAAACGCTTCTCTTGTTATCATTTTCATCGAGCATCTACATGACTGTATGCCCACGGCAAGTTATCTATTCACTCACTTTTCTTTCTTCACATTTACATTGAAGTTCTTTATTCTTTATTCTTTATTCAGAAATACCCTGCTTTGCCCAAACGCGTGTAAGCGGGGGAGGGGGGGGGGTTAGAGCTTTGAAAAAAAAAAAACAAGTCTTCGTTATGACAGCACACTTGGTCACAAGACAAGTGATTCCACTCTTGTACAGTATGAACAAAAAAAAAAAGAATTAGCCTAAAGGTTCGTTCCAGTCCGGTATTCTTGAATCTTAAGGTCATGATCAGACCTTCTAGACAGATGATGCGGTGGTTTAAGGTAAAAGTCTTTATTGATGCCAGTCTTCTTATGGTATATCTGAAGTAACCATTTCAAACGCAATTTTCTTCTGCGAGAGGAGAGTGCTTCCCATCCCAGCTCGTTTTTCATTTCAGTACAGCTGTCACCTCGCTTATACCGACTGAGAACGAACCTTGCCGCTCTTTTCTGTAATTTATCGATCAGATCAATCAAGGACTTTTGGCGCGGACCCCACACACAACATGCATATTCGAAATTCGGGTGCACAAATGAAATATACGCAGTACTTTTTAGGAAAGCGGGGGAGGATCTCAGATTTTGTAGAATGAAATTTAGGGCTCTGGCAGCTTTTGCAACTACAGCATGCACATGCACATTCCATGAACAGTCGCTCGTAAGCGTTACATCCAAGTATTTATACATTGGTTGGTGATCAATGATGTCACCATTGAAAAAGTAACGCTCTTCATCCTTTTTCTTTTTTTTAGTAAAAGACACGTGCACACATTTTTTCACATTAAGTTGCATTTTCCACTTATCACACCTTGCACAATTCGGGTAAGGTCAGCCTGCAATTCACGGTGATCCTGTTCATTTTTTTATTTTTCTGTACACAACTGAGTCGTCAGCAAATAAACGTATTTGAGAAGTAATGCCATCAGGAATATCATTAATGTAAACTAAAAACAGTAGCGGCCCTAAAACGGACCCTTGAGGGACACCCGATGTTACTTCCACCGTAGAAGAAGTATTACCATTGAGAATGACACATTGTCGACGCTGTGATAGATAGCAGGCTATCCAATTCAGTACTTTCTTATCAATATTTGCCCTTTCGAGTTTGCGAAGAAGCAAGGGATGGCACACGGTGTCAAACGCCTTTCTGAAATCTTAGAAAACACAGTCTGACCGTTGTCATCAACCTCGGACACTAAATCATTGTAGAACTCAATCAGCTGTTTTGTGCAAGACAGGCCCCCTGCGGAAACCATGTTGATCATCAACTAATAATTTATGTTTAACTAAGTGTTTCATTATGTCTTTATAGAAAATATGCTCTACCATTTTGCAGAGAATAGATGTTAATGAAATAGGTCTATGGTTGTTGGCCTCTTTTTGGAACCACCCTTGTGAATGGGAACCACGACCAGTCCTCAGACAGAACCCCAATAGAGAGAGATTTTTTGTATATTAGGTAAAGATAAGATACTAATGGCCAGGCACGACGCTTCAACACGCGTGGGGAAATACCATCTGGACCAGTGGCCTTGGTTTCGTCTATATTTTTTAAAAGGGATTTGATACCATTCATACAGAGTTTAACCGGTGGCATTAATGGCTGAGTTCCAAGAGGTGGCTCTGCCAGCGTAGATAATTTCGCAAAATCCGTTTGAGGTAAAAATACGGAGTGAAAGAAATCATTAAGACACGACGCGTTATCAATGTCACTGGACAAGATCTGACCATCATGGAAAATTTTGTATACTCCGGTTGAATCGGCTCCACAGTTTCTTATGTATCTCCAAAAATGCTTTGGGTTCGTTTTTATACTTTCGTTTAGTCGATTGAAGTATTGATCCTTTGCGCTACGAACTTTAAATTTGTATTCATTTGTTATCTCGACCAACTTGGTGTACTGATAACTAGTATACGTTCTTTTAAATGCCTTGTATACTCGTCGTCTTTTCCTTGTTAATTTAAAACTCGCTGGTGTCACCCATGGCTTCTTGCACTTTTCGAGTTTAACCGCGTTTGTACATGGCACATACTTTTCCGTTAGTTCTATGACTTTTGCTTTAAATAGAGACCACAGTTGTAAAACATCGGCGCTCTCGCAATGACAATCGAAAACAGGCAAATGAGCAAGTTATTCCTAAGAAATAGCAGAGTAATCACCCTTATCATAAAAATACACCTTCCTCGATTGGCGGGGCTTGGGTCTCTTGATCACATGTTTAATAGTTTCTACAACCGCGAGATCGTCAATGATACCGGGTATATACGTCACAGAGTCCACAATATTTGGCGAATTACATAAAAGCAAATCTAAAATGTTATTATTCCTTGTGGCCACAGTACGTATTCAGTAAGACCAAACGTATCAACGATGTTTTTTCATGCCGATGTTTTCGCGAAAACCAGAAAAGGCGATACATGTTCCATTATACCACTCCACTACGGCGTCTCTCATAATCATATGGTGGTTTTGAGACGTTAAACCCCACAAATCAATCATTATACCACGTCAAATCCGGTAGATTGAAATCACCGGCAAGCATAAACTGATATGATGTTCTGTAAATTATGTCGTACAGTTGCTGCAACGTATCCGGATCAGAATTTGGTGGTCGATAAAACGTTCCGGCAATAAATTTAATATTATCAGCAAGTGTCACCGTGCACCAGACCGAATCTACGTCATCGTGCCCGATATCAAGTACAGATGACCGTAAGGAAGATTGAACTAACAAAAATACCCCTCCACCTAATCTTGCCCTATCTTTCGGTAAACGTTAAAGTGACTAGAAAACACCTCACTATTATTGATTGATGGTAACAGCCATGATTCTGTCCCAAACACTATTTCTGCCTTTGTCGATTCAACTAAGCCCGCGAATTCATCTATTTTATTCACAATACTTCTGCAGTTTACAACAACAGCTGTTAGGTTGCGTGAGTATGAGGCGGTCTCAAAAGCAGGGTGTCACTTCTTTAGAGCTGGAACTACCTTTTCTTTTTCTTCGTCCCACGTGAAGGCCTTGCCATCAACAATTAGTTTGTCAAAACTTAGTTTAACCTTGCTACTGCTATATGCTAGTTCAGTTTTAGCATAGTTCCACAATCGTTTTCGAATTTCTTGTGTTTCTGGTGCGTAGTCCTGATTTACACTGTAATCAGACCCTTTGAATTTCTTAGCGTTTTTAAGGACATCCATTTTTTCCTTGACGGAGGAAAAATTGTCAACAATTGGCTGGGTGGACTTCTTGTTGAATCAACCGATACGGTGTGCTCCTTGTACTGACGTCAGTTCTATTGCAAGACGACTTAGACAGATGTCGTTAATCAGTTTCTCAGACTGCTGCCACGTCTCTCCCTTGTCATCTTAAATGCCTTAAAAGACCACGTTGGCCCTTTGGCTTCTATTTTCAAGGCCGACGTCTTGTGTTTGCAGTTTTTTAACTTTCTTTTCGAGCTGTTTGGCCACGTTTCCATGCTGTTCTACCGTCTCGTTAAGAACTTCAATCTGTCCTTCAGCTTTGCCCAATTTATAATTTATTTCATAGAGCATAGCTTCATGCATTGCTAGTTTTTCCTGGATAGTATCCAGCTTCTTCATGATGCTGTTCTGACCTGCCTGCAAACTCTTAAGCAATTCTAGTTCAGTTTCACTGCGGGGGCCAGGATTTATCTCTACATCACCGGAAAGCAACAGTAATAGAATCAAATACAGTACCCGGTTAGCAAACAAACAAACGGAATCTTCTATGGCGAGCACGTTCTTTCACTCTTTTGCTACAACTACAAGCAGAGCATGTCATCGTGGGAGGAGCCGGCAGTGCACAAAGTAATCTACGCACACGAAAAGAGCAGTGTTCACTAACCTGCAATACCAACATAGGCATTAACTGCATGTCGGCCCGCGTGCCGGCTCCAAATCCCACGAAGGCATATAGTCGTGCGCTTAAATAAGGTTGCACATGGTCGCGTGGCACTTGATACTGGAGAGTCTCCGCCATATCACTTTCAATGAAGATTGTATCGCTGACGTTCCTGTCGTCGAAGATAGCTGGCGATTCATTGGGGCAGTCCCATGCAGTCAAGTGGCACGATTTCGTTTCCGCAAGCGCCTTTGGAAATAAAGGGATCACCGCCCATTGACCGGACGAGTCGAATTACAATGCAGCTCGGAGAGCGACAAGAACCTGCAATGCCAACATAGGCATTAACTGCATGCCGGCCAGCGTGCAGGCTCCAAATCCAAATTCGGTCTGGTTGCTTCCCCTATACTTTCCTTGTCATTATTTGCGGTTAGATCTCATTATTATTGTGTCAAAACACGGGAAAAGAGCGTTTAAATGTGCACTTCTTTTCTATATATATATATATATATATATAGATATGTGTGTGTGTGTGTGTGTGTGTGTGTGTGTGTGTGTGTGTGTGTGTGTGTGTGACGCATTAACAAGGTGATTCTAGAAGAAGCCGACGAAGAGGAAGTGCGCATGCATTAGAATAAACGCATAACATCTGGACCACGACGTGTCTCCATTTTGTAGCGTCACACAAGTCGCCAGGATCGACCTCATTAACGTGCCATGGCAAAGCCAATGCTTCCGCTCAACATACATAAGTTCAAGGGAACACCAGAAGACGTCCCCTTCGACAAGTGGCTTCTTCTTTTCGACATGAAGGCAGCCGAGGCGTCATGGACTCACCGCGATCAGGTCATCCACTTTAACGAATACATTGAAGGGGAAGCATTCAAGTGGTACCTCACAGAGATTTTCGGCAACGGCGAGACAACTTGGGACGATATCAAGCGTGACATGCATGCCCGCTTTGCTACGACTGACGGAGACGCCTTCCGTCTCTTCATTCACTACCGACATACAGGAGGGCAGACCATCAAGGACCACTATGACGAGAAAAAGCGAATGGGTTCCATGGCTGACCTGAAAGAGTGCCACATCATTTCTGGACTGACTGATGGTGTTCCTCCTGATGTGGAACTGGCGCTCGCCGGACTGTCTTTCAACTCGTCATTAGAGTGGCTTACCGCTGCTCGACGGGTCGAGACATCTTTAAAATGGGTGAGAGAAGTTTCCTTTACTCGTAACGCTAGTATTGAATCAAGAGCTCCACGTCTCTTCAGCATACCGCAGCCTTTGACAATAACTCCTCAACCACGTGCCCCGCAAAACGAATGTAGATACTGCTCAGCTGCTGGTTTCCCACGACAGTTTCACTGGCACAATGAATGTCCGCGCCGCGGCAATGTGTCCGCTATCGATACTGAACAGGGAAACGAGGAGGGTGACCCAGAGTTTCATTAATACACTTCAGTGCTCTCATCAACGGAAAGCCAGTAAATGCAATTCTCGATGCAGGAGCAACAATTACTTGTATCAGCGAGGATGTGTGCAAACAGCTAAAGCTTCAGTTGATGAGAGACTCCAGCATCATGGTCCAGCAAGTTGCATCAAGCATTCGAACTTTTGGAAGCGTAAACATTCATTTACAAAAATGGGGAACGTCATAAAGAAAGTTTATGCACTGTTGCGACTCCGGGTCCTGCGGGTCTCAGTTTGGTAGTGGGCCCAAGCCCAAGGACCAATCGTCAAACAAGTCAGATGAGGCACTCGTGAAAACGACAACAATTTATTTACATGGTTAGTAACTGAGAATTAGAAAGGAGGTGATCAAGTGATCAGAACTGTACAGGAGAGCTGTTTAACTGTAGAACATTAGAACTTGAAAATACACAAGAGTCTTCGGTTTATATAGCGCCGCGTTGCCAACGCTGGGCGCACTGTCCGCGGCTTCAGCCAATACGGCACTCCATGGTCTAGGTGCTCCACCCACGAAGGAGAGGAAAGGCACCACACAATGCATGAGGAGAGGGCACAGTCTACACGATGCCCAAATACGGTCGCAAACGCACTGCACCGACATTTCGCACACGTCACCAAGTTTCGCGCACGTCCGATGATATTGGCTTCGAAGATTCTTCTGGCAGCTGGGTGAGGTTCGAAAAACCGGCTGCAAGTACACGTGTCAAACTTGCCTGACTGTTTGAGTAGGACAATGTAGTGGTGGGCCAGCATATCTTCAAAATATGCCACCCCATTCAGCTGATCCTATGGAGAAAGGGGAAAAGGAATAGTCAACTAATGCCTAGTCGCTGAGGCGGGCTCGGGCAAGAGCTTCAGCACATAGTGCATTATCCTTTTCTTCACCCCCATATGCCATTCCTGGTTGTTTGCTAGAAGCTGTAGCATAGCAGCGCATATCCAGGGGCTCCTATTGCCCTCGCAAGATGCAGCCACAACCAATTTGGCTTTAGCTTGCAGCCTGAACTGCAAATGCCATGCTGGTTCCGAGATTTCCAGATCCTCGGTGGCATCGAAAATGGCCCAGCTGCCTCCTTGTCTTCCTCGAAAGCCTTGCTCGCAGCAAACACAATGGCCTTTCTTGAGTCGAGCTCACAATGGCCTTTCTTTGCGCGAACCAGCCCCGAACGCATCGTTCAGGTTTTGCCGAGAGGAAATCAACCCGTCTTGGCGGCACAACCTTGTTTGGAATGCGTGGAAATAGTTTCGTCTCTTTCACAAAAGGCCGAAAAACTTCAATAATGATTACGGTCGTAACAGTCTCTCGCGCGGTGGGGTGAAGATCTCGATGGGCTGAGGTTTGCAGATACAGTTCGGAGAGATCAGCGCTGACGTCTGGTCTGGTGAATACTGTCCTTGATGAAGTAGTGACCACCTGCTTCATTTGGGCTCAACAGACATCACATACGCCTGTGAAACACCAGCAATCACCTAGTGAGCGCCAGACAATTCCGTAAAACCCCACCAGGCATATTTACCATTTTACAACCAATTAAAAGAAGTACACTAGTTATACCAAATTCCTCTCCTACGGTTGAGTGAAACAGAATAACAGTAGCGGAAGCACACCAAACCTGAAACCTTGGATAGTGGTGTCTTCAATGTATTCACCATGAGTTCAACAAACTCTCAAAAGCACAAAACAAAAAAGCCAATCAATGGTCCGCGTCTAGGTCAGGAAAAAATATTTCAGAACTCTCGAGAATGCCGTTCGCGTCAGGGACAGCGACTTAAACACTCAGCGTTGCCATGGGGTATCCCTCTCTTGAAACGTATGTCAAACGTATACTGTTGCGAAACGAGGCATCAATGCAGAAGGCGGCCATTCTTAGAGAACAAAGGCAGTAGCTCCGAGAGAGGCCAATGCTTCACCTCTAAATAACCTACCTTGTATCTATTAAGCTAGTTTTCGAGCTGCCTTCACTAGGCTTTTCTACCTCCTAAACAGGGCACTTGCAAAACAACGAAAGCTCAAAACGAAGAATTCTCGCATGAGTTCCGTTTACACACGAAGAAAAATTTAAGCCTTCGTGCCAGCTCTCTGCGCACGCTATAACCAAAGCTCAAACGTTACCGTTTCTTCACGTATCCAGTAGGACACACCTTATCAGACTGAAATATTTCAGATTAGATTCATCTGCATCTTACAACTGTCAAAATTGTCGCTCCTACCTGGACTTCCGGTAACACTCCGCCTAAACTATCACATGATACTTAAGCATCCTATCAAAACCAAACGGACGGATCTAAACCTTGCGTAATAGTCTTGTTTGGTAAATGTTACATCATTATGCTAGCCACTTGGATAAAGAACGCGCTGGGTTCCTTCAGGTGCGTTAGCTCTAATCGCACTTATAGAGCGCTGTAACATTTTTCGACCAAAGGTACGCTTCCGTACCATCTAAAAAATCTAAACGCGCATTTGATTGTAAATGTTTACAAAAACAACATACCGCGTTCAGCATGAACCCTTTGAAACCAGTCTTTTTTTTTAAACCTTACATACAAAAAAACAAAGGTTCAAAACTGGAAAAATGTTCAAATGATTTACTTCCAGACAGTTTGAGCCGCATTCTGCGAAAAGCGTGCAGCTGACTTTCACGCCTTCAGCCTCGCACGTGGCGGTCGTGTTCTCTGACACTTTCGCGAGCGTCAGAGGCCACAACGAGCTCGAACTCCTAGCCCAACCTTGCTATCTCGCCTCATTCCTGATTCTGGCTGGCTTACTTCCGGACACCGAAGGTTCCCGAAGAGCGGGGGAAAGATTCGCCGTTGTCCTTTGGCAATGGGTTCTACCCTGAATTTAGGACCAGAAGCCTTTCCTTAAAGAACCTGTCGACATTGTTGTCTAAGCAAACCTGTTCCTTCAACCGCGCCTTCCTTTTTGTGGACGCGTGCCCCTTTCCGCTACTCCTCTCTCACCAATTTCGCCAAACCCTGCGCGTCAAAGGACTTGTTATTGAATTGCCCGATGGCCAACCTTTTCGTTTTCGCTGCCGCGGGCTCTCTGCCTCCACCTTTTGTAGTGCCGCACGTCCCCGCTTCCTTCTTTTGAATCGACGCTTACGTACAACCTTTCTTTGATTGTTACAAACTTCTCTGGTGGCGTCATCGGCAACTCTACAGTTCAAGTGTGCCTGTGCACCACCCTTTCTGCAATCTTTGCCCTTCAATTTATCCGCTCCATTGCTCTGTCGGGATAATTTATCTGTGCTACCCCTCGCAAAACGAGACTCTGCGCTCTCCACAGATCTGAACTCTTGGAAATTAGCGTTCTGCTCAATTGCCAGGTAGTTTTTACCGTCCGGTCAATCGTTTACGTGCCGCTGCAAGAGGCATGTCTCTAACAACACACCATCTCTGTTCATGCTGCTGGGATTAGACTTTTCCTCGAAACGACCATCCACTGAACTTGTGCCTGTTTGTACACCTACGACAGCCTCGCAATGTACCTTCTCACCCTCTGAAATATTTCCCACTCTATCTGCAGGAAATTCTTTCAACAGTAGCTCGCCCTCGCTGGTAGTACCGTCAGGTTTCAGTAGCGTTTTGTCTTCGCTACATTCGGACTAGCTTTGTCATCCTCTATTCTACAGCCGAAAGGTCGTTCCTTTGCTGAGGCTCGAGAGTGGCCTCCAGCTCATGAATTTGTTTAATGACCCCACCAGGGTGACTAGAACCAGCCTCGGTCTCACCTAAAACACCTTTTGGACTTGCTACAGCTTGCATACCAGCCACCGTCCCGCTCTCTACATGCACTACCTTCGCACTACCGGAGCGACTTCCTCGGTGACTTCATACTGCACAGTACTCGCCAATTCACCGTACCTTTTGGGATTTACACATAGTTCACATATACACGACGGAAGACGCTTTCTATGGAGTGCCCTAACTTCAAGTTTCCTCCTTTCAATGTCTTCGTCTAACGCTCGTATTTTAGCCTCGTGTATTCGTATTCTTTTGGCTTCTTCTGCCTTTTCTCTCTGAGCTTCTGCCCGTTTTCTCTGTTGAATGCTCTCGACATACTCTGAGAGGTCCTCATCGCTTGTCCCCGTCCCGACGATCCGCTCGATCAGTTCTGTTCTGTTTGAACAGTCCGACACATCCAGTTTCAACTCCTCTGTGATCGCTACCAATACGGGTTTTCGCAGAGCTTTCAGATTCATGACTGCGTCCGGTACCGTTCTCTGTTCCACAAGTGATTCCTGCCTTGCAGCTAATTAATCCTGACAACAACGACAGCCCTAGTTTTCTGCCTTGCCTCAAGTTACCTGTTAACTTAGTCTGCAAAAGCTTCCTTAAGTTTTTACACGGAATCCTGTTCTGTCACTATTAACCTTGCCGTCACCCACAGATCATAGCTTAAACAAGCTATCTCACAATTATCTGCCCGACGCAGTTTATCTGTTAACCATATGACTAAAACAGCCCTGTCACCGTTAACCTTGCCGTCACCCACAGACTATAGCTTGAACAAGCTATCTCACGATTATCTGCCCGACGCTAGTTATCTGTTAACCTGATGACTAAAATAGCTCTGCCACTGCTTACCTTGCCATCACCCACAGACTATAGCTTAATCAAACTATTTCACAATCTGCTTGACGCCAGTTACACAATGACCAAAAAAAGCTATTCTCCCTACCAGCTTTAACTCACACATGAGTAAATGCCTGGTAAAGTTTAACAGAGAAAGTCGACACTCACCCGGCTGGCAGTCATGCCTCCTGCATCGTGCATCTCAGCAGTGCCTTCCGGTTGCCTCTCGCAGTCGATGACCTCGTGTCATCCCAGAAGTGCCGTTCGGCTGCCTCTCAAGTCGATGAGCTCGGAGCATCCGACCGTTGTCGTCCAATCGCCTCTCGAAGTCGATGGGGTCGTAGCATCTGACTGCTGTCGTCGAGTTTACTACCTGGGTTGACGCCATCTCTCCGCTGAATCCAGTGTTTGTGACCTGGGTTGACGCTATCCCACCGCTGCCACCAGTTGTTGTGACTCCGGGTCCTGCAGGTCTCAGTTTGGTAGCGGGTCCCCGTCCAAGGAGCCATTTTCGAACAAGTCAGATGAGGCGCTCGTAAAAACGACAATTTATTTACATGGTTAGTAACTGAGAATTACAAAGGAGGTGATCAAGTGATCAGAACTGTACAGGAGAGCTGTTTAACTGTACAATATTAGAACTTGAAAATACACAAGAGTCTTCCGTTTATACAGCGCCGCGTTGCCAATGCTGCGCGCACTGTCCGCGGCTTCAGCCAATACGGCGCTCCATGGTCTAGGTGCTTCACCCACGAAGGAGAGGAAAGGCACCACACAATGCATGAAGAGAGGCACTATCTACACGTCCCAAATATGGTCACAAACGCACTGCACCGACGTTTTCGCACACGTCACCAAGTTTCGCGCACGTCTGATGATATTGGCTTCGAAGATTCTTCTGGCAGCTGGGTGAGGTTCGAAAAACCGGCTGCCAGTACACGTGTCAAACTTGCCTGACTGTTTGGGTAGGTCAATGTAGTGGTGGGCCAGCATATATTCAAAATATTCCACCCCTTTTAGCCGATGCTATGGAGAAAGGGGAAAAGGAATAGTCAACTAATCCCTCGTCGCTGAGGCGGGCTCTGGCAAGGGCTGGAGCACATAGTGCATTATCCTTTTCTTCCCGCCCACATTCCATTCCTGGTTGTTTGCTAGAAGCTGTGGCGTAGCAGCGCATATCCGGGGGCTCCGCTTGTCCCGTCAAGATGCAGCCACAACCAATTCGGCTTTAGCTTGCAGCCCGAACTGCAAATATCATGCTGGTTTCGAGATTTTCAGATCCTCGGTGGCTCGAAAAATTGCCCAGCTGCCTCCTTGTCTGCCTCGAAAGCCTTGCTCGCAGCAAACACAATGGCCTTTCTTGAGTCGAGCTCACAATGGCCTTCCTTGGCTCGTGCGTTTTCTTTGCGCGAACCAGTCCCGAACCCATCGTTCAGATTTTGCCGAGAGGAACTCAACCTGTCTTGACCGCACACCCTTGCTTGGAAGGCATCGAAATAGTTTTTTCTCTTTCAGAAAAGGCCGAAAAGCTTCAATAATGATGACGGTCGTAACAGCACATGTGCTGCGAAGCATGAGATCGCAATTATTTCTTGGCCTAGACGGCGCTTCATACTTCAATCTTTCTGTAAATCTGGAAAGCAAGTCAGTGACACAAGCACGTGAGAATATGAACCTTCCGCATCACAATGAAAAGAAAACCATTCAAGCCCCGCTGATGCAATTCCTGACGTCAGAAAACTTATCAGAGCATGAGTCTGTGGCGCTCGACTCTCTTTTGAGCAAGTATGACGAGATATTTTCAAAATCTCTGACAGATATTGGGTGCATTACTACTGAGAAACATAGGATCGCACTTACCAATGCTGACCCTATTCGTCAAGCACCATACTAATGTTCACAGGCAGACAAAGTGGAGATCAACAAGCAAGTTAACGCTCTCCTCAAGCAAGGTGTTGTGAGGTCTTCATTATCGCCCTACGCCGCACCTGTCATTTTACTAGAAAAGAAACGTGATGGACGCACTCGCCTATGTATGGACTACCGGAAACTCAATGCCATAACGGTACCTGACTTCCAACCGATTCCACGTATAGATGATATTCTTGACCACTTGGGAAAGGCGGATTTTTTCACTACGTTGGACGTAACGTCGGGATACTGGCATGTCCAAATGGCTCCTGACGATGTTCAGAAAAATGCATTTGTCACGCCTGAAGGTCATTTTGAGTGGTTGGTAATGCCGTTTGGGTTGAAGAACGCTCTAGCAACATTTGAAAGAGCCATGAAATCATTAATAGCGAAACATCAGCTCACCAATGTTAATAATTTCTTTGACGATGTGGTCGTATACTCAGAGACATTTAATGATCATATACGACACCTCGAGGCGCTTTGGAGAGCTCTCAAAGCCGAGAAAGTAAAACTCAAACAAAAAAAAGTGACAATTTGCACGCTGCAGCATTGAATACTACCTGGGCCACGAAATTTCATAAGAACAAATGACACCTAAGCAAAGTAAAGTGGCTGCCATACTCAAATTTCCGACACCAAACAAGAAAAAGATCTCCAGCGTTTTCTGGGCACTGTAAACACCTACCATCAGTACATCCCCCACTTCAGCGATATCGCTCTCCCACTCACAAAACTACTCCACAAACGCAGCAAGTGGGTGTGGCCAGAAGCATGCGAGCAAGCCTTTCGTGAACTGAAGGAGCGGATAACTGAAGAACCAGTGCTTCGCATATACGACCCTTCGAGACCATGTACTGTGTATTGTGAGGCATCTGGCGAAGGCATCGGTGCAGTGCTGAAACAACATGATGATAAAGCCAAAAAACATCCTGTTACTTACTATTCCCGCAAACTACTTAAGCACGAGGTGAACTATGCTATTACAGAAAGATAATGTCTTGCTATTGTACATGCTATTGATAAATGGCACTGCTACCTTCACGAAAGGCATTCACTGTTGTAATAAATCACTCCGCACTCCAGTGGCTGAAGAATGTTGGAAATCCTCAAGGTCGTCTCTTCCAGTGGTCTTCGAAACTGTCAATGTATTATGTGAACATCAAACATCAAAAGGGCGCAAGTTTTTTCGAAGCAGATGCGCTCTCCAAAACCCCAATAGTTAATCTTCTATCACACGACGGCCTTCAGCGATGCAACAATGAGCGTCCAAAAGGAACGAACAAATTGGAAAATAACATCGTCATCGTTAAAAGAAAAGAACTACGGAAAATATACGTGCCCCATGAACTACGCCCAACCATTCTGAAGAATGCACACAACATTTTGGTCATGTCGGAGTGAAGAAGACGCCATCACTCCTGTCTCCGCAATATTAATGGCCGCATATGGTAACCAGTGTTTCCACTCACATTCGGCATTGTGATACACGGCAGAGATGCAAGAAGTCGAAAACAAAAAAGTTTGGGAAGCTTGAATCACTGCCTCCAGCTGAAGAGCCCTTCAACCTCTTTGCAACAGACATCATTGGATAATTTTGTGGATATGACTCGTCAAAAAGGTTTATACACTTGGTTATTGATCATGCGACTCGCTACGTATGCGCGTTTGCTCATAAAAATGAGAACAACGACGCCTACATTTCATGCATAAAAACAATTTTTTCTTCTGGAAAACCACGGAAGCTCCTTTTAAATCGTGGAACAGGATTTACCGCAGGAAAATTCAAGCAGTTTTCAAACATAATTGTATACACCAACTATTCACCTCATCTCGTCATCCACAATGCAACGGCATGAACGAGCGGACAAACCAGACTATCGTAACGAGATTAATTGTAAGATCAATGTCGAACCACAGCAGTCTTGGACTAAGCTGCTTCCAGAGGTAATTGACGAATACAACAGAACACCCCACGAAGTGACCGGCTACGCACCTTCCTTCCTGATGTATGGAATTCCATCTTATCCTGCCGTAGTGGAACAACGAGAAGAAACTGTCGAAGAAGCGCGAAAAACTGCAGTTACCAATTCTATCGCCTACCACAATAACAAAAAAGTCAGTTATGATAGAAAATTTCTTCCAATTGAGTTCCAAGTCGGTGACTGTCTTTTACGAGACGCCATGGCATCCCAACAACGGGAAACTGAGTTCCGTCATGGAGGATCGCTACAAGATTCTACGCAAGGTCTCAACAGTGAACTATGAGATCAACCGCTCTGTGCGACCCTTACGTAGAAACTCTAACATTGTGCATGTTAGCAAACTGCGGAGTTATTTTGAACCTTCTGAACTGAGACTTTCTCGAGGGGAGGGGGAAGTGTGACGCATTAACAAGGTGATTCTAGGAGAAGCCAATGAAGAGGAAGTGCGCGTGCACTTGAATAAACGCATGGCATCTGGACCACGACGTGTCTCCATTTTGTTATATTATTAATGATATATATATATATATATATATATATATATATATATATATATATATATGAGATATAACAGACAGTAATGCCAAGGAATGTACAGGGGAAGTTATTATAACCAATGGAATGTAAATAAGAAGAAAGAAAAGTGGATGAAAAAATTACCAACTGTGAGCAGGAATCGAACCTAGGTTCGATTCCTGCTCACAGTTGGTAATTTTTTCATCCACATTTCTTTCTTCTTATTTACATTCCATTGGTTATAATAACTTCCCCTGTACATTCCTTGGCATTACTGTCTGTTATATCTCATTCATATTGTGTTAAAACACGGAAAAACGAGCCCTTAGGTATACACTTCTTTCCCTTATATATATATATATATATAAATATATATATATATATATATATATATGTGACGCTACGATGAATGGGTGACGTGGCCTGGCTCATACGCCATGTTTATTCTACCCTCCACTTCTTCCTTCTCGGCTTCTACCAATCATCGCTTCATACGTCACACGATTCCCCCTCCCCCCGAAAGAAGGCATGGATTACTAACAAGAAAAATAAAAACGAGGCAAGGTTGAGAAGTCACAAACGTCAAAATGCACAATTGGTTTCATGTCCCAGTGGTGTTCCGTAAACTGCAAAACTTCAGAAGTGAGTGCGGCCGTCCGGAGAATGGCGGAGTTCTGGTGGGCGAGGTTGGCTGTGGCGTTCTGGACAGAGCGGGATACACGTAGATCCTGACAGTACTGCTAGAAATCTTGTTCGGGCTGACCAAGGTTGGAACGCTTTGTTGCATCAGCAGCTCAGATGTGGTCGGGGTTGTATTTTTTGCCGTGAATGATGCAATCCTGATGCTTCTTGCTTGCGTGCTTCTCGACAGACTGTGATGGAGTGCCTGAGTGCTTGCGGTTTGCAAGCAGTGCTTCCGCGTCTTTCTCGGCGCTTTCTGTGGTGTTGCAGTCGGCGGAATAGCAGGCGCTGGGAGCGTTTCTGGCGACTTTTCTTTGTCCGAAAGTGTCTGACGTCTTGTTGGTTTGGAGATCCTATTTTTTTATGTTCTTCAACTGGTGAACGCGCTTCCATTGAGTTTGGCGTTCGCCGATGCCCTCGTTGCAGTCTCTCTCGTTGTTTTCTGAGTTTGTGAACTTCGTTTTGCTTGCTTTGCTGGTGCTGCTCAGGAGATGGCTGTAGTGGCGCCCCTTCTGGAATCGGGCATTTATTTCCTTCGAGGTTTGACGCGTCCTGGAAACAGCTGATGCATGGTGAGCTGGTGTCTTGCTTATCGGGCATAGTTGGTAATGTGCCATCATTATGCTCTTCAAGGGCTTCTTCGCAGTTCACTGCGAGTGGTTCTTGCGCCTGGTAGCTTGCGACGTTCGATGCGTCGGAGCCTTCAGTGTTTCTTACACTGTCGAGTGTGTATGGACTGGATGGCGATGCATGAACCCGTGTGGAAGGAGCATGGCTCGACAGGGTATTTTCCCGATGCGCCAGGTCATCTACCATAAATACGGCGTCCTTATAAGGCAAATGGTGAGCGTTAGGAGCAATTGAAGAACCGCGTGATGAAAACCTAGGTGGTGGACCACGTATGCCAGACGAAGAGGGAACGGCATCAGGTGGTTGGCAACGTCTCGGGTCATATGCTTAAGCGATGACTTCACAAATGCCGACTTTCGTGCAGAAGAGAGGCGTGCTCGATGGCTGTGTTTTTCCCAAAATACGCGTTGTCGTCTGCCACTGAGCTCGTGTGCCACTTCGTCTTTTGTCAGAGGTCGAATCTTGTTGTGCGTTTGAATGGTTAAAGACTGCCTGTAAAATTGACGACTGAGTGCAGTTGTCTGCAGATGGTGGGATACAAGCAAGTCGTAGTCGTCATCGTATTTTTTAAACCAAACGATCTTTTCTTGTTTTATCTTTTGCCAAGACTCATCGTTGTCGAATATGTGGGTGAGGTAAAATTTAAATGCCTCACCGGTGACGTAGTCGCTGAAGTTCGTAACCATTTCCCGTTCCGACCAAGATACAGCGGTAGCGTGGAACTCGAACAGGTCGAACCAGTCCTGTACAGGTCCATCGTCCGCTGCTCCGGTGTACTTGGGGATGGGAAGGTCGGTCGATGATTCTGTCATGGTGCTGGTCGCTGTGTGCGGCTAGGAGATGATTCCGTAGTCGATGTATGGTCAGGGCGTCTTGTGTAGAACTGCGTCGATGATGAGACACTGATGAAGTGGCTGGGAGGTCTTCATCCTGTCGACTTGTGTGACGCTACGATGAATGGGTGACGTGGCCTGGCTCATACGCCATGTTTATTCTACCCTCCACTTCTTCCTTCTCGGCTTCTACGAATCATCGCATCATACGTCACACACACACACACACATATATATATATATATATATATATATATATATATATATATATATATATATATATATATATATATATATATATATATATATATATATATATATATATATATATATATATAAGCCTTTGAACAGTGGGTCGTCCTCTTCAGCGCCTTCTAGTGGGTCGCCCTTTTCATAAGAAGAAGAGCAGCTCGTGCAGAGAGTCGACCCTCGCATTGACTGTCGCTGTCGTGAATCATCGCTAAGTGTCCGCCAATAAACCGCTTAACAATTTGGTGGAGAATGCTGAGAGTGCTGTGCCCTTCAAACACCTTCGGTCCGCATTCGATGCCCTTGGAGCTTCGATCCCGTACCGTGCCTCCAACCATGCACCAAGACGCCGCCCAGCAAACGCTTCCTTCTACGCCGACGCCATGTCCCGGTGTCCCCCGCATCCGCGACCCTTCTGTCTTCACCGGAGCGGATGGCACCGACGTCGAGGACCGGCTGGCCATGTACGAACGCGTGAGCGTCCCCAACCATTGGCACGAGGCAGGTAAACTCGGCAACCTGTATTTCTATCTCGCGGGTGTGGCCGGCATGTGGTACAACAACCACGCATCTGATTTCCCGACATGGTCCGCTTTTAAAATCGCTGTCGTCGACGTGTTCGGCCACCCGGCCGTTCGTAAGCTGCAAGCTGAACAGCGTTTACGTGAACGAGCCCAGCAGACCGGCGAGTCCTTCACAAGTTATATCGAGGACATTCTTGCCTTGTGCAAGAATGTCGACCTGAACATGTCAGAGGCTGACAAAATCACGCATGTTCTAAAAGGCATCGCCGACGATGCCTTCACCATGCTCCTGGCAAAGAACCCCCGCACTGTGGCAGAAGTCATCACGTTATGCTAAAGTTACGACGAGCTGCGGCGGCAGCGCTTGATGACCCGTCGACCGCCACCACGTGATGCTGATCTCTCGGCCTTGTCAGCAGTTCCTGACCACGCAACCTTGCTCGCCGAAATCAAGTCGTTCGTGCGTGAGGAAGTTGCCCGCCAGGTCTCTCTACTGGCTTTTGCTTCCGCACAACATGCTCAACAGCCATCAAGTACACTTCTACCTCCGCTCCGCCGAGCCATTCAGCAGGAAATCGCGGAGGTCGTCCCTGAATACCACCAGCCGCCTCCTGCATCTCTGCCACTCAGCTACGCCCAAGTTGTTGCCAGGCCGCTCCACCGATTTTTGTCAGAATTTCTGTCACCGATTTCTGCCCCTAAATTACACCGAAACTGTCGCGAGGCCCCAGGCCTTTGGAGAAACTGTCTCGCCTACATACGCCGGCGTCACACACGTGCCCCGAGTGCCGCCTACCATGCACTCATATCAGCAGGCGGCTTGCCAATCGCGTTCTGTGACATGGATGCGACCCGCAAACCAATGGCGCACTGCTGACAATTGCCCCATCTGCTTTGCTCGTGGTTGCGTCGGTCATGTAGCACGCTATTGCAATCGTGTGCAGCAACCGCAGGTCGCCTCCAACTTTCCCAGCCAGTCAAGCCGCTCTTATGACCAACCGCCGCCTATGTCACCGTCGTCCCGCCCCGTTCCGTCTACCCGCCGTTCACCATCTCCACGACGTCACTCACTGTCGCCAATGCGGCCACAACACTCGAGGGCGACCAGGAAAACTGGTAGTCGCAGTCCACGAGGCAAGGGCTGCGACGCTGTCGAACTGCTGAAGCCCTCAGGAAAGCCCGTCGAACGTGATAGACGTGCTTGTGGATGGCGTCCGTGCATTTGCCCTTGTAGATACTGGAGCCGCCGTATCCGTGATGGACGAAAAACTCAGCCGGTTACTGCTCAAAGTGACCACGCCACTTGGCGGGCTCTCCCTCCGTACAGCCAGCGCCCAAAGCATTTACCCTACAGCGATGGGCACAGCCCGCCTTATGATTCAGGACGTGATGTATGCGGTCGAATTCATCATAATTTCTTCATGCTCTCACGACGTCATCCTAGGATGGGATTTTCTCTCCCGCCACGACGCCGTCATTCATTGCGCACCAGCAGAAATAGAACTCACGCCATTCTCTTCTTTGACGCCGGCCGACAGTCCATCCCCTGCAAGCAAGTTACTCGTCAGAGACGACACTCAAGTGCCTGCAAACTCGTCCGTTGCGGTGTCGCTCTACTGCGCAAGCCTTTATGACACCGCTGCACTCCTCTCGCCATCTCATCGTGTTTTCATAAGAAAAAGCTTGCTGGTTCCTTTCGCGACCGTGCAACTCACTCACGGCAGCACCACCATATTTGTTGTGAACTCATGTCCGTACAGCGTTACGTTGGTGCGAGGGGAATGTCTCGGCAGCGTGGAACCCATCGAAGACGCGCAAGTTATTGATCAACCCGATGACATGCACTGCTCAAGTTCCTGTACGCTTGGTGCTGTTTCGACATCTGCTTCATCATCCGATCTTATATATTCGGTCCCTGCATACCCGACGACTTTACGCAGGGCCAGCGTTCCCAGCTTTTGAGCCTGTTGGAAGAATTCCGCTCTTCTTTCGATGTCGCTCAACCTTCTCTCGGCCGCACATCCACCGTTACGCATCGCATCGACACAGGCGCACAGCCACCGCTGCAGCAACGTCCATATCGCGTATCTCCCACAGGACGCCGTGTAATCAACGAGCAAGTCGACGACATGCTTCGCCCGATGTTATTCGCCCCTCTAGCAGCCCCTGGGCATCTCCTGTCGTTCTCGTCACGAAGAAGGACGGTTCTGTGCGGTTCTGTGTGGACTACCGACGCCTCAACAAGATCACTCGTAAGGACGTGTATCCACTACCGCGGGTAGATGACGCGATTGACAGCCTGCAAGGAGCAGAATTCTTTTCATCCCTCGATTTGCGCTCAGGGTACTGGCAAGTACCTATGGCTGAGGACGCTCGACCGAAGACCGCTTTTGTCACCCCCGACGGCTTGTACGAGTTCAACGTTATGCCGTTTGGGCTGTGCAATGCGCCCACCACCTTTGAGCGGATGATGGATACAGTTCTGCGTGACCTAAAATGGCACACGTGCCTGTGCTACCTCGATGACGTCGTCGTTTTCGCTCCTGACTTCTGGACGCATCTTCAATGCCTTCGGCATGTTTTAATGCGTCTGAGTGACGCCAGTCTGCAACTGAACCTAAAGAAGTGCCAATTTGCAGCTCGGCAGCTGACAATACTCGGCTACGTCGTGTCCAAGGACGGAATTCTCCCTGATCCAGCCAAGCTTCGGGCCGTGACCGAGTTCCCCAAGCCGACATCCGTCAAGGAACTGCACAGTTTCGTAGGACTGTGTTCCTACTTTCGGCGCTTCATTCAAAACTTCGCGACTATCATATCGCCGCTGACGAAGCTCCTCGGAGGTAACGGGCCTCTCCATTCGTGGTCATCACAGTGTGACGACGGTTTCAGAACACTTCGTCGTTTGTTGACGTCGCCTCCCATACTCCGTCACTGCGACCCTACGGCCCCTACAGAGGTACACACGGATGCCAGTGGTGTCGGCCTCGGCGCTGTCCTTGCGCAGCGCAAACCAGGGTTCCCGGAATATGTCGTAGCGTACGCGAGCCGCACGCTTACTAAAGCCGAGGCTAAATACACAGTCACCGAGAAAAAATGTTTCGCAATCGTCTGAGCCCTTGCAAAGTTCCGACCTTATTTGTATGGTCGCCCATTCGATGTCGTCACCGACCACCACGCACTATGCTGGTTGTCGTCATTGAAAGATCCCTCAGGCCGTCTCACCCGGTGGGCACTTCGCCTGCAAGACTATGACATCCGCGTGCTGTACCGCGATGGAAGGCAACATGCTGACGCCGACGCCCTGTCGCGCTCTCCCTTGCCTGACGACAATGCCAACAACTCAGTGTCTCACCTTGCCATATCTTCGATTAGCATTCATGCCATTGCTACTGAACAGCACAAGGATCAATGGATTGCCTCACTGATAGACTTGCTGACTGATCCATCCACTCCATCCACTCGCGCGTTGCGTCGTCAAGCCCACCATTTCGCCCTTCGCGACGACCTCCTACACAGGCGCAATTACAACGGTGACGGCTGTCAGTGGCTACTAGTGATACCTCGCAGTCTGCGCTCTGACATATGCGAATTCTTTCATTCTGATCCGCAAGGTGCGCACTCCGGGGTATCGAAGACTTACCAACGCATTCGCCAACGGTACTTTTGGCGTGGCATGTACCGCTACGTGCAGAAATTCGTTCGCTCCTGCATAGAAAGTCAGTGCCGCAAAACTTCAACGCACCTGTCGCCGGTAGGTCTGCAACCTCTACCTTGCCCTGCCAGGCCGTTTGGGCGCATTAACATCAATTTGTATGGGCCACTTCCACTAACGTCGGCTGGTAACCGCTGGGCCATTGTTGCTGTGGACCACCTCACGCGATACGCCGAAACGGCCACTCTTTCCGCGGCTACAGCGAGCGATGTGGCCTCCTTTCTGCTCCAACGATTCATTCTGCGACACGGTCCACCCCAGGAACTGCTCAGTGACCGAGGCCGTGTCTTCCTGTCTGAAGTCGTTGAAGCCATTCTCAAAGAGTGCGACGTTGTTCACCGCAAAACTGCTGCTTACCACCCGCAGACGAATGGCCTCACCGAACGCTTCAACCGTACGCTCGGCGACATGCTCTCCAAGTACGTCGCCGCCGATCACACAAATTGGGATTCCATTCTACCCTTCGTCACCTACGCATATAATACCGCCCCTCAGAGCACTACTGGCTTTTCACCTTTCTTTTTATTATATGGAAGGCACCCGTCCCACACCATCGACACGATACTTCCGTACAGGCCAGATCCGTCTGAGTGGGCACCTATTTCTGCTACAGCCAAGCTTGCTGAAGAGTGTCCAGAGCTTGCAAAGACCTTTGCTGCGCATCATCAAGAGCGGCAAAAAAGCATTCGTGCTGACGCCAGCACTACTGCGCCCACGTTCCTCCCTGGAGCGCTCGTCTGGCTCTCGATCCCTACTACTGCAACTGGCCTATCTTTAAAACTATTGCCCAAATACGAAGGCCCCTACCGTGTCGTCAAATGCAGTACCCAGTGAACTACTTAATTGAACCCATCGAACCATCTTCGGACTTGCGTCGTCGAAGACGCGACATTGTTAACGTAGAGCGCCTCAATACCTACCATGACCCGCTCACTGTAACCAGCTATTAGGTCGCCAGGCGGCTCCCTTTTCGTACCCGGGGTAGTTGTGGTAAAGCCTTTGAACAGTGGGTCATCCTCTCCAGCGCCTTCTAGTGGGTCGCCCTTTTCGTAAGAAGAAGAGCAGCTCGTGCAGAGAGTCGATCCCCGCATTGACTGTCGCTGTCGTGAATCATCGCTGAGTGTCCGCCAATAAACCACTTAACGATATATATATATATATTAATGCAAAATACAACGGCTTCAACACTCGTTCTTATTACAATTGATGAAACGCGTGCAGCAAGAATATAACATTTGGTAACACCAGGTATGCCAGGTTGAACCTTCGCATGATATCCCTCCTCTGACACTCGTAAACATATGTTTTTAATAATGCGAAATACGTCACGCAATTTTTTACATAAACATTTCGTGTTACTATGCTTTATCTTTGAACCATGATTTTGGGAGACAGCTCGGTCGCTTTTCGGTGCGTTGCGTTTTTGATGTGTGAAATTGTATAGCCGTAAGGACTCAAAGAGTCTGTCGTTCTTTTCTCTGCTCAAATTACGTATCCTACGTTCACAATTATAAGAATTAGACTACAGGCAATAAACGATCACTAATTACTTTTTTGCCAAACCCAACCTAATAAAGACAAAAGGCCATGGAAGTTGCATTATGTGCTGGACAATAGCACATCAATGGCACAGGCCATCTGGTGGTCAATGCATATACCCACGTGTGGGCATGTGCCACAATAGAAAAGGCGTAGTGCTGGTGAAGCGTCAATTGTGGTTTCAGTGCTGGCTAATCAGTTTTATAAACACAACGTATGTACTCTTATAATACAGCTGTCACGTCGAGTTACCGTCAGGCGGTGGTGGCGTTGCTTGGAGCCAAAAAGAAGGAGCACGGACGAACAAGTATGACAGACGTATGATATTGGAAAGAGGAAGACACCTATCGCATCTTCGTGGACAAGCGCTCAGACGCGCGTGCATTGCAAGCTAACCTATCCTACATGTGGCACCGCATCGTGGGCACTCTCTGAGCTAAGGCGGACCAACGGCTCCCGCTGAGGAGCGCGCGCTTGCACTGGCATGGAAAAGAATAATGGAAGAAGTAGTGTACTACACATAATGGCACAGCATTACACAGTACCCTCTACCATTCAACAGTCTTGCCGGGACGCGGAAGTTGAAACCGAGTAAATTTGTGAGTTTACAAGGCTAAAAGTCCCCATGCGTCTCGATTTGGGAGGGACATGTCTAGTGTCGCAGCTGAAATTCCCGTCCCACTGTTGTGAATCTCGGTCGTTGGCGACATGCTGTCTATGAGGAGTATAAATGGGGTGCGTTCCCACAACTAGAAACTGCATGGATAGACGATAGATGGATGGATGGATAGATGATGGATGGATGGATGAATGGATAAATGGATGGATGGATGGATGGATGGATGGATGGATGGATGGATGGATGGATGGATGGATGGATGGATGGATGGATGGATGGATGGATGGATGGATGGAAGAATGATTGATGATGAATGCATGGATGCCAGAAGTTTTGCAGTGCGCAAAGAAATGCTTCGCATTTAAAACAGGCAACAGATATAAACATGACCGCGAATGAACAGTCCACAAAGCGGTTGTCATGACATCTCTTGGTGCCAGAACACGTTCCGGAGAGCGATCATTATAGATATGGCCTGCTGAACACGATTTCCGATGAACGTCACACAGGTGGAGTTGGGTGTGCTTTCAGCTTGCTTTTAAACTGCGCATGAAAGACCACAAACATGAACAGTTTAAGTGTCCACTTATTCGGTTAAATTGTGTGCTTTGTTGTATAACTGTCGTTCGAGTGCACGAATAGAGAAGTTCGAGGTACCGGGAACTCCGTCATCTGTCCTTCGTAGCGTCTCTCCACCATAAGCGCATCGACTATTTAGCATCAACCAACTGTCCCTTTCATTGCATTACCGAGCAGTGGTGAGAGCTTGGTACTAACCCGATTCCTTTGGCGCGTATTAGTTCATTGCGACCATAGCCTTTGGGTATGATATGAATAAGCAATTATTTTCTAAACAACTTCACCGTTAAAAAGTGATGGTGAAAAAAAAACAGAAGTCTACTTTCGAAACCACGCTCGGCAAGTTGTCGCAAGAATAAGCTGTCACTTATAAGCATATGTAGTGTGAAAACTAGAAGTAAAAGCTGACAACAAGAAACAATTGCCGACCACCTTTGCTTTGCCACAGACTTGCGCGACACTTGTCAGATGTGAAAACTCTGTTTACTAATGAAATAAAAACGACTCCGTTTTGGTTGTTTTACTCTCTCAAGACCACTAATGCTTTTCGAACTGTTTTGTCTCAGCCAGTTTCACTCGAAGTATGTCGCTTCCAAGAATCAGGGCTAAGTAGCCATACTACGCCGAAAGCCGGAGATCCATCCGTCATATGCGCGTAAATTTCCTGTCACATTAGGCAGCACCAGCGTCAACGCGAGGCATGCGGAAACCCATCGTGTGGTAACATGGCAACATGGCCACTTGACATCGTATGAAGTTACAATCAGGGGAAATATGACATCGTTGAGACGTCACTATTATGCCGCTGTGTCACATCGTCACCTGGACAAAGGTTTGCTGATTACAGAGACAGTAGAAAACTGCATGAGGAGTAGAATACTTGTGTTACAACCAATATTGGATTCAGGGAAACAAAAATCAATAAAGTGTTTTGTTATTTAGAGTACGTGATACTTTACTACGGAACCAACATTGGGAGTGTGTGTGTTAAGGAAAAGTGTTTAACGATTCAAAGTGCTAAGTACTCCGCGATGTGAGAGCAAAAAGCCAACCCGGCTACAGTTTTAGTGGTGCAATCACTCTGTAACGCGCGCGGCTTTTCACTGACAGCAGCAGTTGGTAAGCTAACGCTAGAGATCTCGAAGCTCTGAAAAAGCCTCGCTTGCCGATTTCCCGTCAAAGCGTTCTGAATGTCATTTCACTCACTCAAAACGTTTCTTTACACAACACCTATGGTTTCCATGTATTTCCCGTGTAATTACCTTAATTTTTATGTAGTAATGAATTATGAAAATGTCGTAAAAGAATCTCTCATAGTAAAATGGCGTATAGTGAATCTCCCCCAAAAATAACGCGTGTTACCTCGAACAGGAAATTACAAGAGACAAAGGTTCTAAACTTTTTAGACCTTCTCTCTTCGCACATTCGCCTCTGTACACTGGCGTTATCTGAAAAAGCGTACAAAAGAGAGAAAGAAACTGATAGTTGTTGCGGGTCGCAGAACATCAGCTTCAGAGATTACTTACCCACACACGAACCGTATATTTTCGAGTGCAAGCGTCATCGTTGACGTTGAAAATCTTAACTGGCACTCATTCAAAGCTGTTCATGACGTTCCTGCGGCCCCGAGAAAGAGTAAATGCACACAAACGCAAGCTTTTCTTCGCGGCATCCTAATTTTGTCTTATTTTAGTCACCCCACGAGATTTCTTGAAGCACTTCGATAAAGGAGGAAAGCAATCTTGTTTGTCTAGTAATGCTAATAGTACCTGGAGTGTTACATGCCGAAGCCACGATATAATAAGGAGGCACCCTGTATAAAGTAGAGGGCTTATAAAATTTAGACTACCTGTTGTTTTGCAACGTTCACTAGCATCGTATAGTAAGTACACAGGCATCTAGCAATGTAAGTCCACCGAAATACAGGATCCGCGACCAGAATCACACACCACGAAGCAATTAAACAAAAATAAAATTGGTCAGAAGCCGACAGGCTAGACCACTACACCGCCGTGGCACACTGGTTTACTTAGCTAGCTAGATATCGCTTATTCGGCATTGCGTACGCCATTTTATTTTAAATTTGCTATCACTTCCCTCCTTCGCAGTGTAGGTCGTCGCCCTTTCGATACAACCAGCCATGCGTTTGGCCAAGTCATCCCTACGGAGGGAATGGCACAGGTGTTGGCCACTTTTTCAGTATCTGCATTGATTGAGACAACACGCTATCCAAAGGGTCCATCACATGTGAAGAACGAACGAAATTTAATATAATGATGTGATTCTTGGAGTTTAATGCATCAAAACCAAAATGTAATTTGCAAGGCGCGCCTTAGGGCAAATGTCTGAAAATTTCGACAACCTAGGTTCTTTAAATGCGTTGGAAAACGCTTGACGAAAATTTCCAAACACCTCTCCATTCAGAATCTTGGTCGTTCACTCACAACTTATACCTCAAATAGCTTCATCATCGGAAGACTTTACTACGAGGCTAATTCATTTGGAGGACAACACTTTCTCATCACACTGAATCCACACTCATCAAACGCTCTGTATTCTCTGTTTAGATGTGGATTCCGCGCAATTGATATATATCTTTGCTTTTGCTGAAATTTTTAGTTTTGCAGTATATTGGCTGCACCTTTCCAAACTGACTTGGAAGACCCACTTTTGTTTAGCAATTGCCAGCTGCGGTTAGGCATGCTCATAATATGACCGGCGAATACTAAAAAATGTCACTCGGGGCGTTAACTCATATTCAATTTTCCTACGTATAATCATTTGTCAGCGATGTGAAGTTCATATAATATATGTGGTTTGATATGAACCGACTTTATTTTGTGTCAGGATTAAGGGAAGCTATATGTTTATACAAAAAAGTCAAATGTAACAGAAATGTAGCGACACGTTCCAATATTCGAATTGCAACTGTCATGAGTTCTTCTCGCATTACAGAAGCTTGTAACGGGAACTAGTTCCAAAAGTGGAAAGGAACGAGGAAGAAGCTTTCGTTCCTGTTGTAGAGGAATTTGCACAACACTCCAAAGTCAGGGCGATTTCTTCTTGTTTCGTTTCTTCAGAAATTGTGATGCACTTTCTTAAGTATTCATGTTACATAAAGATGTTTGTAAATTATTTATTTCATTGCCCACCTGCCTTCTTGCAGGATGCCGTGGAACTCGTTATAATAAGCGATGCCACTCTCAGTGGAACACATCCGGTATTTAGGTCTAACAGAAATCTGCGGTTTTACTTGGTAAAATGAGGAGATTATCATTAGGCAATTCATAGTGGAAAGTTGCGTAATATCAGAATCCTTTAATACCGTTCTTTTCACGAAACTTCTCCGTCACTCTATGGGAGAGCTTGATATGCTGGCAAGAGCGACCGCTACGCGGCGCAAGCTGGGATAGGGGGCCACTGCTCCGTTGCGCCCGGCCATTGCCCGGCGGAACGCATTGGCAGCAACGGCAGCTCAAAGGCGTTGTGTGAAGGCAGCTCGCCGTCCTTCGAACAAAGTTTCTGCATCAGCGTCACGAGAACTTCAAGGGCCAGTTCTCCACGTTCAAGGTCGACGGCATGAATATTCGAAGAAGCAATGCCTAAGACGTGCTGTGTGACAGGCAGCAGCACCAGGTACAGGAGAAACAAGCAAAAGGCGTCGCTCTTCTGTTTCCCCAGTAGCGCCTGACTTCGGGAGAAATGTAGATTACATTTTTTTTCATGCGAGAAAAAAACAAGGTCTCGCGGGCAACTGTGCGCGGATCATGCCCGGCAAGTGGCGGGCGGGAGCCAAAGTATTAGGCATAATGGTTGTGTATGTTCTCGGGCCGCAGCGTGCGCTTCTTCGTTTCCCGCCATTCCTTGATGCCCCAGAATTCAAGTGACGTAGGACAGAAAGCAGGACGTGAGGGTACAGAAATGAAAAAAACTTGACTGGGTCCCACTCCCCTGCCCTTACAAGGCATTGAGTGTGTAACATGACTGAGCACAGTTTTATAGTTAATAGTGCTTCTCTTCTCCAAGGTGTTGTTCTCTGTGTATTTTGTGTAAATAAAAAATGTTTTCGAACTTGCTCCTCTTTAAATGCACCCGAGGAGCAGCATCCATTCATCGGTACACACCTATATATATTAAGTGGCGTATCATTAGTACCAAATTTTATATTCATTGCATGCTTTAAATCATAACCCTGCCCCCTCTCCCCCAAGCATAAAAAAGTATAGTATGGCACCTAGGTAATGTGGCAAAGGTCACCGAGCAGCTAGCACTGGCATCGAAAGGAGCTTTCAGATTAGGCTGCTGTACTTTCCCTCCCGAAGAAATCATGGGTTGTCGGCCGGTAGTTATTGCTGCTATAAGCAGTTAACATAAGGAAACGTGAAAAGTCTGGTGTATCGACTAAATTGCGTGTAAAAAAGGGATCACTCAGATGTTAGGCATGTGAAACTCGTGCCTATTCAAGAGGCACCCTTAATACCGAAGCGAGCGGTCGTAAAAGCACTGAGCTGCTATAACCGCGACATCAAAACTACCCGCGTCAAGAAAGCGATCGGCGCTCACAAACGTGTGTCCAGAACAACTGCGCATTTGGGTTCAAACTCAATATAAGGGTCTAGAATAAAACATCTAGCTCGACTATTCCCTTCATTCGATTACTTCGGTAGCAGCGCGTGAGAGACGAGCCGTATATAAACCAATGTGACTGCCCCTGTCTTACCTAGTCGTGTTTCATTTCGTTCACCTTCCTTCCGTATTTTCGGCACTGCCAAAATAGAAAGCTTTAGTACCGCATAAAGAGAAGAAGAAGTGGATCTGTTCGGTCGCTTTTTTGTGCACTGTTCCATTGCTGCTCTTTTCTTGGACTATTACGCTGACATCCATTTCTTCGTGGTGTGCCAACAAGACGTCGGGCGAAGACTTCGAGGGCTCGGCGCCCTACAGGTACGAGGTTCCTTTATCAAAGACTTGGCTAGTACGCCACCACTACGGTGGTTGGTAGCCATCGCCACGAGCCTTATGCTCGTCCAAGTGCGTTAAAGCACATGAGTGATACTGCAGGACACAATGAAAAGCCTGGGGGCTTACAGGTGCGCCCAAGCATCATAAAGCCGGCCCGTTTGCTCATTCAGAACCGTGAAATGGCTCCAGCGAGCACAGCAGCAATGAAAGACGATGAAGCTGAGAGCAAAAAGCTTCGCCTAGAAGAGAATCCTTTCGACGATAAAACGTCAACCTATTACCTAAGTGATGAAGAAGACATGGGCGAAGATGAACCATTTACGTTGGTTACTTATAAAACGAAACGAGCAGAGGGTATCCTAGTCGTCTTTCGTCCAACAGCTGAAGGTGCTAGCTTCTGGAAAGTGAACCCCAATAGAGTCTCAGGCGAAGTAGTTTCCGCTGCTAAAGAAAAAAGTGCAGTCATTCAGAACGACCAGAGATGGAAGCTTCAGTGTCAGCGTTGCTTCCTTAAGTTCAGCCAAGCGTCTTCATATGCTTTCGAATGTAGGTGGCCTGGAAGTTAAGCCTTTCATCCCAGAGTCATACTCTCGGAACGTTGGGAGAGTAAAACATGTTCCTCTGCAGTAGTCAGATGAACAACTCCTAGAGTGCTTGAGAGATGCAGGGGTTATATCGGCGTGACGGCAAATAAAATACTACCACCAGGAAGATGGAGTAGTAACGTCGCGTCCACTTCACTCAGTGATTCAGACTTTTCGAGATGACCGCCCGATTTCAGGAAGAATCTACTTAGGATTCACCAGTCACCCAGTGGAAGAATATCTTGGTCCAGCACTTCGGTGCTATAACTGCCAGCAATTCGGACACATGGCGAAAAGTTGCCGTAACACACGCCGATGTAATATTTGCTCAGAAGAACACCATCATAAGGAGTGCAAGCCAGTTCTTCAGCCTAAGTGTGCAAACTGTGCAGGTAATCACGCTGTCTCATATTCAGGCTGCCCGCAAAGTAAAGCTGCTGCAAAAATGCATTGGCATGAGCTCATCCGTGGAAGAAAACTGCGCCCCAATGAACCATCTCCAAACCTTGAGATTGTTCATCCTGTACGTGATCCACCTCAGCAGCCACCGCAACAACAGCCGACAAGCACGCCAAGAGAACCGCCAAGAGAACCGCCAAGAGCACACCCGAGATACCACTCACGAGAAGTACCTTCAAGTAACCCAACCTACGCGTCAAAGCTTCGAACGCCCACGTGACCTCTGCCGGAAAGCAGCAAAATCGACAGTGCCAGTGTTCGCCCCAACTACAACATCGAAATGTCATGTCATTCTCAACGTCACGTCATTCTCAAATTTGCGTGTATAAGCCCATTTGTTTTCCCGCCGCACCTTTGCAACGGGCTGTACTGCGTTTTGGTGTTGCCACAGGCAATAAAGTGTTGCGACCTTGAGCAGTATTGTGTTCTCGCCACGGAGACGGTTAACGCGTGCATGCCCTGCGGCTAGCTAAGACTAGACCCACGCTAGTGGTCGTACTCCTTCAGGATACGTGTCACTACAAGTAAACCACCAGGCCGAATAGCTCAAGAAGTCGTCCTTCTCCGCTACGGCTCTGCATTTATTCTCGATACATCTCCGTCACAACTAGCTCGATTGGTGCACTTGAGGGTGAAACATGGAACGTGGTTAGAAGGGTAGTAAGGGCAGCAAGCACATTCACTCCTATTGTACACAGAACGTGACATCTTAGAAGGTATAGCTAATTCAGAAGTACGTGTTTCCTTCACCCCGTGATAGTGTTGCAGAAAACGTGTGACGTGGCACGTACTAGGAGGACACCCGTGTAAATATAGAATGCCAACAGATCCTAACTTAGTCGAAGTAAAGAATTAAAACAATTACTTTATTCTACCCAGGTTCAGTGTCACACATTTCCTTCATTTGTCCTTCTTCTGTATCGTGCGTCTGCACAACAGCCTTGACCTTCATCGGAAGAAAAGAATTGCATTGAAAACATTCGTCATGGTGAAAATAAACAACGTGTACACTTTAGCAGACCTAGAAAGATTGAAAGAGCTGAATACAATTCATGTTATGTTATACCGGATGTAGAACAAAAGAAGTTGGAGAAACTGATTACCTCACCACGTGGCCATTACTATACGATGTTCTTATTGTGTTTGGGGAGAGGAAGACGAAGTGATTCTCTTGTGGAACACATCTTGCGGTCTGTGCTGTATTTTATGCGTTCCACAGCGCAACAGCGGCGTCTCCAGCTCCCTTCATCGTGGTCATGGATGTACAATCCCCGGAGATCCCGCCCAGTACCAGTTCATCCACGGGCATTGCTTCAAAAAAGCGTGGTAATCCATCTAGTGTGAGCGAGGACACCGAGCTGTACTCTGCATCAGACTACGAGTCCTCGGAAGACGGCTTCGAATCTGTGCTATACCGAAATGCCAAACGAAGAATCATGAACGCATCATCGGCATCAAGTACAACCACTGTAAGGACAGCGCCTCAGCGATGGCCTCACTCCAATCTGTTTGTGCCGCAGACTACTACTGCCAATGTACGCTTCCTCAACAGGCAAGCACTGTCCTTGTACCTTGAAAACATTGTGCCTAACGAGATTAAGGACGTCAGGATAAACACGAGGAAGAATATTTTGGCAATCGACGTGAGGAACGCGAGTGCACTGAACACGCCACAACATGTGTCGGAGCTGGAAAACATCAAAGTCCGATCCATCATACCAACGAATGGTGACACCGTAACAGGAGTTATCAATGACATAGACACTGAAATCGCCAATAAAGATCTTCCTGTACTGATAAAACCAGTGAGTGAAAACAACGTCATTGTGCATGCTGGTCGCCTAGGCAACTCCCGTTGTGTGCGAATAACATTCAAAGGCGACTGTCTTCCCTCTTACGTGAAGGTTGGCAATTTCCGTCACCAGGTTCGCCCACTTATTCCAAAGCCTATGCAGTGTTTCAAGTGCCAGAAGATTGGCCACGTGAAGGGCGTTTGCAGAAATTCCGCAGTGTGCCCCCCATGCGCTGAACACCACCACCACTCAGAAGACGACTGTAATGCAACTACGTTGAAATGCCCCAACTGCCAAGGAGATCACAGTGCTTCCTCCAAGGACTGTCCTCAGATTAAGAAAGAGATTTATATTCTGAGGCAAATTGTACGAGACAACTCAACTCACTGAGAAGCTGCGCAAAAAGTAAGGCGAAGGCGCCGTCATCGTCGAAGGTCCTCACGAAGGACAGTGCAAAATCTGACGAGAAAGTCAGAAACTCAAGTGACATCGACAGGCGCGGCTCCTCGCACGGCAAACATCTGCGCTGAAAGAAAAGATCCTGGAAGATATCTCTTTCCAAAGGAAGGGCCACCCCTTCAGCCTAGACGATCTGTTGAGCCTCAACAGAAGCCGCCTCGAGAACAAGCACGAAATGCTGCAACAGCCGGGAAGCCAGATCATCGCGTGATGGTGATGCTAGGATCATTAGTGGACACCATTCGCATGTTGTTAAGCGACATGAATACACCGTGAGTCAAAAGTGCCCTTCAAATACTGGACGCGCTTAGTGCAGTGCTAGCAGCCCTAGAGTAGACCATGACTAACCCACCACTGTCTTTCAGGGATTAGGTTCGTAAAGCAGCAATACTGCGGTGGAATGCCAGGGGACTGAGATCGCGCATTGGTGACTTTCGTCGATTTGTGTACGTCAATATGTTTCCTGTAATCGTCATCTGTGAGCCGAACTTATCGTGTGCAATACGACTCTCGGGATACGAACCTTT
This sequence comes from Rhipicephalus microplus, assembly GCF_043290135.1. Classification (NCBI taxonomy): domain Eukaryota; kingdom Metazoa; phylum Arthropoda; class Arachnida; order Ixodida; family Ixodidae; genus Rhipicephalus; species Rhipicephalus microplus. The sequence goes on along the minus strand of NC_134707.1, from coordinate 105,638,444 downwards.
TATGTCGTCTACTGTTACTGAAAGCAGCAAGCTTCTGGTGTACATTCACCGAGACCTCACTTAGATCCTTCAACCTGTACCACCTCATGACGGAAACCAATACGTATGCTTAAGAGTGAAAAAGAGGAGGCTCAACATCACTGTGGTTGGCGCATACCTATCACCATCAAGCGGTTTCGATCAAAAAAGACTACGAGACATCATAGGGTTAACTCCTGACCCGTGTGTTATCATTGGGGATTTTAATGCTCATCATACATTATGGGGAAGTCAGAATACCAACATGAAGGGCAGAAGCTTGGTGTCGTTTGCCTCCGACAACCAACTTTGGTTACTGAACGATGGCAGTCCTACATTTTTACGTGGCTCCACATACAGTAGCTGTCTCGACTTGGCTTTTGTTTCCCGAAGCTTAGTGAAACATACTGAATGAATTTTAGCAGTGCCATTTTTTGGGCGTGTTGGTAAAGGGAGCTTGACGACATATTGAGCGCTAAGAGACAGGGACAGGAGAGAGTGGACACCACAATGCGCTAACTTCAACAATTTTTATTTTCAGGAAACGCGAACCTATAAATCCGTGTACAGTGGCGCCACCAGTCTAACCACTAGCCCAGCAGAAAAGCCCTTTCTCGATCTAACAAGTCAACTGACGGTGCACTTACACATGCGTCACCTTTGCGAAAGATAGCATGGGCTTCAATTATCTCTCGCACGTCTTTGTCTTTATGCTTCGCCAGAACACTGCAGGATGCGTACAAGGGTGTGCAACCACATTCCACGCAATGTACTGACAAATGGCCATAATTATTCTTGTTTTTAACATTGAGCTTATGTTCACGAAGACGGTCATTAAGGCATCTACCCGTCTGACCTATACATATACCACCACAAGTCAGAGGAAGCCCATAAACTACCCCTTCAACACACGCCACAAAATGATCGCGATGCTTCTTGGAGCAACCGACAGCAGGCTTGCGGTGCGGGTCCGTCAAGCGACTTATCCTGCCAAGCTTTTGTGGTGCTGAGAATACTACTTTAATGCCCACTCGACTAGCTACTTTCTTCAGGTTATGAGCAGTTTTGTGCAGGTACGGCACTACTGCAACTCTGCTCCTACTCACTGCCGGTTGGATGTCTGCTTCCCGAGGGCGACTGTCCACCCGGCATTTTTTAAGCAAACCCTCGACAACAGACACCTGTATCGACTCTGGGAAACCTGCTGCGGATAACCTCTCCGACTGACTCATGACACTTTTCTGAATTTTATGATGGCAAGATTTCCGCAAGGCGTTCCCAAAACACAGATTGGCAATGCTTTTTTTTACTAGCTTCGAGTGAGCAGATTGGTATGGCAATAGGGGCTTATTAGCTCTGGGCTTGTATTCCCAACACGTGTGCTGCTGCTTGAATTCCAATTCAATGTCTAAAAACCGCAGCACGCTATCGGTTGGCTCTTCTACTGTAATAACGAGTGGGCTAAGGCAAGCAGAAAAAACAGCTTCGAGTTGACTTACTGCTACGTTTTCTTCACGCTCGAACAAGACAAGGTAATCGTCCACGTATCTCACAACTTTTGCCACCCTGTGCTGTGACAAGACATGTGCCAGATTTCTATCATGGTGGGCCAGAAAAATGTCACTCAGTACCGGCGCCAAACAGGAGCCGATACAGATGCCCTGCTTCTGAAGGAAAGTTTTTCCATTCCACGTGGCAAATGTCGAGCGGAGATATAAGCGAAGCAAGTCTAAAAAGCATTGAACCGAAATCTCGGCTGAGTTTTGAAACGCAACCACACCAAAGCTGTCAATACATTCTTCCACGCGCTCGATTAGTTCATTTTGAGGCAAAGAATAATATAAATCTTTTATGTCAAAGGAGCAGGCGAAAAAACCTTTGTCTGGGTTACTCTTCAGGAAATCTAATATTTCCCCGGAATGCCTAATCAAAAAGGGGTCGTCAATTTTAAGAATACCGAGCCTTTCTTGCAAGAAGAGGGCTAGGTTCTTCTGCCATGACCCTATTTCCGAAACTATTACCCTCAATGGCCATTCAGGCTTGTGCGTTTTCGCGCTAAACATAATATCAAGGCTATCTTTCTTGGCTGCGTCAATATCGTGAAACAATCTACTGAGGCCCAAATTTTTACAGAGACGTTTTGTTTCAAGTTTTACCTTCCTAAGAGACACATTATTGCACTCATTAAAAACTTTGGCAACTGCAGAACAGGCTCTCTCGTCATAGTCACCTTCCCCTAGGACAACAAATCCGCCCTCCTTATCCGCTGGCAGAACGCACAGTCGCTTCTGCTTCAAGAACGACACAACACGGCTTACAGGCACCCGTGAAGCCCCAATATTCTTCCGCGAGATCACATCAACCCCTTCCGATATACATCGATTCGCTTCACCTTCCGGGGCACACTTTGATATCCGTCGCACAAGGCTCAAAAGTTCCGGCGCACTCAACCGTGGCTCGACGGCGCCACTGTACGCCACTGTGCACGGTGGCGCCACTGTACACGGATTTATAGGTTCGCGTTTCCTGAAAATAAAAATTGTTGAAGTTAGCGCATTGTGGTGTCCACTCTCTCCTGTCCCTGTCTCTTAGCGCTCAATATGTCGTCAAGCATACTGAATGGTTCACGGATATAGAAACGCACGGGAGTGATCACATTCCACATACGTCAAGATCAGAGGATTGTCGCCTCCAAAAGTGCGCGACATAGTTAAAAGAGTGAACAGGAAAAAATTTCAGTCCCGTATGGAAGACCAATGCCAAGAACACACATCCGATTTACAAGAGGCCATCAAGAGCACTGTAAAAGAAACTGTGTGTACGATACCATGCCTTGTAAGAATCGTGGACATCGACATAGAGCTGGAGCGACTATGAGCCTTGCGACGACGATCTGAAAGAAGGTCATCATCATCATCAGCCTGACTACGTCCACTGCAGGACAAAGGCCTCTCCCATGTTCCGCCAGTTAACCCGGTCCTGTGCTTGCTGCTGCCAATTTATACCCGCAAACTTCTTAATCTCATCTGCCCACCTAACCTTCTGCCTCTGGGAATCCAGTCACTTACCCTTAATGACCAGCGGTTATCCTGTCTACGCGCTACATGCCCTGCCCATGTCCATTCTTCTTCTTGATTTCAGCTATGATATCCTTAACCCCCGTTTGTTCCCTAATCCACTCTGCGCTCTTCTTGTCTCTTAAGGTTACACCTACCATTTTTCTTTCCATTGCTCGCTGCGTCGTCCTCAATTTAAGCTGAACCCTCTTTGTAAGTCTGCAGGTGTCTGCTCCGTAGCTAAGTACCGGCAAGATACAGCTGTTATATACCTTCCTCTTGAGGGATAGTGGCAATCTTCCTGTCATAATTTGAGAGTGCTTGCCAAATGTGCTCCACCCCATTCTTATTCTTCTAGTTATTTCAATCTCGTGGTTCGGCTCTGCGGTTATTACCTGCCCTAAGTAGACATAGTCTTTTACAACTTCAAGTGCACTATTACCTATCTCGAAGCGCTGCTGCTTGCCTAGGTTGTTGTACAGTACTTTCGTTTTCTGCAGATTAATTTTAAGACCCACCTTTCTGCTCTCCTTGTCTAACTCCGTAATTATGAGTTGCAATTCTTCCCCCGAGTTACTCAGCAATGCAATGTCATCGGCGAAGCGCAGGTTACTAAGGTATTCTCTATTGACTCTTATCCCTAACTGTTCCTATTCTAGGCTTATGAAAACCTTTTGTAAGCACGCGGTAAATAGCATTGGGGAAATTGTGTCTCCCTGCCTTACACCCTTCTTGATTGGTATTCTGTTGCTTTCTTTGTGAAGCACTATGGTAGCAGTTGATCCCCTGTAGATTTCTTCCAGAATGTTTATATATACTTCATATACGCCCTGATTCCGCAGTGTTTGCATGACGGCTGATATTTCTACTGAATCAAACGCCTTCTCGTAATATATGAAGGCTATGTATAGAGGTACCGGCGCACAAAGGACATAAAAGATTTACGGACTGCTAGACATGTGCAGAAAAAGATCAAACGTCGGTTGGACAAGCTAGAATTTCCAACGCTGGATTACTTTCTGCGAGTCACTCGACCCTCGTAAGCCTTTATCACAGATATGGAAGACGGTTAGAGGTTTGCCGTCATCGCCCATTCAGAAGTCACTATTCAAGGCCTTAGCCCTTATCCAAATTCGACCAGATGTAGACGTTGCTAAAGACTTCTGTGCCGGATTATCAGGGCAAACTACAGCCATCAGCAGCTCACCACTTTCGAGCAGTTGTCTGCCACCAAGTGATTTCTGTATGGACTTCTCGTTCACCATTCAAAAGCTCAAAGCAGCACTCGCTTCATGCAAACGAACCTCCGAACTAGGGCCTGACGGAATCTCCTACAGAGCCCTGTGTCATGTGTGTGAGCGCGCGAGAATAGCTCTACTTCAGCTATATAATGATTGTTGGCTAGAGGGCACTGTCCCCTTAAGTTGAAAAACTAGTCGTCTAGTACCATTACTAAAACCTGGCAAATCACTATTGAAACTCTCCTCCTATCGCCCGATCGCATTGGCTAGTTGCGTGGGTAAAGTGATGGAGAGAATGATTCTTGGCCAACTCGAGTGGTACTAGGAGTATCATGACATCTACCCTAATGCCATGGCTGGCTTTCGACGTGGTCGATCATCGATCGATAGCGTCATCGACCTAATCACGTACATTGAACACGAGAAAGGCCATAAGCATCTTTGCACCTCTCTGTTCCTTGACGTCAAAGGAGCCTATGATAACGTTACACATAAAGCCGTCCTTACCGCAATAGAAGAGATTGGAGTGGGTGGCCGAATGTTTAAGTGGATACGCACTTATCTCCGAATGCGATCCAATTTTGTGAGTACAGAGACCGGGAATACGTCTACACATTTCAGTTGTCGTGGCGCCCCTCAGGGTGGTGTACTGAGCCCCGTGAAATTCAATATAACACTAATCGCTCTCCATACGCACCTACCAAACAATATTTATCCATCAACATACGCTGATGACATCTGCATGTGGACATCTGCTGTAACTCGCCTGCAGTTACGAGCGAGAATACAGAGAGCTGCTACTGTAACTGCTTTGTATATACGCAATCGAGGCCTGGAAATTTCCTCTGGAAGGTGCGCTCTTGTGGAATTTACGCGCGAACCCATGTCGAATTACAGAGTGTCAATTAATGGTCAAATATACCATGTCGTCGATCTCACAAATTTCTTGGTGTCATAGTCGACAGAGACATATCATGGAGCCCTCATGTGTCGTATTTGACAAAGCGTTTGTCAGGCATATGCCATCTTTTCAAGTTTCTCGCTGGAAAGACTTGGGGAATGCAGCCTAATGCTATGTAACGACTGTACAGGGTGCTTTTCCTTGGCTTTTTACGATACAGTCTGTCTGCATTATCAAACGCAAGCAAAACAAGTCAACGCATGATACAAAGCGTTCAGGCACAGGCGCTTCGAATATATCTAGGTCTGCCTCAGGGTGCCTCAACAATGGCGACTATAGCTATAGCCAAAGATCACCTCATGCAGACCCATATTGAAATTGAAGCTTTGAGGACACACATAAGGCATGTGGACCGGACTCCCCATCACCACCTAGCCTCTCTACCAGTGGATAGACCTCATACTTCCTTTTGTCGAACAATAGCTACACATGGTGACTCCTTACCAATAAGTTTTACGCCCGCGGCGAGACCTTCAATTCCTCCATGGTGCCTCAAACAGACAGTCATCAACATGACAATACCAGGCATCCAGAAAAAACGAGATTTCTCAATACCAGCCCTCAAGCAGCTCGCCTTACTTCTGCTGTACGAGAAGTACCAAGACTGCACCCACGTCTACACCGACGGCTCCGTCCTGCCAAACAGCTCAACTGCGGCGGTCGTTATTCCAACGCACGTCACAACCATCAAATTCAGGACAGCTCATGCAACTACAACAACGGCAGCAGAGCTTGCAGCGCTTCGCGCTGCGCTGTGTTTCATTAGAGAGTTTTAGTACTGCGTACGCTGCGTACGTGGCGGCGTTGCGTACGTAAGGGCGCCACGTTCTGCGTAGTGCGCATGCGCCGACCGCAACGCGCACGTATCGCATTACGTACGTAGCCGCAACGTACGCACGCATGAGATGCGTGCGTGCGTACGTATGAGGTGATCGCGCCGCTCTCGAACAAGTTCGCGGCAGTGCGAGACTTCGTTTTGCAAAATGGCGGCATCGAAGGCAAGGACCGACCGGCTCTGTGGCTCAAAATATGGCCATAATCTGGCTATAACACTTGGATTGGCTCACATTGGCTGTCAACAACACGTGCTTCTATTTTGATCTACCAGATGACGCAACACGCTTCACGCTCGTTACGTACGTGGGTACTACGGCGTACTAAAAGCCGATTAGTGGCAAACGACGCCACGTAACGCAAGGAGCTTGCGTGATGCGTACCTAGAACCATTCCGCAGTACTAAAACTCTCTATTAACGACCAAAGCACGCAACGGTGGACGATTTTCTGCGACTGCAAGGCGACACTGCAGTCACTTCAGTCAAATCTACGCCATGGTTCACACGAGCAGTTGGTATTTGAAACAACAGAAATGCTACACCATATAACAGAGAAAGGACACCACGTTGTATTTCAGTGGTTGCCAAGCCATTGTGGAATTATCGGTAACGAACAAGCTGATGAAGCTGCCCGTTCAGCCCATACAGAAGATAACGACCAATCAATACCCCTCTCAAGGACGGACGCTGCTAGGAGGCTCCGCATGCATGCTCGCCAACGCTTCATGACTCTTTGTAATGAGCCTCTCTTTACGCATGCAAGATTACGATCCCTTGATCCAACGTTAAGCATGCAGCTTCCAACAAAAATTCGACGAGACGACGCTACTGCTCTGTGCAGGCTAATATTGGGAGTCGCGTTAACACGTGCGTGCGCGTTCCGCATAGGTATGGCCGACACCGCCGACTGTTCACACTGCGGAGATGAAGAAACAATTCGACATATTCTGTGTGACTGCCCGAAATGCAACCTGGAAAGACAACACCTTTCTAATAAACTAAATAGGTTAGATGACCAGCCGCTGTCAGAAGAAAGTATACTGCGCCATCGTCATGACTCATCGTCACAAAAGAAAGCCGTGCAAGCGCTACTGGGCTTCTTACGAACTACTGGCCTGTCGGAACGCCTCTGAGTGGACTGATTTTGTGTGTGCATGTGTGTCGGTGTTTTTCTCTTATTTATTTTTAACTCCCCCTTTCTCTTTCAACCCCCTATTACCCAACCCCAGTGTAGGGTAGCATACCGGATACTAGCATCTGGTTAACCTGCCTGCCTTCCTTTTTTCTCGTTTCTCTCTCTCTCTCTCTTATTGTGTTTGGGCCGTCCTAGTTTATATGTTTTGAAGAATAATGAAAACGTAAAAGGAGCTCTTGAATATCTGGTGTAAAAGCTGAGTGCTAAGCAAAAATGTATCTGGTGAGAACTTTTCCGATTCATTGTGTCCATATTCTGATGCATCAGTTTCGAAAACACGTATTGGGATGTACAAAACCGACCAGAAGCATTACAGTGACTATAATTTTGGGGAGACCAGTGCATGGTAACTTGGGGGAAAAATGATTACTTTGTTTAACAAGTTTCTTTGTTGTTTTCCTCGCTTGCTCTCGTACAACTACTCGCTTTTGTTTCTCTCTCTTGTAGTCAACACAATGAACGTTGCCTGTTTGATAATGCAGAAAACTAACAGTTACCACAGAGCAAGAGTTCATGTTTTTTCTTGAAAAATAGCGCATTGAGAAACAAATCGTCAGGCCTGCCATTCATGCCTTCAACTGAAACTCAAAGTGCCCTGTGTCAACCGTCAAAGTCACAACAAAAGCTAGATAGTCAGCCTTTACAAAACCCCTTCCATTCTCCTTGGTGACATCTTGTACACATTCAGTTGTAAGGTACTGGCTGATCCATATATTACAGTAATTTTATGAACAAGTGGCTTGTTGAGTGGTTCGAATTGCGGGACGACTGGTGGTCGCTTCACCCCCAGTGTTGCACGGAACAGCGTTTCAAGAAAAGTTATTCCAGAAACTAGTTTGTTTTTGGAGGAACATAGGAACACCCCCGTTTCATTAAGGATCGCTGGAGCTGTAATGGTAACTAGTTGCGTTTACGTGAGAACGGAAGGAGTTCCTCTTGTAAACGTTCCTCGGCATTAAACGCACGCCGCACATAATGCGAAACAGGGCGGTTTGGCGAATGCGTGAGGTGTGACAACGTACCACTCACCTGTCACTGCGACATGCTGGGTGCAGGGTTTTTCTTTAGGGCACCCCTCGGAAGCACAGGAAAATGCGGGATGCCGAGACTGATCTTGTGAGGAAAAAACGTCCGATTACTTTGCTTAGCAGTGTGATCCAGTCTGATAGCAATCTAGGGCTGTTCTGGAGTTTTTACACGCCTTAGAGAATTATCAATGGACATTCCAGAATGGTCGAACCCCACTGTGGGGCTCCCGCCAAGAGAGGGCGCACTATTTCTAACATCAGTGACTTTTTCGATCGACTAACTCATGATAAGACAGATGCTTGGGCTAGTCGGTGATTGACAATCAACATATTTGCACAGCGCAATAATACGAGTCAAGACTACGAGGATGGGTGTTTTGCTGTGTTGCCGATTAACGTCAGCGCTCTTTCTGTCCTTGTCTCTTCTTCTGTAGTTACGTCGTAACTACTCGTAGTCTTGCGCTGTGCAAATATGTTCACTAACTCATGAGTAGCCTCTCTTTCTCTCTCTCTGTATGTGTGTGTGTGTGTGTGTGTGTGTGTGTGCGTGTGTTTGTGCGTGTATGCGTGTGTGTGCGTGTGCATATGTGCGTTCACGCGCACGTATTCTGGCGGTTCTGCAACGCGTTCATGTGACCTTGTCGGCACAGTCGAGGCAACTGCGTGCGGTTTCATGGTGTGAGCGATCCATGAGGCACCACCGTGTGGTTCTACTGATGGGCTTGCCACCGTAATCTCACGCAGTAACTTCCTAAATTGCATGAATGGTCTTGGGCCCCAACATAGCGGTGAGAAAATCACACTTTGGAAATTTATTCCTTAAAACTGAGTCCTCTTGTCGCGTGCACTGTATGTTTCGGATGTTTATATATGTTTGATGTTCACGCGCTCACGGACTGCAAAGCGGCGACATAGTTCTGAGGAGTGTTTTCCTCGTCGCGTCTACTGTGGCTGCTCCGTGGCTCAATTCTTCCTTTAGTATCTCGTTCATGTGCCCGGCAGCTATTAACTAATCTCTCTTTTGACACCCGGGTGCGTGGATTGCAGGGAAGAAGACAGAAACGTAATGGAAGCGGGTGGAGCAGTGGTGCCTCTCTGATGCCTGCGACGGTTGCGTTAGGCTAGGCAATTATTTACTACATCAGCTATTTTCGTGGCTTCCGGTCTATAATATTATTTTAAACCGTTTCGATAGTCACCGCACCGATAACAACTGTTCATGCAATAAACAACACGTGCATTCAACGACGCAGTCTTGTTGCACTCTCTGAGCCAGCGCACACCTCTACTACGTAAACTGACATTGTCATTTGTTCACATGCCAGAACCCTCAGGTTCTTGATGGAGTCGTTCTTCAACATTGACCATGAGTTACTAACGACCAAACAAAGCTGTCTGTCATATACCAACATCGAGAGGGAACCCTTCCTAACTGCGAACAAGGGGCGCGAATCTTAGACGTTACATTTCATATACTCGCACTGCAGATTGAGTCAGCGCTCGTTAAAGGCCTACGTAATGTTCCTTTCGGTGCAATGTTCCCTGCGTGAGCCCTATTTATATTGGTGAATTTGTGGCAATTTCCATTTGAAACTCGGATGACACGTGAGCTTCACCTTCAGGAGTAGAACATGATATCATAATCGGGCTGCATGTGTGTCGCCTTATCACTTACAAGCGAGACCTCAATCCTCGGTGGATGCTTCCACTATGGCACCACAAAATGAACGTTAGCACGTGTAACATTCACTGTTTTCATTATGCACGGAAATTCACGTTTTAACAATGATTCTCTCTGGAGCTTCACCCCTCTTATTATCATTCACTTCGTTGACACGCTGGGATTTTTTTAGCATTCGTCCAGACGGTTCAACTGTTAGTTCCTCTAGAGCAATCTTCGAGGACCAACATTTACACCAGTGCTAGAAGGTTACAGTTGAGCTGTCGTAGGTCGTCGCGTTGTTAGTCAAAAAACAGTAGCAGCCGATTTGGACACCAGAAAGACCAATGGCTTACCCCATTTTAGACCTTTTCGGCTTAGAGTGTAGCAAAAAAAAAACTGTAAACACGCATTTCAAGTGGATGTGTCCCAGCGACGTTGAGGCCACTTCGATCGATGTCCGGAAAACGGAGTATTTGTGGTCCATTCGGTAGAATGCGCGTTGACTTGCATGCGTATTGCAGTGCCTAATCAATTTTATCGATAGTTTCAAAATCTGTATTTATTTTTACAGGGCAGTTATAAAGAGCAATCTAACATGATCCCTACCACATTTGCCTAGAAAACTCGCGGACCAAAAGCATCTCTTTTTATTCTTCCCAGTCTGCTGGTGCATCTGATGGTGTACATTCGGGTGGTTGCCTCAAATAACTCCAAGGGCTATGACATATAGCGGTGAAAGGGCGAGTAATGGTTACTACTGCAGTATGCGGGTTAACGAAGAACACGGGTAGAGAAACGTTACTTGCGTACCTGGTTGTTCTTGTTGTAGAGCCTTCAAGGATAGGATGTAAGCTTTTAGAGGAATATTAGGAACACTTTTACGCATTGTTTTTCTTGTTTCAGAGTTATACATATATTTGTTTTCTTTTTTATGTTTGTAGTGATTACAGCAGCATTGTTTATTTATATGTGCATATTCTGTGCACTTCTTTGAGCACTGTATACGGCAAATGTACGTGTTTGCACTATATCTCTATTTGCTGAAGGCCTAGTAAACAGGGGACCCGAAATTTCAAGCGAGAGTTGCCCCGTTTTGTTCAGGCCTTCCTCTGTTCCTATGAAAATAGATTGAAAAGGAATCGCATTAAATTTAACACCTTAAAATGCCGTCACCAATCTTAGGTGAACACCCGAATATATACCAAAGGGTCAGTCAACAGGCTTCGGTTTTTTTCACACACCCTAAACAAGCTAGCGCATCTTTCCTATTCGAGACCAACCTCCTTCTACGTGCAGTGACGTCAACTCGGTGGTTGGTGACGTTATGCAGCACACAGCTCGTCTACTGGTTTAATCCTAGTCTCAATAAACAGTAAGTAAGTCAATGTCACCGATTGCCGAGTTGACGTCACTGCGCGACGAAGGAGGCAGGTCAGGCGTGCGAAACATGCACGAGCTTGCTTTGGGGGTGTCAAATAAAGTCAGAGCCTGTTTAGTGGCCCTTTAAACTTTTTTTGCCATGCGAATGAATTCATTTTTATCAGCCACTTCTACCCGACAGAAATGTTGCTGAAAAGTTATTTCTAGGTTATAGTGGGCTCTGTCCAACCAACGCTTTCGAAGAATTTCATATAACACTTTTCCGGAAAATATCCGGGAATTATCATTGATAATTGCAAACGTGAAGTAATACCATAAATGGTTTAAGATTCTCTACATTCTAAATAAAGAATTCTGCCTGGTGTGGTGCATGGTTCTTTCAGCTCCGATATACTGGTAGGCGTCGTTGCTGGACTCCGTATTGCGAGTGCAAACGGAATCATTAGCGTGTGCATGTATGGCGGTAATGGATGTCGGCGCCAAGCGTGCGTCAAGAGCAGTGGCGGCTACGTTACTGTCTCTGTTGGTTATCTTTTCCGGCGTTGGCTCAACCATGTGATCAAGGCGGTTTTGCATTCGCGGACGTTTCCTTCGCGACCTCTACCTTGTGCCGCCGCACTTCACTGCAAATAGTATGTAAGGACGGTACGCCCACTCCGACACTGGCTCGCTATTCTCTGAGGCCATCACTAAGTGTCTTTACGCCGGCTAGCATCATTAACCATGGTTCCCAATCAACTAAAATACCATCTTTGTATCGAGCCCTTCTTGCATTCCACCGACGTTTGGAGGCTGTGCGCCCAGAAATAGAGGTGGCCAAACATAAAGTGGTGGACACAATGGCCGCCCTTCTAAGACCCTCAGTGCCCCAGCATTGTCAACCTCTAATGAGCCGCCCTTGGAAACCAATACCTGCAGGAGTGTTGCCAAGACATCTAAGGGACTTTGTCTGGCGGATTTGCTGGAGCTTGCTCCTCATTAGAGATCGGTTGCAGTGATAGCAGGTGGGTCGCACTTCCACTCGCCCCAACTGCGTCATGGTTGAAACTAATAGACGTGTGACATGGCCTCCCGCCCTTTCTGTCGAGTGGTGTATCCTGGTTTTCGGGGACAGGGTGTGCGAACATTCGTGTCCAAGGACCCATTTCCGCACGGGCGTTTCTCGGCTGTTTCAATAGTTGCGGGGCTGTTCAGTTTTTGAAGAAACCGATGCGAGGTTATAGTTGCAATTCACTGCCGGCGTCCTTTGTGTACGATACTGAGGCGAATGAGACGAGAGATCCTCGCGTTCCTCTCTCGGGAGCTATTCTTTTTCGGCAAGCATGAGTTTCTGCAGCATATGTCGTGCCCTTTCGTCAAGGTTGAACACGAAAGCGTACAACCCATTTTTAGATCTACCTGGTGCTAAGCAGCGCCTGTTGAGTCGTAACGATATCGTTTGTAACCAATTGTGTTTCATTGCATCTATTGTATTGTTGTAACATTGTATCGTGATATCGCATTGAGTTATTGTGCACATGTATGCCAACATTGTAATGTATATTAGAGCAATGATGTCTTTATTTCAACGTTGTGATGTTTGTTGTGATACATAGATTTGCCAAAGTGTGTGCCCTTATTACTGAAATGTTATGAAACCTTTATTTCTTATACACTGTGCAAACAATTTTTTCTGTATACAGATGTCAGGCCCTCGGGACGGCTACAGGCTCTCTCATAGTAGAGTATCTAGTACTCTAAACTGTTACCCACTTTTTGTAAACACATTCACGGTGTTTTCTAGGTGCGTCGTTTTTAATAGGCCCAAGCGACGGCTTTATGCTCCCATAGTAGCGTACCAAGTATACACTCAAAATCGCCGAACAGGTGTTCTAAGGACATTTGTTCCTAAGCGATATTCGGTGCCTGTATTTAGGTGGGGGCCCAAAAAAGGTATGTATGAATTTGTGCTGTGTATTCAATGGAAGCCAATGCGTGAAGTAGTCGGTGCCTCGCTGCCATCATCGTCATCTGCGTATCACGAGGATGACAGCAAAACAAATAAAAAAACAAGACGTCATATTAGGTAGCGATAGCGAGTTTGGGCGTTTACACGGCGTGGCAAGAAATTAAAATTTTTATTTTCTGCTGACCTTTCACATCTTCTCAAGTACTCAATTTTATTCCTCCTACATGGCGCGCGAGAAAAAAGGAAGACTGCCAAGGCAAATTGGAAAGACAACGTTGCATTAACAGCCAAATAGTGAGCTCGTTGTCAGCACCAACCCCGAAGGGCCGTCTGCTTACGCAGGCGTTTGGTGTGTAGCGACACCATGAACTCGAGCTTGCGGGCTGGTTTCAACTGCCTCCCACGCCTAGCCGTGCGTGGCTTTGCCGTGTCCGGGGAAAAGGGGATCCTGGGGGTTGAGCCGATGCCGGGTGATCGGACCTTTAAGGCCCCCCGCAGAGGCAAAACATTCCTTTGGCCCGGCTTCACGCAGACGGCACCCGTGGGCGGACCCACCAGGAGAAATTGGCAGTCGCCTCTTCCTATCTCTCTTCCCCACAACTTCGACTTCACTGTTTTATCTTCACTGTCACTCACACTGTTTCACTGTTTTATCTTTACGGTCTACTTCTCCTTTTTGTTTACTTCCAATTTTTTCTGGCGGCAAGGGTTAACCTTGTGTATTTGCTCTGTCTTGGGCAAAATATATTTGGTTATAGCGGGTGTGCAGCTGACGTTGTCACACCTCATATAATTTTAGAATCTGTCACGTCCCCGTGTTGGGCTCCATGGTGGGCGGCTGGCATGGCTGCTGAACTTACTTATATTTTGTGGCTTTTACTTTTCTCCCTTCGCTGCACGATCGTCCTCTCTCGAAGAGAGGGTGCACCGAAGACGTTTGCAATTATTTCAGAAAACCTAAAAAAACATTTCCCCGCTACCATGTAATTCACTGAGAAACTGCTGAAAAGAACGCCAGAACCAACTTGCCTTTTGTTGTCTCCAAATACCTCACCACTGCACTTGGCCCAGGTTACCAGGCTACAAGAATGGCCAGTGGGGATCTCCTACTCCAAGTAAATAGTCAGATTCAGTATCCAAACCTCTAGAAACAAGAATCGTTTGGTAACATTCCCATCTCAATTACACAACACCCTTCACTCAACACTTCCTGAGGCGTGGTGTCCGATCAACACTTGCTTGGTTTGACTGAAGGTGAGCTCCTCGAGGGCTGGAAGGACCAGCAGTGGACACAAGTACAAAGAACAGAAGTGCCAACGAAACATATAATTGTGACATTTTGCACCAGTACCCTGCCTGAAAATCTCGAAACAGGATACTTGAAGTTAAACGTGCAACCCTATATCCCCAACCTACGACGTTTCGTTAAATGCCAGCGTTTTGGTGACGGCTCTCAGAGTTGCCGCGACACACTCACATGTGCCAAGTGTGCCACCACAAGACACGCCGCAGACGAGTGTAAGGTGGAGGATGGGGCCCACTGCGCAAAATGCGATGGTGCCCACCCCGCATACTCCCGAATCTGTGCAACATAGAAAAAAGAAAAAGAAATAGTTACATTTAAAGACACACAAAACATAACTTTTCAAGAAGCCCGACAAGAAGTATCTGGATTTTTCACAAATAAACCATCGTTGGCCAATGTACTGCAACAGGGGGCAGGACTACAACGGCCTGCGGCAGCAGCCCATGCCAGGCACAGTGTGCCCAGGCGGTCACCGATGCCCCCACCCACGGTGGGAACAGCCAAGACTGCCCTGCCTGTCGTCCCCACGGCCACACTCGCGGTCGCTGCAAGCTCTTGTGTAGCCGTTATTGTTAATCAAAAAGTAGCATGCACACATTTACCACTACAAACAACTCTAGAGGCAGTGGCTGTTCGAGCAGTTCTTTTCAACAAACTCGTCACCATCTGCTCTCTGAAAATACCCCCCCCCCTCCCCCACCACCACAGTCTTGAAAAACGAGAATTCCAGTCCTTGATAGATCAACTACCTGGACCTTATCTGGTCCTTGGGGACCTGAATGCTCATAGCAGTCTATGGGGTGATTCTCGCTGCGACGCACGAGGTCGTCTCATTGAATAGTTACTTTTCTGTTCCGCTGACTGTCTGTTGAATAGGAAAGAGGCAACATATATTAATCTTGCCAAGAAAACTTACTCTACCATAGACCTCAGCATAGCATCTCCTTCGCTTGTACCATTACTTCAATGGAAAGCTCTAAATATTCCACACGGAACTCACCATTTTCCTGTCGCTTTGAGTGCCCAAACAAAACACGAATGTCCTCCACGAGTTCCCAAATGGCTTATATACAAAGCCGACTGGGAAAAGTTCCATACCATTACTCATTTAGGTTGTACGGACATATGTGGCCAATACACGCTGTTCGCAGCTGCAGCAGCAGAAGGACCGCATGGAGATGGAGGCCAAGGCCATGGAGAGCCACATCGCATGCTTCGCTCGGCCAACCTCAACGGCGAGGTGTCGGATGAGGACGACGCCGTGGCCGCCGGTAAGTGATGCTCCTCGACGTGTGTGTAATATATATATATATATATATATATATATATATATATATATATATATATATATATATATATATATATATATATATATTGCATTAAGAGGTTTGGGGTGTGGCCGCACCGCTAGCCACCGCCTGGAAGGCACTCCCTCACCAGAGAAAGATTGGCCACCCTGGTGCAGTATCTGGCCACTACCTCCCACATGCATACGTCAAATAACTCAGGGCCCTCAGTCCGAGCAGCTGCGAAGCAGCTGGCACGGTGGTGGCCAGATCTGCAACGCAGCAGAGGGTGCTAAGAATCTCTGGATCCGGACAGGCCGCCATTGAAATCTGCACTTGGCAACGTTTAACGCTAGAACCTTATCTAGTGAGGGAAGTCTAGCTGTACTATTCAAGGAGCTAGAGGGCGTTCAATGAGATATAATAGGGCTCAGTGAGGTTAGGAGGACAGGTGGGGCCTATACGGTGCTACAGAATGGGCACGTCCTTTGCTATCGGGGCTTGGCAGACAGAAGAAAACTGGGAGTGGGGTTCCTAATTCACAGAAACATAGCTGGCAACATAGAGGAATATTATAGCTATAAAGAAAAGGTGGTAGGTATCGTAATTAAACTGAATAAAAGATACAAGATGAAGGTAGTACAGGCTTGCGCGCCTACATCTAGCCATGATGACGCTTCAGTTGAAAGCTTCTTTGAAGACGTGGAATTGGTAATGAGTAAGGTAAAAACACAGTATACTATAGTGATGGGCGGCTTTAATTCAAAGGTAGGGAAGAAGCAGGCTGGAGACCAGGCAGTAGGAGATTATGGAATTGGTACTAGAAACGCCAGAGGAGAGCTACTGGTAGAATTCGCAGAACGCAATAATTTACGGATTTTGTTTACCTTCTACCGAAAACGAGAAAACCGCAAGAGGACATGGAGGAGCCCTAATGGCGAAAATAAGAACGAAATAGACTTTATAATGAGTGCACACCCAGGAATCGCGCCAGATGTGGAAGTGGTTGGCAAAGTACAATGCAGTGACCATAGAATGGTACGGTCTCGAATTCGCCTAAACTTGAAGAAGGAACGACAGAAACTGATACGCAAGAAGCCAATCAATGAGCTAGCACTGAGAGGGAAAGTTCAGGAATTCAGAGTGTCGCTCAGGAATTCAGGTACTCGGTTCTTAGTGAGGAAACCAACCTTAGCGTAGATACGATGATAATCTGATGAGTATCATTATGGAGTGTGCTGTGGAAGTTGGAGGTAGGGTAGTTAGACAGGACACTGACAAGCTTTCCCAGGAAACGAAGAATTTAATTAAGAAGGGTCAAATCAAGAAAGTCACAAGTACAACAGACAAAATAGAGCTGGCAAAGCTTTCGAAGTTGAATGATAAGCGTAAGGTATGCGATCTAAGAAGGTATAACAAGGAGAGAATTGAACACGCTCTGAAAAACGGAGGAAGCGTCAAAGCAGTGAAGAGAAAACTTGGGATAGGCAACAATCGGATGTATGCACTAAAGGACAAAGAAGGCAAAATAACTACCAATATGGATAGGATAGTTAAAATAGCGGAGGAGTTTTACAGAGATATGTGCAGTAGCCAAGACAACCACGACCTTAATACTTTAAGAACTAGCTGTGACCCAGATTACACTTCACCAGTAATGATAGAAGAAGTCAGAAAAGCTTTGGAGAGCACGCAAATAGGCAAAGCTGCTGGTGAGGATCAGGTAACATCAGATATGCTGAAAGATGGAGGACAGACTGTATCAGAAAACTAGCCACCCTGTTTACGAGGTGTCTCCTGGCGGGAAGATTACCAAAGTCTTGCAAAAATGCTAACATCATCCTAATACGTAAGAAAGGAGATGACAAGGATTTGAAGAATTACAGGCCGATCAGCTTTCTCTCTGTAGTACACAAGCTATTTACAAAGGTATTTGCTAACATAGTAAAGAAAACATTAGATTTCAATTAACCAAAGGAACAAGCATGATTTCGAGCAGTCTACTGAACAATCGACCACATTCATACTATCAATCAGGTAATAGAGAAATGCTCAGTATATAACCAACCTATATACATAGCCTTCATATATTACGAGCAGGCGTTTGATTCAGTAGAAATACCGGTAATTATGCAGACACTGCAGAGTCAGGGCGTCGATGAAGTATATATAAACATACTGGAAGAAATCTACAGGGAATCAACTGCTATCATAGTGCTTCATAAAGAAAGCAACAGAAAAGCAATCAAGAAGGGTGTAAGGCGGGGGGACACAATCTCCCCAATGCTATTTACCGCATGCTTACAGGAAGTTTTCAGAAGCCTAAAATGGGAACAGTTAGGGATAAGGGTTAATGGAGAGTACCTTAGTAACCTGCGCTTCGCCGATGGCATTGCATTGCTGAGTAACTCAGGGGACGAATTGCAACTCATGATTACGGAGTTAGACAAGGAGAGCAGAAGGGTGGGTCTTAAAATTAATCTGCAGAAAACGAAAGTAATGTACAACAACCTCGGAAACGAGCAGCGCTTCGATATAGGTAATAGTGCACTTAAAGTTGTAAAAGACTATGTCTATTTAGGGCGGGTAATAACCGCAGGGCCGAACCACGAGATCGAAGTAGAAGAATAAGAATGGGGTGGAGCACATTCGGCAAGCACTCTCAAATTATGACAGGTAGATTGCCACTATCCCCCAAGAGGAAGGTATATAACAGCTGTATCTTGCCGGTACTAAGCTACGGAGCAGAAACCTGGAGACTTACAAAGAGGGTTCAGCTTAAATTGAGGACGACGCAGCGAGCAATGGAAAGAAAATTGGTAGGTGTAACCTTAAGAGACAAGAAGAGAGCAGAGTGGATTAGGGAACAAACGGGGGTTAAGGATATCATAGCTGAAATCAAGAAGAAGAAATGGACATGGGCAGGGCATGTAGCGCGTAGACAAGATAACCGCTGGTCATTTAGGGTAACTAACTGGATTTCTGGAGAAGGGAAGCGGGTTAGGAGGAGACAGAAGGTTAGGTGGGCAGATGAGATTAAGAAGTTTGCGGGTATAAATTGGCAGCAGCAAGCACAGTACCGGGTTAACTGGCGGAACATGGGAGAGGCCTTTGTCCTGCAGTGAACGTAGTCAGGCTGATGATGATTATGATGATGATGATGGTGGAGTTGATGATGATAATGATGATGACATATGTGGGTTAAGCATAGATGAATCTGTGCAGTACTTCACAGCTTTCCTTATTGACGCAGCAGCCAAGTGCATACCGCAAACATCTGGTCTGCCCGGCAAGCGATACGTTGCATGTTGGAAAATTGAGTGTCGTGACGCGTGAAAGGAGCAGAATAAGGCATGGATGTTGCTTCGAAACTCACCGACAGCCGAAAATCTTGACAGCTTTAAGAAAATAGTCCCAAGGCAGGTGAACACGTCGGCAGGCCAGAGATAAAGCTGGCACAAGTGTTTATCAGGGATCAATTTGTATACACAAGACGCTAAAGTCTGGAACATGGTTGGTAGGGTAGCAGGTAGAGAAGTACACTCAGTTCCACTTATACACACAAACAGAGTGACCGCCTGGAAGATCAGGCGAACTTCCTCGGTGCACACTACAAGCAGGTATCCAGCTCGTCACACTATACTGAAGCATTCCAAAGATATAAAGCAAGAATAGAGAAGCAGAGACTAGAGCACAAGTGTATAAAATACGAAGCATACAACCAACCTTTTAACTTAGCTGTTCTGCAAACATCACTAAACTCCTGCAGTAATTACGCCCCAGGCTACGACCATGTCATGTAATAAATGTTGAAAAACCTGCTACTCAAAACGCGAAAAACTTTACTTTCCTTATACAATGCTGTCTGTCTTTCTGGCACCATCCCTATTTCTTAGAAAGAGGCTATTGTTATGCCTATTTTAAAACAGGGCAAGGACCCTTTCTCATTTTCGAGTAATAGGCCCATTGCACTTACAAGCTGCCTTTGCAAACTTTTTGAAAAGATGGCAAACCGCCGACTTTTCCACTTCCTTGAAACAAACAATCTGCTCGACTAATTTCAGTGTGGGTTTCGAGAGTATAGATCCACCATGGACCATCTGGTGCGTATCAAGGCAGAGATCCGAGAATCTTTCGTTCTCAAACAATACTTTCTCTCTGTGTTTCTTGACATCAAGAAGGCATACGAAACAACATGGCAATTTGGTATATTAAGAGACTCGTCTCATATGGATATGCACGGTAGAATGCTTTCCATATTGAGAGTTACTTGTCCAATTGGAAATTCCGTGTCCGTGTGGGCAGTGTTCTCTCCCGAATTTTCGTTCAAGAAACGAAAGTACCGCAAGGTGAGGTACTTAGTTTTGCACTTTTTATTATCAAAATGAATTCCTTGCACCTGTTTATCCCCCGCAACATGTTCTATTGTACATAAGTCGATGACGTCCAGCTTGGCTTCAAGTCACACAACCTGGCAATGTGTGAGTGGCAGGTTCAGCGAGTTTTAAACAAGGTCTGCAAACAGGCAGAGGCAGAGGGATTCCGACTGAACCCACAAAAAACCACATGTGTCTTGTTCTGCCGAAAGAAAGGCATGCACTCAGAACATGACATTCGAATGAATGGTCAACGTCTGTCTGTTCATGCCGAGCATACATATTTAGGCCTAATTTTGGACCACAAGCTGACCTTCATACCGTACATCAAGTATTTAATAACAAAATGTTTAAAAGTCATGAATGTTCTAAAAGTGTTGACCCGTACTACGTGGAGCTGTGACAAGCAATGTCTCATGAATCTGTATAGAAACCTCATTCGCACCCGCTTAGAATATGAGGCCACTGTTTGTCAGTCTGTGACTCAGTGTTTTGAAGATGCTGGACCCTGTGCACCATTTGAGCATCCGCCTTTCTACAGGTGGTTTTCGCACCAGCCCCGTAGAAAGCCTATACTTTGAGTCAAATGAGTGGTCACTTCATCTACAGAGAACTTACATGTCCTTTGTATATTTCCTTAAGGTGAAAGCAGACAAGAAGCTCCCCTCATACTCCACTAATATTGATTTGTCCAGCTCCATTCTGTTTTAAAACAGGCCTTAGATGAGGCAGCCCTACTCAGTTCGCCTGAAGGGTCTAGCTGAGAAAACTGGTGTCACTGGAACACAGTTTATTGGCTCCTGTAGCATACCCGCCACCGTGGCAGTGGCAGACTATAGAATGTGATAAGTCTTTCCTAGAAATTACAAAACTTGCGCCCATTGCCCATATCCGAACATACTTCCTGAAACACAAATCGACATTTTTTTGTATGACCTCTCAAAACTGCGGCCAAATATTACATTGTTTGAAACACAAAATAAAGAAACATGGAAAATAAAAACTTGGAGAACAAACTGCTCCACAGATAAGTTATCTTACATATTTCCTACGTTACTTAATAAATATGTGAAAGCTGGCATAGATTTTTTACACTGTACACAGAATCACTTGCGCGATATACACATGTTTAGCTTTTTAAGGATTTCTTTGCAGTTGCTGTATTATCAAGGAAGCTATTTTTTCGAATTTGGACTTGATTTTTATATATTTATTATTTTTTATCTATTTGGTGTTCATGTTATTGTTGTTGACTTTACACTGCTGATTGTTTGCCACTGCTGTCGTGCTAAAAGGTGGCTGTAAGCCTGCCTCAAGCTGCCTCTTTCAGAGAGCAGCTTTTAAAGACGATAGTCTTTCTTGAGGACCTTCGACCAAAAATTTTGGTCTGTCTGTCTGTCTGTCTGTCTGTCTGTCTGTCTGTACATTTGCCTGTTTGTCCACTCTTACCAGCATCGGGTACTTAAAATGGCCGACCCCATCCGCAGCGACCACCAATGTTGCTCAAGGTTGAGCGTTCAAGCTTGTGCAATTGTCAATTAGAAAGCAAGCAATCATTGCGCATGTGTGGGGCACCATAACAACACGCATATATTCTGCATATGCATTCCTTACTAGAAAACGCATACATAAGCAAACTCAAGGACCGTAGCGGTTAGCACGCTGCGCTAACCATGCAATTCTTGCACGGAACAGGGAGTGTTTCCAAAGCTTTGCTAACAAGATGGTGGTGGCACCTACCCGTCGCCTCGCGTTCTACACATTGTCACCTCTGAGAAGGGCGCGCACGGCCACGCGCTTTGTTTTTCAAAAGGAACTGCCAGATGGCATTCATGGCTCACGTGGGACCTGACTTGATGCGCTCGTGAGCCTCCGCTGCCCGCCCGAGGCACTCTAACGCAGTGCCTCCGAAATACCATTCACTGATTTTCTTGTGCAGAACATGGAATAAATGTTTTGTTCATTCTTTCCACACGCAAGACAATCGACTTTCGACGATATTTGCAGATTGCATATAGATACAGGGCCAATTTTTACCTGCAGCTGATCTTCATCAAACTATTGATGAAAACTAAACAATATTATTATTATTATTATTATTATTATTATTATTATTATTATTATTATTATTATTATTATTATTATTATTATTAATATTACACACATCTTGAGTTCTTTACAGACGCCTCAAAGTCTAACTCCTCTGTGTCCTACGCTGCTGTCGGCCCATCCTTTACGGATGCTGGCCCTCTACACCCAGACACAAGTATCTTCTCAGCGAAAGCTTACGTGATACTTGTGGCCGCTAAACACACTAAACAGCTACAACTACAAAAAGCAGTAATTTATACAGACGTCTCTTTGTGGTAATGGCTCTGTACACCCTTAAAAACAAAAAGACCATGTCTTCATCTTATTTTACTCCACCTTATGCACACTCTACACACTCAAACAGCATGTTGTAGTGTGCTGGGTGCCAGGGCATCGTGATATCCAAGGCAAGGGATGGTGGATCTGCTTGCTGCATCCGTCCACAAAAGCAGTGCCACTACACCCATATCAAACCCGGCCCTTGATCTCAAACCGTTTCTCAAACGAAAGATGAGGGATTACTGGCAGAGCAAGAGATATAGACACATACAAAGCAAACTACACGTTATCAAGCCACTCCTTGGCCATTGGCCACCAGTATAAAAATCACGTCTAACAGACGTAACACAAACGAGGCTCAGGATAGGACACACATACATGACACACTAATACCTTTTGTCCGGTGGCGATCCACCATTGTGGGACAGATTTGGTGAGACACGAATAGTTCTTCACATTTTAATTCACTGTCAACAATTAGACCCTCTCGAAGACAACACTTTCTATTACCCTACCGACAACATATACCATTACACCCTGCAATGTTCGTTGGTAGGGAACCACTTTTCACTCATTAATCGTTGCTAGCTAGCTTTTTCAAGGAAGGTCCACTGCTACCATATAATATACCAAGGCATTGTGTAGCCCGACTTCTCAAGAGAGATTGCTGATGCAGTGGCTACATTAAAAAGCACTTGCCTCGCTGCTCTTTGTCACAAGGGCGCTGATGAGGCACTTGTGCTTGTGACAAATATTTTTACGCATGCTTTGATTATCAAAACCTTTTGTCACCCATTTTTACTATACATATCACGCCACTGTCACGATTTTAATACTTATGTTTTTACCCGCAGTAGAGCGAGAAATTTTAAGGCTCCTATACAGCCATGCACCATATCTTTGTCCACATTTCTAGTGACAGAAATGGCGCTTTTTAGCCATGAATTGGCCCTTGCGCCATAAAGCACCACACATCATCACCATCATAGTAGTGTGCACCAAGCACTTTTAAGATGAAGTGATGGTGAAAAAAACTGTTGACGGGCACAATAGTTGAATACCTCACGTTGCCTTATGATGTAAACCCAGCGCAGTGAAACAGCAGCGTTGAAAATATCACTTTGGCAACATTACAGCAGCGTGTTCCTTTGCTTGCCGCATTCACGTTCACGAAGGGCGAGGGCACGCCAGCCATGACCTAGCGAAGGCAGTCTGCCATCAACGGAGCGGATATCTACACAAGCCGCAAGCTAGTTTGGCTCTGAATTGTCACGCCGGTGAACAACAAGTAAGCAAAAAAAATAAGCGCTGGAAGGGACAAAAAATCCAACCACGCTAGAGTGAGCGATGTCTCGTTGACTGGGAAATGTGCTGAACTAAACACAACCCAGATAGCAGACTGCAAAAGGTAAGTGTAACTCAGAGCGAAGCATGTATAGAAGCCGATACGTCTAGAAAATTGTGGCAAGTCTGCTCTTCAGAGTCTGTAGAACATTATTTTTTCGTGGGGCTTAGCACCGTTTGTGGGAAGAAAAACCTTTTCGGGAGAAAAAAATAAAGCGGATTTGAGGAAGCCCTGAAATACTTTTTCAAGTAACCATGCAATGAATTCACTGTAAGACTTCATTGCCTCAAAAATTTAGCGCCACGAAAATTTACTGCCCTCTTTTCCCTGGCGACGAGTTGTTGTTGCTCTTCCAGGTCCCCGAGGGCGAGCTTCGCCTCCCACGTTTCGGTTAGGTCTTCGGTCGTCCGTCCGGCTTCGTTATCAGTCGTGTGTTGTTGCAGATTACGTCTGGCAATACACTGGCATGCAAGAAGCAAGTGCGCCAGGGTGTCCGGTACGTTGCCAAGCGGACGAATGGAGCTATATCTCGTTGGGTAGAGACGGTGCATTAGGGCTCCATGTGTGTATGTGCTGCTTTGCAGGCGTCTCAGTATTACGCTTTCCTCTTTTGTAAGTTTTGGGTGTGGTGGAGGGTATACTCGTCGCTCCAGCCTGTAATGCTGGAGTAACGACGAGTAGGTGTTTTGAACAGCTTTCGTCTCTTCAACGACGGATCGAATGTCCTGTGGGCAGGGGGCAGCCCGGCTGACGTGCTCGCGGGCAGCGGCGTGGGCCGCTTCATTTCCCTGCAGACCCTCGTGTCCTGGCACCCATAATACACACGTGTATGGGAGGGAAGTGCTTCGCCATTTCAAAATATTGATGGCATTGGCTGAGATACGGCCCTTAGCAAAATTCCTGCAGGCGGCTTGTGAGTCGGTGAAAATCATCGCGGCGTCTGTACATGTTGTCGTTGCTAGAGCGATTGCCGATTCTTCTGCGGCGTCTGAATTGAGTGCGTTGACTCTGGCTGACGCTAATTATCAGCCTCGAGAATCGACGACGCTGACAGCGTACGCGTTTCTATGCGGATACTTGGCTGCGTCAGTGTAGCGGGCGTCCGGGTCTTGCTTGAACTTTCGTCGAATAGCGTTAGCTCTAGCCTTGCGTCTACTTTTGTGGAAAGTAGGATGCATGTTGCGTGGAATAGGTGCGATGAACAGCGACTCTCTAATGTACAGCGGGATGCGATTTTTCCGGTCTGCATCGGCGATGAACGTGTCGCTGTAGTTGAGGTACCGGAGCACCAACCTCCCCGTGCGCGTCAGCTTGAGCCTCTCCAGCTGAGTATTCCTATGCGCTTCAATGAGCTCTTGCCACGTGTTGCCGACGCCCATCTTTAGGAGACGTGTGGTAGAGGCCATTGGCGGAAGTCCCAGGGCTACTTTAGTGGCCTTTCTTATCATGATATTAGGTTTTTCAATTTCAGCGGTTTTTAAATTGAGGTACGGCGTGCCGTACGTAATGCGGCTGGTGAACAGAGCTTGCATTATACGTAGCGTGTCGTGCTCTTTGAGTTCGTTTCGTTGATTCGCGATCCTCTTGACGAGGTGCGTGAGTTGTGATAGCGTCCGTTGGAGTCTCGGTATGGTGGCAGCTCCCGATCCATCCTTGTAGATGTGAACTCCAAGCACTCGCAGGGTCTCGACTTTTGGAATTAAGGTCCCTTTCAGCGTTACGCTAGGGTCGGGCTCGTCGTATAGAGGGGGTCTGCCTCTTTTTCTCGCTTTGAGGACGAGGTGCTCGGATTTCTCGGGGGCACAGCAGAGACCACAGTTTCTGAGATACCGTTCGATGGCATCTACGGCGGTTTGTAGGCAGGTCTCTTGTCTCTCAGTGTTCGAAGCCCTGGTCCAGAGCGTGATGTCATCAGCGTAGATCGCGTGCCGTAAATCAGGTATTTTGTCGAGAATTTTTGGCAGATTGGTCATAGCCACATTGAAAAGTAACGGCGAGATGACCGAACCCTGCGGCGTTCCTTTTTTCGGTAGTTGGAAGCTTTTGCTGCGGATGTTGCATATGCCCACAGTTGCTGTACGGTCTGTCAGGAAGTTTTAGACATACGCGTAGGTTCTAATGCCGCAGCCAACGCCTTCGAGGTTGTTGAGGATCGCGTCGTGGCTGACGTTATCGAAGGCCGTTTTGACGTCAACTCCGAGTATGGAGTACTTACTTCGATGGGTGAGGTGATCAAGGAGGTCTTCTTTGAGTAGTAATAGCACGTCGTGCGTCGAAAGATGCTGCCTGAATCCATACATGGTCTCCGGTAAGTGTCCACTATCTTCCAGGTACTGGGTTAAGCGGTCGTGCACCATGTGTTCGAACAGCTTTCCCACGCACGAGGTGAGAGAAACCAGGCGTAGGTTCTCGATGCCGACTGGTTTTTTAGGCTTAGGGATCATGGTGATTTCCGAGTGCTTCCATACCGCAGGTAGCTCTCCTTTATCCCAGCAGTCGTTGTAATAACGGAGAAGAGCCGTGGTGGCCTGGTGCGGTAGGTTGCGTAAGTGCTTGTTGACAATCCTGTCTATTCCGGGGCTGGTATTTCTTGTCAACTTCGTTAAGGTTTTGTGCAGCTCAGCCAGGCTGAAGGGCCGGTCGAGTTCAGTGTTTGTTGCGCCAGCGTATTCTTTGGTGTGAATTGAAGCCCTAGTGGGTGCATCGCCACAGAGCTTCTTTTGTAATTCTTCTAGGAGGTGTTCTTCTGTACTGGCGTAGTTTCGAATAAGCCTCTGAAGGTGCTGCTTCTGTGCTGCTTTGGAGGGTTGCGTGGCTAGAAGTGTGCGTAGCAGATGCCAGGTTTTCTTGGTGCTCAGAGTCCCCTGCAGCTTGTCACAGAAAGCATGCAAGTTCTGCCTGGCCAATCGGTTCGCATAATCTTGAGCTTGCTCGGTGAGGAGAGAAATGCGTTTTCGTAACTTTCTGTTTTGTTTTTGCCGCTTCCACCGTTTTAGAAGTCCTCTTCTAGCCTCCCAAAGGTGGAGGAGATGCGCGTCGACGGCCGGTGTATCGACGTCAAGCTGTATGTCTTTAGTGTAGCGTTCGGCTATTTTGAGCACATTCTTAAACCAGTCTTCAATGTCGATTATGGTGGTTTCAACGTCGAGGTCATTCCTAAAGGATTGCCATTCCGTTAGACGCGCTATTCCAGTCTTGGTCTGTTTACGAGTGTGCGCTACGGAAAGTTGGATGATGTGATGATCACTACCTAAAGTTTCCAGTAGAACACTCCACTCTGCCCTAGTGACGTTCGCCGTAAATGTAAGATATGGATTTGTATCCCTGAAGACGCTGTTCCCGATTCTCGTCTTCTGAAGAGGCTCGTTCCACAGGCTTAGTCTGTGACGTTGAGCAGTATCGTGCACTCTAGAACCCTTCCTCGTGGTGATATGACAGCCCCATGCCGTGTGACAGGCGTTAAAGTCTCCCATTATTATGATCTGGTGGCCATTTGTGCGCTTCCTGATTTCTCGTATGAAGTGATCGAAGTCTGGTAGTTGGTCTCGTTGGGGGCTGTATATATTGGTTATGAAAAGACTTTGCTGCGTCTTTCGTTCCGGCAGAATCTCTATTAGGGTATGCTCTATTTGAGTGTCCTCGATTTCGTGTTTTTGCGTTGAAAGTGCTTTTTTGACAAGCATGGCAATTCGATGGATTTGTGCGCAGGTTGTGTAGCCTTGCAGTCGTACGTTCTGCGTGTTGGTTTCCTGAAGTGTAATGATGTCTGGTTGGTTAAGCTTGATGAATTCTTGTAGGCTTGCGTGTCGAGGGCGGTATGACCGACAGTTCCATTGCCATATGCGTAAAGTTGAATGCTGGTTCTTATACTTATGGTTAGGGACTGCCATCTTCAATCGATTCGATGTCACGCCTGCCATCGCGACTCGGCGAGACTGAGCGAGAGGCATTGTGACTGTTCGCTCGTGCCTTCTTCCGAGTCATTTGACGTGGGTTGTTAAAGCTGTCGAACTGTGCCATGGTTACGTAAGTTTTCTTCACGTGCGCGATGAAATTGTAAACTTGCGCAGCAATCCCATCAATTATGGCATTATGCGTAGTGATCTTGTGTTCAAACATTGAGGCTGTTTTTTCTATTGCAGACTGGACAATCTTTTCCATCGTGGCGTGCATGTTATTCATGAAAGATTCGTCGAATATCGTGCACCTCGCGTTCACTAGGGCTTGGACACCTACCTTGGTCAGCGTCGTTGCCGGCTCTGTGCCTGAGTTTGCTTGTTCTTGATATTGTTGTTCTGCATTGTCCGAATGTCCTTGCTGATGCGTGCACTTTTCAAGTAGTTTGTCAATGAGCTCTTGTTGTCATTTTTGACTCAGAAGCAGTTTATTTATGACACTTTGTTGGCTTTGCAGTTGGCTGTGCTGATTCTGGAGCTTTTCTTGCTGGTTTTTCAGTCTATCTTTGAGACCCTGTATGGATGAGGTGTCCGACTTCGAGGAGGTTAAGCTACTGCGGTCATTAGATTCACTTGCCATGGCAGCGTAGCTCGCACGTTTAACGGAACGCGAGCATGTGCGAAGGCGGGAGCGCGAACTGGAACGCAGTATTGATTTGGATCTACTGCGCGCAGAGACGGAACGCGTGCAAGAGTGGTAGCGCGAACTCAAACGCAATTTTGACTTGGAACTGCTGCGCGTGGAGACGCGGCCCTTATTGTTACTGTTAGAGGTAGCGGCCGATATGCTAACCTCAGGGAACTCTTCTCCGCTGGCGTTCCAGTTGTTGTCTATTTCTTGAAGCCTGTTGAGGCACTGTTGTCTTACGTTGAAGGGTGGTGGACTTGGCTTTAGTCTCCTTTTGCATTCTTTACTTGCTGTTTCGTGTCCTTCCCCCGCAGATCTTGCAGATGGGTGCGCATTCATGTCCCTGCGTTTGTCCAGCCTTGCCACATTTATAGCAGAAATCCGGGATAGGTTGCGGACAGACGTCCTGGCGGTGACCCGTATTGCCACAAGCTCGGCAATACTGCACTGATTTACGATATGGTCTGCAGCGGAAGTCTACGCTCTGGAAAATTATGTAGTAGGGAACGTGCGGTCTTTCAAAGAAGACGACTGCCGCGGTCGATTCACCTAGCATTGGGGCATGAAGAACTGTGTATCTTGCCGGTGCGCGAATTCCAGCCATGAGTTCTGCGGTGCTCGTACCGGGTATCAAGCCACTGATTACGCCTCTGGAGACATCGTCCGGTGTTCTGATGTTGCCGTTCACAGTGTAAAAATTTCCTCCAAGCTGTATTTTCTGGATGCTTACCAGCTTCTTGGCGTCATCTTTGGCGGCGGTGCTTGCTATAATTAGGTCTTTCATTCTCGGAACTTGTACGCGTACCTTGTGGTTAAAGTCTTGCTGTGATAGTCTACTCACTCTGCCGATGGCATGCGTGACAGCGACGGTGTTCCATTTGGCGAGGTCAAGACCTGCTTGCGGGCGGTAGACGATCTTGAAGTCATCGAGCGGCAGAGGTGGCATCTTGGGCCTTCGTTGTTGCTGAGTTGGTGATGACTTTAGCGTCTGCTCATTGATAGGTGGCTGCTCTGTGGGTTGGTTGGCCGGTGACCTTGGATTGGCGACAGCCTTCTTGTCTTACTTATTTCTCGTGATCCAAGCGCTTTCTGTTGCAATTGTTCTGCCACTGCTAGCGTCATAAGTCCACGAATTTTCTGTTGTTTTGTTTGCCTCCACTGGGTCAGTTTGCATTGTATTTCTTTCGTCTTGCTGATTTCTCTGCATTTCGCTTGCTGCGGCTGCGTCTCCGCTCATTCTAAGCTTTTCGCCACGGTGAGCGCGAGCTCGAGCGCCGTGCCGTCAGGAACGCCTGAGCGCGTTGTGCACGCGCCACGCGGCTTTGCTCAAGAACGAATTTGGCGTTAGGCTTAATAAACTGGACGCGCGCTTGTCGGGAATTAAGTCTTATATCTTGAGACAGGATGCACTCACCCAAAAGAAGCTGGTGTCCGCCGATTCTTCGTGTCTTGGCGGCTGAGGCTGTAATACTCTTGGGTTCGTCACTGGCATTGTTTCGGGTTAAAAAGCACGAATCCAACAAAAAAGCATGCTATCCAACGATCCTAAAAAGTTTTGGCGCATCATAAACTCAAGTAGTGAACAAACGATAACCCTTATCAATGGCTCTGAAGACGCTGTAGCCCCTGAGCAGTGCGCTTCATCTCTCAACATCTCTTTCACTGGCAATTTCTGTCGCACTATTAATGTTCCTCTGCCACCTAAGACTTGCTATAACTACCCAATCATGTTCCCAATTATGATAGATTCTGTTGGTTTAGAAAACATAATTAAGTCCCTCACACTTTCATCCACCCCGGGCTGTGACCTGATTACCACCAAGTTTCTTAAAGGTACCTGTGCCTACTCATCCATTATTCTTACTAAAATTTTTCAACAGTCTCTTCACGAAGGCGTATTACCAATCGAATGGAAGATTGGCAAAATTGTGCCGTTTCACAAGTCCGGTGACAAGCATTCCCCATTAAACTATAGACCCATCTCACTTACTAGCATTCCATGCAAAATACTGGAGCACATTTTGTACTCTAACCTTGCACCCTTCCTTGAGTCTAACTCGTTTTTTACGCGTCACCAACATGGCTTTAGAAAACATTCTCATGCGAAACCCAGCTTGTAGCCTTTACACACAAATTAAACGTTATTCTCGACCAAACTAGCTCTGCCGACTGCATATTCATAGATTTCTCCAAAGCTTTTGATAAAGTCCGTCACAACTTGCTGTTGCACAAATTAAATGAACTTAATATAGATCCCAGGATTCTAACATGGCTCGAATGTTTTCTAAAAAATCGTTCTCAATTTGTTTCAGTTAATAATGTAAGCTCTGAACCAAGTGCCGTTCATTCCGGCGTACCACAGGGCTCCGTACTCGGCCCACTGCTCTTCCTTATATACATTAATGATTTACCGTCCTGCATTACCTCCAATATTCATTTATTTGCGGATGACTGCGTAATCTTCCGAGAGATAACTTGTGATGGCGATATTACCTCTCTTCAGCATGATCTTAACTCCATTTCTCTTTGATGTAAAACATGGCTCTTGGAATTAAACAATAAGAAATGCCAATTTTACGTGTTTTGAGAGCGAACCATCAACTTCCAAACTATTACCTTGATAACACCCCTCTTCAATCCGTGACAAACTATAAATACCTTGGGGTGCATATAACAACTGATCTGACCTGGACTGTTCACTGCAATTACGTCATTAAAAGTGCTAACCGAATGTTACGTTACCTCCGCCGCAACTTTTCAACGGCCCCTTTTTTCTTGAAACTTCTTTACACTACACTAATACGACCTAAACTTGAATATTCCGCTGCAGTATGGACTCCTAGTCATGCCAACCTAATACACTCTCTTGAAATGGTACAGAATAACTCAATTCGTTTTATACTTTCTAATTACAACAGGACAGCTAGCATAACAGCCATGAAATCTAGCCTCAACTTACCTTCACTTTCATCCCGTCGTAAAATGTTTCGTCTCCACTTGTTTCACAAGCTGTTTCATCACACATCGCTGCGGGACGGTCTTATCTTGCCTCCTAGTTATATCTCACCCCGGCTGGATCATTCCCATAAGGTCGGGTTGCCTTCTTGCAGGACTCGCGCCTTTTCTCAGTCTTTCATACCTCGCACCTCTGAGGACTGGAACCGGCTTCCCGCATCAGCGGCAACCATTGTAAATCACCTTCATTTCAAAAGTGTCTTAGCTAGTTATGTGTAATTACAGCCAACAAAGTATTGTATTACCCGATGCTGTGTTGTTCCTGTACAGTATTTATTTTCTTGTCGTTTTTTCTGTCTTGGTGTAATTCTCATCATTCCCGCGTTTTTCTTTGCTATAAAGCCTGTTAGCTAACCTGTATAATTAAGATCTTCTGCTCGATGCGAGATTCGCCGCTGCATTTGTAAAAAATTTTGTCCTTTCTTTCGCAACCACTCCCCTCTGTAATGCCGTTTGGCCCTGAGGGTATTGCAAACAAAAAAAATGCAAATATAAAAAAGCAGGAGCCCATGTGAGACGCGTCTGGTCTATACGGCCCCCTAGCGGTCAAGTCCCGACAGCTGAGGAACTCGCCGCCTTACGTGCAGCTCTGGAGTTTAGAGTTGAAGAGCCTTCAGAGACTTGGCCTATCTTCTCGAACTTGAAGGCAGCTCTTCAATCTCTCATGTCACCTTTCGCCATAGACCTAATGAACAGTTATAGTTGAAATGAGGATTCTTCATCACTAAAAAATCGAGAAACAATACAGCGTAGTAGATCAGTGGATACCAGGTTTTTGCGGTATATATGGCAATGACTACGCAGATGAGGCCGCTAGATCTGCACATGGCGGTACTCAATACGCAGCCATCCCAATCTCAAGAACCGACGCGGCTACAAGATTTCGTTCACTTGCACGTGATCACACACTGGTACAGTGGAACTCGACAGAATTCACAAAGGCGCGCCTGCACAAATTGAATCCAGATCTCTAGCTTCGTCTTCCTGCAGAAATATCTCGAGCTGAGGAGACTCTTCTATACCGCCTGTGGCTTGGAGTGGCCTTCACGAACGCTTGCTTCTATCTTATTGGAATGGCCAGTTCTTCTACATGTACTTACTGCAGTTGCGAAGAAACCATCGCACACCTTTTAAGTGAGTGCACCCATTTCAACGGGCTAAGACAAGAACTTACTGCAGCAGTGAATAGACTAGATGATCGGCCTTTGTCGGAACACAAATTCTGGGTCATTGGCTGAGCCCATTTTAAGCGCAGAATGCTTTGAAAGCTTTCCTACGCTTTTTGCGGACAACTCACCTCAGAGACAGACTTTAGTGTTTTATTCTCTTTGATGTTGCCCTTCCTCTGACGGTATTTTTTGTATTTCTCTCTCTTTCTCCTTGCAACATTTTTTTGCAACACCCCTTTCCCTAGCCCAGGGTAGCCAGCTGGTCTAAGATTTGGCTAACCTCCCTGTCCTTCCGCTTAATCTTTCATCGTCCTTAACGAGATACGCCTACATATTATATACACTACTATAGGCAAAGTATCGTTGCACTTGCAGCAATACCACCTGGTAAACCTTTTCTACATGGTACTCAAGAGTGTAGTTCACTCAGTGGTGTAAATTTCAGTAAGGAATTTCTTAAAATTACGTGTATCATGCTGATGGAGCAAAGTGTCAGACGTCTTCTACTGTACCGTGTAGGCTAATGAACTAAATTACCCAAAGCCCTCATATGCAGCGTTTGAAATATTACGTGTCACGTTGGTACTTTAAACCCCAAAATACGAAGCGAAACAGCGTGCCCACCATACCGATGCGTATGAGACTCAGGCCTGATTCGGGCCTGCCGCAGGCCCAGGCCCGATCTAACAACCACTTATCCGGCCTGACCAAGCTCGTGGGCCGCGCTTGGCCCAGGCTTTCGGGCCAGCCCAGAAGCCCGGGCCTATGTAGTGGTCTACTCCCAACCCTCACCCCGTACGGCCTCCTTCGCTCGCGCCACGGATGGCGCTCTAGAGGCAATCGAGAGCGTGCACGTGGATTCCGTTAGCCACGCTCCGGCGGTGTGCATATTACGCCTCCGCGGTTTTGTCGAATGGAACAGGTCACATGACTATTCGGTCCACGGAGAAGCGGAATATTACCCTCACGTGTGAAAGCGCCCTTAGGCTTTGGGTTGTCTCTCCTACGTTTGTATGTAGTATGTTATATGTTGCATGTATTTAGCCACCTCTAGTTTAGGAATCGCTTATTAGTTGGCGTTGTTTGTATATGTCCTTGTAAATATTATCAATAGATGGCGCTAGTGGTTGTGGGGCGAAGCTTCTTAGAAACGCACGGATGGAGGGACAGACAGACAGACAGGCAGACAGACAGACAGACAGACAGACAGACAGACAGACAGACAGACAGACAGACAGACAAACGGATAGAAAGGCAAACAGACACAGTGTTCTCAGTCCTAATATGATTCATGGGGTGATCATGCACGGAAATCCACGTGTAACAATGATTCTCTCTGGAGCTTCGCCCCTCTTATTATCATTCACCTCGTTCATATGCTGTAATTTTTTTGCATTTGTCCAGGTGCTTCGACTGTTAGTTCCTCTGAAGCAGTTTACGAGGACCAATATTTACACCAGTGCTAGGAGGTTACAGTTGAGCCGTTGTAGTTAGTCGCGCTCTTTGTCCCAAATTGGTTCAAGATCAGGTGCAGCCAATTCAGACCCTAGAAAGACCAATGGCTTACCCCATTTTAAGCATTTTCGGCTAAGAGTGTAGCAAACAAAAAAATGGTAAACACGCATTTCAACCTATTTTAGAGGATTGGTCCCAGCGGCGTTGAGGCCACTTCGATCGATGTGAGAAAAACAGAACATTTGTGGTCTACGCGGTGGAACACGTGTTGTTCTGGTAGAAGATTTAGACTCCAACAAAAAGTTTTCAAAAAAACCCGACGTTTCGTTACCGCCTTGGTTCTTTCCTCAGGGGTGACTGGGGGACTACGTAACAGTGGCATCTTCAAAGCATTTGCGGGGCGGATAATGACCCCCCCTCCCTCTCTCTCTCGATTTGCTGGGAAGCGCAGTCCAGAGTGATGATGGCTTAGTGGTTAGAGCATCCTCTTCGCATGCAAAAGGTCCGTGGTTCAAATCCCGGTGCCGTGCAGCTCCAATCCGGATAGTAAAAAATTCCGCGTGGTGATGGAATTGCATTAAGAGGCCGGGGCTGCGGCCTCACCGGTATCGACTACCGGTAACGCACTCCCTCACCAGAGAAGGATTGGCCACCCTGGTGCAGTATGTGGTCACTACCTCCCACATGCATACGTCAATTAACTCGTGGCCTTCAGTCCCAAGCAGCTCCGAAGCAACTGGAAAGGCGGCGGTTAGATCTGCAACGCAGTAGTGGGTGCTAAGAATCTCTGGATCCGGACAGGCCGCCATAGGAAGCTGAACTTGGCAATGTTTAACGCTAGAACCTTATCTGGTGAGGAGGGATGTTTAGCTGCAATATTCGAGGAGCTAGAGGGTGTTAAATGGTATATAATAAGGTTCAGTGAGGTTAGGAGGATAGATGAGGCCTATACAAAGCTACAGAACAGGCACGTCCTTTGCTATCGTAGCTTGGTTGACAGAAGAGAGCTGGGTGTGGGGTTCCTAATTCCCAGAAACATAGCTGGCAACATAGAGGAATACTATAGCTATAATGAAAGGTTGGTAGGTATTGTAATTAAACTCAATAAAAGATACAAGATGAAGGTGGTACAGGCTTATGCGCCTACATCCAGCCATGATGACGCTTCAGTTGAAAGCTTCTATGAAGACGTGGATTCGGCAATGAGTAAGGTAAAAACACAGTATACTATACTGATGGGAGACTTTAATGCATAGGTAGAGAAGGAGCAGGCTGGAGACCAGGCAGTAGGAGATTATGGCATCGGTACAAGAAATGCCAGAGAGCTACTAGTAGGATTCGCTGAACGCAATACTTTACGAATTTTGAATACTTTCTCCCGAAAACGAGGAAACCGCAAAAGGACATGGAGGAGCCCTAATGGCGAAAATAAGAACAAAACAGACTTTATATAGAGTGCACGCCGAGGCATCGTGCAGGATGTGGAAGTGTTTGGCAAGGTGCGTTGCAGTGGCCATAGAATGGTCCGGTCTCGAATTCACCTACCCTTGAAAAAAGAACGACAGAAACTGATACGCAAGAAGCCAATCAATGAGCTAGCATTGAGAGGGAAAGTACAGGAATTCAGTCTCGCTTCTGAACAGGTACACGTCTCTTAGTGAGGAAGCCAACCTTAGCGTAGATACAACGAATGATAATTTGACGAGTATCGTTGCGGAGTGTGCAGTGGAAGTTGGAGGCAGGGTAGTTAGACAGGATACTGGCAAGCTTTCCCAGGAAACGAATAATCTCGTTACGAAGCGTCTAATGATGAAAGTCTCAAGTACAACAGACAAAATAGAAATGGCAGAACTTTCGCAGTTGATTAATAGGCGTAAGGTGTGCGATGTAAGAGCAGTAATCCAGATGACACCCCGCCAGTAATAATAGAAGAAGTCAGAAAAGTTTTGGAGAGCATGCAAAGAGGCAAAACTGCTGGTGAGGATCAGGTAACATCAGTTCTGCTGAAAGACGGAGGACAGAATGTGTTAGAAAAACTAGCCATCCTGTTTACGAGGTGTCTCGTGATGGGAAGAGTTCCAGTGTCTTGGAAGAATGCTAACGTCATCTTGATACATAAAAAAGAGATGACAAGGACTTGAAGAGTTACAAGCCGATCAGCTTGCTCTCTGTAGTATAGAAGCTATTTACAAGGGTAATCGCTAACAGAGTATATAAAACATTAGAATTCAATCAACCAAAGGAACAAGCAGGACTTCCAACCGGCTACTCAACAATCGACCACATTCATACTAACGCTCAGGTAATAGAGAAGTGCTCAGAATATAACCAACCATTATACATAGCCTTCATAGATTACGAGAAGCCGTTTGATTCAGTAGAAATACCGGTAATTATGCAGACACTGCAGAGTCAGGGCGTCGATGAAGTATATATAAACATACTGGAAGAAATCTACAGGGAATCAACTGCTATCATAGTGCTTCATAAAGAAAGCAACAGAAAAGCAATCAAGAAGGGTGTAAGGCGGGGGGACACAATCTCCCCAATGCTATTTACCGCATGCTTACAGGAAGTTTTCAGAAGCCTAGAGTGGGAACAGTTGAGAATAAGAGTTATTGGAGAGTACCTTAGTAACCTGCGCTTCGCTGATGACATTGCATTGCTGAATATCCCAGGGGACGGATTGACACTCATGATTGCGGAGTTAGACAAGGAGAGCAGAAAGGTGGGTCTTAAAATTAATCTGCAGAAAATGAAAGGGATGTACAAAAACCTCGGAATACAGCAGCGATTCGAGATAGGTAATAGTGCACTTCAAGTTGTAAAAAAACTATGTCTACTTAGGGCAGGTAATAACCGTGGAGCCGAACCATGAGATTGAAAACTAGAAGAGTAAGAAAGGGGTGGAGCACATTTGGCAAGTATACTCTGAATATAACAGGTAGATTGCCTCTATCCCTCAAAAGGAAGGTGTATAACAGCTGTATCTTGCCGGTGCTTAGCTACAGAGCAGAAACATGGAGACTTACAAAGAGGGTTCAGCTTAAATGGAGGATGGCGTAGCGAGCAATGGAAAGGAAAATGGTAGGCGTAACCTTAAGAGACAAGAAGAGAGCATAGTGGATTAGAGAACAAACTGGGGTTAAAGATGTCATTGTTGAAATCAAGTAGAGGTAATGGACATGGGCCGGGCATGTAGCACGTAGACAGGATAACCGCTGGTCATTAAGGGTAACTAACTTTTATCCCAAAGAAGGCAAGCGGGTTAGGGGGAGACAGAAGGTTAGGTGGGCCGATGAGATTAAGAAGTTTGCGGGTATAATTTGGCAGCAGTAAGCACAGGACTGGGTTAACTGGCGGAACATGGGAGAGGCCTTTGTCCTGCAGTGGACGTAGTCAGGCTGATGATGATGCAGTCCATGTATATTACCGCGCCCGAAACAAAGAACGAAGACGATGTCACGCCAACAGCCTCGTGAAAAGGGACACTGAAGAAGACGACGTGCTTTTAGGGGCAAAGCTCCTAAAAGCACGTCGCACGAACATACGCACGCACGAACGGCCTGATGGACGCATGGATGGACGGAAGCAAGAATGAATGGACGGACGAATTCTTCGCCCCACTCTCCATCATTAACACCGTGGATATGCAGGCATTTTTTTTTCAGATCCTCTGCTCTCGGCCTGCATAAAAACAGACGGCGTCGGGTCTCGGACTCAACGTCTCGGTGAACTGCTTACGTTGAACCGCGACACTGATGGAGGCGCTGGGTTTCAAGCCTGTCAATGCTCAACATTACATCTGGGAGCCGTTCATCAAGTCCCGACCCGCAGCCGCGTGTTACGACACCAGTGCACTGCTTCAGTCGGCAGTCCGTATGGCCTCTCTCCTGAGCTGACCTCCTTCGACGAACATTCTACCAGGCATTACGTACCTTTGCCAATGGCCTGTGCCAGCCAGCCACAGATGGTCCAAGGGATACAAGGCAGCCGCGTTTCCAATCCAGCTCAGGTAACACTTCTTCAGCCACTTGTGCCTGATCGCTTCAGTGGTGCCACACATGAAGATGTTGAAGATTGGCTCGAGCATTACGAACGCGTTGCCGACATCAACCAGTGTAATGCTCAAGAGAATCTCGCCAGCATGTACTTCACTCTCGATGACAGTGCTCACACGTGGCTTGAGAATCTAGAAGGCCGTTTATCCACATTAGAGGAGTTTCGTCAGCAGCTGATTGACACCTTTGCTAGTGTCGACCGTCGAGAGAGGGCTCAGCAGTTGCTCTAGTTAAGGCTTCAAAAAGCTAACGAAACCGTGGCAATGTTTGCTGAAGACGTGACGCGCCTATGTCGTCGGGCTGATCCCAATATGTCCGAGAAAAGAAGCTGCGCTACTTTATGCGTGGCGCGAAAGAACAACTGTTCGCTGGACTTGTGCGCAATGCCCCAACTACCGTGGCCAATTTTATAAGAGAAGCCACTGCCATTAAGCGTGCTCTGCACCAAAGATAGAGGCAGTATGATCGCTTGTTCACTACTACCCCAATCAACACCACTTCAGTGACTCTGGACAATCAGGGCTCCCTACGTGACCTGATCAGAGATATTGTCCGAGAAGAAATTCAGAAGATTTTGACTTCTCCAGTGGACACACCAGTGACCGCCGTTGCCGCAGTCGTTTTTGATGAACTTAGGCACGCTTTTTTAGCAGCTGATCTCGGTCGCGAGCAGCGTCAACTGAGTTACGCCGACGCTGTCCTCCGTCCACCACCTGTCCCGCCTAATACATCATACTACCAGCCACCTATAGCCACACCTTCTTCGCAACCATTGCAGGAGGTTTTCAGACGTCGGCCCATGTCTCCGATGTCTCCATTCCACCAGCCACCACTTGCCGCGCCTTACTCACCACCACGAGAGAACATTGGACACCCACAATTTCGCAGAACGGACGCTTGGCGCACTGTCGATCGGCGCCCTCTCTGCTTCAACTGTGATGGTGCCGGCCATATAGCTCACTATTGTTGGTACAGCGACACATCGCTTCGCCCGTCTTGGCCAGGGTACGACGGTCGCCATGCCAACGCCGACTACATTGTTCGCCATGACGACTCTAGTTTTCGAGAACCTTCAACAACGTGTTCTCCCTTTTACGAGGCGCTTCCTAATCGCCAGCCCAATTCCACCCACAGGTCACGCTCTCCATCTCCTGCTCAGAAATTGTCACCGAATCGACGTACAATCGACCGGTTGACCGAGTGGCTCAACAAAACTCTGGAAGGCATGCTTTCAATGTATGTGGACATCGAACACAAAAACTGGGACGAGATTTTCCCTTACATAAGGTTCGCATGCAATACTGCGAAACAACAAACCACACGGACGACCCCATTCAGCCTTGTTCACAGACGAGAAGTAAGAACGATGTTGGACAAGATGCTGTCACACAAAAGCAATGACAACGAAACGAGTGCTGACGCGTTTACTCAACGCGCAGAGGAAGCCAGGCCGCTCACACGTCTGCGAATATACCAACGCAAGACTACGACGCAGGCCGCTATAACCTACGTCATACACCTGTAACGTACAAAACCGGGGACAGGGTATGGGTGTGGACGCCTGTACGAAGACGGGCACTATCCGAAAAGTTGCTCAGAAGGTACTTCGGACCTTAACGAATGCTGCGATGACTTAGTGACGTTACCTATGAAGTCGTCCCGGATAGCCCAAACTGTACAAGGCGTCGCCAGCACCGACCTGAACTTGTGCACGTAGTGCGCATCAAGTCATACGTTAGTGAGTGACTCTGCGAGGCACCGTCGTTTCTACAAAGTAACTTTATGCGCGAATCACTGGCTCAGCCATAGCATCAGGGTGATGCTCTTTTAAGGGAAGGCAAATTCCGCACACCAAACAAAGAACGGAGACAATGTGCGCACCAACAGACTCGTGAAAAGGGACACTGAAGAAGACGACGTGCTTTTGTTTAGCTCTCCTGCTCTTGGCTCCTGCATAAAAACACACGTCATTGGTTCTCGGACTCAACGTCTCGGTGAACTGCTTACGTTGAACCGCGACAATGTCCACTGCGACAAACAGCAAAACGAGAGAGAGAGAGGGGGAGAGGTCATTATTCGTCCCACGAGTGCTTTGAACACGCCGCTGCTATGTAGTACCGCAGTCACCCCTGAGGAAGGAAACAAGTAGCTTTCGAAACGTCGGGTTTCTTGAAAACTTTGGTTGGAGTGCAAGTCATCTCCCAGTTTCATACCCGACCAGACTGACTTCTGTCGAATGTTTACATTCACATGTTGTTCTTTATGCGCATTCCAGTGCCTAATAGCTGTAATCGCTAATTTCAAAATCGCTATTTATTTTTACAGGGCAGTTCTAAAGCGTAACGTAACGTGATATCTACCGCATTCGCCTAAAAACCTCAAGGGCCAAAAGCATCTCTTTTTATTTTTCCCGGTCTGCTGGCACATCTTATGGTGTACGTTCTAGTGATTGTCTCAGAGAACTCCAAGGGCTCTGACAAATAGCGGCAAAACAGTGAGTAATCGTTACTACTGAATTACGCAGGTCAGCGCAGGCCACGTGTGATAGGACGTTACTCGCGTACCTGCTGGTTCTCGTTGTAGAGCCTTCAAGAATATAGGTAAGCTTGTAATTGAATTCGAGGAACAGTTTTATGCATTGTTTTTCTTGTTTCAGAGCTATACATGTATTTATTTTCTTTTTTATGTGTGCAGTGAATGTAGTGGTATATTTGCTGTATGCCTGGTATACAGGGGGCTGGAATTTTCACGCGAGTTGCCACTTTTTGTTGAAGGCTTCCTTCGTTCCCATACAAATAGATTAAAAATGAATTGAACTGAACACCTTAAAATGCCGTCAGAAGTTTGAGGTAAACACCCGAATATATACCAAAGGCCAATCAACAGGCTCCGACTTTTTTTGACACACCCGAAAAAAGCAAGCACATATGCGTGACCAATGCGTGATCAACCTCCTTATATATGCGTGACCTATGCGTGACAAACCTCCTTCTGCGCGCAGTAACGTCTACTCGGTGATCGGCGACGTTATGCAGTACGCTGCTCGTCCATTGGTCTGAGCCCAGTCTCAACAAACAGTAAGGAAGTCAATGTAACTGATCACCGAGTTGACGTCACTTCGCTTCGAAGGGGGCAGGTCAGGCGTACGAAAGATGCGCGAGCTTGCTTTGGGGCTGTCATATATAGACAAAGCCTGTTGACTGGCCCTTCAAGCTTTTTTTTTAAGTGCGAAGCATTTCTTAGCGCGCTTCGGCGACTTTGAGCGTATCTATCTATCTATCTATCTATCTATCTATCTATCTATCTATCTATCTATCTATCTATCTATCTATCTAGCCGCCTACGACTTTTAGCTGTCCTGGCCGTTTCGATAATGCTATCGATACAAAATTTGATATCGCATAACATGACTGTATGAAGAACATATTGGACTAGCCATGACATGAAAATAATGGCATGAATGTCATGAATGTCATGATTTACATTGCTCGGTCCTGCAGCTCATGCGGTGGTTTCGTTTACATGGCATGTTGCAAAACTGGTATGGTATGACATGATTACATGGCAAACTCAAGTGACAGACCCTAACATGAAAATCATGACTTGCGTGTCATGTAACACCATGACTACATGCCATGCTCATGATGCCCTCGCGGTCGTTTTTCTAGCGTCACGTATACCAAATTTGGTATTACGGTACCTGAATGGTTCACGAAGGTATGTGACTTGTGTAAACATGATAATCATTAGATGCGTGTCATGTAACAACATGACTACATACAACGCTCATGATGTGCTGGCGGCCGTTTCGCTAGCTTCATTTATGCCAAATTTGGTATTACGAGACGTGAGTGGATTGCGAAAGTATGACACTGATGTAAACCTGATAAACATTAGATGCGTGTCATGTAACTTGACTACATGTTACGCTCATGATGTGCTCGCGGCCGTGTCACTAGCTTAACATGTACCAAACTCAGTATTACGTGACGCGAGCGGACGACATTGGTAAATGATACATCCAAACATGATAATCACGGCATGCGTGTCATGTTATAACATGGCTACATGTCACACTCATGATGCGCTCACGGCCGTTTTCCTAGCTTCACATATGCCATATTTTGTATTACGTGACGTCAATGGATGACAAAGGTATGCGACTGGTGCAAACATGATAATCATGAGATACGTGTCATGCGAGAACGTGAGTACATGCCACAGTCAAAGCGCCAATACATTTCGATGCGACGCGGTGCGCGTGCTCGCCGCCGTTCACTTTGTCGCCTCACGCCGGCGTTGCCACGACAGGCACCAGTCCTGCCATATACTCACGGGCACGCGGTGCACTGCGTTTCTATGACGCATGCGCGTTTCAGTGCGTCCGCCGTCCCTCCGTTACGACAAGAAGGAGACGCAGTGTTGTCTGGGTGACGCATCGGCGCGCATTTCGCACCGGTTGCTGTCAGGCTGCGCCGACGGGCACTGGTCGCGTCGTTTGTGCCTGGCGTCAGGCTATAGTGTGCTCCCGTTTCGCTAACGTAGCGTCGCTGTGTCCAGCGTGCGCGCGAGTTAAGGCTACATTGGAGTGTAATGGGCCCTTAATGATGTGCTAGCGCGGCAATTTTGCTAGCTCCACATACACCAAATTTGGTGTTACGTGACGTCAATGGATGACGAAATATATGACTGGTGCAAGCAGGATAATCCTTACACGCGTGTCATGCAAGAACACGACAATATACCACGCTAATAGCGTGCCTGTGGCCGTTTCGCTAGCTCCACATATACTAAACTTTGTATCACTTGATGTAAATAGATGACCAAGGTAAAGAGTGCATCCAAACATGATAATCATGACACGGAAGTAATGTACGCCATCATTTACCTCCAACTTGTAACGTTGTGCTGATTTTGAAGTGACATATTAAGGTTGCTTCTTCGTGCTTCGCATATCATCGATTCCCACTGTACGTGGGATCTGCAAATTTTTTGCTATGTGAGTGAATTAATTTTTATCAGTCGCTTGTAC
This sequence comes from Rhipicephalus microplus, assembly GCF_043290135.1. Taxonomy (NCBI): domain Eukaryota; kingdom Metazoa; phylum Arthropoda; class Arachnida; order Ixodida; family Ixodidae; genus Rhipicephalus; species Rhipicephalus microplus. Next base: position 105,595,120 of record NC_134707.1, on the reverse strand, counting down.
CCGACAAAAACGTCACTGAAGAGTTATTTCTAGGTTTAGAATGTTCAAAGCACAGGCGTCAATGCCGCACGTCCTGCTCTTGCAGGAAACACTTAGCGAGAAGGTAGTTCTCTCGGGTTACCGTTCGATTAGCCAAAAAGGCGCAAATGGCAGAGGTATCGCCACGTTGGTCAGGAAAGATACCTCCTTTGAGCAGCACGAAGTCAAAATTTGCGACTCGGATAAGAGATCCGGTCTCGAGGCACAATTAATTGAAATCATCCCCAACGGCAAAATCCGAAGCAACATATTCGTTTTTAACCTGTATAGCCCTCCTTCGGCTTATAAACATAATATCCGCTCACTCCTTCATAGGGTCGCAACTGCCGCCAGATCGCACCCTTTAATAGTAGCTGGGGATTTCAACGCTCCCCATCCGTCTTGGGGCTATGTTACGAGGACAAAGAAAGGGGCCAATCTAGTTGCAGCCAGTATAGACTTAAACCTAACGCTTATCTCCGACCCGCGTTTTCCCACGAGGCTGGGAAACTCGGTCGCCAGAGACACGATGCCTGATCTCAGCTTCACTAGAAATGCGGTGGTCGAGTGGTCCAACTTACAGGAGAACTTGAGAAGCGACCACAGCATCATAGAACTCTGGATGGAAATAAGAGCACCACCCCTAAGAACTATATTGTAACAGAATAGAAAGTTGGGCTAGTTGGTGTCTATCCATATTGTTACGGGGAGAAGGCGTCTGAAAAATGCCTTTACTTTCGGTAAACAGGCAGGCATACAATATGGAGCCCGGTCTGCACGAGCTCGCGCTAAACATCGTCCTCTTTTCTAGAATGTTCATTTGTGGCGCCCCGTAGCATCACCCCCGGCGGCGAAGGCACCGTCTCGGTGCTTGGTTGGTCTGAGTAAAATCGTTTCAGCCGAGTGACCTGAACAATGTCAGAACACGATCGCGCGCTGGTGGCGTTAAGAGGTTCAATTTCATATGTCACGTCGGTGACTTGGCGCACCACACGGTACGAACCCGAGTGCGGTGAAGTCAGCTTTTCGCACAGGCCAACTCTCCGCGACGGCGTCCAGAGAAGGACTGTGTCACCTTGACTGAAGTGGACATCACGATGGCATGCGTTGTAGACCTGTCGTTATCGTTCCTGCGAATCGCTTAGACGGCGGCGAGCAATCTCACGTGCCTCTAGAGCTCTAGAAATCACATCGCGGGCATATTCAGACGTGTGGCCAACGGCAGGAAGGAGCGTGTCGAAAGGCAACGTTGGTTCTCGTCCGTACAGGAGGAAAAATGGCGAGAAACCTGCAGTGTCATGCCGAGACGTATTATAGGCAAAAGTTACAAATGGAAGGGCGAAGTCCCAGTCACGATGGTCGGAAGAAACGTACATGGTGAGCATGTCCGTGATGGTTCTATTTAGCCGCTCCGTGAGCCCGTTGGTTTGAGGATGATACGCTGTTGTGAACTTGTGCTTTGTAGCGCAAGAGTGCAATATGTCTTGGATAACTTGTGATAAAAAGTAGCGACCCCGATCGGTGAGCAGTTGCCGAGGAGCGCCGTGGTGTAATATGACGTCTTCTAGAAGAAAGTCAGCGACGTCGGTCGCACAACTGGTAGGAAGGGCCCGTGTGATTGCATACCGAGTGGTGTAATCCGTGGCGACTGCTATCCACTTGTTTCCGCTCGCCGATAAAGAAAACGGTCCTAGTAAGTCAACACCTACCCTATAAAATGGTTCGGATGGGATCTGAATGGGTTGAAGGCGTCCCGCTTTAAGGGTTGCTGGTTTTTTGCGGTGTTGACAGGATTTGCATGAGGCGACGTAACGGCAGACGGATCGGTAAATACCGGGCCAAAAGAAGCGACGTCGAACGCGGTCATAAGTTCTTGAAACTCCCAGGTGACCAGCTGTCGGAATATCATGCAACTGTGCAAGGACAGTCTAACGCATATGTTGTGGTATGACCAACAGCAGCTCAGGTCCGTCAGGATGCATGCTGTAGCGATATAAGACGCCATCTTGGAGCAGGAACATACGGAGAGAAGGAGGAGTTGTGGGACCACTAAGCCGAAGGATTATATCTCTGAGGTGAGGATCACGGCGTTGCTGATCTCCGATGTTGCTAAACGCGGAAAGTGCCAAAACGCAAGTAGACTCATCGCTCTCAGAAAGGTCTGCTGGGTCTACTGAATGACGCGACAAGCAATCAGCATCCTCATGGTGGCGACCTGATTTGTAGACAACCGTGTAGGAATATTCCTGTAGCCGTAGAGCCCACCGGCCGAGACGTCCACTAGGATCTTTTAAGGACGACAACCAGCATAAGGCGTGGTGATCAGTGACAACCGTGAACGGGCGTCCATACAAATAAGGCCGAAATTTAGCCACTGCCCAGACGAGTGCGAGGCATTCGCGTTCTGTGATGGAGTAATTTCGCTCTGCTGGCGATAAAAGACGGCTAGCGTATGCAATAACGCGCTCGCAGCCATGCTGTCGTTGTGCCAAAACGGCTCCGATGCCGTGGCCGCTGGCGTCGGTACGCACTTCCGTTGGAGCGCATATATCAAAGTGGCCGAGAATCGGTGGCGTCGTAAGTCTACTCGTCAGTTCAACGAATGCTCTGGTTTGTTCAAGTCCCCACACAAAAGTCACATTTTTTTTAGTAGTTCCGTGAGTGGTCGTGCGACGTCAGCAAAATTCCGCACAAATCTACGAAAGTAAGAACAAAGGCCCAGAAAGCTTCGAACATCGTTCGCAGAGGTCGGCACAGGGAAATCTTTGACGGCACGGATTTTCTCAGGATCGGGACGAACACCAGAAGAATCGATAAGGTGTCCAAGGACAGTAAGCTGCCGGCGGCCGAAGTGACATTTCGACGAGTTTAGTTGGAGCCCTGCTTTGCGGAAAACCGAAAGAATTATTGAGAGACGCTCGAGGTGTGTTTCGAAAGTTGGCGAAAAAACAATGACGTCATCAAGGTAGCATAAGCAGATTGACCACTTGAAACTGTGAAGAAGAGCGTCCATCATTCGTTCGAATGTAGCCGGGGCATTGCATAAACCGAACGGCATTACTTTGAACTGATAGAGCCCGTCGGGAGTTATAAATGCCGTCTTTTCACGGTCCAGGTCATCAGCTGATATCTGCCAGTACCCGGAACGAAGGTCGATGGAAGAGAAATAATTTGTGCCACTAAGGCAGTCAAGAGCGTCGTCTATCCGCGGCAGAGGATATACGTCTTTTTTCGTAACCTTGTTAAGATTTCTGTAGTCGACACAGAAGCGCCAGCTGTTATCCTTCTTTCTCACAAGCACAACGGGCGAAGCCCAAGGACTTGAAGAAGGTTCAATGATGTCTCGGGCAAGCATCTGGTCGACTTCTTGCTGGATCACGTGGCGCTCGGTGGAGGAAACTCGATAGGGTCGCCGGTGTACTGGATTTGCATCACCGGTGTTGATCCGATGTTTTACGACGGTCGTTTGACCTAGGGGTCGGTCGCAGAGATCAAAGACGTCTTCATACGACGCAAGAAGGCCACGAAGCACAGACACATGCTCGGCCGGGAGATCAGAGGCAATCATTCCATTTATGCAGTCTAGTGTACTGCGCGACTGAATACTTGTAGATGACGGTGTATCCTCTGTTAAGGCCGATATGTGGAAGTCGCCGGCCGGGGCAAGGGTTGCAAGGGATATTCCTCGTGGCAGCACTTCAGAGCAAAGTCCAAAATTCACAATAGGGAGACATGCCACGTTGTTCTTCATTGTGATGATGGTGTGAGGGAACGCAACATTGAGCGAACAGAGTACTGTAGGATTAGGTGAAATGACATAATCGCCGTCAGCCACGGGTGGATCAGAAGAGACGTCGATATACGTCACAGCTCGGCAAGATAGGCGAACAAAGTCGGCGGAGCATAGCTTTGGCGGCGCAGGATCAGGAGGGTCAACGGCGTGTGGTAGGACGAGCTGAACAACACCAGCAGAACAGTCAATTAGGGCGGAATGTTCCGACAGAAAATCGAGTCCCAATATGATGTCATGTGGGCAGTGGTCCAGTACGTAAAACAGAACAGTGGTATGACGTCCAGCAGCAGTGACACGGGCGGCACACATCCCGGTGACCGCTGGTGTTGCACCATCAGCTACTCGGACAAGAGTGATCGGAGCAGGAGTGAGCACTTTCTTGAGTCGAGCACAAAGGCTGGAGTTCATGACTGAGATGTGAGCGCCGGTGTCAATGAGTGCTGCCACAGAAGTACCGTCAACATTTACTTTAATCAAGTTGTTGTGTCCGGGTATCGTGTGTAGAGGAATTTTGGGTCGGGTCGTCGAAGCAGGCTCACCTCTAGGAGCTGCGCCCGTCAGTTTTCCGAGGACTGGTGGTAGGAGGGCGAGGGGGAGCGACGTCGGTTAGTTGAGCTGGACATGCGTCCAGAGGGTGACGGAGAGCGGCTTGGTTGGGCGGGCCTGGATGGCGAAGCATCATCTTGTGCCGTGTAGATCGGCATCCGAGAGCCAGCAAGTGGGCGTCGGGTGTTGGCATAATGCGACCATGGCTGCCAACCCCAGGAAGTGCGGCAATGACGTGAAATATGGCCCACTCGTCCACAGTTGAAGCAGATAGGTCTGTCATCGGAAGTTCGCCATTCTGCCGGGTTCCGGTAACGTGGGCGGTTGTTCGGTCCGCGGGACATATTAGGTGTACTGGGCAGTCGGTAGTCAGGTCTGTTAACAGGGCATAGCGTCTGAAGTCCGGCGTTGGTTAGTTCCTGGCGTACGACACTCTTGATTAAGGAAATCGTGGCGGGAGAGTCGTCAGGGGCCTGGACTTGGTCAGACAGAGGAGATGCTGCTTCGATTTCGTGGCGCACGATGCGCACGATATTGTCGGAAGCAGCATGGGCTGGTGCCAAACGGGCGTCCTCGCAGGTTGATGTTGCAGCCGTGTTGGGAAGACGCGAAAAGTGCGGAGTGATGCGGCGACTTTTCGCGTCTTCGAAGCGTCGGCATTCATTAATAACGTCATCTACGGTCGATGAGTTTCGATATACGAGGAGATTGAAAGCGTCATCGGCGATTCCTTTGAGGATGTGCGCGACCTTTTCAGATTCCGGCATCTTGTCATCAACCTTCCGGCAGAGGGCGAGCACATGCTGTATGTATGTGACGTACGACTCGGTGCCGGACTGGAGTCGGGACGCTAGTTCTTTCTGCGCAGCACGACGACGCCCGATGGGCTTGCCGAAGAGATCGATGAGTTTTTGCTTACAGATGTCCCAACTCGTGATATCTTCCTCGTGGTTGGAAAACCAAAGTTTAGCTGTACTATCAAGGTACAAAATAATATTGGCCAACATGAGCGTCGGATCCCAGTTGTAAAGAGCGCTCACCCTTTCGTACAGCTGAAGCCATTCCTCCACGTCAGTACTGTCACTGCCGAAAATGTGCCTGGGTCACGCGGTTGAGTCAGGACGATGGTGCGGTTAGTAGCAGCTGGATGCGGTGCTGTTGGTTGCTGCGTGGTTGGACGAAGCACCGAAGAATCCTCGTGTCTTCGGTGCTTCCGAAGAATCCTCGTGTTCGTCTTGATCAGGCATCGCACAGGCAGCCAAGGAACGTCCGCTGCGTAGAATCGTCGTGGTGTTGACTGTGGGAAGACCCGCACTCTCCACCAAAATGTTACGGGGAGAAGGCGTCTGAAAAATGCCTTTACTTTCGGTAAACAGGCAGGCATACAATATGGAGCCCGGTCTGCACGAGCTCGCGCTAAACATCGTCCTCTTTTCTAGAATGTTCATTTGTGGCGCCCCGTAGCAATATTAAAAGAAAAGCGGCGCACAAAAAGACGGAGACAAAGAAGAGAACCACACACAGCGCTGCTATAAATATACAGACTGGGACCTTTTTAGGCAAATCAGAGGTGAAGATGAGTCAGTACATGACACCTTCAGTGAACTTCTTGTACAAATCCAGAAGGATGTCGAGAAGGCCACCAAAGAAATAGTAACAGAATTTGATGCTCCGGGGATGGATGCAAGGTTAGCGCACCTCCTGGACGCCAAACGCTCTCTCATCGCGAGATGGAAAAAACAAAGGCTAAATCGCAGGCTACGGAAAAAGATTGCGGAGCTCAATCGGCATATTGAGGAGCACTGCTCCGAACTCCATAAACAACAATGGAGGGACGCCTGCTCGGCTGCGGACGGGAAAATGCGCAAAGGAGGCAAATGGACCCTCTTCAAACACCTCCTAGATGATGTACAATCCAAAGGCCATCAGAAACTAGCCATAGACCGACTTATTAATAAGGAGAAAATGGCAGGCATCTCAGAAGCTTCCCAATTTCAGATACTTGCCAACAAGTACCTCCCGCTTAGCCAGAGCTCAACTTCTGTCCCCCACCGGTATGAGGGTGTGCCTTCCCCAGAGTTGGACGCTTCTTCTCGGAAGCTGAGATCAGGGAAGTGCTCCATAGCCTAAACGGAAGGTCTGCCCCAGGTCCCGATGGAGTTACGAATCGGCTCTTAAGAAATTTCGATGATAAAGCCATTCAGGCCTTAGTGAAGGAGATAAACAGGGTATGGGAGGAGGGCGTCGTACCAGAAACTTGGAAGAGGGCCACAGTGGTCTTAATCCCCAAGCCAGGTAAATCACCCAGCTTAGATCACCTCCGCCCGATCTCTCTTACTTCTTGCCTTAGCAAAGTAGCAGAACATGCAGTACACAACAGGATATCGCGCTACATCGAGAGGAATGACCTATTTCCATATAATATGGTAGGTTTCAGGCCCTCACTTTCCACGCAAGATGTCATTCTCCTCCTCAAAACACACATAATTGACTTTCCAAGCAAAGATGTGAAAGGGGTCCTCGCACTGGACCTCACTAAAGCATTCGATACTGTCAAACACGACTATATTCTCAAGGAGATATCGGCTTTGAACCTGGGAGTTAAATTCTTCTCCTTCGTTGAATCTTTCCTCGAGAGTCGGACGGCGGCAATAAAATTGGGACAATCAGTCTCGGAGCCTTTCAAACTCGGACGCAGGGGTACTCCCCAAGGGGCAGTTATCTCCCCCCTTCTATTCAACATAGTCATGCGCAAGCTGTCGGCAAGCCTTTCTAAAGTTCCTAATGTCGGACACGCTTTATATGCTGACGACATTACAATCTGGTGTCCCGGAGGATCGGAGGCGGCGGTTGAACAAGCTCTACAGGAGGCTCTGGACGTTACAGAGTCTTTCCTGGAAGGTACGGGACTGGCGCTTTCGCCGGAAAAGTCGGAACTCCTGCTGTACAGACAGGCTAGACGAGGTGTTAGGAGACTCACCCCTCTCGATCAGGTGCCCATTAGCGTTTGCACCATGGATGGTCGCTCAATTCCTAGAGTCAATTCTATGAAAATTCTGGGGCTTTTATTAGAATCTAAGGGATGCAACGCAAAGACTATAGCCCATCTCACCACAAAAACAGAGAACATTCTGAGATTGATTATGCGGGTGTCCAACAAGAAGGGCGGCATAGGCGAGGATATCCTCCTTAGGGCCCACCACGCTTTCCTCATGAGCCATATCATATACATAGTGGCGGCTCTCAATTGGACCAAAACGGAAAGGGATAAATTGGACACGATCATGCGCAAAAGTGTCAAAAAGGTGCTCGGCGTCCCAATCACGACTAGCACAGAAAAACTCATGAAGTTGGGAGTGCACAACACCACTTCGGAATTAATTGCAGCGCAAAGGTCAGCACAAATAATTCGGTTATCGAGTTTCAAAACAGGAAGAAAACTGCTCGAAGCGGCAGGCCTCCGTCCTATCTTCAATCAGGGAGAAACTACGCAGCTTGATTATCAAACAAGGAATTCCTTTATTGTTGACCCTCTTCCACGAAACATCCATCCCCAACACAATAAAGGTCGTAGGTTGGCGAGGGCTAGGGCTTTCATAAAGAACCTCTCCGGAACAGAGACATTTGTTGACGCGGCGCGCCACGCCGGCGGCAGCGAGTTTTCCGTGGCAGTAGTCAATGACAGGGGAGAACTTGTCTCGGCAGCTTCAGTGAAGACCTCCTTGGTCGATGTAGCAGAACAGGCTGCTGTAGCGCTGGCATTACTGGACACGAAACGCACCACGGTGTACACCGATTCCCGAGCGGCCGTTAGGGCGTTCGCATCGGGATTGATAGCCACAGAGGCAGCCAGAATTCTGCACAGCAAACCCCCCTCAGACGTTATTCATCACATAGTCTGGTTTCCCGCTCACATGGGACCAGACGTACTGCCGGGTCACCTGAACCCAAACGAGATAGCCCACGACTGTGCGCGAGGTTTCACAAGCCGCGACGGGGTGGTCTCTCGGGTGAGTTCGGGAGAGCTCGTCCACAGTGATCCTCTCGTTACTTTTCACGAGATAACATCTCATTACAGAGGAGAGCGACAGACTTTTCCCTTTCCCCATCATAAGCTCCACAGATCACAAGCAAGCACGCTCCGCATGCTCCAGACGGGGTCTTACCCCTCTAGGGGCTTTCTGAGCATGCTTCATCCGGATATTGATCCACTTTGCCCAGATTGTGGTGAATTTTGCTCTTTGAGTCACATGCTCTGACAGTGCCCTGCGTTACAGGATTTTAAAACAGAAGAAGACTGGACGACGGCAATCACAGACCCCAGACAAGACGTCCAGCTTCAGGCTGTCCAGAGGGCCCGTGAACGAGCGGAGAGGCATGGCCTCTGTGTTCCGACATGGGACTAGCCAACGGCTGGGTGGGGACCTACATAGTTGGCCCGCTGCCTTGCCTCTCAGGACCAAATAAAGTTGTTTGTCCTGTGTCCTGTAGGTTTAGAATGTGCTTTGCCCAACCAACGCTTTCGACGAACTTGATAAAACACTTCCCGGAAAATATCCGGGAACCATCATTAATGACTGCAAGCGTTAAGTAATACTATATTTGGTTTAAGATGGTCTACATTCTAATGAAGGAATTATGCCTGGTGTGGTGCACAGTTCTTTCAGCTCCGATATACTGACAGGTGTTGTTGCTAGACTCCATATTGTGAGTGCCAACGGAGTCGTTAGCGTGCGCATGTGTGGTGGTAATGAATGTTGGCCTTAAGCGCGCGTCAAGAATAGCGGCGGCTGCGCTTTTGTCCCCATTTGTCTGGTTCTCCAACGTTGGCTCAACCACCAAATCAAGGCGGTTTTGCATTCCCCAACGTTTCCATCACGGCTTCCACCTTGCGCCCCCACACTTTACTGCAAATACTATGCAAAGACGGTACACGCGCTAATGCACTGGTTCGCTATTATCTGGGGCCACCACTACGTGTCTTCCTGCCGGCTGTCCACATTCACCATAGTTTTCAATCAACTGAATCACCGTTTTTGTATTGAGTCCTTCTTGCATTCCCCCAACGTTTGGAGGCCACGCACCCAGAGATAGAGGTGGCCAAATCGAAAGTGGTGGACACAATAGCTAACCTTCTAAGACCCTTAGTGCCCCAGCATTGTCAGCCTCTAATGAACCACCCTTGGCTACCAATAACTGCAGAAGTGTTGTCAGGACATCTACGTAACTTTGTCTGGCGGTTGGGCTGGGGCTTGATACCCACTCGAGATCTGTTGTAGCGATGGCAGGTGGTCCACACTTCCACTCGACCCAACTGCGTCATTGTTGAGACCAATTGACATGCGACATGGTCTCCCGCCTTTTTTGGTGTGTGGTCCAAGCTGGTTTTCGGGCACAGGGTGTGCGAACATTCGTGTACAACGGCCCATTTCTGCACGGGCGTTTCTCAGTTCTTTCGATTGTTGCTCTTTCGATAGTCCCTTTGGAGAAACCGATGCGAGGTGATGGCTGCGATTTGCCGCCGAAGTGCTGTGTGGCCGATATGAGGCGAATGATACGAGGGATCCTCGCCTTCCTCTCTGAGGAGCTTGTCTCTTTCGGCAAACATGGATTTCTGCGGCATATATGTCGTGGCTTTACATCACTGTTGAACACGAAAGAGTACAAGTCATTTTCGGACCAACCTGGTGATAAGCAGCGCCTGTTGAGTCGTTAAGATTTCGTTTGTAATCAATTGTGTTTCATTGCAACTATTGTATTGTTGTAACTCTGTATCATGATCGCATTGAGTTCTTGTGCAAATGCATGCCAACAATGTAATGACGTCTTTATTGCATCGTTGCCATGTTTGTTTGGTACATAGATAGCTAAAGTGTATGGGCCCGTATGACTGAAATGTTGTGAAACTTTTGTTCTCTGTAAATAGTGTAAATAAACTTTCTCTATACAAATGCGAGGCTCACGGGACGGCTAGATGTTCTCCCATAGTAAATTACTTAGTACTCTAAATTGTCATCCACGTTTTCTAAACACATTCACGATGCCTTCTAGCTGCGTCGTCCTTAGTAGCCCCACGCGTCGTTTTTATGCCCTCATAGTGGAGTGTCAAGTACACTAAATCGTCGAACACGTGTTCCAAGCACATTTGTTCTTAAGCGACATTCGGCGCCTGTATTCAAGTGAGGGCCCGGAGAAGGTATGTATGAATTTGTGGTGTAAATTGAATGGAAGCCAATGCGTGATGTAGTCGATGGCTCGCTGCCATCACCGTCGTATGCGTATCGCGAGGATTACATCAAAACTAAAATAAAAAGAAAAACAAGACGTCATAAGAGGTAGTGATAGCGACTTTGCGCGTTTCCACTGCGTGGCAAGAAATTCACATTTTATTTTGTGCTGACCTCTCACATCCTCTTCTATATACTTGAACTGGTATGGCGCATTACGGGGAAGAAGAAACGGCCGAGCAGACCGACACAAGAGGACAGAGCGCTAACTTCCAACGTTGGAAGTTAGCGCTCTGTCCTCTTGTGTCGGTCTGCTCGGCCGAGCCGTTGGAAGTTAGCGCTCTGTCCTCTTGTGTCGGTCTGCTCGGCCGTTTCTTCTTCCCCGTAATGCGCCATACCAGTTCAAGTACGACGAACCAACTCGCCCAATCTTCAACACTCGTGGTCTTCTATATACGCAATGTTATTCCTACTATATGGCGCGCGAGAGAAAAGGAAGACTGCAAGGCAGATTGGAAGGGCAACGTTGTATTATCAGCCAAATAGTGAGCTCGTACTGTACACCAAGAACTTTTAATATGAAGTGATTGTGATAGAACTGTTTACGGGCACAATAGTTGAAGAACTCACGTTGCCCAATGATAAAAAACCAGAGCAGTGAAACAGCAGTGTTAAAAAATATCACTTTGGCAACGTTACAGCAGCGTGTTCCTTTGCTTGGAGCATTCGCGTTCACGAAAGGTGAGGGCATGCCAGCCGTGCACCAGCGAAGGTAATCTGCCATCAATGGAGGGGATATCCACACAAGCTGTAAGCTAGTCTGGCTCTGAATTGTCACGCCGGTAAACAACAAATAAGCAAAAATAAATGAATACACGCCGGAAGGTACAAAAAATCCAACCACGCTAAAGTGAGCGATATCTCGCTGACCGAGAAATGTGCCGAACTAAATACAACCCAGATAGCAGACTGCAAAAGGTAAATGTGACTAAGAGCGAAGCTTGTATAAAAGCCAATACGTCTAAAAATGGTGGCGAGTCTGCTCTTCAGAGTCGGTAGAACTTTAACTCTTCGTGGGGCTCACCACCATCTGTGGGAAGAGAAAACCCTTTCGGAGGAAGAAAAAAATGAAGCGAGTTGGAAGAACCCCTGAAACACTTTTTCAAGTAACCATGGAATGAATTCACTGTAAGACTTCATTGCCTCAAAAATTTAGCGCCGCGAAAATTTGAAGAATCTGTATAGTGCCAGTTGAGTTACAAAGAGTTGACCCTTGATGGAATTTCATTCTCTCTTCTCTCGTCCTGACGAAAGCGCTGGAGGAACGAATGGCAAAAGCAAAAAAAAAAAAAAAAAAAAAACGTCACGCGCGCCTTGTGACCTTCAGCAGTTTATTTTTTTCACTTTATTTGAACACGCTGTTTTTTTAAGTGCTATCGTGCGCACATGCATGGACAAGTCACGGCCTCCCGTGGCGATCTCCGTAACGACCGAGTGCGCCATGTTTAAACCAGCCAATGGCTGATATGCGGAGTCCGCCGGTGAGGGCAGATGCGCGCACACCGATCATGTCAGTGTACGCTGGCGCTGTCTACACAGGTAGACAGGCGCCGCGAGCTGTGGACCCGTGTGAGGGTCGAGTGAGTGACGAAGCCCGCTACGTGTGCTCGCTGCGCGCGTTTGCGTCTGCACTTGTAATGTTTGAGCGTGCTTACCGCGGCAACCACCTTTGCTTCACAACAAAGGCTGCGCCGTTCGAAACAGACACAGCGGAGTTAGCGAAGCTTCCCACAAGCGATCCCCCTGAACAAAGCCTGGCGTCTGGCCGGGGGATGTTTGTGCCCAGTTTTAATCCGGTGGGTGCCTGGCGGTGGGTTTCGAACCAGCCACCTCCCGCAACCGAAGCGGACGCCCTAGCCACTAGGCCACGGCTGCAGTAAAGTGATTTGTGAGCGTCTTTCGTCATTTGTCGAGAGGAAAAAAAGTAATTTTCAATTGACTTTGATAATTTATTGTGAATTCCAGGCCGCGTGCTGCTCTAATATTTGACTCGCGTGTTTCCGGGAGCCCTTACTATTGATCGGCAGCGTTGTTTTACCATTAAAAAAAGTGTTGCAGAGCCGCTTAAACACAGTATTTGGTGAGTGAGTGACGTAAATTTGTTCGCATTAGCACGAAGTTTTATTTCATACTGATTTTTATCGCTTAGGACATGGGCTAAGGCCAGCAGGCCAGCACCCCACGAATGCGCTTCAAGTACGCGCCAGCTAAAGTATGGTGAGCTTAACTATTGTTGGCCACTGACCGGAGAGTGATGTTTAAGTGTACTACCGTTCAATTCGCAATGCTTTTACTATAAAACTTACTCTTGGAACTTTTATTCAGTTTTCATGGAATCTTCAGCAGATGTAATATATACACGCAGCAGCGCACGTCTGACATTTGCAGCACTGCTTACCACTTCGCACGCACCCAGGTCATTTGGTGTCGCATTTTTTGTGTTCTTCAGTTTTGACAAGAAAAAAGGATTCTTAGACATGCCAAACTACGGCAATTCAGGTTCATTTATTAATCACAATTACCGAACAATAATGCACTGCACACAATGAGCAGCAACTGTGAACATAAGCAAAAATGTCTGCGGTGCCATACGCAATCCCCCCCCCCCCCCCATACCACTCAGATAAATTAGAGTTACGTATAACGTGTTCAGGCGCAAGCAAATTGTAGCACGAAATATGATGACTTAGCGACCGGCGATATATATACTTCCCGCTAACGTGACTAATAGTTGACAATGCGTTTTCAAGAAGAACACAAGGCTGCAGGAATAATCGTGCATGAAAGTCTAGCGAGTACACTACTCCAAGCCACTGTCCTTATTTTTTCTATAGAACACATGGGTCTACAGGCCTCCGTTGGTCACTGTTGCATTCTTGCACAGCCCGTCATTTCTGAAGGTACCGAGGCAAGCGCTAGATATAAACGTTATTCGCTTCGTCGCGGTGCCTGCCGGACACTGTGCTGAAGGTGCTAACCATGAAATGTGCCCCACAACTTCGCACTAAGCAAAAATTACATTTTTTTCCTCAACACTTAAGAAAACGCATGCAAGATCGGAACGCCAAGACGCGGAGGGGGGCAAGGGGGGTGTCATCGTAGACGAATTATACGAGCACGTCATTCAATGCACAGCATAGGCTGCACTGAGTGAAAATAGCGCGTCCAGAGGGCACTAACATAGAGGTTTTTTTTTTTTATACAGATGGTCTCAAACTCATTGCGCGTCGCTCCTATATATTATTTTTCAAGAAAAAAAAGGCTTTTATGAAACTTAACAATTGCTTGGCCATTAATTAAAAATATGTTTTCACGATAAGTGTTTTTTCCTCCAAACCTAGTCACGTGAAAACACCAGAACCCATAACTCCCCGTACAAACATCGCTGGTTCTGAACAGCTTTTTTCGAATAATATAGAAGCAATCAATATTTAATTGAAGTGTCATATAAACCATAAATAAATTTTCACATTACTTCACCATATTCCAAATATTCCATGTAATTATCACCCCATTTCTCTAACCAGTAACTGCTGCAAAATACTAGAACATGTTATCTACAGTAATTTGGTTAATTATCTAGAATCTAACTCGTTTTTCGCAGCAGCCCAACATGGTTTTCGCAAGTCTTACTCCTGGGAAACCCAACTAAATTAATTTACTCACAAAAACATCAAATTTTAGATAGGTATTCGCATGCTGACTGCACGTTTTTAGATTTTTCAAATGGATTCGACAAGGTTTCACGTGGGCTGCTGTTTCACAAACTAAATCAATCAAATATTGACAGAAGTTTGTTGACTTGGATTGAATATTTTTGACTGACCGTTCGCAGTTTGTCGTCGCTAATCAGTCTTGCTCTCCATTTATACCTGTTTTTTCAGATGTGCCGCAGGGATTCGTCCTTGGGCCCCTCTTGTTTCTTATTTATATTAATGACTTGCCTTCTTTGTTGAAATCTTATGTCCTTTCGTTTGCTGATGACTGTGTTATTTTTACGTGAAATAACCTCTGATAACGACGCTACCATTTTGCAGTCTGATTTGAATTCTGTCGTTAATTGGTCGAAAACTCAGCTAATGGAACTCAGCACTAACAAGTGCAAAACAATGCGTGTTTCTCGTACTAACAGCAACCCATCACAATATATCCTTAACAATATCCAATTAGAATCAGTTGCTTCCTACAAATACCTTGGCATTCAATTGACATTATAATGAACTTAACCTGGAACTTTCATATTGAGCATATTGTTAACCAAGCTAACCGCATGTTGGTTTACTCACGCCGCAATTTTTTTCCAGCTCCCTCATCACTGAAATTATCGCTCTACAAAACATTACTTCATTTCAAAATGGAATATTCATGCTCAATATGGGACCCATGTCACGGAAAACTTATACCTGCACTAGAACTTGCTCAAAATATTTCTGTTAGATTTGTGCTAGGCAATTACCATCGAAACGGGGGAACTAGAATGAAATCTGATTAAGCCCTCCCATCTCTCTCCACTAGGCGTCAAATTTCGCGACTAACTATTTTTCATAAGCTGTATCACCACCCGTGCTGCGAGGCGAGCTTACACCTAGGCCACACTATCAATCAAGTCGTGTTGACCATGCGCGCAAAGTTGGAATCGATATGTGCAAAACAATGCATTATTTTCATTCCGTCTTCTCCGGACAAGTCGCGACTGGAATCGCCTTCTTTTTGACAGTGCATCCATTAGTGACGTTCAACAGTGTCGAAATGTTCTAGATAACATTGTATAATCAGGAGTTCTTCTAATGTTTTTTTAATTACATTGTGTTATTGATGTTATTGTATGTTGTATCTTAACGTCTTTGTGTTTTTTTTTGTTCCTTGCTCTCAGACCAGTCCCCTTTGTAATGTCTTTGGCCCTCAGGGTATCATAAATAAAATAACAAAAAAACATATACAAAACTACGAGTATTTCACGAAAAATTCTCTCGAGTTTTTGGCTTTTTTATCTGACCTTCCTCACTTAGGCGTATTTGAATCCTATGGAAAGCATTAATTTCTGTGCCAATGCCTTCTCGGCCAGTTCTCTTTGCGACTTTTCTCACCCTTATGATTTGACCATGCCCCATCAGTAAACCGAAGCAATACACATGAACTTACTAATAATGTAGCAGTACGCACAACATGCGTTACGTAAAGTTGGAAGTTCCTCGCACAGGCACATAGTTGACAGCCGCGGTGGACCAGGCTTCTTGACAGTAGTCCTACAACGGAGGGTATCGCCAGGGCATGTTATCTCAATGGTCTAACATATCCGCTTTGTGGGCTCTTTCAATCCGTCTCTGCACGTGTTACACTCATGAAACGTTTTGAAGCATAAAATTTGCTTGAAAAATTCTTAATGTCATATATCTTGGCCTGCTAAGTTGATGGCAATGGGATGGAAACACCTGTATAATCCTTAGTAGTACAACGAAATCTCGCGAAAGATAAATAACTAATCTGCAAACACGAGCTCGTCCGATGCACAGTGGGCATTACATGCCCGCGACATTTTAGCCCTCATGCCTAATACGGTCATTTCATTGAGGTCCAGTCAGCGCGGTATAACGTTTTAACAAAAGCGAATCGAGTACTCGACTTTATTTTTTGTATCATTTATTAAAAACTGTGTTATAATTTCCTCAGGACTTCAATGAAGCTTATTACATATCTACCTACCCAACATGAACTTTCAAAGAAGGAGAAAGACAATAAAGCTTTACTGTAAGAATTCAGAGTACTTGGCGGTGTGGGTGCCACACTTAGGCGTCAGCCGCTTGCCCTGAGATCCTGGCGGCGTTCTTGGTATGTCGAATTGCCCAGAGCTGTTCTTCGGGATATTTCCTGAGCAGGACAGTCTCCCACTTCCGATCATTTGTAGCTGCATGGCCACGCCAGACCGCACTCGGGCTCTGCCATAGGATTTGAGTTAGGACCCCCTTAAAATACGTAGTTTACACCGGTTTGAGCACTGACTTTGGTAACAGTGGCTCTAGTTTACTGTGTTCGGGCAAGGCAAACTTTACTGTGGAGCGTTTTCGAAGAAACACGTAATGTCCATGAACTATAATTCGGATAAACAGTAATGTAAGTGAGTGGTGGGATCTTATCGAAATAAAAGTATATTGGCTTTTACCTTGCATGATTGTCAGCATCGCGCATTTTGGCAAGAATCATTATTTTATCTTTATATGTTATAACGAAGCTGGTCATTAACTTGAACACTGATTTCGGTAAGTCATCTATGTATGTACATGCCACGCCCTCAGCTTTAGCTTGAGTGTGTAAGTGTAATTGTTCGCGCCAAATCATACCTTTTAGTTCAAACTTTTTGTGGGACGGCTCAGTACTGTGCTATAGTTGAGTACTAAGTACTCAAGATCGTTAAACATTTTTCTAAACACAAGTCAGCTTACAGGTTGACGCTTTCGCGTGCCCACGACGTGGTCGACATCATTCGTTGAGGCTTTATGCTTTCCCTTAGTAGAGTACCTCGTCTTCTACACCGTAAGCATTTTCCAAACAGAAAATTGCTAACAAGTCGCGACCCAGCGTTTTCATGTGTTCTAAAAATTATCGGTAATGTATGTCTAACAAAAAAATGGCCTCTTAAACGTTTTTGACGTCTGTGACAATGGGTTTTTCTTTAAACCCAAGATCGGGAGGGTGCTGCTCTCCTACACTGGGTTACAAAGTACTTGAAATGATTCAACACTTTTTCTAAACATAGTCTTTGAGGCAGTTTCACGCTTGCTGTCGGGCAGCTCATATTTTGTACATCAGGGGCCGGATTCACAAAACTCACTTACGAAAACATTTTTGCGCAAGAGAAATTTGTTGCGTAAGTCGATTCACGAAACGAAAAAACGTCGTAAGAGGCCATCGTTGTCACATCGGCCGCTGCAAATAAAGTGCGCTGTGACTGCCCGGGAACATGTGAGCGATGGTGATGCAGTTGCTATATTTGCTTACGTCACCGAAAAGTGCTCGCAAGTGGATTCACGAAGCGAAATTGTGCGTAAAAACAGCATGGCTGAGAGAAAATCCTAAGAGTGGTCCGGACCACTCGTAGGAACATTGTGGCTACTTAGAACCTGCTGCCGCGGCGGTATACTTTGGTGCCCTCGCTGGTTTTGAGTTAATTCACGCCCATTAAGGGCTGCCTGATGACTGCTGGTGCGTTTTTATTTATTTCGGCGCTTTGGGCTTCGCGTGTTGTTTCCCTTGTACGCAGAGCATGGTGTTGACAACCACCGTCGTCCAATAAGTTCGAAGTCGCAGTAATTGAAGAATTCCATTAGGCGTCAATGGCATAAAACTACGCATGTAAAGATTTGTGGTTGGATGAAAACCAATGTGATACGTGAATGGTCGGTGCATTCGAACGCGGCATGGCATAGGATCAACCTTATTTGTTATGTTGTTGTGTGGCGCCCCATCTCATCCAATTAAAAGTGCGACTCGAGATCCTTGCCTCATTGGTGGAAATTACCACCAAATAGGTTAATGGGAGCACATTCTTTGCACGCTATAGGAAATAAAAATGAGAGGAAGTTTTCAATGAGTGGTTCATAAAGTTTGTGCTCTAGTGTACTTTAAATGGCTCTAACTGTCCAATGGTTGCGATCTCTGAAATACCGCTGTCGATACACTTTGGGACGATCTGGAACAAAGCGTACATTGTAAACCAAAGCGTATTAGGGGTGCGCGTGATTACGCATGGAACTACAAACAAATCATGCATCTTCGCCTTCAATGTTCAGACACCGATATGAACCGTGATAATATGGCAAGCAATCGGCATGAAATGACCCTAGTAACTTTGTATGACAACGAAAATATGCAAACCCTCACGATTCTGGAGCAAACCTTGGCTGAATTCATCCCTACGTCAATTACCAGCCATTTAACTTGGCGCACGAACATCATTCAAAGGTAGAGCGAGCCACTGACATGTATTTTGTGCGACGCAGCGACTACTTGACCTGAGAATAATAGCGTTGCGAAGGCGAATCCCCTGTCGCATGCTCTGAAAGAAGCAGACAACAAACGCGAGCAGCCGACGGCTTGGCCGACCGGCACAGCTTGTGATTGGTTGTGAAGCAATACCCTCTACATCAGCTCACTCCGTGACGTTGCCAAAACACTTCTTTCATCTGGCGCGCCTGTCCTGTTCGTCATATCACCCCCTCGCACATAAGAGAAAAGTTTTTCACGCCGTGAAAATAGTTCAAGTACTTTCCAAGAGCTCTCTTATGTGCTGCGCAGTTGTCGAAAACAACATGGCGTCGTAAACAGCATATCGGTCGGTGCGACTTTCAGCAAACGCTTCTCGCACGAGTTACTTCAGCGTTTGACCGAATGTGTTGTGATTACAGCAGCTCTTTCGGTGCGTGTAAGCAGTGCGGAAAGCTGTGGCAGTGCATTGGTGTACGGTGAAGCGCAGCGAAGCCTGTGCGTCAGTGTGGTTATCAAGCGGGGATCGGCGTCGATGTATCGACGGCAACTGGCACTCGAGAAGCCTGCAATGTGTGTTTGTGTGCCGGTAACAGTTCGTTCACTTGACTTTCTAGTCTCTCAGTTGGGTGCTGTGCGACATTTCGGATTGACAGCGTTTTGACACGTTACTTGAGTGACCCCAAGTACGTACGGAAACGAATGAACTACGCGCTCGGTTCTTGCTTCGCCACTAGTTAGCCCGTACGCTTCTATTTACTTGAGAGCAATGTACTGTTCGGAAGTGAAACGATGTTCGTTGTGAACAGTGGTGCTGTGTTGACGTTCCAAGACTTGTGAACAAGGTGTGCTCGTGTGACCGAAAATTGAAAGACAGCGTTGATATCTGTTTTGCCCTGCGAAGTTGTGGTGGGCCAGCTTGGCGCTTTTGTTTGTTAAGTCGTCACTTCTCCTTTTTGTGATAACCATAGTCCTAGCGCTGTGATGTGATCAACCAAAACTGCGAGATGCTACATTGTGTTGTGGATTGTGTCACTTTAGAAGCGCGCCTAGACTGTTCTTCGGTAACAACTTGAGAGTTCTATGTGGCAGCGAGAGCCCGTAAACGTCAAGCTTCCCTCCGGCCCCCAGAAAAAGCAAAGATTTCACCGGTGCCTTGCTTTGGATGAAGTTGTAGGCCAATATCGCCTAACTACAGGTTTCTGAGTTCGTCTGGCCATCATTTTGCACGGCACTAGAGCCTTGACAACAGCCGGTCATGGCCAGTTTTTACACTTTATCAATGGACGTGCACGCCTGGCCAGCCCTTCATTGCTGTCATTGTCAGCTTCCAGTCTGCAGATGCCCTTTGCCTGCTGGCCGTACTTGGTTCCTCATGACACCGACGGCTACTAAATGCTGCCATCGGTGAGTTCACCTTGCAGAACTGAATTTCACCGGTACTATAATTCACGCAGTTCTATAACGTGTGCAAGTTTTTAAGCCCATCAGATGTAATGTTTCTCTATGGTAAGTTGAAGCATGAAAAATTTACTACTACTGTTATATACATACATATATTATGGAGCAAATACATAAAAACTTTTTTTTGTGATTTGATACAAGTGAGCTCTTGTTTGATTATGAGGTTGGGCCATTCGATTGACCACGTTTGATAGTTGGAAAGTTAATGTGAATTCATTTTCAGGAGCCAGGTTGCACTTACAAAATTTATGTTATTTTGAAAAATTAGTTCTATAGACGATTACCACTGTGGTAGTACTATACTTCAGTAGGACATATATATTGCGGTACGTAAATTTTACATGAGGCTTCAGTTTATTTCAAAGTGATTATAGCAGATTTTGGTCACTTTAACGAAGTGATAGCTTCCTCAAATAAGTATTAGAAGTGTGTGCTTTCAATGATTGTTTTTAAATATCTCGTTTTTGGCTCTTCACCGATCGCAGAGATTGGTTTGTTAAGGTCCTGTGATGCATCGGTTGCACATTATGGCACATCATTCCTCATCATTACTTGGAGCACCTGTAATAAAATAGAAAGGACACGTTCTCCCAAACTGTGCAAGCCTACGTCACTGCTGGGACTGTTATCATTCAGCGGATGTGGCGTGGAAGCATGCATGGCGGCCTCATCTGGAAGGACTGCGATCTGCTTGGGAGCTTCGAGGGCACAAAACTGCCTAACGGCTGGCTGCAAGGTTAGTTTTTCTTTAATGCATACGATTACGTGAACACCGCTTACTGTGCACAAATTGAAAACCCAAGCATGGTTGCTTTCAGTGGATACCTGTAATATTATTACACATAATGCTTATTCAACATTTATAGAACTAAATTGCAAGAAAATTGAGAATGTTGAAAGCTGAAAGCCTGCAGCTTATGAATGAAACTCCAATAATCTGAGACTCGAAAGCTTGTGCTTTGAAACGAGCACAAATACTTTGATTCCTTATTGAGCTCTCGAGCTTGTGACTCCCTCTGTGGATCAAGTGCTCTGGAAGAAAATAGCAAATGGGTGAAAATTGCCTGGCTGTTCACAACTTGCAAGGAGAAAGACCTATTGAAGAAGCCTCAGATGACATAGGGCCAGTAACTGCATCTTTTACCTAATGTAGCTTTTTCTCTCTCAGTGCTGTTGCTTGTGTTTCAGCCGAACATGTTCACCACGATTGCATAGTGATATATATTTTTTTACAAATTGTACCTGACCTAAGTATGCATTGTTGATCTCTAAAGGTGACGTTCAGTGTGTTTCAAAGCCATGGCTTCTCATTTCTCTGTCTGTGGCTAGCCTATTTCAGCAGCAGAGCGATGCAGCTAGCACACATGCAATCCAAGTCATGGAGGGCTCTTTTGCTGTTCTGTGCAGGACGCAGCATATTCATCCGGCAAGACACTGGTATCAACAATAATGGTGAGTTTTGGTGGCACCTGTAGGAGCCCGTTGTGTTTATTGCGTATGATTATTTCCCCTGATGAAGTGCATTTTTGAAAGGTTTTCTTCATTTAGAATAATAAATGTCAGCAACAAGCACACTCATAATCCACAAGTTCTTTGTGTCTTCTAGACTGCCCATGTGCTCCTATATGCGGTATGGTGAGCTGGCTATGTTAGACAGCCTTAATGTTATGAACATTGGCTGTTGTGTTGTAATGCAGTATAACTTGTGTTTCTTAGTGAAATTATTTGTGGTCTACTTCTCGCACCTAGTGTAAAGTCGAAATAGAAGAAACACTATTGGCTTTTTATGCCTGTCAGAAGTTTCATGCTTTCATCTATAACATTGTAGTTTTGCTCTTGTATCATATTAAATATATTTTCAGTCTTCACTGTTTGTCTGTGTGTGTGTGTTGAGGCTTGTCATTGGCTTCTGAAAATACAATATCTGTAAATATGAGCACATAATTGACAATTATACACTCTTGCATGTAGCATGGTTGTAACAATGATCTGTATTTTTCTAAGTTCCAGCAGCAACAAGGGGTTCGTTGCTCCACGGTCGTGTACAGTGTATCAAGAACAGAGCACAGAAGACAAACAAGTATAAAGGGACTGCCAGTGACTGCTCTCCTGCTCAAAGTGTACAACAGCAGAAAGAGCACATTGTGATGTCAGGAGCAGCTGCTGCTTAACTTCTTAGCACTGCAATATTCAGCAGTTCATTTGCTTGCATTCGAAATTATTTAAATTTTGCATGGAAGATACCAAATTATGACACTAATTTAAAGGCTGCTGTAGTGTTAGTGGGCAAATATTTTTGAGCTGAAGTTTTTAACATGTGTGTTAAGTGCCTGCGTGCCTCTACATTTACATGCCAGAATTCACAGAATCCATGGTCGCCAATGATAACTGTGTTTGCATTATTTGTAGTACAAGAAGTAAAGCCATGGATGCAGTAATCATGTACTTAGTCGATGTAATCCTTCAGTGTACACTCATTTGTATAGCACAAATGATGCCATGAGTGTATAAGCTCTGGGAAGTGAATCTATGTGGATTATTCTATTTGGAAGGAAGAGGATCATTACTACTCCTAGCATATCTTAACTGTAGATTTTAGTGCTTGGGTATTATCCCACTGCCTGTCCGTCCTTCAACAGTCTAGTTATCTACTGTGTAAGTGCAACAGTTAAATGTATACTTTGCTCAGATAGGTTTGTTCATAATGTGATGCAAGTGACTTATCATCTATGCAGCTCTACTCAGACTAGAAATAAAAGTATTTATTTTTATATGTAGCTATAGCATGCATTCACTTGTGTTTTTCTGGGTGCCTGTACAATTGTTTAGCCCTACAAAAGTGCTGGTATAATCTAATATTGAATCTGGCACATTAAAATAGTTTGTTAGTGGAAGTAAGAATGTGTTTACAACCAATATTACTATCCTCAGATGAACTGTGAAAACTCTGTGGAAATTTATTTACATTTTTTGGATTATGTGAAGGCAAATGTTGTTATGTTCTTTTATTGTGGTCCCTGTTTCATGCAAATGACACATAATTACTTTGCAGGGGCATAGTATTAGTTGTTATTTTACACATATGTGCTGACAAACATCGCAGTTGAGGCCAGCAGCAAGACATACATGCAGTGCACTGGAGCATCACCTCATATAGTGTACAGTCTTTGCCCACCAGTAAACTCAATATTTTTTAAGGAGACTAGTTGACAGCTGTATGGGAACTGTGTTGATGTGCAAACTTTGAAGTCTTCTTGAGGAGTGTTTTTCATCATTTTTGTCCAAGTGAAGTAGCTACCCAAAGCCACAACTGGTGGGAATGTGGTGGTTTCCTCTCTCCAAAAGCACTCCTACCAGCTGCCTCAATGTTAGCATGGGGTGAACTCAAGAACTGGAAAAATAGTTGGTCTTTGTTTTCTTGGCCGAAAGAGTCACTTCCACCGTTGAGCCACCACGACGCTCTAGAATAGAAACTTTTAGCTAAATAAAGTTGATTCTACTTTTGAGAACTGTTTTGGGGAAACGAAATGGCACCTATAGCTGTCAATATAAACACTGTTTCCACCAAGGAGCTTAGTAGCTTATAATTGTATTATTCATGTATTGTCTAGAATTTACTCGCGCTGTGCCAACTTTCAGCCCAAGTGTCCTAACATGCTTTGTTAGTGGGTTGTGAATGAGCCAAGCAATGTAAATAAACAGAGTGATATTGCAGACATGTACAAAATAGTGATGCACAGCCCTTTTCTTTAGCATGACATTGTCAAGGGCTTTATTCTTGTGTTTTTTATAAAAACTGCTTTTCACTGGGCAGCAGCGGAAAACTATGCATCAAGCTTTTGCGAGATGGTTCGAGAAACACCATGTTCAGACATAACAGTGCCGGTGGATTTCTCTCGTAAGTTACTTTCTGTAGTATATTCAAAATGAGTGTATTAGAATTGTTGTTTTATAGCCATTCATTTTAATATTTACACCTGAGTGTATGTATGTGTGTATGTATGGGTGTACATATGTATGTGTGTGTGTGCGTATATGATATGTATGTATGTATGTATGTATGTATGTATGTATGTATGTATGTATGTATGTATGTATGTATGTATGTATTTGTGTGTGTATGTATGTATGTATGTATGTATGTATGTATGTATGTATGTATGTATGTATGTATGTATGTATGTATGTATGTATGTATGTCTTTTACAACTTCAAGTGCACTATTACCTATCTCGAAGCGCTGCTCCTTTCCGAGGTTGTTGTACATTACTTTCGTTTTCTGCAGATTAATTTTAAGACCCGCCTTCCTGCTCTCCTTGTCTAACTCCGTAATCATGAGTTGCAATTCGTCCCCTGAGTTACTCAGCAATGAAATGTCATAACCGCAGAGCCTAACCGCAGGTAATAACCGCAGAGCCTAACCACGAGATAGAAGTAACTGGAAGAATAAGAATGGGGTGGAGCACATTCGGCAAGCACTCTCAAATTATGACAGGTAGATTGCCACTATCCCTCAAGAGGAAGGTATACAACAGCTGTATCTTGCCGGTACTTAGCTACGGAGCAGAAACCTTGAGACTTACAAAGAGGGTTCAACTTAAATTGAGGACGACGCAGCGAGCAATGAAAAGAAAAATGGTAGGTGTAACCTTAAGAGACAAGAAGAGAGCAGAGTGGATTAGGGAACAAACGGAAGTTAAAGATATCATAGTTGAAATAAAGAAGAGGAAATGGACTTGGGCCGGGCATGTAGCGCGTAGACAGGATAACCGCTGGTCATTAAGGGTAACTAACTGGATTCCCAGAGAAGGGAAGCGGGCTAGGGGGAGACAGAAGGTTAGGTGGGCAGACGAGATTAAGAAGTTTGCGGGTATAAATTGACAGCAGCAAGCACCGGGTTAACTGGCGGAACATGGGAGAGGCCTTTGTCCTGCAGTGGACGTAGTCAGGCTGATGATGATGATGATGATGTATGTATGTATGTATCTTTTAAATGAGAATTCGTTTATCATTGGTGAGTAAGTTTGATAATGATTTGGCTGAATATGTTTCTAGTTATTTCTCTTTTGAGCCATTACACATTTCAATTTCTTTTGTACTGCATAAAAATAAATGTAACCTTACACAGAATATGTGTGTTCGAAGAAGTTGTTTCATTTACCAACCTACAGTCATGGGCAAGAAATTGGGTAAAATGGAACGAACCTGCGAAGATTAGTTTAGAGCTTAGCTACTCTACATGGCATATCTCGTACACATTGCGTTGGTTGAATATGTCGATTTAAACCTTTCAATTTTAATCAGAATAAGCAGGCTATCATCCGTGGTTGTATATGTGTGTGATATTTATGCATACTGTGATACCGGTTCGCAATTACAATTAAGGTCACAAACCTATTCAAGCTGAATACACGAATTTTGTCCATGCACCTTTCATCTGCACTGGAACTGTTGTTAATAAAAAATAAACTTCAGTTTACAAATTTATTCTAGTAACCAAAAGCAGGGTATCTCTTTATCACAGAGATCAAATTGCCATTGTTCTGTTCCATTCTGGACAATAGGGGACCCTCTCAGCAAAACTCGATTAACTGCTATAGTTCATTTTAACCATTGACAGCGACATTACACTGAAGCGTGCAGCATGACAAATAGCAGGAGAAAAGACACAAACTAATCACTCTGTTTGCGTCAGCTCTAACTGTCCGTGCTCTTTGGTCTTGCTGCATGTGATGATGCCCACCAAATTAGCACGAAAGCGTGTCCCTACAAAGGCAGTCAACTTGGCTGCAAGCAGTTAGCTCACTGCATGTGTAGATTTTCTTCAAAACACCGTAAAGACTGAATGCTGGTCGAATATCCAAACACGTGAAAAGTAATAAACCAGGTATGATATTGGTATTTCAGCACTGGACACTTTTGCGATAAGAGAGGATGGAGGAGAAAATTATGAACCCTGAATTGTTTAATTTTTGAAGGAGCACAGTACAGCGCTTTTGGGTCAAAAGGGGAGTGAAAGAAGCAAGTGCGAAAGCCTACTCCTCAAAAAATTAGTATCACCACCACGCATATTGTCAGGCCGGGCAACCTCCTTAAAAAAAAGTGCTCAGTGATTCTGCGAATCGCACCAAGTACCTCCTAGATTGTAGTTGAGCGCTGTAACCGCTCGTCCACTGCAGCAGTACTTGCATTCGCCCTATTGCTGATATATCGTCATTCCTTCGAATCAAGCCAAATGCAAAAACGTCCGGTGAAACTTTGTCAAAAATAGAAAAAATAGTTAGAATGCGTTTGCCCAAGGTTACTAGAAGATAGAAACCATCACGTGTGACTGTATAACCGTGCGCTATTTATTCTTGTACATTACTGTCATGACGTTGGGATAGCCGGCTCTAACGTAGGCTACCTTCTCATTGTTTGCCAAATATAAATAAGAAAATAAAAATATATATCGGCCTGTGACAACGCTAATCAACTATTATGAGTTCACTGTCACTAGTGTCACTTTCACTAGATGAATGCTCAGTTTGCTTTCATTATCGTTATTTAGGAAAGTTTTGGCTCATTAACTTAACTATCCTAATTAGCATTGATTTTCACATCTAAGGACAGTCACACTTCATCTCGCTTTCTGAGTGGCTGTCACTCCCATATAACGCGTGCTCCACTTTTTTATGCTCTCCGAGCATCTGACGCTGCTTTGCGGAGACTTTCCCTGACGTCTGCTGGGCCAGAAAATTGTCTTTATTATCTATCAATTTCAAGCTTTCGCGAAGCCGAAACGAGAGTCTCTCTCTCTCTATTCATCCTTTTCGCACGTGTGATAACGTCTTTCGACCTCAAGACTCGTATACACGTGCCTTGCTTTGTTTGCGCACTCAAACAACGCTGGACGAAATATTTCCACCGTGTTTTGTGAAAAGCATTAGCACTGAGACACCTCCCGACGAGTCTCCCTCATTTTACGTAGACATATACCTAAGCGAAGCGTATGCACGTTCTCGCACTCCGGCTTTATAAAAGGGCTGCGGTGCATGGAACCAGCGAAATTGGGCTCACAATTTCATTTGATTACTGCTGTTAACTATTTCCACACAATTCGTCTGGAGGCACTAAAGTCGCTCATGTGTCTTGTAATAAGAATATTGTAACAAAGGCTACCTTTGACTATAGGTACAAAACACCCTTACATTCACCACTATACCATGCTAGATTGCACCGAATTAGTTAAGTAGCAGCGCAGCTGCAATGAAATGTAAGGTAACTGGTCGCGTTAAATAGGGGAAGACATTCGAGGCACATTTTCAAACATTGCATGCATCGATTTATGTGTGGTTTTATTTATGTGGTGCACCTGGAGCGTTGTTTACTTGTACTTGGCGAGATAGTGCATGGATTGCTCGATGACTTAGGCCATCGAGCAATTTCGTTTTTAGCTACAGTCGTTCATGAAAGGCGAGTGCTTGGCTTTGAACAGCCCGCAAAAACGCCTACTACAACGTACGCGGCATCCCGTAAGCACTGTTGCAGACGCTCGCGGAACTGAAACTTAGATGCAGCAAATCATTGGCTATCATCGTATACTCTCGATGCTAGACGCTTTGCGTGCAACCTTGATATTATCGGCAGGCACTTCTTTCTTTCCTTGTCGTTTCGTCGGCTATCGTGTGTCCTCCTTGCCCTCTTAAGTGCCGAATAAGTTAAATTCATACCCGCGCTATAGTAATCCCTCCAGATAAGAGAATTTTTGGCTAAGAAAATGCGTAGCCAAAGAGAAAGCTTTGTGAATTCGGCCCCAGAGCCTCATCAAGTGTGAGGTCACGGGATGGCTTTATGCTCTTGCACAGTAGAGTACCCAATTCTCTAGATTGTTAACAGTTTTTCTCCGCCGAGCATGCTGACACATTGGACCATCAAATAAATTTCAAAGCAACGACACTCCTTGAAAGCAAGGCTGACTGGGGAGATAGTTTCTACTCGAGTTGTGGCGAAAACAGCGAATGGCCCATAACATCAACAACCCTCTCGGAACTCTCCCCCAGTGTATACACACGGAGTGCGCTCCACGGCGAATTGAGGAAGAGAGAGAAAGAGGGCGGGAGTCATTAACCGCACCGTGAGTGCTTTGAAGACGCCGCTGCTATGTAGTCCTAGTGCCCTTTAAGGAAGGAATCAGGTCGTTTCCGAAACGTCGGGTTTCTTCACAAACTTTTGGTTGGATTTTAAGCCATTCCCCAATTTTAAACTAACAGTGGTTAAAAAATATAGAATTTTAGGATGCAAAGTGGAGGCATAAAACGGATAAGATTTTGTATTGTCGTGTTACTAAACAATAAGTATGCAACTTGCAAGAAAACTGATGACCCAAGTGATCTCAGCATGAGAAGTCGTGTAAACAGCTAAGCTTCGTTGTTCCACGGAGAATATTATGAAAAATTGGCAGATCCCACGTACAAATCCCACGTACATTTACCTTCGTCGCTATTCACGTCACGTGATATCAAATTTGGTATATGTGGAGCTAGCGAAATGGCCGCGAGCACATCATAAGCATGGTATGTTGTCATGTTCTTACGTGTAACGTGTGTCATGATTATCGTGCTGCCACCAGTCATATACCTTCGTCATCCGTTGACGTCACGTAATTCCAAATTTGGTATATGTGGAGCTAGCGAAGAGGCCGCGACGCATCATACAGGGCCCAATACACTCCGACGTAACGTTGACGAGCGCGCACACATGGCGCAGCAACGCTGCTTTGTAAAATGGACGCCAGGTGCGACCGGCGCGACCAGCGTCCGTCCGCGCGGCTCGGCGGCAGCCGGCGCGAAATGCAACATGCTTCATTTCGCATCCATGCCGTTACCCAGCTCTAACCAGACAGCACTGCGTCTGCCTCTCATGTGACGGAGGGACACCGGGCGTGCTCAACCGCGCATGCGTCAAAGCAACGCAGCGTGACGCACGCCTGCAAGTATAAATGACAGGCAGATAGGCGAGTGTCGTGGCATCGCCGGTGTGACGTGAGGAAAGGAACGCCGGCGAATCACGTCGATGTGCATTGGCACACTTGAGCACGGCATGTATTCATGTTGTTCAATGGCACGCATCTCATGATTATCATGGTTGCCCCAGTCACATACCTGCGTCATCAATTCTCGTGATGTATAACAAAATTTGGCATTTGTGAAGCTATCGAAACGGCTGGGAGCGTATCATGAGTGTGGCATGTAGTCATGCTGTGATTACATGACACGCATGTCATGATTATCATGCTTGCACACGGAATGCGCTCCACGGCAATATGCGAGAAAGAGAAAGATCATTACCCGCCCCGCGAGTGCTGCAGTCCCCCCCTGAGTAAGGAACCAGGTCGGTTTCGAAACGTCAGGTTTCTTCGCATACAATTTGTTAGAGTTTACATTATTTCTCAGTTTTTATACTCAACCAGACATATATCTGTCAGATGCTTACATTTTTAGTTGAAATATGTTCAAAGAAAGTAAAAAAAGCAGAAAACTTGTTACGAATATGTGTGTGTATTACACAAGAAAAGTTTTAACGTGCGAGGTCCTTATTTTTTGTACCCTAGTAAAGGTTCACGTATATGTTTTTACATAATAAATATATTAAAAGTTTAGGAAGATAACTCCTTCTCTCGTACTTTGGAAAAAATTGGGCAAAATTTCATGCAGATCTAAGCACCAGAGTACCCGAAAATGCAAAGATACATTAAAATAATTTCAATTCTTGTGTTTTGACAAAAATGACTTGTAAAGTTCGAATTGAATGTTCATTTAATAAATATGCCGTTAAAAGCGATGATATTTGCACACAAAAAACAACAATCTTTATTATAGTAGCCAGTGCAACTTATATGCGCCAAGATCATAAGCTTGTCTTTCACGGGTCCTTCGAGTTTAATTCTCACAGATAGCACCATTCAACTCTTGTCAAATGTTTTTCGCTCTATCTAGCAGAGCCTTGTCCCGTCCGCATGCTAGGCAGAAGTTCGAAATCTAAACAAAGCTCAGTGTCAAGGGATCCAGCAGTGCCGATGTCATCGTGGCTCCTGTAGCCGCGTTCAAGCCATGCACCATCGTACATAACGGCTATAACTTCTCTCACAGACTTCGCTCACTGTGAGTTCACTCAACCTCGCAAAAATTGGTGAAGATGCCATCCTTTGCACACCATAGACTTTCTGACTGGTGGCTGTGGAGGACTTAATATATATTGGCTTTTGCAATCGAAGATTTGCCACAAATCGGAGCCACTATTTGTTGCCCATCCCTAATCGGGCGTTCCCACACAACAAGTTTCACGTGGACAGCATGCCTAATGGATGAGCTTTGGCTTTCATCATTCACATTAGAAATTAACACATGAAAAAAAAACCGTTGATCAGCGGTGCTGCTGGAAGAGACAAAAACACTGGAACAAGGCTTGGCAGAACACGCAGGCGCACAGCGGCCAATAGGAGTTTTTGATCCGTACTACATGATATAAAAGACTGTCGAGGCGCTCAAACAAGCGGTAGAGCCGGGATTCTTTTTATCATTTCTTGTGCTGCAGTGTCCCAAAAACTGTCGTTATTGGACACCTGATGTGATCTACAATAATGAGTGGAGCCTCATTATTAGCGGCAATATTGATTGATATGTGAGGTCTAACATCCCAAAACCACCGTTTGATTATGAGAGACGCCGTAGTGAAGGGCGCCGGAAATTTCGACCACCTGGTGTTCTTTACCGTGCACGCAAATCGGAGCACACGGGCCTACCACATTTCCGCCTCCATCGGAAATGCAGCCGCCGCAGCCGGAATTCGATCCCGTGACCTGCGGGTGAGCAGCCAAGTAGACGACCACGGCAGGGTCAGTGACAAGAAGCTTGAAGACTGCACACTTTCGGCCTTTTAACAGCCACCTTGTGTTTTCAACACGCTAGCCTCTAGTGGAGGCCCTCGTGGGACGGCTTTCAGCTCTCCCATAGTATACCAAGTACTCTAAGTCATTAACCACTTTTTCTAAACACACGCTAGTTAAAAGCATTTGCAGTTGAGTCTCGACGCATATTTTTCAGAACAGTAAATGAACGTAACAAAAGAAGTGCAAACACAAAATATTGCTAATATTTTAGAACACATGGGCTTCTCGACCTGCAACTTCCCTAAAATCTGGCTAATTGAGCAGGAGAAGCCGAGATAAATCACGAAACAGTGCATGTGCCATTCAATTCAAAAATTTCCCCATGGACAACGCTGTTTGCTTCGCATCGAGGGAGTAAGATAAGCGAGTATCGATAAAGAGACATGCGGCAGAGAAGCACTACCACGTCATTATTAAGGGCGATTGATTGATTGATTGATATGTGGGGTTGAACGTCCCAAAACCATCATATGAATATGAGAGACGCCGTAGTGGAGGGCGCCAGAAATTTTGACCACATGAGGTTCTTTAACGTGCACCCAAATCTTAGCACACGGGCCTACACCATTTCCGCCTCCATCAGATATGCAGCCGCCGCAGTGGGGACTCGATCCCGTGACCTGTGGGTTAGCAGCCGACTACCTTAGCCACTAGACCACCACGGCGGGGTTTAATATGGGTGATAGAAAGTATCATCGAGGGCATTTTTGAAATGAATAGAGGAGGCGCTGTCTGGTACGCCGGTTTCGGTTTCATCTGCAAAACTTGCGGGATTTCATCGCCCCGTGGTGGTTACAACTGGCCGCATTTCAGAAATTTCGAAGTGGTTAAGGACTCTTTGCGGATGGACTCTAATTCGGCTATTTGACTTGACGGCTATATTCCATTGAATAAAACGTTAACGGTCTGCCCCGCCGCGGTGGTCTAGTGGCTAAGGTACTTGGCTGCTGACCAGCAGGGCACGGGTTCGAATCCCGGCTGCGGCGGCTGCATTTGCGATGGAGGCGCAAATGTTGTAGGCCCATGTGCTCAGAATTGGGTGCACGTTAAAGAACTCCAGGTGGTCTAAATTTCCGGAGCCCTCCACTACGGCGTCTCTCATAATCATATAGTGGTTTTGGGACGTTAAACCCCACATATCAATCAATCAAAACGTTAACGGTAGTTAACTTATATAGTTACTGCCATAATTGACGTCTGTGCGCATCTGAATATGCGTTTTTCATCAGTAAAGGAAACGCCGCAGATAACGCATAAATGCCTCATTTCTGTAATTTTTCAGTAACAATAGACAAATTTCTTGAAGACCCTGTGTAATTTGTGCTAAGCGGCCAAAGTTTTGCCAGAGCTGGGCTCACTGTATACTCACGCTAACGAAAATTTTGTTCAACCGGACTCGCAGGCAGTAGAACATACATTTTCACCCAGACTCGCTCAGGCAAAGATTGGCAGTTGGAATCACTCAGGCTTAGACTTATGGGACACCTGGCGAGAACAACGGAGATAACATGGTGAACAGAATAAAGGCTGCAGGGATAGGGCTGTTTACAAGGCTGTTGTATTGGCATCTCTGGGCACCAAAACAAGCGCCAGTTTGCTATCTATAAAGCTATATCCAGATGAAAAATTTCTTCGGACGAACGTCTCACAGATTGGGTTAAGTACGCTTTCCACATACTTTTGTGAATCTTTATTTATATTCACTATTCATCAATAATAAAATGAATTCAAGTTGGCGTTCGTTTGGTTGTTCGTTCGGGTAATCTGTGTTTTGTGTACTTCATGGTTTCCTTAAGCGCATAGTCAATGAAACATGGACCAACTAGCCACTTTCAATGCATTAATGACCAGGGGTAAGACGTTTTGAAAAAACACAATTCCTGCAGTGAGTATCCGCGGAGGATCACGGAAGGCTCTTGGTACGGGGTGAAGGAGCGACGGTTTCTTAAACAACTTCGCCCTAAAAGAGTGATCGTGAGAAAACTGGGTCTCTACGTTTAAAAACACGCATGGAAAGTGTCCCAAGAATAGGCGGTGAATTAAAAGCACACGACACAATATAAAATCGAAACTGCCAACAAGAAACAAATGCCGGCCAGCCTTCCTCTGCCACAGCCTTGCGTGACACTGGTAAGCTGTGCAAATTTTATTTGTTAATGAGATAAGAAAAATTGTACTTTTCTTGTGTTTACCCTGTCATAAGCTCTGACGCAACTTCACGGCTTTGTGACAGCCACTTGCGCTTGAAAAGTATGTTCCTTGCAAGTTATTTTCTGATCAGGGTTAATTAGCCATATTAAGGCAAAAGCCGTGGATCCTTCCATCTTGCGCGTAAATGGTGCGTCAATGTAGGTGGATTCAGCATCAAAGCGATACATGGGAAAAATCATCATCACGTGGTAAAGTGCAAAGATGACGTCAACATGAGGGTATGATTACCACAACTTTGAGCTCATTATGACATCACTATTATGGCTGTGCGTATTCAGTACTGCACTACGGTAGAGGTGAGAGACGTCCCTTGGGCCTTAGTCAACTTTCCGCATCCAAGGACATTTGTGTAAAAAAAAGTGGTTAACGAGTTATAGTTCTCGGTACACTACTATGGGAGAGCTGAAAGCAGTCCTTGGGCCACGAGAAAAATCTTGGACTTAACATGGTCAATGCACAGTGTTTGACGCCTAATGCTTTCATCTGAATCCGTGCCCGTTTGAAAAGAAATGAGACCCGTATTCGTATTGTTAGGCTCATACTAGCAATCTAAATCTGCAAGA
Organism: Rhipicephalus microplus; assembly: GCF_043290135.1. Classification (NCBI taxonomy): domain Eukaryota; kingdom Metazoa; phylum Arthropoda; class Arachnida; order Ixodida; family Ixodidae; genus Rhipicephalus; species Rhipicephalus microplus. Next base: position 105,561,328 of record NC_134707.1, on the reverse strand, counting down.
CGGCTATGCTTGCCCATTTCATATTGAAGCGTTCTGAATGTCATTTCACTAATTGCGTAAAATTGTTTAGGCAATACTTTTTTTTCTATGTATTTGCGGTATATTCAGGTTAATAATTTCACAAAAATGCATGTATTTGTAGCGAGACACGAGAGGCGTGACAACAGCCGACGGGGCCTCGCCGTTTTCTCTTCACGAAGCAGAGTGGTGGTGGTTGCAACGTCTGAACCAGTTTCTTTCAAACTCCTTTGTCTAAACCGGCAGATGCGTGTGCTGGTTCTGACTGGGTTGCGTCTCGAGCTCCAAATAAGGTGGGCGAGAGGCGAGAAGCGGTTGCTAAGAAATGATGGTGATGAATCTCGCTGAAGAAGGCGCTGCACTTCGTTGCAATGACATGCAAGTTGTTTCATATTGGTTCTGATATTTTCTTATTATGCACTGTTCATGTAGATGCCTTATAAAGCTTCCTAACAGGAATCTGGAAAGTAGATATTGCCGCTTCCTTAGCTGAAATCTAAGAGAGGTGGAACCGCTGTCACCCTGGCGTTACAAAAGTTGCAAGTGCACACGGCAACGTTTCAAATAATTTGCTCACATAGCACAAAATTGATTTCTTCACTGGGAGAGAGAGGGAGGTAGAGGTTACGTGAGCCCGAATATATATTTACGTTTTCGTATGAGTGGGCGTAGGTATTCAAGCTACTGACTAAATGACATACACAAGAGTTCTTTCGCTAGAATTTTATATATGCCGCCAACAAAAATGAAAAAAAACGTCCCGTGGGTCATGCGGTGACGATGCTCGACTACTAATCTACTGATGGAAGCTCACGGGCTGGTCCAGCTGCATTCTAGAGGACGCGTGAATCTAGAGCCCGAGTGTTTATATTAGGAGCACATAAAAGAACTCGCAGTGTTAGAGTAAAGCTTTATATCCCTGGCGCACGTCAGGGGACGAGGCGTTAAGACTTTCAGGAATCTCCATATATTGGCATCCCCTATAAAGGCATCACAGTTTTCAGACGTAAAACCCTTAAAAATAATCGTATCACACATCAAGACAAGCATTGCCCGGCCGTGGTGATCTAGTGGCTAAGGTACTCGTCTGCTGACCCGCAGGTCGCGGGATCGAACCCCTGGCTGCGGCGGCTGCATTTCCAGTGGAGGCGGAAGTGTTGTAGGCCCGTGTGCTTAAATTTGGGTGCGCGTTAAGAAACACTAAATGGTCGAAATTTCCGGAACCCTCCACTACGGCATCTCTCATATTCATGTAATGGTTTTCGCACGTTAAACCCCACATATAACTTAACATGAGGTATCCGTGGCAATTGAACAAAGTGACCGCTTCTTTTTATTATTTAATGTTCAAGAAATTAACAGCCTTGTTAACTCTGGACTGTTCTTTATAGATGCCTGTTTTGTTACGCCTGCAATAATGTGTTCGTTTAGAACAAGCTTCATTAAAGATAAGATCAAAAAGCCATCGCTTTGTACTGAACAAGAATAAGTTTAATTGCCACAGTGACAATTATGCCGGAAAACGTTGTCGTGAACTAGCAACTTTTCACCACATTTACGTTAGAACCTTCTTCCTCCTTTGTGAAAATCGGCAAAGCAGCCTAAAACACGTGAACTATGAAAATTTTAAAAAATAAAACGGAACAAAATACTGAAAAAAAAAAACGTGCGTCGGCCGGGAATCGAACCCGGGTCAACTGCTTGGAAGGCAGCTATGCTAACCACTATACCACCGACGCTTTTTTTTTCTTTATTATACTATACCACCGACGCCCGACAGTAGTGGGTGCCCTCAATAAATTTTTTCACCGAGCCAGTCCATTCACCTAGACGAGAGCAGTTGCCGGACGAGGAGTGACCAGATCGTTGTCCGTGCGGAACCGGCTACGCTAAACATACACACGTACAAGTGGCGGGCTTTTTAATATGAATAAGCGCTTCGCGTTAGATCGTTCATTACACTTGCATTAGAGCTTTATTTGTACAGAATGTTTAATAAGTTCAGTTATAGGTTCAGAATTTGAAAGGATTTATCGCTTTGATTTAATTGCTCGACATTAGCTCATTAATGAAGAGCGTCAAAGTCTGAGCACCCTCTTTTCACTTATAATCTCTCTGAATTTCTTCGCTGAATATATATATATATATATATATATATATATATATATATATATATATATATATATATATATATATATATATATATATATATGCAGGCATGGTGGCGAAAGTAGCCATAGCCATGCCTGCATATATATATATATATATCTATATATATATATATGTATATATATAAATATGTATATATATATATATATATATATATATATATATATATATATATATATATATATATATATATATATATATATATATATATATATATATTTATATATGCAGGCATGGTGGCGAAAGTAGCCATAGCGTTATGATAAGTCAAGTAGAACTTCCGTGAGAACAGTTACTACGGAAGCGTTGATTTCCACAGTCTAGATCAAAGTCTGGCCGAAACAGACAAAATAATTATAAACGCTTCCTTTGTTATCATTTTCACGGAGCATCTACATGACTATATGCCCATGGCAAATTATCTATGCACCCACTTTTCTTGCTTCACAATTACATTGAAATTCTTTAGTCTTTATTCTTTTTATTCCCAAAGGCGTGTAAGCGAGGGGGTTACAGCTTTGAAAAAAAAACAAGTCTTCGTTATGACAGCACACTTGGTCACAAGACAAGTGATTCCACTCTTGTACAGTATGAACAAAAAAAAAGAATTAGCCTAAAGGTTCGTTCCAGTCCGGTATTCTTGAATCTTAAGGTCATGATCAGACCTTCTAGACAGATGATGCGGTGGTTTAAGGTAAAAGTCTTTATTGATGCCAGTCTTCTTATGGTATATCTGAAGTAACCATTTCAAACGCAATTTTCTTCTGCGAGAGGAGAGTGCTTCCCATCCCAGCTCGTTTTTCATTTCAGTACAGCTGTCACCTCGCTTATACCGACTGAGAACGAACCTTGCCGCTCTTTTCTGTAATTTATCGATCAGATCAATCAAGGACTTTTGGCGCGGATCCCACACACAACATGCATATTCGAAATTCGGGTGGACAAATGAAATATACGCAGTACTTTTTAGGAAAGCGGGGGAGGATCTCAGATTTTGTAGAATGAAATTTAGGGCTCTGGCAGCTTTTGCAACTACAGCATGCACATGCACATTCCATGAACAGTCGCTCGTAAGCGTTACATCCAAGTATTTATACATTGGTTGGTGATCAATGATGTCACCATTGAAAAAGTAACGCTCTTCATCCTTTTTCTTTTTTTTAGTAAAAGACACGTGCACACATTTTTTCACATTAAGTTGCATTTTCCACTTATCACACCTTGCACAATTCGGGTAAGGTCAGCCTGCAATTCACGGTGATCCTGTTCATTTTTTTATTTTTCTGTACACAACTGAGTCGTCAGCAAATAAACGTATTTGAGAAGTAATGCCATCAGGAATATCATTAATGTAAACTAAAAACAGTAGCGGCCCTAAAACGGACCCTTGAGGGACACCCGATGTTACTTCCACCGTAGAAGAAGTATTACCATTGAGAATGACACATTGTCGACGCTGTGATAGATAGCAGGCTATCCAATTCAGTACTTTCTTATCAATATTTGCCCTTTCGAGTTTGCGAAGAAGCAAGGGATGGCACACGGTGTCAAACGCCTTTCTGAAATCCTAGAAAACACAGTCTGACCGTTGTCATCAACCTCGGACACTAAATCATTGTAGAACTCAATCAGCTGTTTTGTGCAAGACAGGCCCCCTGCGGAAACCATGTTGATCATCAACTAATAATTTATGTTTAACTAAGTGTTTCATTATGTCTTTATAGAAAATATGCTCTACCATTTTGCAGAGAATAGATGTTAATGAAATAGGTCTATGGTTGTTGGCCTCTTTTTGGAACCACCCTTGTGAATGGGAACCACGACCAGTCCTCAGACAGAACCCCAATAGAGAGAGATTTTTTGTATATTAGGTAAAGATAAGATACTAATGGCCAGGCACGACGCTTCAACACGCGTGGGGAAATACCATCTGGACCAGTGGCCTTGGTTTCGTCTATATTTTTTAAAAGGGATTTGATACCATTCATACAGAGTTTAACCGGTGGCATTAATGGCTGAGTTCCAAGAGGTGGCTCTGCCAGCGTAGATAATTTCGCAAAATCCGTTTGAGGTAAAAATACGGAGTGAAAGAAATCATTAAGACACGACGCGTTATCAATGTCACTGGACAAGATCTGACCATCATGGAAAATTTTGTATACTCCGGTTGAATCGGCTCCACAGTTTCTTATGTATCTCCAAAAATGCTTTGGGTTCGTTTTTATACTTTCGTTTAGTCGATTGAAGTATTGATCCTTTGCGCTACGAACTTTAAATTTGTATTCATTTGTTATCTCGACCAACTTGGTGTACTGATAACTAGTATACGTTCTTTTAAATGCCTTGTATACTCGTCGTCTTTTCCTTGTTAATTTAAAACTCGCTGGTGTCACCCATGGCTTCTTGCACTTTTCGAGTTTAACCGCGTTTGTACATGGCACATACTTTTCCGTTAGTTCTATGACTTTTGCTTTAAATAGAGACCACAGTTGTAAAACATCGGCGCTCTCGCAATGACAATCGAAAACAGGCAAATGAGCAAGTTATTCCTAAGAAATAGCAGAGTAATCACCCTTATCATAAAAATACACCTTCCTCGATTGGCGGGGCTTGGGTCTCTTGATCACATGTTTAATAGTTTCTACAACCGCGAGATCGTCAATGATACCGGGTATATACGTCACAGAGTCCACAATATTTGGCGAATTACATAAAAGCAAATCTAAAATGTTATTATTCCTTGTGGCCACAGTACGTATTCAGTAAGACCAAACGTATCAACGATGTTTTTTCATGCCGATGTTTTCGCGAAAACCAGTAAAGGCGATACATGTTCCATTATACCACGTCAAATCCGGTAGATTGAAATCACAGGCAAGCATAAACTGATATGATGTTCTGTAAATTATGTCGCACAGTTGCTTCAACGTATCCGGGTCAGAATTTGATGGTGGATAAAACGTCCTGGAATTAAATTTTATATTATCAGCAAGTGTCACCGTGCACCAGACCGATTCTACGTCATCGTGCCCGATATCAAGTTCAGATGACCATAAGGAAGAGTGAACTAACGAAAATAGCCCTCCACCTGTTCTTGCCCTATCTTTTCGGTAAACGTTAAAGTGGCTAGGTAACACCTCACTATTATTGATTGACGGTATGAGCCATGATTCTGTCCCAAACACTATTTCTGCCTTTGTCGATTCATTTAAGGCCACGAATTCATCTATTTTATTCACAATACTTCTGCAGTTTACAACAGCTGTTAGGTTGCGTGAGGATGAGGCGGTCTTACAAGCAGGGTATCAGTTCTTTAGAGCTGGAACTACCTTTTCTTTTTCTTTGTCCCACGTGAAGGCCTTGCCATCAACAATTAGTTTGTCAAAACTTAGTTTAACCTTGCTACTGCTGTCTGATAGTTCAGTTTTAGCATAGTTTCACAATCGTTTTCGAATTTTTTGTGTTTCTGGTGCGTAGTGATGATTTACACTGTAATCAGACCCTTTGAATTTCTTAGCGTTTTTAAGGACATCCGTTTTTTCCTTGTCGGAGGAAAAATTAACAACAATTGGCTGGTTGAACTTCTTGTTGAATCGACCGATACGATGTGCTCTTTGTACTGACGTCAGTTCTATTGCAAGACGAGTTAGACAGATGTCCTTAATCAGTTTCTCAGACTGCTGCCACGTCTATCCCTTGTCATTTTTAATGCCATAAAAGACCAGGGTGGCCCTTCGGCTTTTATTTTCAAGGTCGACGTCTTTTGTTTGCCGTTCCTGAACTTTCTTTTCAAGCTGTTTGACCACGTTTCCATGCTGTTCTACCATATCGTTAAGAACTCGGATCTGTCCTTCAGCTTTGTCCAATTTATGAGTTATTTCAGACAGCATAGCTTCATGTTTGGCTAGTTCTTCCTGGATAGTATCCAGCTTCTTCATGATGCTGTTCTGACCTGCCTGCAAACTCTTGAGCAATTCTAGTTCAGTTTCACTGCGGGGGCCAGGATTTTTCTCTACATCACCGGAAAGAAACAGTAATAGAACCAAATACAGTACCCAGTTAGCAAACAAACGGAATCTTCTATGGCGAGCACGTTCTTTCACTGGTTTGCTACAACTACAAGCAGAGCATGTCGTCGTGGGAGGAGCCGGCAGTGCACAAAGTAATCTACGTACATGAAAAGAGCAGTGTTCACTAAACTGCAATACCAACATAGGCATTAACTGCATGCCGGCCAGCGTGGCGGCTCCAAATCCCACGAAGGCATATAGTCGTGAGCTTAAATAAGGTTACACATAGTCACGTGGCACTTGATACTGGTGAGTCTCCGCCTTATCGCTCTCAATGCAGACGGTATCACTGTCGTTCCTGTCGTCGAAGATGGCTGGCGATTCATTGGGGCAGTCTCATGCAGCCAAGTGGCACGATGTCGTTTCCGCAAGCGCCTTAGGAAATAAAGGGATCACCGCCCACTGACCGGACGCGTCGAAATCCAATGCAGCTCGGAGAGCGACAAGAACCTGCAATTTACTGCATGTCGGCCAGCGTGCCGGCTCCAAATCCAAATTCGGTCTGATAGCTTCTCCTATACTTTTCTTGTCAATATTTGCGGTTAGATCTCATTATTATTGCGTCAAAACACGGGAAAGAACCTCTAAATGTGCACTTCTTTTCTGTATATATATATATATATATATATATATATATATATATATATATATATATGTGTGTGTGTGTGTGTGTGTGTGTGTGTGTGTGTGTGTTTGTGTGTGTGACGCATTAACAAGGTGATTCTAGAAGAAGCCGACGAAGAGGAAGTGCGCGTGCATTAGAATAAACACATGGCATCTGGACCACGGCGTGTCTCCATTTTGTAGCATCACGCAAGTCGACAGGATCGACCTCATCAACCTGCCATGGCTAAGCCAAAGCCTCCGCTCAACATACATAGGTTCAAGGGAACACCAGAAGACGTCCCCATCGACAAGTGGCTGCTTCTTTTCGACATGAAGGCAGCCGAGGCGTCATGGACTCACTGCGATGTCAGTCACTTCAACGAATACATTGAAGGGGAAGCATTCAAGTGGTACCTGACAGAGATTTTCGGCAACGGCGAGACAACTTGGGACGATATCAAGCGTGACATGCAAGCCCGCTTTGCTACGACTGACGGAGATGCCTTCCGTCTCTTCATTCACTACCGACTGAAAGGAGGGCAGACCATCAAGGACCACTACGACGAGAAAAAGCGACTGGGTTCCTTGGCTGACCTGAAAGAGTGCCATATCATTTCGGGACTGACTGATGGTGTTCCTCCTGATGTAGATCTGGTGCTCGCCGGACTGTCTTTCAACTCGTCATTAGAGTGGCTTACCGCTGCTCAACGGGTAGAGACATGTTTAAAACGCGTGAGAGAAGTTTCCTTTACCCGTAATGCTAATATCGCATCAAGAGATCGACGTCTCTTCAGCAGACCACAGCAACCGACAATAACTCCTGAATCACGTGCCCCGCACAACGAATGTAGATACTGCTCAGCTGCTGGTTTCCCACGACAGTTTCACTGGCAAAATGTATGTCCGCGCCGCGGAAATGTGTCCGCTCTTGATACTGAACGGGGAAACAAGGAGGGTGACCCAGAGTTTAATTAATACACTTCAGTGCTCTCATCAACAGAAAGCCAGTAAATGCAATTCTCGATACAGAAGCAACAATTACTTGTACCAGCGAGGATGTGTACAAACAGCTAAAACTTCAGTTGATGAGAGATTCCAGACTCATGGTCCAGCAAGTTGCATCAAGCATTCAAACTTTGGGTCGCGTAAACATTCAGTTACGAATTGGCAACGTCATAAAGTTTATGCACTGTTGCGATTCCGGGTCCTGCGGGTCTCAGTTTGGTAGCGGGCCCCTGTTCAAGGACCTATCGTCGAACAAGTCAGATGAGGCGCTCGTAAAAACGACAAAAATTTATTTACATGGTTAGTAACTGAGAAATATAAAGGAGGGGATCAAGTGATCAGAACTGTACAGGAGAGTTGTTTAACTGTAGAACATTAGAACTTGAAAATACACAAAAGTCTTCCGTTTATATAGCGCCGCGTTGCCAACGCTGGGCGCACTGGTCGCGGCTTCAGTCAATACGGCGCCCCATGGTCTAGGTGCTCCACCCACGAAGGAGAGGAAAGGCACCACACAATGCATGAGGAGAGGGCACAGTCTACACGATGCCCAAATATGGTCACAAACGCACTGCACCGACGTTTTCGTACACGTCACCAAGTTTCGCACACGTCCGATGATATTGGCTTCGAAGATTCTTCTGGCAGCTGGGTGAGGTTCGAAAAACCAGCTGCCAGTACATGTGTCAAACTTGCGTGACTGTTTGGGTAGGACAATGTAGTGGTGGGTGAGCATATCTTCAAAATATGCCACCCCATTCAGCCGATTCTATGGAGAAAGGGGAAAAGGAATAGTCAACTAATCCCTCGTCGCTTAGGCGGGCTCTGGCAAGGGCTGCAGCACATAGTGCATTATCCTTTTCTTCACCCCCACATTTCATTCGTGGTTGTTTGCTAGAAGCTGTGGCGTAGCAGCGCATATCCCGGGGCTCTGCTTGTCCTCCCAAGATGCAGCCACAACCAATTTGGCTTTAGCTTGCAGCCTGAACTGCAAATACCATGCTGGTTCCGAGATTTCCAGATCCTCGCTGGCCTCGAAAATGGCCCAGCTGCCTCCTTGTTTGCCTCGAAAGCCTTGCTCGCAGCAACCACAATGGCCTTTCTTGAGTCGAGCTCACAATGGCCTCTCTTGGCTCGTTCGTTTTCTTTGCGCAAACCAGTCCCGAACCCATCGTTCAGGTTTTGCTGAGAGGAAATCAACCCGTCTTGACGGCACACCCTTGCTTGGAATGCGTCGAAATAGTTTCGTCTCTTTCACAAAAGGCCGAAAAACTTCAATAATGATGACGGTCGTAACAGCGCATGTGCTGCGAGGCATGAGAACGCAATTATTTGTCGGCCTAGACTGCGCTTCATACTTCAATCTTTCTGTAAATCTGGAAAGCAAGTCAGTGACACAAGCACGTGAGAATATGAACCTTCCGCATCATAACGAAAAAAAAACCATTCAAGCCCCGCTGATGCAAATCCTGACGTCAGAAAACTTATCAGGGCATGAGTCTGTGGCGCTCGACTCTCTTTTAAGCAAGTATGACGAGATGTTTTAAAAATCTCAGACAGATATTGGGTGCATCACTATTGAGAAACATGGGATCGCACTTACTAATGCTGTCCCTTTTCGTCGAGCACAATACCGATGTTCACGGGCAGACAAAGTGGAGATCAACAAACAAGTTAACGCTCTCCTCAAGCAAGGTGTTGTGAGGCCTTCATTGTCGCCCTACGCCGCACCTGTAATTTTAGCAGAAAACAAAGGTGAAGGACGCACCCGTCTATGTATTGACTACCGGAAACTCATTGCCATAACCGTACCCGACTTTCAACCAATTCCACGTATAGATGATCTTCTTGAACACTTGGGAAAGGCGGAGTTTTTTACTACGTGTGACGTAACGTCGGGATACTGGCATGTCCAAATGGATCCTGACGATGTTCAGAAAACTGCATTTGTCACGCCTGATGGTCATTTTGAGTGGTTGGTAATGCCGTTTGGGTTGAAGAACGCTCCAGCTACATTTGAAAGAGCCATGAAATCATTAATAGCGAAACATCAGCTCACCAATGTTATTAATTATTTTGACGATGTGGTCGTACACTCAGAGACATTCGACGATCATATACGACACCTTGAGGCGCTATTGAAAGCTCTCAAAACCGAGAACGCAAAACTCAAACGAAAAAAAGTGCCAATTTGCACGCTGCAGCATTGAATACCTGGGCCACGAGATTTCACAAGGAACAATGACACCTAAGCAAAGTAATGTGGCTGCCATACTCAAATTTCCGACACCAAACGAGAAAAAGATCCCCAGCGTTTTCTGGGCACTGTAAACACCTACCGTCAGTACATCCCCCACTTCATCGATATCGCTCTCCCACTCACAAAACTACTCCACAAAGGCAGCAAGTGGGTGTGGCCAGAAGCATGCGAGCAAGCCTTTCGTGAACTGAAGGAGCGGATAACTGAAAAACCGGTGCTTCGCATATACGACCCTTCGAGACCATGTACTGTGTACTGTGACGCATATGACGAAGGCATCAGTGCAGTGCTGAAACAACCTGCTGACAAAGCCAAAGAACATCTTGTTGCTTACTGATCCCGCAAACTACTTAAGCATGAGGTGAACTATGCTATTACAGAAAGAGAATGTCTTGCCATTGTAGATGCCATTGATAAATAGCATTGCTACCTTCATGAAAAGTCATTCACTGTTGTAACAGATCACTCTGCACTCCAGTGGCTGAAGAATGTTAGAAATCCTCGAGGTCGTCTCTTTCGGTGGTTTTTGAAACTGTCAATGTATTATGTGAACATCGAACATCAAAAGGGCGCAAGTAAGTTCGAGGCAGATTGGCTCTCCAGAGCCCCAATAGTTAATCTTCTACCACACGACGGCCTTCAGCGATGCAACAATGAGGGTCCAAAAGGAACTCACAAATTGGAAAATAACATCATCATCGTTAAAAGAAAAGAACTACGGAAAATGTACATGCCCTATGAACTACGCCCAACCATTCTGAAGAATGCACATCAACATTTTGGGCATGTCGGAGTGAAGAAGACGCTATCCCTCCTGTCTCCGCAATAATATTGGCCGCATACGGTGACCAATGTGTCCACTTACATTCAGCATTGTGATACACGCCAGAGATGCAAGAAGACGAAAACAAAAAAGTTTGGGACGCTTGAATTATTGCCTCCAGCTGAAGAGCCCTTCAACCTTTTTGCAATAGACACCATTGGAGGATTTTCTGGATATGGCTTGTCAAAAAGGTTTATACACATGGTTATTGGTCATGCGACTCACTACGTATGGGCGTTTGCTCATAAAAGTGAGAAGAGCGACGCCTACATTTCATGCTTAAAAACAATTTTTCTTCTGGAAAACCACGGCAGCTCCTTTCAGATTGTGGAACAGGATTTACCGCAGAAAAATTCAAGCAATTTTTAAAACATAATCGTATACACCAACTATTACCTCATCTCATCATCCACAATGCAACGGCATGAACGAGCGGACAAACCAGAATATCGCAACGAGACCTAAATGTAAGTTCGACGACGAACCACAGAAGTCTTGAACTAAGCTGCTTTCAGAGGTAATTGACGAATACAACAGAACACCCCACGAAGTGACCGGCTACGCACCTTCCTTCCTGATGTATGGAATTCCATCTTATCCTACTGTACTGGAGCAACGAGAAGAAAGTGTCGAAGAAGCGCGAAAAACAGCAGTTACCAGTTCTATCGCCTACCACAATAAGAACAAAGTCATTTACGATAGAAAATTTCTTCCGATTGAGTTCCAAGTCGGTGACTTTGTCTTTTACGAGACACCATGGCATCCCAACAACGGCAAACTGAGTTCCGTCATGGAGGGACGCTACAAGATTCTACGCAAGGTCTCAACAGTGAACTATGAGATCAACCGCTCTGTGCGACCCTTACGTAGAAACTCTGACATTGTGCATGTTAGCAAACTGCGGAGTTATTTTGAACCTTCTGAACTGAGACTTTCTCGAGGGGAGGGGGAAGTGTGACGCATTAACAAGGTGATTCTAGGAGAAGCCGACGAAGAGGAAGTGCGCGTGCATTAGAATAAACGCATGGCATCTGGACCACGACGTGTCTCCATGTTGTTATTTTAACGATTTTGTTATAATAATAATGATATTATATATATATATATATATATATATATATATATATATTTGCGTCACACACACACACACGCATATATATATATATATATATATATATATATATATATATATATATATATATATATATATATATATATATATATATATATATATATATATATATATATGGCGATGCAAAATACAACGGCTTCAACGCTCGTTCTTATTACAATTGATGACACGCATGCAACAAGAATATATCATTTGGTAACACCAGGTATGCCAGGTTGAACCTTCACATGATATCCCTCCTCTGATACTCGTAAACATATGTTTTTATTACTGTGAAATACGTCACTCAACTTTTTACATAAACATTTCGTGTTACTATGCTTTATCTTTGAACCATGATTTTGAGAGGCAGCTCGGTCGGTTTTTGGTGCGTTGCGTTTTAGATGTGTGGAATTATATAGCCGTAAGGACTCAAAGATTCTGTCGTTCTTTTCTCTGCTCAAATCACGTATCCTACGTTCAAAATTATAAGAATTAGACTACGGGCAATAAAGGATCACTAATTACTTCTTTTCCAAGACCAACCTAATGAAGACAAAAGGCCATGGAAGTTGCTTTATGTGCTGGACGATAGCACATCAATGGCACAGGCTATTTCGTGGTCAATGGCATATACCCGCGTGCGGGTATGTGCCACAATATAAAAAGACAGTACTTAGGCGTAGTGCTGGTGAAGCGTCAATTGTGGTTTCAGTGCTGGCTATTCAGTTTTATAAACACAACGTATATACTCTTATAATACAGCTGTCACGTCGAGGTACTGTCAGGCGGTGGTGGCGTTGCTTGGAGCCACAAAGAAGGAGCACCGACGATCAAATATGACAGTGGAGAGAGAAAGACACCTATCGCATCTTCGTGGGCAAGCGCTCAGACGCGCGTGTGATGCAAGCTAACCTACCCTACATGTGCCACCGCATCGTGGGCACTCTCTGAACTAAGGCGGATCAACGGCTCCCGCTGAGGAGCGTGCGTTTGCACTGGCATGGAAAAGAATAATGGAAGAAGTAGTGTACTACACATAATGGCACAGCATTACACAATACCCTCTACCATTCAACAGTCTTGCCGGGACGCGGAAGTTGAAACCGAGTAAATTTGTGAGTTTACAAGGCTAAAAGTCCCCATGCGTCTCGATTTGGGATGGACATGTCCAGTGTCGCAGCTGAAATTCCCGCCCCAATGTTGTGAATCTCGGTCGTTGTCGACATGCTGTCTATGAGGAGTGTAAATGGGGTGCGTTCTCCCAACTAGAAACTGCATGGATAGACGATAGATGGATGGATGGATAGATGATGGATGGATGGATGGATGGATGGATGGATGGATGGATGGATGGATGGATGGATGGATGGATGGATGGATGGATGGATGGATGGATGGTTGGATGGATGGATGGATGGATGGATGGATGGATGGATGGATGGATGAATGGATGGATGGATGGATGGATGGATGGATGGATGGATGGATGGATGGATGGATGGATGGATGGATGGATGGATGGATGGATGGAAGGATGGATGGATGGATGGATGGATGATGGATGATGGGTGGATGGATGCCAGAAGTTTTGCAGTACGCAAAGAAATGCTTCGCATTTAAAACAGGCAACATATATAAAAATGACCGGGAATGAACAGTCTACAAAGCGGTTGTCATGACATCTCTGGGTGCCAGAACACGTGCCGGAGAGCGATCATTATAGATATCTCCTGCTGAAAACGATTTCCGATGAACGTCACACAGGTGGAGTTAGTGGTGCTTTCCGCTTTCTTTTAAACTGCGCATGAATGACCACAAACATGAACAGTTTAAGTGTCCACTTGTTCGGTTAAACTGTGTGCTTTGTGGTATAACTGTCGTTCGAGTGCACGAATAGAGAAGTTTGAGGTACCGAGAACTCCGTATCTGTCCTTCGTAACGTCTCTCTACCTTAAGCGCATCGACTATTCAGCATCAACCAACTGTCCCTTTCATCGCACTACTGAGCAGTGGTGAGATCGTGGTACTAACCCGATTCTTTTGTCGCGGTCTAGTTCATTATGACCATAGCCTTTGGGTATGATATGAATAAGCAATTATTTTCTAAACAACTTCACCGTTAAACATTGATGGTAAAAAAACAGGAGTCTACATTTGAAACCACGCACGGCAAGTTCTCGCAAGAATAAGCTGTCACTTATAAGCATATTCAGTGTGAAATCTAGAAGTAAAAGCTGACATCACGAAACAATTGCCGACCACCTTTGTTTTGCCACAGACTTCCGCGACACTGGTAAGATGTGGAAACTGTGTTTATTAATGAAATAAAAACGACGCCGTTTTGGTTGTTTAACTATCTCAAGACCCCTAACGCATTTGAACTGTTTTGTCTCTGCCAGTTTCACTCGGAGCATGTCGCTTCCAAGAATAAGGGCTTAGTAGCCATACTACGCCGAAAGCGGGGGATCCATCCTTCACATGTGCGTAAAATTCCCGTCATTGTAGGCAGCGCCAGCGTCAACGCGAGGCACGCGGAAATCCATCGTGTGGTAACATGGCAACATGGCAACTTGACGTCGTATGACGTTACAATCAGAGAAAATCTGACATCGTAGTGACGTCAATATTGTGACTCTGGATCTCATCGTTACCTGGACAAAAGTTTGCCGATACAGAGACAGTAGAAAACTACATGAGGAGTATAATACTTGTGATACAATGGATATTGAATTCAGGGCAACAAAAATCGATAAAGAGTTTAGTGATTTAGAGTACGTGGTACTTTATTATGGAACAAATATTGGGAGTGTGTGTGTTAAGGAAAAGTGTTTAACAATTCAGAGTGCCTACTACTTCACTATGGGAGAGAGAAATGCATACCTGGATACAGTTTTACGGGAGTAATCCCACTGTAACGCTTGCCGATTTTCGCTGACAGCCGCAAATGAGGAGCTCACGCTATGATGATCTAAAAGCTCTGAAAATCTTTGCTTGCTGATTTACCATAAAAGCGTTCTAAATGTTATTTCACTGACTCCATAAGTTCTTTTACGCTACACCTATGTTTTTAATGTATTTTCTGTGTAATTAACTTAATTTCTATGTATTATTAACTTATCAAAATGTCAATGAATATTTTATAGTAAAACGACGTATAGTGAATCTTTCTAAAGACGTAACGAATGCTACCTCTAAAAGGTATTTACGACAAGAGACATTGGTTCTGAATTTTTCCGACCTTATCTATTTGCACATTCGCCTCTCCAGACAGGCGTAATGTGAAAAAGCGTACGAAAAATAGTAAAGAACTGATAGTTGCCGCGGGTCACAGAACATCAGCTTCAGAAATTACGTACGCGCACTCGAGCCGTATATTTTTGAGTGCAAAAAGGCGTATGAGCCGTATGAGCCGTAAAGCCGTATAAGCCGTTTTGAGTCCAAAAAGCCGTTTTGAGCCGTATATTTTTGAGTGCAAGCGTGATCTGTCAAAAATCTTAAGTGGCACTCATTTGAAGCTGTTCTGGGCCTTCCTGCAGCCCGTGAAAGATTAAATGCAAATGAACGCAAGTTTGTTTAGGTGGCATTATAATTTTTCCTATTTTCGTTACCTCATGAGCGTTCTTGAAGCGCCCGATAAAGAAGGACAGCAATCTCGTTTGTCTAGTAATACTAATAATGCCTGAGATTTCACATGCCAGAGCCACGATAGAATTATGAGTCTCCCCATGGCAGAGGGCTTAGAAATTTTTGACTACTTGAGATTTTTGAACGTCTACTAGCATTGTACAGTAAGTAGGCAGGCCTCTGGCATTTCAACTCCATCAAAATACAACCTCCATGTCCGCGATCATACACCACGAAGTTCAGGTCGGAAATCGACATGCTAGACCACTACACCATCGCGGCAGACTGGTTTATTTAGCTAGGTAGATATTGCTTATTCGGCATCGCGTAGGCCATTTTAACTTAAATTTGCCATCACTTCCCTCCCTCGCAGTGCAAGCCATCAACCTTTCGATACAACCAGCCATGCCTTTCGTCAAGTCATTCCTACGGAGGGAATGGTATACCGGTGTTGGTCACTTTCTCAGTATATGCATTGAACGAGACAACACGTTATATAAATGAACCATCACACGTGAAGTAGAAACGAAATTCAATATAATGATGTGATATTTGGAGTTTTATGTATAAAAACCAAGATGTCATTTGCAAGGCGCGCCCTAGGGCAGATGTCTGGAAATTTCGACAACCTAGGTTCCTTAAAAGCGTCGGGAAACGCTGACGGACAGAAATTTCCAAACACTTGTCCATTAAAAATCCTGGTCATTCATTCATAACTTATACCTCAAATAGCTCCATCGTTCGAAGACTTCCCTACGTGGCAAATTCATTTGGAGGACAATACTTTCTCATCACACTGAATCCGCACTCATAAAACTTTAAGTATCCTCTGTTTAGATGTGGATTCCATGCAATTTATATATTGGTGCTTCCGCGAAATTTTTTATTTTGCAGTATATTGGCTGCACCTTTCAGGACTGAATTCGAAGTGCCACATGTGTTTAGCACGCCAGCTGTGATTAGATGTGCTTGTAATATGACCGGCAAATACTATAAAAATGTAACTCCGGGTGCTAACTCATATTCAATCATCCTTTTTCAACGATGTGAATTTCATACAATATATGTAGTTTGATATGAACCGATTTTATATTGTGTCAGGATTGAGCGAAAGTAAATTTTTATGCAATAAAGTCAAATGTAACGGTAATGCAGCGACACGTTTCAATATTCGATATTGCAACTGCCCCGAGTTCTTCTCGCATTAAAGAAGCTTGTAACGGGAACTCGTTCCAAAATCGGGAAAGAACGAGGAAGGAACTTTCGTTCTTGTTGTAGAGGAATGTGTACAACACTTTATTCCCAAACCAGGGCGATTTCTTCTCGGTTCGTGTCTGAGAAATCGTTATGCACTTTCTTATGTATTCATGTTACATTAAGCTGTTTGTAAATATTTGATTTCATTACCCACCTGCCTTCTTGCAGGATGCGGTGGAACTCGTTATTAAAAAGCGATGCCACTCTCAGTGAAACACATCTGGTATTTAGGTGTAACAGAAATCTGGTGTTTTAATTGGCAAAACGAGGAGATAATCATAAGGCAATTCATAGTGGAAAGTTCCGTAATATCTACCGCTCGTTGTTCGTTAACGTGCTCGGAGGTTGCCCACTACATGCGCCTCTAGCTTTTCACCTACATGCAACTCCGGCGGCCGTAATTGAAACGGCTAATCTCGCGTCAGCGGCCGCACACTGTAACCACTGTGCCACTGCAGGCGACGAGTTATGTTTTAAGTACCCAGTTGTTGAAGTTCGATTTCGTGAAGCTAAAGTTATGGCACATCTGTTTAAATATTTCAAGAAAATGCATCCAACAGCATTAAGGGTGTTATTGAAGTCGAATTGTCGAAACCTTGGCGTCACTGTTGTGCAAATACTAATTGCAAGTTCACGCGAATGCCAGCAATTAACTACTTTCAGGGGTGGAACACCCCGAGACAATACAATGTCCTGTGTCGCCGTCGTCTGCAGAAGATATACTGCAAGTGCATTGTGAACAAACCGAAACATCTATTAACAACAAAATAGGTTAAGACAACTTGAATAAACAAAAAATGCAGGCCACAATGCAGTAATAACATCGAAATTTAACCACCCGTCAATCAAAGCACATGACAGAACCAAACGTTAACAAAAGCAATGTAGAAGACCACGATTCACCCTCTGATGCACACTGCTTTTCTCCATGGTCAGCATTCACTCTGTAGATACACTCGCTGAATTTGAGGTGGTACTGCAAGAGCAGAGGGACTGTGTTACTTTCCTCAGAGTTCTTTAGCTTCGTGGGGGAGTGGGGTAGAGTTGGCAGCAGAACGTAATCGTTCGTTGAATGCAGAGTTAAAGAGACTACGACCTCTCTGCTACTGAAGTGGGGTTCCCAATCTACCTAACTCTCCTGTTGATGAGGCGTGAATGGGATCTGGCACTCCGTTTTTGCGGTGCAATACAATCGAGCGCTTGCATGTTACCACCGAAGCCGCAAAGCAATATAACTGTCTCGTAATCATAAGCCTAGACACTCCAGATGTAAGGTTGATGCGTCAAGGATAACTTTCAGTGATAACCAAACCATGCTTGTGTGATCATCAACCTTGTTCCCGAAGCCCCAACACCAACACCTTCGAAACAAGGAAAAGCGGCTTCTAAAGCATCGACAAAAGTTAATTTATGGCACCAACAAATTGCTACTAGAGTAAGGCGAAAGAGTCAGCATGTATTGTGAAAAAGAGAAAGAGAAATGTTTTACAGCGGGTTTTGAACTCACCACCTACGCATGACGACGCGGGTACTCTACCACTATGACACGTTGATCCATGCCACCTGCACTCTAAGGCAGAATTACCCAAAAAAGGAGTAACGGAGCCCGATAGGCATGCGCGATGAACGGATAGACCGTTTAGGAACAACCACAGAGGGAAGCGTGTCGCATGCAAACCACTTAGTCTCCAAGTATGCTCCAAAGAAATGAACCTCCCGGGTATTGTGGGCAGCGCGCAAAGCTTTGCCAAGGTGACTAGCCGTCCTCCTCCTCTCCTGGCTCTGTCTTTCCCCGTATTTTACTGGCGACTGTTTGCGTTGCGTCACGCTCGGAGTGTTCCATCAGGGTCGCCTGGATTCCACGATCTGGGAATTACGACGTGGTGCTTGTGTATACGCTTAAATGAGCGTGCGCTGTTGTTATTACGTTTCACCACACCCATGAAGTCTGGAGCAGGTTTCGACACGTCACCACGCCGTGCTGTATATCTCTGGCTTCAAGATAGTTCACAATGAACACACGACAGCAACAGTTGCGAAGGCCAACATGACGGCCGAGAAGACATGCCTATCGGATACATTACTTCACTCCGACTGAGACCAGAAATCAGCGCTGGATTCTTTCGCAAATTGGTGATCATTCTTTAGTCTACTTTAGTTGTCGCGTGTGCGATACGGATCGCGCTTGCCGGCAACGGGCTCGGTCGTGTTGTATATCACACGCATGAAACGCTCCGCGAAGGTCAGCTTGGGCGTCTGCAGTTCGCCTGTGCTTTACGATCGCCTGGGAATTGGTCGCCATTGCCATCGGCCTCCCATATGCTCGCTCATCGAGTGGTCGCATGTCTTCTCCGCAGCGATGAGCTCCGGGCTGACGATATTGGGCTGAGACCTCGTCGCTGTGTTGGGAGTCGTCTAAAACACGTTGCGGGTTGTCGTAACCAGCTTGGTTGTAGTATGTCGGCTGCTGTAAGTGCACCAGTACGGCCTGGCGGGGCTTTCGCTAGTGTCGGAACTTAGTGAAAATTGGTCGCCATTAGAGTTGGCTTCTCTGTCAGTCGGTCGCAAGCAGCTCGGCGCCGTTCATTGGCCGCGGCGGTGGACTCGCGTTTGCGCGCTGCACTCGTACTCTCTCGAGTTTGTGGAAAAGAGCTGCATTACAGTCTATTTCTATGGCATTAGGTACAAACCATCTCGGCGCTGTTCATGGCGGCGGCCAAGCGTACGCTTGTTCTCCTGTTCAAAGCTCGCTGGCGCCAGACACTCCGCACGCAGAGCCGTGTTTGGTCTCGCTTTCGCTTGCTCGAGCTGAACAACGTCGCTCGCTTAAGACTCGCCGACTTTTTAGCGGCATGGTGGTTCGCGGAGTTGTGGCTGCGGCCGCCGCTCCTAAGCTGTTGCGCTACGGCGATCGAAATGAGTCTTTCACGATGTGTGACATCATGGTGAAATTATTAGCATGACATATTTCACATATGTTTTCATTTCACCTTGCACGTATTTCTGATATGCATTCGTATTCATGCGACTCACTATTTTACATGCTTATTGTGCAGCCGTGGGCACACACCGTGCTGAACGCTGTGTGTGCTGGCGTCTGCGATGCCTGTCATCCATATTTTTCGTCAGAGCAGCTTCAGAAGGACTGTAAGAGATGTGGAGGTAAAGTTATGTGTGTGTCATATTTTACAGGCATTTTTTATAGTAACTTGCACGTACTTGTAATATGCGGGCATCTTTAGCTTCTGTCACGTGTGTCTAACTATTTTTACAATATTGTTGTACGCTGAAGGCTGCGTGCGCTGAAGTCTGCAATGCCTGTCATCTGTCGCTTCCATCGGAGGGGCTCCACAAGGAGTGAACAAGATTTGACAACGAGACTGGACTTGTATACTTCACCATGAATTCACTTGAAAGAATGGTGAAACTTCATGTGTATGTAGAAAAATAAAAGATTTCGATGTCTCACTTTTGTCTTTTGTTGTTGCCATGTGTGCGAAAGCAGCTACACACAGGTGTCTGACTACTTTTTCGCGTGTTCTTTTCTGCGCTATTTTGTTGCTCACTTTGCAGAAAAACAGGCGAAAAAAGTACTAGGCCTGGCGGAAAATAAATAATAAAATACAATGTTTGAATTTCAGGATAAAATGTTCATACGATTGGGGTATTTGAGTGGGTCAAGCGTTAGTCCGACGAGGTGCAACTGTAGGGACTAACAGTTGCCTGGTAAGGCGCAAATGTGGAGAATAATAGTTGCCTTATAAGGTGCAAATGTGAGGACTAAGTGTTAGTCCTTTGAGGTGAATCGTGGGACCAACGGTTACTCACTATAGTGTAAATCTGAGGACTAAATGTTAGTCCCTTCAACTCGTCAGTGGGGACTAACTGTTAGACCCAGTGTCGTTAGTTCTTAAAGCATTTAATGGTTGTGGCCGCCCCATTAGTCCCCAAAAGGACGAACCACACACCCTTTTAACACGCTTTTGCCTTAGAGTGTGCTGTGTGAAAAACTGGTTTTAGTTTGAGCATGTGCGATTTCAGTTTCCATCTAAAACTTGCCTATTTATGATATGAAAACTACTAACGTCCACGCATTACATACCACTAATGCCAAGACGCCAAGTTTCTTTGCTATTTCATATAACACAGAAAAGAATATATACAAAAATAACCGAGACCCTTGGGCAGATGATTGACTGCCCAGTGCAATAGCCATTTGTCGCTTTTTCTGCTGCTTGACGTGAACCGAAGTTTTATATCGACTGTATTACTTGACAAGTACGCGCGTTTTTGATTAAGTTAGGAGTATTTTCGTGCGCAAGCGAGGTATACTATAGCGCAGTGACTGTGTTAGAGCGTACTGATTCGCTTCTCTAAACCGATAGCTGGAACTACATAGCCGATGCCCCAAAACCAAATTGAATGTGCACGAAGCTGTCTGATCATGTTGCTTTGTAAACGCACACTGCACGACAAGCCACGTATGAACCAGAGCAGTGCCGACGAGTGCGCCCGGCGGCTGTCGGCGGTGGCCTGTGTGCGCTGCGCCGCAGGCACACAGGCCACCGTGCTCGTCGCATCGTCGCATCGATGCTCATCGCTCCTTGTGCGCACACCGTAGTCAAGAAACAATGATTCATCCAAGTTAACCGATGGCAAGGATCTACTGTGCAGTCATTCTTACTCCTCGGCATAGAAAATTACTAAACTCACCAGCGCCGATGGCATGTATGGCGGACTCGGACGGTAGCTAGGCTTACATTCGCTGGGAGTTGTACGGGTCACATTTACTTATTTGGACCGATTTCGGTGCAGGTTGCTCAAGAAGGTTGACGTTTGAGCAATCCACAAGCCTCTCATTTTTGTATTAAAGTGTAGACGAGGTAAGGAAACTATATGGATTGCCAGAGAGGCGTTTGAGTTGTAGTTTTGCCAACCGGCGTTGTTTTTCTGGCGTACTACTACACACCACGGCATCGCAAGTCGGATCGAACGCCAGATCATAACGTTCGTAAATTATTTTTTGACCAGAACTGCTGACAGATCGTCCCAACTGTGTTTTTAAGCGCCTAAGTACAACTCTCAGGCTCGGGCACAAGTAGCTTCACTGCACTGAGAGCCGATATGACAGAATAACAGCTAATAATTGGAATTTAGTATTGAAAACGGCGCTGTATATCACGTATTTTATAATACAAGGTCGACGTGCCTACAGTGTGCCCAACGATCACTAGATAGTTATACACGCTAGGTGTATATTTGCACTTCAAAACGCGTAGTAAAAATGTAGCGTCACCTGCACTAGAAGGGGGCCTCACATCGTGAGTATGAATACCGGGTGCTGTGTGAGTGGTTCTCCGTAGCGCGAAAGGTATATGTTCAGTGTCATTTGCTGTGTTGCGTACTATTATAACGCGTATACCGATTCCCGTTCTGCACATGTCACGTAACTTAAAGCAATCTGGGCAGTCCACTGCTTTTAAAAAATGCTCGACATAGTTTTTTGCTTTTTGAGCAGGATTGATTATACTCTTGGAGGGAGTTGATGCACTCTAGCCATACCAGATAGTAAACTCTATGAGAGAGTAGTGCAACTCCCGCAGAGAGTGTATGAACTCCATTTCACAAGCGTGGCTGCACTCTGGTGAGGGAGCTTGTTCACTCTCGTTCAGCCAGAGTACCAGCACTCTGTCGAGAGAGTGTGCCTACTCTGTGCAGAAGAGAGTTCCTAGCACTCCTGAAAAGAGAGTGAAATATGGGACAAGCCTCTACTCCCGCAACAAAGAGAGTTGCCAGCACTCTCTTAGGGCTGTGAGTGTATGCGTGGGTGTTTGCTAAACTTCAAATCCTGGCATCACAGTTTCAAGTCAGCTACGAATACTTCGCCCTAATTGCTCTCATTTGGCAATTTGTGTGCTTGCTAAGGATGTTGAAAGAAATGTATTTGATCTCGATTCAGTCAGCAAACACCTTGTACATGCCTAGAATGAACAATTTTCTTTAAACAGTGGACATGTACGCGAGCATTTTGAGATGAATTGTAAGGCCAGCGGTTATCGATTCGCAACCATAAGGCTATTTCATTGAAAGAATGGTGTCTTTCAACCCACTTATATCATTTTTTGTGAATAATATGGCAGCTACAACCGGTTCGTTTGAAATTTCCGTAGAACAGAGTCGTTAACTTGCATATATGCAGAGGTGACTTACCTAAAGAACAAGTGTGTGTTTTTTCTGCAGCGGAGGAATTTACAGTATTGCGTGCATTTCGACGACATGTTTCCTTAGTAGAGTACCTAGTACTCAAAATAGTTTCCGGAGTTTTGTTGGAATTTGGGACGGCTTACTGCTCTCCCATAGCTGAGTGCCAAGTAGTCGAAATCGTTAAGCATTTTCTCTAAACACTTTCTCGTTGAGCTTTTTTACGTGCCCTAAATGGAGAGATGTCTCACTGCTCTCCCATAGTGAAGTACAAACAACTCGAAATCGTAAACACTTTCTCTAAGCGCACATTCATGAGGACTCAATGTACAAGCAGATTTTGTAGCCAACGAAAGTAAAAAAAATGAAAACTTCGAGACATTAAAGAAATGTAAAAATTATGTGGTCGCCAAGCACACTGGCTTGGACGGGGCAAACGCAGCCGTTCATGCAGTGGCCGCAAAGTTGTGTGGGTTGGACCACATTTACCATTCCCCACGCTGCATGCAGTTCCAAACGCCTTCCAGAATACCAAAACCCCCTTCTGCACAGTCAAAATCGCCCCGCCGCGGTGGTCTAGTGGCTAAGGTACTCGGCTGCTAACCCGCAAGTCGCGGAATTGAATCCCGGCTGCGGCGGCTGCATTTTTGATGGAGGCGGGAATGTTGTAGGCCCGTGTGCTCAGATTTGGGTGCACGTTAAGGAACCCCATGTGGCCGAAATTTTCGGAGCCCTCTACTACGACGTCTCTCATAATCATATGGTGATTTTGGGACGTTAAACCACACAAATAAATCAATCAATCATGCAACATCTGCTGGAAGCCGACTTGACCACTTTATGGAATTTAATAAAGTCAGACCATGAAGCACTGAAAGCTCTTGCACTATACGGTAGTCAAGGAGGTCTTTTTCGAGTGATGTATCAGAGGTCACCTGAACCGTGCGAAGCTATGACGTGAGGGTGCTTTTCGCGACTTATGCCTCTTACCACTTGTGTATTTCATCTCCTATAGCGGTCAAGAGTTGTCCTTTTGTTCAATGCAGGTCACATTCATTCATTATGCACTGCAATACAAGTAACTAATTATCACTGCGACATTTCTGAAAAATTCAGTTTGAACCGGAGCTACGGCGAGGCATGTCATTGGGTGCCTTGAATTTTTTTTCATTTTACGTCTTTTATTCCACTAAATGGAACAATACCTTGTCATGGGTCTTTCCCTTGCTTGAATATATTTATTTCAGAGATTTACCTGGTAAACATCAATTTTCGGAGTTGTTTGATCTGGCTATTGTTGCGCAAGCCGATTTTCATGTTACAGTTGCTAAAATTGTCGATGAGGGCACAGTGATAGCGGTGTGAAAAAAAGCCGAAAAAAACTTCAACTTTGCCAGATTTTCGCGGAAATGTCCTTCAAGCTAACACGGCACAACAAAGCTTTACCAATATCAAAACATAAACTCCGTAATCTAACGCCTATGTCCCCACTGACCATATTCTCAGGAATGCCCCGACATTCCTATAGAAGCGATTGCAGCTAAGCATATGGGGCTAAAATTCACTGCGGTGGGACTCTCAGCGTCACGTGGAGTGGTGAGTGAGAATTTAATAGAAGGCAGAGAGGTCGGCCTGAGCTAGTTCGCTCTAGCCTGCTACTCTACACAGCTGTTAAGGGAAGGGAGAGAAAAGAGGGATGAAGGGTGATGATGGGAACCAGAAGAGGTGGTGCGTATGTACAGTACACTCTTAGAAAAAAGGTAGTAGTACTTGCTAACTTTGGGGTAGTAACGGTGTGTCACATTTGTTAGAACCCTGGTAGTAAGCGCAGTTAGTAACGGCAAGGGTGGTAACAGTTACTACCTTTGCTATTACTACCAGCATTTAGTAACTGTTACTACCGTAGCCGTTCCCGCCCATGGGTAGTAACGTTAAAGGTTTCAAGAAAAAAGTAGTAACCGATACTACCTTGTTTATTCATTCTGACAAATTATTTTTCCACTGCTAATGTTAATCTATGAATGTCTCAATAGTTGACAAGTCCGGATATTGAAGCGTGGAGTGCCACTATTCTTTACGCTTACATGTAGTACGAAGTAAGCGAGAGGAATACATAGCCTCTACTTTGCAGGGGCATGTCTGGCACAAGGGAGCATTTGTGTTTCATGATAAATTACAAGAAATTCGAACCTATAGCACTATAATATACGACCTAATTACATGTGTTTGGTGACGTAGCACAAGACGTTTAATCAGCCTTACTTATAAAAGAATATATGTCATATTTATTTGTGATAAAATGGCCACAAAAAGACATTATGTACAGTGGCCGAAACAAGGTACCGAACTTATTCTCAGTGCATTTGAACACTTCGCACGGCTAATACATCAGCGTTTAAAAGGGGATAATTGTTTTTGGGATTTGACGGGGCAAGACAGTGATATTTGGGGACGCTGCAGTGGAATAATTGTGACCATGTGGGTATTTTGATACGCCAAGCTTGTTGATATTTGCTTCAATTTACTAAGCTTGTTGCAATTGTCTATTACAACGCGTGTAGCGCTTGCTTACGGTTCGTTAACGTGTACGTCTCCATTTCGACTACATAAGAATGACGTTTACATATTTCGGCTGCGTAATTTAAAACAAAATATATTCTCTTGATCTATAGGTATCTTCTGCGTCAATTTTCTGTTTAATAATATACGTCAAGACAATTCATTGCACAAATTATCAGAATAAGAATCACACACTATTTTGGATTAGATAGTCAACAGCCGGGTAGCAAAATGGTAGTAACAGGGCAATAAAGGTAGTAACGGGTGCAGTTACTACTTATTTCATGCCAGTTACTAACTTTTTACTAACGTAGGTAGTACACAGGTCGCAAAAAGTTAGTAATGGTAGCAGCTAGTAACTGTTTACTAACGTAGGTAGTAAGCAGGTGGCAAAAGCGCAGTAACGGTCTAAGAAAGGTAGTAAACGCTGTATTACTACTTATTTTCTTGCAGCTGCTACCTTTTTACTAACTTTTTTTTTAAAGAGTGTAGCCACTTAGCATAGTCGTAAAGTCTAGTTTCTAGTTCAGTGCTTTTTATAAAGTCTAGAACAGCCTTTGTAGCAGTTTTTGACACTGTTTGGTCGTTCAATGCTGACAATGTCTGGCTTTCACTTAATGGTGTTCGTCCTATGCTTGCCAACGTTGCAGTTAGTATTTTTCTTTGCGCCACGTATAATGCACAGTCACAAAATATGTGAGCTATCGTTTCGCGCACTTGGCAGCGTTCACAATTCGGGCTGTCTGCACGGCTGATTAGGCGGGTATAGTGGCGAGTGAAGGCGACGCCCAGGCGAATTCGGTGCAGTATATTAGCATGTCTTCGGCTGATTTTATTTGGAAGACGAAAAGTCATACCGGGGTCGGTTTTCCGCAGGCGCTTGTTCCGGTGATCTGGTAGCGACCAGTAAGTGGCAGCGCATTCGCGCATGAGTGATCTCAACAATGTGTTGACGTCACTTCGCGAATACGGTATTTTGACGTACAAACGAGCATTGTATGTTGCCGCTCTTGCTTCGCTATCGGCTGTTTCGTTGCCAACCAGGCCGCAGTGTCCAGGAATCCATTGGAGTGTAATCAAGTGACCGCTCCTGTGTGTTAGGTCAAATGCTTGGATGATTCCTAACGCTAACTCGTAAAATTGGCCTCTTTTTGAGCAAGAATGGATAGCTTAAAGCGCTGATTTTGCTACAGACAGAATCGCCAATTTACGTGGTGCTTGGCCATCAGCGTCACAGTTTAAATACCACTAATGCTATCTTTTCTGATGCCACCCTTGATGGCCATAGCTTGGCCTTAGCATGGTACAAATCGTCTATCGATGAGGCGAAGTGCTACATATTCAGAATTGACTACGCGACACCTACACAAGTAGAACCTCTGGCCATCTGGACTACCCCACGAGGTAACACAGGGCCGTCAACTATCTCTACAAACTCATTTTATACATTGAGAGACATCGAGAACCAAGTACCGATGTCGGGCTTTACGTATTCGTAAGGTTCTCTTGCACATGTAGAAGTATAGCATTGACAAAAGAGTCGCCTGGGCACCAGGTCCCGTGGAGATCCAAGTGGAGGAATCAAGGTGGCACACAGCCTTGCCACCAGAAATGTTTGTGTCCTACATTTTATTCTCTGACCTCTGCTGTGTGCATCTCCCGATCGTGGTAGTAACCCCTGAACGAATTTGTCACCGAGCTCTCACTTTGAAATGGCACACCTTCGGTGCTTCTTCAAGACTATGAACCGAGAGAGACTTGAATATATCACCCCTCTTCGTATCTTTCAGAACATCGCCCTCAATGAATTCGCGGAAATATAAAGCAGGTCGTGAAATGGTCAAAATGGCCCAAAGTAGCAACTAAGAGCAATTTTGCCTGTAGGTATTCTTTTTCAATTAGCATGCACTACTATGAAAGAAAAAATATAACGTGATGAGCGCCTTTATTAACCGCGAATAACTTCCCAAAATGCGTTCTACCACAAAGGCACCTCAACTGCACTGACAAAATGTGCTTGCTCCACACGGAAGAAAACCAGCGCGTTTGGAAACAGTATGAAGATAGCAAAAGTATTTGCGTATTCTACACAGCGGTACTTGTAGCAAAAGAGGAAAATTATTAGTTATCTCTGCG
Organism: Rhipicephalus microplus; assembly: GCF_043290135.1. Classification (NCBI taxonomy): domain Eukaryota; kingdom Metazoa; phylum Arthropoda; class Arachnida; order Ixodida; family Ixodidae; genus Rhipicephalus; species Rhipicephalus microplus. Next base: position 105,533,486 of record NC_134707.1, on the reverse strand, counting down.
GGAACCCTGATGGGATGCCAAGCAGCACGGCGTTGACCCAGTTGAAACGGGCATCGACGCGTGTGCTAGAAAAACGATTTGAAGCGAAACTGGGTGTAGCGTTTACTCGAGTAAACGTTTGTTTGAAACGTAAAGACACGGGAGGCGTGTTGGGTTTCGTGTACTTTTCAAATCACATAACTGGGAAGAAAGAGTGTTCCCATTCGACGTGCGGACGAGCGATGCGGATGGCGACTAGGGCGAAGCGAGAGAGAAGTGTGTTGAGAGCTGGCGGAAGAACGAGCAGCTCCTGCGGGTGAGAGAGATATGAGGTCCACGCGCAGAGGAGACTAGGCCTACTTGGCATCGTTCGAGCAACTGCGGCGAGGGGAGCGCGGCGCGGTGCGGTGCGTTGGCATGGTGATACGGATGGACAGCGTTACACAGGCTTGTCAAAGAACTGATTCGCATATAAAAGAATGCCCGAGTTCAAGGAGAGAGTCACGCAATGAATGCTGTAACAGAACATTTGAATGTCACACTAAGGACGGTAATCAGCTCGAAGCTTGCAGCATGCTATTCAGGCACAAAAACGCACGAAAAGAACACACACAAGACGAGCTCGAACCAACAAATGAATGTCACAGACGCTTGCAGTGCGTTCCTCAAACATGAATAAGGATGCACGAAATGAATGCACAGCCACACACATTATGAATGCAGCACTACATGCATACAGATTACAGATATTTCTTGGTGATTGATCAGCGCACTTTGTCGACCACGCACAACTAACTGGCCTATGCTTTGGCTCTTCCAGCTAGCAGCCCATCCCTTTCTCAAGCACGTATGCTGCAGCGATTGAAGTGGCATCTTGCTTCATGGGCTCTGAAACTTCAACGTAACAATTGCAGTAAACTCATAAGCGGTATGTACAAACCACCCCCCTCACAAGATGAGCACACTCGCACGAAAGGCCGTACCCTGTTGGGCAAAGTACAGGAGGTAGAAATAGGAGACATGTGCGCATCGCAACTTTGGCGGAAGATGTGCTCGTTGACGATCTTTCAAACGCCCTCTTCGCAGTCTGTCGTGTGTGAGAAAGAGAACATGCTGAAGGGCTGGTTTGCTGTGCCTCCTGCCAGTAGAAAACGGTGCATTTAAATAGCTCGTCGTTAGTACGCTGATGGCCGTGCACTTCTTGGAAAGGTAGCTGCGATGCGCTGCGGAGCAACGGGTCGCAGGTTCGAATCACTGGTCGTGCGCCATACTTCTCAATATACTTCTGAATTATTTTTCTGTTGAGGTTGGCATATATATATGCGCTGAAAAACAAAAAAAAAGAACAACGGACGAACGTGCAAAAATCTTTAATACTTCCTACGTTTCGGCAGGAGGGCCTCCCTTCGTTCCCTGACGAAGCACTGGATCCGCAGAGAAAATTCTTGATACTGTATATATATATATATATATATATATATATATATATATATATATATATATATATATATATATATATATATATATATATATATATATATATATATATATATATATATATATATATATATATATATAGAAGAACGAAGCATGTACAAAATGATGTTTGAGCGCCCCTGCGTGAGCCTTTCGTTCTTACTATTTTACTGGAAAACTTGTTAGTGTTAGAATTTTGTGTACTTTATTAACATCTTTGGATGATTGCTTCCGCTTGCGTTCTCCCTGATGATGGCGTCCATCGTAGTTTCGAGGGTGGTTCACTAATCGCTATTGGCTATGCATCTCCATGGACTGTGCTTTAAAACAACGAACGCTTTTTCTTCCTTTCCAAAAGACACTGCTCCTTGCCTAATAATAGAGCCGACGTGCTCTTGGTAGTCTGCAAGCAATTTGCTCAATGCCTCAAGTTTTCCAAATCATGGTGAGTTCCTGGCCATGAAATTGAGAATACCACAACAATTGCCACCAGCCGTTTTGACCAGAAAGTCGACCTTCATGGAACTAACCGACCCATTACCTAAGCCTTCCGGCCCCCGCCCAAGGTACAGCGAATATGAACTAGTCCGTGCAGCAGCTGGTTCCCGTCACTTGGTCCTCAACAAGCCCACCTACTAATCAACCAGACTATGTGTGCTATTAGCGTCCACTAGGAGCCAGACTACGACCTAGAACTCCCCAACCAGTTGCGCAAAGCACCTCGCGGACCAGTCCCCGTTAGCCTCGGCGACAGAAAAAAAGCAGCGACAACTTGCTAGGAGTGCCTTCTGCCGAAAAGGCGAAAATATCCAGTGCTTTTCTACAGGCACCTTCAATCATTTTGTTGGTGCCAATTTTTCTTGGCGCGAATGATAACCTATCCGTCAGGGAGTCTGAGTCTGGAACGGTAAATTGGTAAACGCCGTGGAAATTTTGAAATCAAGGTTTTTCTATATGGGACGAATATGAAGTTGTAAACTCACATGCTACGAACAGTGAGCGCGTGGGCTGTTCGTGTCCAATCGCGGTGGTTTACTGAGCATGCATTTACACCGTAAGCAGGGGTAAGGAGCCCAGAATCGCGTGGGACCGAATAATATTTTGCGTGTTTCAACTTTCAGGACTGGCACGCACGACAGCAGCAGAATACGCGACCACGTGATTGACTGAAGTGACCACTCTATTGAATGAAGTGATTGACTCCATATTTCACAATCCAGATTGACTCCATATTCCACAATCGATTCCCATCCAATCTCAAAGACGCAAACCATTTTTTTTGTCAGACCTTGATGCCCTTGGGATAGCAGATAATTCGCAGCTCGCAAATTCAGAAGGGCTTTTACTATACACCAATATACCCCATCGCAATGGCATCCAGACAGTTATTCATACTTACAAAGCATCGTGCGATGAGAAATTTGTTGAAAATGACACATTACCTTCCATATAGAAATTCGTCTTACAGCTTAACGATCATGAGTATGATGGCTCTTACTATCTTTGAATAAGCGAAAGATTAATGGGCACTCGTATTGGACCTAATAACGGCAGTATTTTCAAGTGCCGCGTGGAAGATGACTTCAATAGAAACCAGGTGTTGAAGCCTCTTTGTCATAAGCGATTTATATAGTACATTTCATTATCTGGCCCCATGGCGAAAGTTTATATTCATTATAACTGACTTCAACGCTGTTCACCAATCTATTTCGTTTTTTAACGAATGAGTTGTGTTTAGAAAAAAAAACGTATTCAACAACTTTTAATACATAGCCCCGCCGCGATGGTCTAGTGGCTAAGGTACTCGATTGCTGACCCGCAGGTTGCGGGATCGTATTCAAGCTGCAGCGGCTGCATTTCCGATGGAGGCGAAAATGCTGTAGGCCCGTGTGCTCAGATCTGCGTGCACGTCAAGCACGCCAAGTGGTCGAACCTTCCGTAGCCCTCCGCTAAGGCGTCTCTCATAATCATACGGTGGTTTTGGGACGTTAAACCCCATATATCAATCACTCATCAATTTAGAGTACATGATACTCTAGTTTAGAGACATTTATTCTCACGAACAGTGAACATCGATTACAATCCAACTGAACATCATGGCGGAACAAAACATTCACAAACACATGAAAAATGTTTACAAAATATATGTACACATAAGTACACGGAAGAAACTTTCACAGACACACTAAAAATTGTTACAAAAAGATATGTTCACATATGTACATTACATGGTAAAAGAAGAACACAGAACATTTATTTATTTATTTATTCATGTTACCCTACAGGCCTCAGAGGAGCATTGAGCTGGGGGACACAGAAAAATCTAAATACATAAAGCATAAAAAGAAATATATCGAAGAAAACAAAGAAAATTGAACAAAAAGCGGTATTATATATATATATATATATATATATATATATATATATATTTATAAACATATATATATATATATATATATATATATATATATATATATATATATATATATATATATATATATATATATATATATATATATATATATATATATATATATATATATATATATATATATATATATATTAGGTATCTACTTGGTGTTTACAAGGTATTTGTGCGAGTGCCTAACAAATATCGACCTACCAAAACCAGGCAGGCCAGAGAACAAGCTTTACACGTCTCTCACAGATGAACACAAAGGGGAAAAACGAGTGTCGAAGGAATTCCTCCTCATAGAGAAAGAAGGGTTCTTCCGACAAAACCGACAGTAGTTCTTTGTACAGTCACTCCAAAATCGGGAATAAAGCGCGACGGTGACGACGTGCTGCACCCACCTCGCAGCGGTTGCGCCAAAGACAGTAGGCACCAGCAACAATGAGCAGGCAGGCGAAGCGGCCTCAAAAACAACGCCCAGAAGAAACAAAGCGATTTACTCCGAAGCCGCGAGCTCCAGCACGCGCGGTCCTCCAGAAACACGAGAAACGATGCATAGTTTCAAAACATGCTTATTTGTTTCCCATAGGGAGCAGTTTGGGCGTGTTGATGATTGCACCATTCTCCATCTTTCGAGGTGGTCAAGGGTAAGAAGAACACCCCACACCAGCCGACACGTGAAGCCCCGGAGGTGGCCAGGTAGAAATGATGCCGTCAGCGCGCTCCAAGACACATGATTATAGAGCGGGTGCGGTGTGCTGGAGGAACTAACGGGAACAACAAAGCAGCTGTTGTGTCAACGATAGGACTGTTCAACACATTTTCTTCAGGACAAGTCGACTGGATACGACGAAAAAACGCGACAGCTGTTGCATAAATCGAAGGAAGTTTTACTGATTGTGGTCCCAGATTAAGGTGCACATTAGACATCAAATACCAAAGATGAATGCCTACAAAATAACATGCCAGATTTCGCGCGGTGGATTCCTCTCCTTGTACGACGCGCAACAGGAAGCGCCGGGCCAGTAGCCGGCAGCATATTGATACCGAAGGAAAAGCAAAGCCTTCCTTGAAACGCTGTTGTCCTAAGGCCGCACGAGAAACCAACTCATTGCCACCGGACCAAAAGAAGGAACACAAAGCAGACTGCAATAATCTCACGATTCGCAAAGACGACTGCTTCACGTGAGAAAGGTACGAAATGCGACTGCAGAACACAGTCTGCGCAAGGTACCTCCGCTCAAGAAGCGTCAAGTTGAAATCCCGCGCGTTCTCAAATTTTCGTTTTACTTCATTTAGGGCGTTTGACCAAACGGAGTTACATATGACCTGGTGGTTTTATAGAATTCCTAAAATGTGAAAAGACGCAGCTGGCTGAAGGAGAGATGTGGAGCTAAGCCTGGAGTTTGGACAGCCGATAAACAAATACCGGGGTTTAGAGAAGTTTAGCAATGCATTTGAAATGTCACTGCACTGAAAGAATAAACGCAAGCTATAAGAAAGACACAGCCTGCGTTTGGAACCTGAACTTGGCAATGTTTAACGCTTGAGCCTTATCTAGTGAGGGAAGTCTAGCTGTACTATTCGAGGAGCTAGAGGGTGTTAAATGGAATATAATAGGGCTCAGTGAGGTTAGGAGGACAGATGAGGCTACGGTGCTACAGAATGGGCACGTCTTTTGCTATCAGGGCTTGGCTGACAGTAGAGAACTACTGGGAGTGGGGTTTTTTATTCACAGAAACATAGCTGGCAACATAGAGGAATATTATAGCATTAATGAAAGGGTGGTAGGTATCGTAATTATACTGAATAAGAGATACAAGATGAAGGTGGTACAGGCTTACGCGCCTACATCCAGCCATGATGGCGCTTCAGTTGAAAGCTTCTATGAAGACGTGGAATCGGCAATGAGTAAGGTAAAAACACAGTATACAATTTTTTTTTCTTTATTCATACATATCCCCGCTTTGCCAGAGGCGTTACAGCAGGGGGGTTACAAAGTTGAAAAAAATACATCTTCATTAACACTGCACACTTGCTTAGATGTCAAACAATTCCATTCGTTAATAGTTTTAACAAAAAACGAGTTTGAATACAGGTTCGTCCTGGCCCGGCACGGCTTTATTTTGTGTATGTGGTCTGTACGTTGAGATATGTAATCTGGTCTTTTTAAGTAAGTGTCGCTGTCTAGTCCCGTTTTTTTATGAAATATCTGGTATAAAAGCTTCAAACGCAATTTTTTGCGACGGGACGACAGTAACTCCCAGTTTAACTCCTTTTTCATTTCGGTACAACTCTGCTTTTGTCCGTACCGACCCAAAACAAACCTGGCTGCTCTGTTTTGTATTTTTTCTAATTTATTTATCAAACCTGTTTGTGTTGGGTCCCAAAGAGTACAGGCATACTCCAAGATTGGACGAATACAAGTGAGGTAGGCCGTGCTTCTAAGGTTAGGATCTGCACATCTCAAATTCCTTTGAATATAATTCAACGCTATCGCGGCTTTGGAAACCACATAATCCACATGTGCATTCCAGGAACAATCATGCGACAGCAATACACCCAAATATTTGTACGAGTATTTTTTATCTAATTTATTTCCTCCTAGACAAAAATTTGCATCAAATATTTTTTTCTTCTTTGTAAAACACACATGAACGCACTTATTTGTGTTTAACTTCATTTGCCACTTAAGGCACCATTGATGAATACGTGCAAGATCAGCCTGCAATTCAAGGACATCATGTTCTTTCTGAATTTTTCTGTAGACTACGCAATCATCAGCAAAGAGCCGTATACTTGAGCTTATATCTTTGTTAATGTCATTTATAAAAATTATGAATAGCAGAGGCCCCAATACAGATCCCTGGGGGACGCCCGAAGTGACCTCTAGAAATTCCGACTTAGTACCATTCAGGACAACACATTGGCGGCGTTGTGACAGGTAATTCTCTATCCAATTAAAAATTCTCTCATCTATATTAAATATTCGTAATTTTTCGAGGAGCAGAGGATGCGAAACAGTGTCGAAAGCCTTACTGAAATCTAAAAAGATGCAGTCTGTTTGCCCACCTAGATCAATTTCGGATACTAGATCGTTGTAGAACTCGAGAAGCTGGGTCGTACAGGAAAAGCCCTTACGAAAACCGTGTTGAGTCTTTGTTAACAAATCGTAATCTAATAAATGCTTCATTAGAGCCTTATATATTACATGTTCAATGATTTTACATGATATCGAGGTAAGCGAAATAGGTCTGTAATTCGTGACGTCTTTTTTAGGACCTCCTTTGTGGATCGGGACTACATTTGCCACTTTCCAGTCTTGTGGCAACTGGCCAGTGCTTAGTGATTTTTCAAAGATCAGGTAAAGGTAGAGCGAAATGGGGTTAACGCACTGTTTTAAAACTCTTGGAGAGACACCGTCAGGGCCGATAGCTTTACTGTCGTCGAGATTCCTGAGCAAGGCCTCAATACCGCTGACACTAATTACAAGAGGTTCCATGAGAGGAACACTGCTACTTGGCAAGGGTGAGCTCAATGCAGATTTAGGAAGAAAAACGGATTGGAAGTAATTATTTAGGCACGTGGCTTTATCCGTATCATTGGAAAGAGTGCGTCCATCGAAAATAAGTTCATTTATTCCAACCGGATCAGACCCACATCCCTTTAGATATTGCCAGAAAGGTTTAGGATTTGTACTCATATTTTCATTCAATCGTTTAAAAAAATGCTGCTTTGCATTTACTGATTCTTCTTTATATTCACGTGTTAGCTCCTGTAGCTTCTTATAATGAACTTTACTTTTCATTTTTTTGTATTTTTTGAATACCCGTCTTCGTTTCTTAATTAGTTTCAGGATACTGTAAGTCACCCACGGTTTTTTACGTTTCTTAAGCTTAGCCGAATCCATACTTGGTATGTACTGCTCTGAGAGTTCGAGTATCTTATTTTTAAATGTGTTCCACAAATACTCTACACTGTGTTCCTCTACCAAGCATTCAAATACAGGCAAATAATCAAGAAGCCTTGCGGAAATTGACGGATAGTCGCCTTTGTCAAAAAAGAACAACTTTCTTCTGATACTCTTCGTGATTTTTTGAATTTTTGTTGTAACGCCTGCTACTACAACCTGATGGTCACTAATGCCTGGAATGATATCAACGTTACTTACTAAATTAGGGGAGTTACAAAAGAGAAGATCAAGGGTATGCTTAAGTCTTGTGGGTTCTAAAACGTACTGTATCAACCCAAAAGTGTCAACAATGTTCTTCATTTCTAGGTTATTACGGCTGGCATGCAGCACCTCGCATGAGTGACTTCGCCATTTTAGATCGGGTAAATTAAAATCACCCGCTAATAATATCGTACGGTCAGACGCCTGTGAAACGATGTCACCTAATAATTGCAAAATACTGGAGTTCGCGGCGGGCGGTCGATAAAACGTCCCAGCTACAAAAGAAAAATTGTTACTGACTGTAACAGTACTCCAGACAGATTCAACAGCGTCATTACCGATATCAAGATTAGCGGATGAAAGGGACGAGTGAACTAACAAGAAAACACCACCCCCATGATTCGGCCTATCTTTACGGTAGGCAGTATAATTGTTAGGAAACACTTCATGATCAGAGATGGATGGGTTGAGCCAAGATTCTGTACCGAACACGACATCGGCCTTCACGGTATCAAGCAAGCCAGCGAATTCGTCTATTTTGTTTATTACACTTCGGCAATTCACTACTGCAATAATTAAATCACGATGATCGCAGATGGTACAATTTTCCTGTCATCGTTTAGACAAGGCAACGACTTCTTCCTTTTCATCATCCCAAGTAAATGCTCTGCCGTTTATAATCAGTTTATCGGCTTTTAGCTTAACCAGGTTTTTCTTATCCGCCCTTTTCGCTTTACCATATTCCCAAAGCTTCTTTCGTACAGTGCGCGTTTCGAATGAATAGTCCTGCTCAATGCTGTACTGTGTACCTTTCAAATTCTTGGCTTTTTTAAGGACGACCTCTTTTTCCTTATCAGATGAAAAGTTCACAATAATTGGCCTTTTTTTCCGTTCATTAAAACGACCTACGCGATGTGCCCTTTGAACTGATGTCAGTTCGTATCCGAGTTGGGCAGTGCAGATGCCCAACTCGGATACGAGAGCCAGAATTATGAGAGCCAGAATACTGATGGGAGGCTTTAATGCAAAGATAGAGAAGATGCAGGCTAGAGACCAGGCAGTAGGAGATTATGGCATCGGTACTAGAAACGCCAGAGGAGAGCTACTAGTAGAATTCCCAAAACGCAATAATTTACGGATTTTGAATACCATCTACCGAAAACGAGGAAACCGCAAGTGGACATGGAGGAGCCCTAATGGCGAAATAAGAACGAAATAGATCTTAAATGAGTGCACACCCAGACATCGTGCAGGATGTGGAAGTGGTTGGGAAGGTACAATGCAGTAACCATAGAATGGTACGGTCTCGAATTCGCCTAGACTTGAGAAAGGAACGACAGAAACTGATACGCAAGAAGCCAATAAATGAGCTAGCACTGAGAGGGAAAGTACAGGAATTCAGAGTCTCGGTTCAGAACAGGTACTCGGTTCTTAGTGAGGGAACCAACCTTAGCATAGATACAATGAAGGATAATCTGACGAGTATCATTACGAAGTGTGCAGTGGAAGTTGGGGAAGGGTAGTTAGACAGGACACTGGCAAGCTTTCCCAGGAAACGAGATTCTCATTAAGAAGCGTCAAATAATGAAAGTCTCAAGTACAACAGACAAAACAGAACTGGCAGAGCTTTCGAAGTTGATTAATAGGCGTAAGGTATCCGACGTAAGAAGGTATAACATGGAGAGAATCGAACCCGCTCTGAAAAACGGAGGAAGCGCCAAAGCAGTGAAGAGGAAACTTGGGATAGGCAAAAATCGTAGGTATGCATTAAGGGACAAAGAAGGCAAAATAACTACCAATATGGATAGGATAGCCTCAAATGTTGAACGATCACCATCGCGAATATCTTATAGCCAACGTTAAGAAGCGTGATAGGTCTCCAATCTTCAGGACTAACAGAGGAAGCTTCAGTTCTTGGAATTAGTACAATGCGGCCGTCTCGAAAGCTCAATGGAAAGACTTCCTTCTCGGAACAAACGCCTCTAAAGCATGTGCAATGTAAGCCCGGTAGAGTATGCTGAAGGATGGTCCACGGTGCCATCTACGAAAAAAAGTATTCCCGTGCATGACATTGCGAGCATCTAGCAATGAAAAGTGCAGGACAAGGCATCGCAGATCACGTGATTTTCACGCAGAGCAACCCCAGCCAGGACCTTGTAAATCACTTCGTGTATTTAGCACACCGTTAAAGTCTTCAATTAGGATTACACGACCACCATCTAGGAAAAAAACATCCAAATTTCAAAAAAAAATCATTCAAGTGCCCAGCTTGTGCAAGCGCATGCACACAGAGTATCCTCATTTGAAAAGAAAAGTAGGTACACTCCAGAGCCAGAACTGATTGATTGATATGGGGGGTTTAACGTTCCGAAACCACCTTATAATTATGAGAGACGCTTCAGTAGAGGGCTCCGGAAATTTCGACCACCTGGGGTTCTTTAACGTGCACCGAAATCTGAGCACACGGGCCTGCAACATTCCCACCTCCCTCGGTATTGCAGCCGCCACAGCCGGGATTCAATCCCGCGACTTGCGGGTCAGCAGCCAAGTACCTTAGCAACTAGACCACCACGGCGGGGCAGCCAGAAGTCTACCGACACCGTCATAAAAAACATAGTGTGCATTCTATAACGTCTGATTGAATATAATAATGCATACTCCTGAAAACGAGTTGTAGCGAAAGAGAAATAGCAGTCTAAGTTAAACTTTCCTTTAAAAGCCCTAACGTCGGAAAGCGAAAATAAATAAGATTCCTGCTGGCACAGAACATCACAATTTGCAGCACGGGCTACACTGATCACCTCGGCCTGCTGTACCGGACTTTGAAAACCTTTTACGTTCAATGAAATGATAAAAAATAAGGCAGCCATCATAAACACTAAAGACTAAACTGGATACTAGGCGGTGCACAGTTATGACAGATGTGGGAGTGGGTGCCCCGCAAGCGGCTCATTTACTTCTTACGATCAGGCGACCCTCCGGAAGCGCGAGGCTTTCGGAGCTACGTAGAAGTCTGCAGGGGGCTTTTGTCTCTGCGGGGGGCCTCCGGGTTTCTGCTGGATATTCGTTGGCGCTTGGTACCGAGGATCTTGAGCGAACGAAGATGGTACGAACGCGCCTAAAGTGTCTTGGCTGATGTCGCTTAAACTGTCTCGGCTGATGTCGCTTGGAGTGCTGTCAGTTTCTATCTGCAGGGCCGTGTCACTGACAGTGCTGTTTGAGTCCTCATTAATGGAAACCTCATCACTTTGGCACAAAGCCTTTTCAATAATAGGAGGACCAACAGAAGTCTGGGCAGTCATGGGGTGAGCATCAGATTTCGCGTCACCATCTGCGACGCGTTCGCCGACAGGCACCTCCTCTGGCAAGGGCTTGAACTGGAGTTCTGTGGGAATCACTAATGGTTGCGGGCCACTGGATGGATCATTCGCATCTTGAGGGGTTGCCTGGTCTGGTCTGGCTGGAGACACTTCGGGCGTTTGGTGGTCAACTTCAATGTGGTCAACTTCGTCCTCGCAGATATCCGGGCCTGGCGTCGATAATACGACGTCCTTATTTTTGGACTGAGTTTTTGGTTAAAGTGGTGGGAATATCTTGGACGGCACCTCGGAATGCGATGGCCTGATGGTGCAGGCAACGGTGGCATGCGGGTCACCCCAACGGCGACACGGCAGTGAACAGCCCTTCCTGTCGTAGCCATAAACACCGCACCATTCACAAAACGGAGCTGGCAGCTCATGTGGAAGTGCCCACTGTCTCCACATCAATGTCACACTCGCTGGATTCTTTCTTAGTCACAGGTCACTCGATGGCCTGCGACCGTGCGGGAGTTGGGGCACCGGTGACGATGTCTTTATTTCCATCCGGACATATTGCCTTCCAGTGGCCACGGTTGGGCGCGACACCGTTAGTCCTCTGCTGATGTGGAGCACATTCCGGTAGGGAGACAATGCTTGTGCGAAGACATCGCGGGGCACGCGGCACGGCAGAAACAGAGCGGTGACTTGAGTGACTTGGGGTCTCGTGGGCACGACAGAAACGCGCTCTCCTTTGATGTTGAAGTGGGATGCGTCGACGATTTGAGCCAGAACGGCTTCACTGCTAATGGGGACTTGGTAATTTCGGCCTCCGAAGTGCTGTACACAGGAGACCTCTTTGGTTCCTACTATTGAATTGTAGCAATCGAGACTAGTCCCCACTGGACGTCTACGTCGAAGGCTAGCGCCTTCTTCGGGGGTTCGCGTTGCTTGCCATGACGGGCGTCCCCCACCCAGGAACGGCCTGACATGCTAGCAAAGGCAACACGTGCACAGAAGCACTACCATCAATGTGTGTGTAGACAAAGTTGTTAACACTTTAGGGTACGAGTACTCTACTATGGGAGAGTAGGAAGCCGTCCTGGGGGCATTACGTGAAACTGCCTACTATCAGTGAATGGAGTAGCAATCCAATGTGTTTAGAAAAGGTGGTTAACGATTTCAATTATTTAGTACTCGACTATGGGAGAGCTTAAAGCCGTCCCGTCCGAAGGCCAGGAAAAATCTGCACATGACCACAAAGTGAATGTAGACGCCAGATATTCGTCATTACCTATTGTTTCTATATCTCCCACTGAGCTAACCGATAATCTCTACAGGAAACCTACCAACAGGCACCATTATCTTCACTTTAAAAGTTTGCATGCAAAATACTCAAGAAGAAGTATACCTTATGGTCAGGCGCTCCGCTTTAAGATAGTTGGCTCGGAACAGTCAGACTTTTATGAAAACTTTGAACAACTTCGTGAAGCTTTAATCTAGCAAGAACAGTCATCCCGAATTGTTGAGGATATCGTTAAAAGAGTCCATGCATTGAATTGGAAGAATTTGTTCCTCGGCAAAATGCAATCATCAGTTCATGCACAAAGTAATCTGGTCCTGAGACGCTCAGAATTGGTTTCAAATGTTTCTTCAGTTCTTAAAAAGCATTTCGACAGACTAACGTGGAACGCTAATTCTAAAATAATCTTTCCAGTGCCATCTCGAGTAGTCTTCAGAGGGTGTCGCAATCTGCATGGCAGCCTAAGTTCATATAAATCAAGGGTTCTCATTAATGTCGGTTGTCAACCTTGAATAAGAAGCCACGCTGCAAGGTTTGCGTGAATATGACGACGACACATGTCACCAAAAGCACTGCTTTTGATTTCGTCTATAGGACGAAAGGTCGTTTTACGCGCGATCCTTAAGACTGCATGATCTATTTACTCGAATATTCCGTCTGCAGATGACAGCACATTGGACAAACCTAAACGCCCTTTAAATACCGAGTTAAGTGCCTAGTTTGCAGTGTTATTGGGCTTCGGACATCAAAACATAATCATTTGTTTCAAATGGATCTATTCCTTCTTTTTTCAAGCATCTTTGTGTATGTGCTACGGCTAATGTTGCACTAGTACGTCACACGCTACGATACTTGTGTATATGTATACTTATGATCAACAAATTTATTGTTTTTGACGCGCTACACTGTTTCGCATTGTGTATTTTTTATATTTTCTTTCTTATTCATCTCAATTGTGTTGTACTAAGTGTTTTTGATGGTCTGCGTGCCTCACTGCATTTGGAGCAAAGGCCCATTGACTGGCTTCTAAACATTTGCCTTCGCTCAGTTTTCTGTTACTGTGGTGAAAAAAACAAAAATTAAGAAATAAGAATAAAATAATGTTACAATTAGAATATTTCATAGTAATTTCAGTTCCCACCGTAAAATACAAGCTCAAAGCATTATACTTACATTGTACATTTCAAGCTGTTTGATGTTGTATGAATGAACGTTCTGGCAAAGTTTCCTTTCGACCCACTTAATTGCTGTGGACCCTTCCTGCTATCATTACTGCTACACTTTCACACAGATAGGTTAGTTTTCTGTTTCAAGTCGTTTTTGTTGTCAGATCCTCACAAGGTATTACACGTCCGCGGATGTTGATCGATATTCTGCTCACAGTTGAACTTACGACTTCTTATTGTTTGTGCCGGTGAAACGTGTATTAGGGCTTCTTTCTTTTGGTCCGTTTTTTTTGTGTGTGTGCAAATGAGTAGGTGCGAGTACTCCTTTTCTTGTCCTATCACGTGTGTTGTTTCTCCACGTGCTTTCAACAATCGCTTGTCAGACAATAATAGTGCTATACTACGTAACTAGTTGTCTCATATTACGTTAATACCGCACCGCAAGCCTGTGCGGTGTGGTCGCTTCCACTGCGCATGCCTCGTAACGCGAGCCACCATTCGCGTTCTCAGCCCGCCCGCAGTAAATGCGAAATAGCGGGCGGCATTTCGCATTTACTGCGGAATGCCGCCCGCAGTAAATGGAAATAGCGGGCGGCAACACCGTAGCCTCAAAAGCAGCAAACGCTGCTTTTGAGGCTACGGTGTTGCTACGATCGTGCGTTGCGGTTTGCAGGAAGGCAAACGCTATTTCAAAACTCATATGGCGCCAGCTATGCCCGCAACGCCCGCACGGCCTGTAAACGTTATTCTAAAGCTCCCTACTCATGCATGCATGCATCACTCAGACGAAGGCATGTGTCGCTGCCGAAACGTCAGTCTTTAACGAAACGATTTTTCCTACGTGCTTGATGTATTCTTTTTAGCTTATACGTCTGGGTCCTGTGGTCGTTCTTCTTCTCGTCTTTATTATATACATCGTCTGCTTCTCGTCTTTATATAAACGCTACGGCCACTCAACCACCATGCCTATATATATATATATATATATATATATATATATATATATATATATATATATATATATATATATATATATATATATATATATATATATATATATATATATATATATATATATATATGTATATATATATATATATATATATATATATATCATTATCAATATATAACAAAATCATTAACATAAAATGGAGACACGTCGTGGTCCACATGCCATGCGTTTATTCTAATGCACGTGCACTTCCTCTTCGTCGGCTTCTCCTAGAATCACCTTGTTAATGCGTCACACTTCCCCCTCCCCTCGAGCAATTCTCAGTTCAGAAGGTTCAAAATAACGCCGCAGTTTGCTAACATGCACAATGTCAGAGGTTTCTACGTAAGGGTAGCGCGGAGTGGTTGATCTCATAGTTCACTGTTGAGACCATATCCTTCCGTCATGATATATACATATATATATATATATATGTATATATTTTATATATATATATATATATATATATTGTAGTGGGGAATTTGCAAGGCACTGACTAGTGGGACCATCCCTGAGTGCGAAGCGCGAGCGTGTGCACGAGCTATAGACGCTGGGCTGCCCGAGCATTTGTGTCTGTACCGGTTGCCTGCCTACTACCTGGCGTCATTAAACTCCCTTGCAATATATATATATATATATATATATATATATATATATATATATATATATATATATATATATATATATATATATATATATATATATATATAGTCCAGTAGATCCTCCGTGAGCGGTCACAAGGTGGTCTATTTCGACGTTTCGGCCTAGAGTCTGGCCTTCATCAGGATCCTGGATGAAGGCCAGACTCTAGGCTGAAACGTCGCAATAAACCACGTTGTGACCGCTCAAGGAGGATCTACTGGACTATATGCAACGCTACGGCCACTCAACCACCATGCCTGCCTAATATATATATACATATATATATATATATATATATATATATATATATATATATATATATATATATATATATATATATATATATGTGTGTGTGTGTATATATATATATATATTTATATAGCTCTGCACGCACAGAAAAACCTTTCCTTTCTGATTAATGTTTCGGCCGTGCCATGGTGCCCGTGAGCGACATATACAGATTACCTTGGTGCACATTGGCACCAGCTCCGTACCAGCGAAAGAAAAGACGACGATGTTCGTGTGTCGCACGCTCAGCGTCCTGTTTTCTGTGCTGCAGCTGCCTTGATTGCCTTCCTCCATCTCTTGCCGAAAGTCTTCCGAAGAACACGCTTGCTGAATTCAGTGGAGGTGCTGGGTCCTGGTCCTCGTTGTTATCGATCCCCATACCTCATATTAATTGTAACATATATTACAATGACTGAAACGCAGAATGCAGTCCGAACAATACACTGCTCAATTTTGTTTCTTGGAAGGTAATATTGAGAACATTGCCATTCTGCTATGATAATTGGACTGTTATGCTTTGGCAGTGCACCTAACTTGTCCTCTACATATTGAATACATAATCAATAGAGCTAACAACATGCTTGGCTACTAACGTCAGAAGTTTTCTAATGCCCCATCTGCCTTAAAATTACTTCTTTCTCAGTTATTAGTGCATCCAAAATTAGAGTAAGCTGCAGCAGTGTGGGACCCACAGAACGAAAACCTCATCTCTCAAGAGCTCGTTCAAAAAAATTCTGTTCAATTCATTTTTTTCTGATTCCTTTTTCCTAATCGTGATGCTAGTGTCTTTCGTCACTAGCATCACGGAGAAAAATAGCTCGCTTAACTCTGTTTCATAAGGTATACCGTAATCCATTTCTTCAAAATGACTTCATTTCACAGCCTCATTACTTGTCGCACCATGTATAAAATCGCTTCAAAGTCGGAACACAAGCAGCAAAACTGATACCATCAGCCATTCCTTTTTCCCTAGAACATCTCGGCAGCGGAACCACCTTCCCAATGACATAGTCACCATCATTGACAACAAACGTTTTCGCAATGCTATAGCTAGCATTGTTTAACTTATTATTCATGACATCTTGCTAATTGTTTACGTTAAAGTGTATAAACAGGCAATATTGTCTTGTTACCTTGTACGTACATATTAGTAATTGCAAAGCATTTACTTACTGCATTGTATATACTGCTATTTTTAGTCTACTGGTTTATTGCATTGTTAATCTTGTTGTTGTGTTATTCTACCCGATTCCCCTATTCTGGATAATTTTTTGTGCACTAATCCCCTCTGTATTGCCATTGGGCCTTGAGGGTACAATTGACAAGTATATAAATAAAGAAATAAACAAACACACGCCCATATATGTATATAATAGATTGTGATGTAACGGTGAAGGCAACCTTTATTAGGCCCAGAAGACAAGGTGAAGCGACCACGCCCAAGGCACAGAACTCAGACAAGCAAAGTCCCCACAACAGATGAAGATGACGACCACTCATGATGATGAACATGTGTAGAGATAGTAGATGTGCTTAATGAATGCCTACAGTAACTCCCCCCCCCCCCCACGTAAAAGCCGTCATCCTGACCGCAGTTCTTGGCCGCAGTTTAAAGCGAAGATGAACGCCGTATGAAAGGCTTCATGCGGCATACGTGAACTATTTCTGCTGCCCTGTAGCGGTGATCAGTCGGAACAAGAACGGGTGCCACGCGATAATTCACAGGAGGCGTTTGCTCCAAGACAGTGTAGGGGCCAATAAAACGTGATTGAAACTTCTCGCACAGTCCGGGAGTGCGAATGGGTGTAAGAAGGAGGACTTCGTCGCTAGGGCTGAAAGACATGGCAAGATGTGAGGCATCATATTCAAGCTTGCGATCCTGTTGCTTGGCTTGAGTGTTGACGCGAGCCAGCTGGCGGCAACGAAGTAGACGAGACAAGTATTCTTCACTTGAAGATGAACATGGTTTGACAGGCGCAGAGAAGAACGAAACATCGAGGAAAGAAGAAGGGAAGCGACCGTGGACGAGGTAGAACGGCGAGTAACCGGTTATGCGCTGTACAGAGGTATTATACGCAAAAGTGACAAATGGCGAAATGGTGTCCCAGTTTGTGTGGTCGGGTTCGATATACATTGCTATGATATCTGACACTGTACAATGAAAGCGTTCAGTCAGGCCGTTCGTGTGAGGATGGTAACTGGAGCTTGTTTTGTGTGTAGTGTCTGATGCCTTGAGCACTTCTTCAACGAGTTCTGAAAGAAATGCTCTTCTACGGTCGCTCAGGAGTACATGAGGAGCTCCGTGTCGAAGGATTATTGCTCGAAGGATGAAGTCGGCCACTTCCAAAGCTGATGCAGAAGGCATGGGAGCTGTTTCGGCGTAGCGGGTCAGGTGGTCGACAGCTGTAACTATCCATCGATTGCCCGTGACAGTCATAGGAAGCGGACTATACAGGTCAATGCCAACTACCTCGAATGGTTGCAGGGGACACGGGAGCGGTTGTGATTGTCCACTTCGAGTTGATGTAGGTAGCTTGCGACGCTGACAAAGGGCGCATGAGGCAACGTACTTCGCGACACAGGTGGACAAGCCCGGCCAGTAGTAGCGACATCTTATGCGGTCATAGCTTTGCTGGAAGCCCATGTGTCCAGCAGACATGTCGTCATGATAAGTCTTGAGGACTTGAGCCCGAAGAGAGCGAGGTAGAATGGGCACCCAGCGTTGACCATCAGGGTGGTAGATATGACGGTACAGGACGTGGTTGTTGAGCTTGAATTGCATCAGCTGTCGGTGAAGGCGGGCGTTAAGGGGCCGACAAGTCCCGTCAACACGGTCCATGATGCGGCGATAGTAAGGGTCAGCACGTTGGTGAGATCAAAACAAACCACACTCGCTTGGAAAAGTTGGGTCCACAGTAGCTAATGACGAAACATGTAGGGAAGAGACGGCCGAAAGCTTCTCGAGTGCGGCAGTGGCGGGTTTGTTAAGTGGCTCCGAAGAATGCGGGCAACGCGAAAGTGCGTCGGCGTCTTGATGCTTGTTTCCCGACTTGTATGTGATTGTGAAGTCGTATTCTTGTAAGCGAGGAATCCAGCGACCAAGGCGGCCGGACAAGTTCTTGATTGTCGAGAGCTAGCACAAGGCGTGATGGTCCGTAACCACAGTACAGTGGTGGCCGTGGAGATAAGGTCGAAACATTTGTATCGACCATACGATCGCTAGGCACTCCTGTTCGGTGATGGTATAATTCTTTTCGGCAGGGGTCAGTGCACGGCTCGCGTATGCGACGACTTTCTCACGTGAAGATTTGTCTCGCTGTAGGAGAATTCCACCAATGCCTCGACCACTAGCGTCTGTATGCAGGAGCGTAGGCGTGGTTTCGTCGAAATGGCAGAGGATTGGTTCGGATGTGAGTGCACACTTCAGTTGGGCAAACGCCGCTTCACATTCAGGAGATCACACAAAGGTGACGCCTGATCCGAGCAACTTGTGCAATGGTGAAGCTATAGAGGCGAAATCTCGAATGAATCGGCGAAAATAAGAAGCGAGGCCGAGGAAACTACGCAAATCTTTGGCTTTTTCAGGAGGTGGGGTGTGTTGGACAGCGGAAATCTTGTCAGGATCGGGACGAATACCGTCTTTGCTTACGATGTGGCCTAACACTTTAATCGTCTTTCTCGCAAAACGGCACATTTTGGTGTTCAGCTGAAGGCCTGCGTTTGCAAGGCAGGTAAGAACTTCGTCCAGTCGTTGCAAGTGCTGAGGGAAGGTTGACGAGAAAATAACGATATCGTCTAAATAGCACAAGCAAGTCTTCCACTTCAAGCCTCGTAAAACAGTGTCGATCATCTGCTCGAATGTTGCTGGAGCATTGCAAAGGCCGAATGCCATGACGTTGAATTCGTACAGCCCATGTAGTGTTGAAAACGCTGTCTTTTCTTTGTCAACCTCGTGCATGGGTATTTGCCAGTAACCTGAACGCAGGTCTAGGCTTGAGAAGTACTCAGCACCTTGCAGTGAATCCAAAGCATCGTCTATGCGCGGCACGGGGTAAACATCCTTGTGGGTAATCTTATTAAGTGCTCTGTAGTCCACGCGAAATCGCACGGAGCCATCTTTTTTTTCACTAAAACAACAGGGGATGACCAAGGACTCGCGGAGGGACGTATAATGTTCCGTTGCAGCACATCGGCTACATTTTGTTCAATGATCTCACACTCGGACGAAGAGACGCGATATGGTTGACGGCGTACGATGGAAGTGCCATCGGTCTGGATACGATGCCTAATAATGGATGTCTGTCCCAGAGATGAGGAATGGGCATCAAACAATCTCCTATGCTTTTGTAGCAAGGCAAGCAACTCATCTGTCTGTGAAGAGGTCAGTTCTGGACTAATAGTCGCAGCAAAAATAGAAACGCTTGATGAACCTCCAATAGAAGGAAGGTCAGAACACGCTGGCATAAGCGGGATAACAGAGACAGGTTGAGATTCAAAAACGCAAGCCATTGTGGTGCCTTTAGGAATGAGAATTTTCTCAGAAGTCTGGTTTGTAGCGTTGAGAAGTCCGGAGCTATTGTGGAACCGCGCTAGACCTGAAGCAAGGGCTATACCTCTTGCGAGACAGCGTGCAGATGGTTGGACAAACACGTCACCAGGATGGCAACTATCCGCTGATGACCAGGTGGTAGCTCGGTATCTTCAGCAGTGAGCAAGCGAACGGGCTGGTCATCCGCATACAGGGCATAGTCAGTTTCCATCATATGAACATTTTCTCGACAGCAGATGGAAGCGTTCGCCGTCGACAGAAAATCCCAGCCTAATACAAGCTGGTCGGCAAACGAACTCAGCACAGCGAATTGCACAAAATGAAGAACATCAGCTATGAAAACACGAGTGGTGCACATAGCGGCAGGTCTAATAGCGTCCCCTTGAGCAGCGTGCAGTGTAGGTCCATCATAGAGGGTGGTGACTTTTCGCAAACATGAGCACAAAAAACGATCAATCGCAGATAAACAAGCACCAGTGTCTATTAAAGTGTCCACGTACACACCTTCTATTAAAACAGGTATCGTATTATATGGACGCACTAGAGGAATTGCTGTCTTTTAGATCAATGCAGCTTTTCCTCCAAAAGCTGCAGAGGTTAGTTTTCCGGGCGTTGGTTGGTAAATTGCGAGACAGGTCGCAATGGAGACGTGGAACGGCGGAGGGGTGAGGGTGAGCGGCGTCTACTAGAGCGGTAAGAACTGATTGGCTCAGATGTCACAGTTGGAGACGGTGAGCGACGTAGCGGCGGATCATAAGGACGACGTTGGAAAGCGTACCAGCTTGTCCCATCATCCTGTCCCTAGCTGTCGAATCCACGACATTCGTCCTGCTGACGCTTCCGACAGACGCGTGCAATGTGGCCCCGATAGCCGCAGTAATAACAGATTGGATGAGGCGGCCGCCACGGTGGGTGAAAGGGTTGGCTGGGCGCACTCGGAGTCAACGAAGCCAGCGGGACAGGCGTCGATTGTGCGGGCATTGGTTGTACGACGGGTGGTGATCCAGCGAGGACTTGTGCGTGCGTCGGCTGGGGTCGAGGTACTGGAGAGTCTACATACGCTGGCCCAGTCATGGACGCCAACTCCTCTTTGATAACGTCGCGCAAAACAGTGCTGGAGGGGGGAGGTGGACTCGGTGTCATTGAGAGGCCGAAAGATTGGAGCTCTTCCCGTATAATTGCCCGGATGATGGCACGCAATGAGGCATCAGTCGTGGTGGTTTTTTCAGCGCTGTCCGGCGGTAACCGTTGGGATTTAAGTTCCTCTAGGCGTTAACACGTGGAAACAACGTCAGCGACTGTAGTGGGGTTTTGAATGACCAAGGCATTGAACGTGACCGTGCCGATCCCTTTCAATAGATGACGAACTCTCTCTTATTTAGACATGGACGTGTTGAAACAGTGAGAGAGAGCAAGCACATCCTCTATGTAGGATGTGTAAGACTCACCGCATTGTTGCTTGCGAGCATCCAGTGTCTTCTTCGCGAGAGCTGAACGAACCCCCGGGGTGCCAAAAATTTGGCGAAGCTGTTGCTTGAAACGTGTCCAGTCCGTAATGTTCGTTTCATGATTGAAAAACCATGTTTTCGCTACGCCTGTCAGATAGAAACAAACACGGAGAAGCTTGGTAGGATCATCCCAGTTGTTAGTGGAACTCGCTCGATTGAACTGGTTCAACCAATCCTCCACATCTTCACCTCGAAGTCCGGCGAACGTGGGCGGCTCACGCTGGTGCGCGGTGATAATCCACGAAGGATAGGCCGCGGTAGCCGGGGCCGTGGAGGTAGACGCAGAAGCGCCGGTTGGCTCGTCCTGAGGCATGTTACCGGACACCTGGCACAAACTACGACCTGAGCGGAGCTCCAGGAGGCAGATCGAGCTGAAGAGGACGGAAGATCGTAGAGCACACTCCACCACTTGTGATGTAACGGTGAAGGCAACCTTTATAAGGCCCAGAAGACACGATGAAGGACCACGCCCAAGGCACAGAACTCCGACAAGCCAAGTCCCCACAGCAGAAGAAGATGACGACCACTCATGATGACGAATATGTGTAAAGAAAGTAAATGTGCTTGATGAATGCCTAATATATATATATATATATATATATATATATATATATATATATATATATGTGTGTGTGTGTGTGTGACACGTATGAAGGTAGCGATGATTGGTAGAAGCCGAGGAGGAAGAAGTGCAGAGAACGGAATAAACATGGCGTATGAGCCAGGCCACGTCAATCATTCATTATAGCGTCACACAAGTCGACAGGATGACCTCGCAACCACTTCATCGCCCGGCCATCATCATCGAAGGCCTCAGCGAGACGCAGTGACCGAACGCGGACCACAGAAGAACGCGGACCACCAAGACCACCAAGCATCATGACAGCAGCATCAGATGACCTTCCCATTCCTAAGTACACCGGAGCAGCGGACGATGGACCCGTGCAGGACTGGTTCTACCTGTACGAGCTCCACGCTACCGCTGCATCTTGGTCGGAACGGGAGGTGGTTACGAACTTCAGCGACTACGTCACCGGTGAGGCATTCAAATTTTACCTAATTCACATATTCGAGAATGACGAGTCATGGCAAAAAATCAGAGGAGATGATTACCCGTTTTAGCGACTATGACCAAGACCTACTCACTGCCAACCATCAAGAGACAACCGCACACTATCGTCGATTTCCTAAGCAGTCCCCAACCATTCGAATGCCCAGCGCGCATCTACAACTGCCTCAAGACGAATTGGCACATGAGTTTACACATAGAAGGCCATGCGTATATTGGGAAAAACCTAACCGTCAAGCGCGCATCCCTTTTGCGCGAAAGTCAGCATTTCCGAAGTCATCGCTTCAACATACGACACGAGACATCGCTCACCCTACTGATGCCTTTCATGCTTCGTCTCGCATACATGGTCCACCACCTGGTTTTCTACGACGCAGCTCTTCAAAGGCTTCTAACGGTCACTATTCGTTTCATAAGGACGCCTTGTTCATGGTAGACTAGCTGACACATGAGGAAAACGCCCAACAACGCCATGATGACTCAAAGAGTGAAAATCAGTCTTCACACATTCGATCAGCTTATTTTCCATCTATCACAATTGGGCTACCTCCTGGCTTTCTGCCACTTGGCTCTTTCGTCGCTCAAAACGCCCACCTCACATCTAGCACGCTCACAATGGTCGGGAGAGAGCTGCGGAGCTCGGAGAATACTCAGCCAAGCCCTGAACCTACCATCCAGATTCAGGAGCAAGAACCACTCGCAGCGAGCAGCGAAGAAGCCCCTGATGATGTATCTGTCGACTCTGAAGCATCACCTTCATTGCCCGAAATGCAGCACAAGAGCCTAGAGACTACTACCTGCCCACTCGACACCACATTCAATTACCCAGAAATTCAGTTTCATGGTGAAAAAGGGCTGCCACCTCAGGTCTTTTCGCAGCAACATCATCAATGCCAGCAAGTCCAAGAACAACCGAGATTCCAAGGGCTATACGAACAAGGACGACGACGAATGGAATCATCTTCGGAAGAACACACGCGGTTTATGGAAAGCCGTTTACAGACGTGTCAACCAAACCGACGACATATTCAAGATTTCTTGCTCGAAACAAAGAAAGCATCGAATCCAGGATATTTTCCCAAGGGACGTCGAGTAAGCTTTCTCCAGTCGAGATCAAGACTCAGGCAACGCGACATACAACGTCGAGAAAGGCGCCAAACCAAACCCTGTATTCCGCAAGGACGCAGAAATCACCGCACCCGCCTCGGTCAACAAGCACGCAAACGGGTTGCGACGCATGGGTTCCAATCAAGACAAATAGCACAACACCTGCGCAAATCATCCAGCCAATGCTTCAAGGCCATCACACCACGTTCATTCATCGCAAGAATACCTGCAGTGTTTCCATCTGATTTCACGCTCAAAGCATGCTTATGTTGTCCAGAACGCAACAGCCAACCTCGCCCACCTGAGGTCTCCTAGATCTCACTGGACTGCCTTCCCTGTGAATGTTTTTGTGCAAGTGCATGGAACTGCCGTGTTACATGGAACTACTCTATTTTGTGATATTTTTTCCTATGATGAGACACCACTTGTTCCTGCTTCATTGTTTGTAGCTCGCGCATTCTTTCGGGGGGAGGGGGGATCGTGTGACGTATGAAGGTAGCGATGATTGGTAGAAGCCGAGGAGGAAGAAGTGCAGAGAACGGAATAAACATGGCGTATGAGCCAGGCCACGTCACCCACTCATTGTAGCATCATATATATATATATATATATATATATATATATATATATATATATATATATATATATATATATATATATATATACATATATATATATGCACATAACGCATCATGACGGAAGGGTATGGTACAAGCTACTGAGTGTCTATGTGAATGCTAGCGTAGTAAGAAGCTACTCGACAACATGCAACGAAAAGGCGGACCTCTGTACCGCTGACATTTGCCGCGACGCTTGGAATGCGGGCAATGAACTGTCTATGAATTCCCCAGCGTCGACTGCTCCGATTGGGGAATGCAACTAATATCCTCGAAGGGTGGGCTCACAGAATGTTATGAAACTAACTGCTTCGACGTCACACATCGCTGAGTTCTTTCAGAGGTACAACTTCGATATGAAAAATTGAAACACAAATGTCTTTTATAATGCGCTTCAAATTTTATCAATTGCGGCAAATACCTAAAAACTCCGCTGACTATTTTTTTGCGACTGCCTCCATCAAACTTCGTTAGGCGCTGTCTGTTTCATAAATAAGCTGGAAAAAAAAGTGAGCAAGAGCTTGCATAGGAATTTCTGAGTTCATGCGCTCGTGTTGCTTCATGTGTTGCTAACAGTCTGACGTCCTTACTCAGATCCATCGTGTCAGGCAACCCACACCTGCCTGTCACTCTGCCTAAATGCGATGGTGCTTGTGAACACACTGAGCAGACGTGAACGGCACGTCAGGATGTTGCTCTCGGCTGCATGTAGGCCGACGAAGCAGGGAATACGAACTGCTTTGCAAACTTTTAAACAGTGTTTCAGCGTCAGCTCATCAAGATATAGCGATGGGCTAAGGTTCGCCAAGCCTTTCAGCGAAGTTCCCAGAATTCTGTCTCTGCCAGTCGTGGGAAGTTCCTGAATATATTTTCCTATTGTTGGTGAGCATTGTCGTTTCCGTATTTGAGTCCTTACTGTCCTTCGCAATAAGCCAAATTGCTCTAGGAGACAATCTCAAAGCTGCTTTTGAAGCCATGAATTGATTTTTTAACAGTCTCTCGATACCCCTTTTTTGTTGCTAACACAATAGGTGACCGGTAAAATAGGCCATTGCAGGAAACTCTGTGATACGACTGCTTCCGGTTTGACGCGCCACGTGGGTTAGCCTCGGCACGCGAGCATTTTTGTACCACTCCGTTAGAGAAATCACCTCTCCGTGCAACGTCAATGCTTTAGAAGTTTTTTTTTTCTGCTAACCGTGACTGCATCGATGCCAAGGTACGAAAGCCATGGACGGTAATGAAACATTTTTATTTCACCAAAATGATCTGCAATGCGTTTATGCTGCTCGGAGGTACTGTAAGTTTGGCTAGCAGATCAGTCAATACAGAACACAGTTTTTAATGTATGATTTGTTACTTCAGATAAAAAATCAGCATTTTTTAAGATCTGAGAGAATGGGGATGACAGTAGCAGTGTGGCAAGAGTTTTCGGGATCGCTGCTTTGGCCAACATCGTCGGTCGATCGGCATGAAGCACAGCATTTATTGAGCACTTTGAGGTATATATATTTTTTTCAAGCCTTCAGCGCGCTATAGGATGTATGTCTTAGTTGAAGTCGGAAGCTTATTTGAACTCTGAATTTGGTTAAGCTCCGCGGCACGGTAGCAAATAAACGTACAGTCAGACATAGACGGCGCCGAAGAATCGAAAGCCTGCGATTGTTTAACGCACTGCTTCCTTTGTGTGCCGTCCCGGCGCACAGTTTGACCAAGATAATCGCGAACGGACTCGTCTAGCCCTTCGCGTAAATTTAATTTTCGGTGAAGATTTCGCGTTTCTCGTCATATATATGGGTGCTAAAACCAGCGCTCATCTCATATATTGCACCTAGATTTCTCCCCCGCATACCCATATTGTATTTGCTAGGTCTGCCTGCATGAAAAAATTATTTGTTGGTTATAATATTCGCAGTGAACTCATGCGTAAGCTTTTTATTAGTTCAGAATACAAAGGTATCTGTGGTAATGGAGTTCACACACTTTGGCTCCAACGTTCGGTACCCAAAGGCTACCTGTCGCTGTGGCTTTCTTCAAAGCCATGGCCCAACTCAATTTTATTCCTTCGTTCCATGAGAATCGATTCATGCGTTTGCCTTTTACGCTGAAGTTGGAGCAGCCAACGGCTTAACAGCCGACCATGGTTTATTGGGACGAAGGTAAACGAGCTACCGCACGCGCGAATCCCGAATAATCAGAGGCTTACGGCAGAGCGGTTCGCCGTCGTTTACTCCCCTCGAACCGGAAGCCGGCCACAGACGGTGCATACCACAATTCCTCGCTGTTTTACTGGTCACCTATTCAAAGAAATAATTATGGTATCTAGGAGAACTTCGTTTCTTCCACTTGACAGTGCACGGACAAGATATAAAATGCAGAACGTAAGATTATAGGCCGTTAATGCATTCGGTGGCACTGAAATTAAGATTTTATTAGACAAGGTCGCTAGTTGGCCTGAATTATTCATATATAAATGTAACAGAAACACTGAAGAATTTGACAATTTATTATACGCGATTTTTAATTGACTAGCTAACATTGTGGCAACATGTTCTCAGAATACGCATGCCTAGGGCTGACCAAAACGTCAGCCGTTTTATGATATGCAAGTTCGTCGAGGCAAAAAGGCAAAAATATGAGCCCCATACGTAAGTGGGTGCACGACATACTGCCGAAGAGTGGAGCTTCGAGGAATGCGTGAACGGGTTTGTGACCATACGAGCTACAATTGGTTGATTTATAGGGCTTAACGTCCCAAACCAACCATATGTTTATGAGAGACGCCGTAGTGATGGGCTCCGGAAATTTCTACCACCTGGGGTTCAGTAACGTGTACCCAATTCTGAGTACACGGGCCTACAAAAGTAGGGCTCTCGCAGAACCTGTCCCGGCGCCCAGCTCTTGCGAGAGCCCTACAATAGTTCCGCCTCCATCGGAAACGCAAGTGCCACAGCCGGGATTTGATCCCGTGACCTGCGGGTCAGCAGCCGGTTACCTTAGCCACTCGACCACCGTGGCAGGGCATAGGGTGCATGGTTAGGCATACTTTTAAAGAGTTGTAAAGCTCAAGTGTAACAATATAGGTCACAAATTCACCCCAACATCGTCCACCTTCGGTGTGGACATGCTGACCTCCTTCAAACAGTGCCAGCTAATGTATCTAGTTGCACGTTGGTTACTATCACCAATGATAGTAACCAATGGCATAAACTTGCCGACGGATTTTTATAGACTAAATAAGCCTAAGCTTAGCCTTATCATATGATTACGTCATTGTGGCGTAAGCTGTTGTAAGCTGACAACAACCAGTTTTGTGGTGATGTACGCCACGTGATCGTTGTTCTTCGCAGTTATAGCACAAGAGAAAGGAAAACAAACGTCGGCATATCTGGCCAGTGAGTCATGATGAGTGCGCGAAGCAGTGGCGTTGTCATGTGTTACCGTAACCAACCGGTGAAATTGCGCACTGACGCATGTGAATGAATACCAAGCGGTCTACAGTTATATAGGATATGTTTATTGGTCCTAATTGGTATGTTGTGTTGAGTTGTGAATCTCTTTTTTATTATTACGGCTTTGTGGTATCGAAATAATTGTCTATAGGCTCAAGAACGCAGAGACGAGATCTGTGCCCGTTTTTCTGGTATTTGATGGTTGCTTACAGTTATACGAAATGCATCGTATAAGGGATATCGTTTAGTGAAGAGGAATGCCCACTACTAAAGCGACATCGACACGTTGGCGCGAGACACGAGCTAAGACTGCCTGGTTGTTGCTGCGACGCTGCCCGTACACCCGGCCAGATCTTGCTGCTTTTGTACAGACGCTGATACCGCTGTTGACCTTGCATTTATATTATATTTTGGTGGAGGTGCTACGGTCTTCCCCAGTCCTGGAACTGCGTAGCCGAAAGCTGCCGTCCGTCATGCCTGACGACGCTGTCTTCACACCCCCACTGGCTTCGCCACGCAGAACCTGTCCCGGCGCCCAGCTCTTGCGAGAGCCCTACATCTTCAGCGGCACCGACGAGAAAGACGTTGAGGATTGGCTGGAATCTTATGAACGAGCCAGCGCTACTAAAAAATGGGACGATCCCACAAAGCTTGGTACTGTGATGTTTTATTTAACGGATGTTGCCAAGCTGTGGTACAGAAATCATGAGGCAGATATCCCCACCTGGACGACCTTCAAAGCCTGCATCGCAGATGTTTTTGGACGCCCTGGTGTGCGCAAACTTCGCGCAGAACAACGTCTACGAAGCCGGTCCCAACAAACTGGCGAGACATTCACTAGCTACATCGAGAACATCCTCGACCTCTGCCGGCGTGTCGACCCGACGATGGCGGAAACTGACAAGGTACGACACATCATGAAAGGCATTTCCGACGACGCCTTTCAAATGCTGCTCTCGAAGAACCCTGTCACCGTCTCTGAGCTCATCGAGTTGTGTCAGAGTTTCGACGAGCTCCGGCCACAGCGTCTTCTCACGGGACGCCCTAACGTCGCGAATGACACACTCTCAAGCCTAACCACCACATCTGACCATGAGTCCCTGCTATCGCAGATCAAGGAGTTTGTTCGTGCTGAAGTCGCTCGTCAGCTATCGCTACTATCGACAGTCGGCCAACCACAGTCACCTCTTCCAGCAAACCTTCGCCAGGCCATTCAGAAGCAAGTTTGCGCGGCTCTGCCATCTGCCCGTGACGCTTCACCGTTGCCGACCCCCGTTGCCTGTGCCGAGGTAAATGCACCTCTAACATATGCTGAAGTGGCCGCTCGACCACCTCTTCAGACTTTTACGTCACTGTCATCAGTCGTGCCACCACGACCTACTACTGCTCGGTTCGCTCAGCCAAGGTCCCCCCAGAGTAGTGGACAATGGCGTACAGTCGACAATCGGCCCATATGCTTTGCCTGTGGTCTACCTGGCCACATAGCGCGATACTGCCGTCGATGCGTCCCTGTCTACCACCAGAGCTACCACCAGACCTTCGAACCTGCCCCTTATGCGCCACCGCGCCCTTCAATCACAGGATCTCAGCCTCCTGACCACATGTCATCATACGCCGACCACGGCCCTCCTGTTAACCGTCGCTCGCCATCACCTCGACGCCGCTCGCCATCCCCGATGAGTCGTCGTCCTTCATCGCCAGAGCGGGAAAACTGATTGCAGTTCCAGAGGCAGGAACTGCGTCGCCCGCGAAAAGACCAAGGCCTCTCTCTTCCCCAACGAATGTTCTCGACGTATATGTGGACAGCGTCACTGCACTCGCTCTCGTCGACACTGGTGCCGCAGTTTCAGTGATCAGTGCCAGACTCTGCCGCTTGTTCAAAAAGGTTATGGCGCCAGTAGCAAGTATATCACTTCATACAGCCAGCGCAGAGCACGTCACGCCAGCCGCTGCCTGTACTGCTCGCATCGCGATTGATGACCTCATGTATGTCGTTGAACTACTAGTTTTGGATTCCTGCTCCCAAGACCTCATTTTGGGTTGGGACTTTCTCTCCGCTAACAAGGCCGTCATCGACTGCTCTCGCGCTGAGGTAGAATTTGAAGTGGTTGGCGACGCGCCGTTAAATGATGCTCTTTAAACCGGGGACAAACTATTTGTTGCTGAAGACGTCATCATACTGCCGCACTCTTTCGCCCTTACCATGGTATCTTGCAACTCACTCGCCGAGTCGAGTGCCCGTTTCACGCCATCTGCCCTTTTTGTTCGCCGCAAGTGTTCGCCACCACCTTATGCCCTTCTAGAACTTCATGACGGCGTCAGCAGACTGCTCATCTCGTACCTCTTGTCATGTCCTGTAACACTACTTCGGGGTGAGTGCGTCGGGTGGGTTTACAGACTCGACCCTTCTGCAATTTTCGACATGTCGACTGGTCCTCCCGCCAAACACGAAGTCACCGGAATAACTTGTGCCTCTTCGCCGCAGACTACTAGGCCTGACGTACTCAGCAGCTCCATCGCCGACACGTTAACCATTTCGTAATGTACTCAGCTTCTATGACTGCTGGAGAAGTTCCGTTCTTCCTTTGAGTGCCAGCATACTCCCCTCGGCCGCACGTCCACTGTGT
This sequence comes from Rhipicephalus microplus, assembly GCF_043290135.1. Taxonomy (NCBI): domain Eukaryota; kingdom Metazoa; phylum Arthropoda; class Arachnida; order Ixodida; family Ixodidae; genus Rhipicephalus; species Rhipicephalus microplus. Next base: position 105,502,829 of record NC_134707.1, on the reverse strand, counting down.
GTCACCGCATCAATACGGGTACCAATGCACCATTGCGTCAAAGACCCTATCGCGTGTCTGCAGCTGAGCGCCAGGATATCAATGATCAAGTAGCTGACATGTTCAAGCGTGGCGTCATCCAGCCTTCGAATAGCCCTTGGGCATCTCCAGTCGTTCTCGTTGAGAAGAAGGACGGGTCAATTCGCTTCTGTGTTGACTACCGTCGTCTCAACAAAATAACTCGAAAAGACGTTTATCCCTTACCGAGAATTGACGATGCCCCTGACTGCCATAAGGTGCGGAGTACTTCTCTTCTATTGACCTACGAAGGGGCTACTGGCAAGTCCCTCTGGCACCTGAAGATCAGCCTAAGACGGCCTTTGTCACACCTGATGGCCTTTACAAATTCTGTCTCATGCCTTTTGTTCTTTGCAACGCGCCCGCAACATTTGAGCGGATGATGGATAATCTTTTACGTGGCCTGAAGTGGAAAACATGCTTGTACTACTTCGATGACGTAGTTATATCTTCACCATATTTTGCAACGCATCTCCGCAGGCTAGATGAAGTACTGCAGTGCCTAACTGACGCCGGCCTTCAGCTCAACCTGAAGAAATGCCGCTTCGGCGCAAATCAGCTCACCATCCTCGGCCACGTTGTCTCTAAAGACAGTATTCTTCCTGACGCCACCAAGCTTCGGGCAGTTGCAGAGTTTCCTAAACCTGCGTCTCTGAAGGATCTGCGCAACTTTCTTGGCCTCTGCTCCTATTTCCGCCGCTTTATTCGGAATTTGGCGATGATCAGCGCCCCCTTGACTCAACTTCTGCGCAGTGACTCGAAAAGTTACGCTTGGTCACCCGCTTTTGACGATGCTTTCGAAAAAATTGCGCCACCTGTTAACCTCGCCGCCAATCTTGCGTCACTTTGACCCGACTGCTCCGACTGAGGTACACACCGATGCCAGTGGTGTTGGACCCGGCGCAGTGCTCTCGCAGCGCAAATCGGGATTCGAGGAGTACGTAGTCGCATACGCAAGCCGTACACTAACCAAAGCGGAAAAGAACTATTCTGTGACAGAGAAGGAGTGTCTGGCAATTATATGGGCTCTAAGTAAATTTAGACCATACCTATATGGTCACACCTTCCACGTAGTCACCGATCACCATGCGCTTTGCTGGTTATCCACATTGAAAAACCCCTTTGGCCGTTTAGCTTGCTGGGCTTTGCGGTTGCAAGAGTTCGACATGCGTGTTGTCTACAGGTCTGGTCGACGTCACACTGATGCCGACGCCCTATCACGTTCTCCTGTGTCCTCCGAAAGCTCTGCATGTCTATCTGCCGTGGACGAAATGGTTGCGTTCCCAGAAAACTGCGACATGGCGTCTGAGCAACGTAAGGATGACTGGATCAGCACTCTTCTGCGCTTCTTTCGGACCCGTCAACTTCTCCATCTTCGCGAACGTTGCGCCGTCAAGCGGCTCACTTTGAGGTCCGCGATGGCCTCCTTTATCGCAGGAACTACAAGCGCGACGGCCGAAAGTGGTTACTCGTCATTCCACGCAATCTTCGTGCTGCAATATGTTCAGCTTTCTACGCTGACCCTCAGTGCGCTCATGCGGGCATCTTCAAAACATACGTTCAGCTTTCCTTCCGGTTTTATTGGCGAGGCATGTACACCTTTTTGCGCAAGTACATTCAGTCATGCCCACAGTGCCAACGACAGAAAGCTCTGTCTCATTATACCTCTGGTCCGATCCAGCCAATCCCTTGCCCAGCCAGGCCTTTTGGCCACATTGGGATCGATCTGTACGGGCCTCTTTCAATCACGGCTTCCGGAAACCGTTGGATTGTTGTCGCGGTCGACCATCTGACGCGATACGCAGAAACAGCCGCTTTGCCTGCTGCCACAGCACGCGATGTATTCTCTTTTCTCCTGCGGAACTTCATTCTCCGTCACGGCGTACCGCGTGAACATCTCAGCGATAGAGGACGTGTACTCCTCTCTGAAGTCGTCAACGCACTCCTTGCCGAATGCCGTATCATTCACCGGACTACCACCGCCTACCATCTGCAGACGAATGGCTGGACGGAAAATTCAACCGTACCCTAGGGGACATGATATCAAAGTATGTTGCCTCAGACCACTCCGATTGGGACCTCGTTCTCTCGTTTGTGACGTACGCATATAACACTGCTCCACAGGCAACTACGGGCTTTTCGCCATTTTTCCTGTTATATGGCCGAGACCCTTCCACGACACTAGATACCATTCTACCCTACCACCCAGATTTTTCCGAGTCTACGCCTATCTCTGAAGCTGTCCGCCGTGCCGAGGAATGCCGTAAGCTCACCCAGTCATTTACAACTGTCGACCAATGGAGACAAAAATCTCGACGTGACGATAACCAGCCGTACCCTAACTTTGTTCCGGACACTCTTGTGTGGCTTTGGGTTCCCGCTGTGCCTACAGGCCTTTCCTCGAAGCTTGTTTCAAAATACCAGGGACCCTACCGCATTGTCTCGCAGACTTCACCTGTTAACTACATCGTCGAACCCGTTACGCCATCCACAGACCAGCGCTTTCGGGGCCATGAAACTGTTCACGTACAGCGGTTGAAGCCTTATTACGATCCGCTCGTACTCTTTTCACCGCGAGTCGCCAGAATCGCTCCTTTTCCGACGGAGGATGAAGTGTAGTGAAGACGAATGCCCACTACTAAAGCGACATCGACACGTTGGCGCGAGACACGAGCTAAGACTGCCTGGTTGTTGCTGCAACGCTGCCCGTACACCCGGCCAGCTCTTGCTGCTTTTGTACAGACGCTGATACCGCTGTTTACCTTGCATTTACATTATATCATCTGCTGCACAAAACATTTGTCGTCCATGCGAATTATCATAATGATCTTCCTCGTCACGAGTGCCATCGTCATGACGCTAGGTCGATACCTCGCGTGTGCTGTGCCACTATGGCGGAAAAAGGATGTGTGGTCTGGAACGCGCTTCCTCTTCATTGTCATCAGTATCATCGTTGGCGGCGGCTACGGCACACGCCACAGCCAACGGACATGCCTTGATCTTAAAGAGCTTTGTCCCCGAAATGAAAATGAACTCATGCAGCAGTCTGCATGGTGGTAGAACATTCTACTTCAGTATTCTAACAGGGGCAGGTGCGAGTGTCAAAAGAAGGTGAGAGAAGCGATGGCTGCTCATTGAGAAGAGGACGTGACGGCGTGGTGATATGTGACCGCATCACGTTGATCCTCCTCTCGCGGGGCTTAGATTGTGGTCCACCAGATAAAAAAATGAAGTATTTCTTTAGGAACGAAGCTCCTCTTAGTTTAAACTTGACCTGCGTCAGGCGTAACCGGCAGTATTTTACTAGCCGCGGCGGCTCGTGCTCGTCGCTGGATGGACAGACAGACAGGCAGGCAGAGAGGCAGACGTCATTTCGCCCCACTCATCATTAGTCACTACGTAGGTATGCCGTGATTTTTCTCTTTCTCTCTCTGCCACTGCACTATAACTCTTTCTGATGTCTTGTGGTCCTTATCAATAGCGTGGATTTCATGTTGTCATTTTGTTTTACTCGAACGCTATACGTGTGAGTTCAATGACATATCTTTTTTTTAGAATGTCACACTCTTTGCTTTCGCTATCCACAGCGGCGTTGCAATATTGTTTGCTGTTCCGAAAACCAGTGGAACAGCATACGAGAACATGTGGTCAGCGAAAATACGAGCATTCGTGTACAACGGCCCATTTCTGCACGGGCGTTTCTCAGTTCTTTCAATAGTTGCGGAGCTGTTCACCCTTTGGAGAAACCGATGCGAGGTTATGGCTGCGATTTGCCGCCGAAGTGCTGTGGGGCCGATTTGAGGCGAATGATACGAGAGATCCTCGCATTCCTCTGCGAGGAGCTTGTCTTCTTTGGCGAACATGGATTTCTTCTGCATATATGTCATGCCCTTACATTACTGTTGAACACGAAAAAGTACAACTCATTTTCGGACCAACCTGGTGATAAGCAGCGCCTCCTGAACCTGAACAATGTGAACTTTGTATAATTTGTGTCCTAATGTGTTTTTACTGTTCGTTTTTTGTTTATATAGGTTGTGCGATGAGCATTGTACTTATTTTCTCCGATTATCCTCTTGGCTCTCCGATGTGTAAGTCCGAGGTGAAGGCCTCGTCACGAGACATACGAGTCTCCTTTTGTCTTGCCTCGTGGGCATATTTAATGTCATGTAACTGTGTCCGAAATAAACTGAAACTGAAACTGTTGAGTCCTTATAATTTCGTTCGTAACCATTTGTGTTTCATCAACTATTGAATTGTTGTAACTCTGTACCATGATATCGCATTGAGTTTTTGTGCACATGCATGGAAATAATCTAATGAGGGCTTCATTGCATCGTTGCCATGTTTTTTTTGGTACATAGATGAGCCGAAATGTATGTGCCTGTATAACTGAATTGTTATGAAACTTTTGTTCTCTGTAAATAGTGTAAATAAACTTTCTCCATACAAATGTGAGGCTCACGGGACGGCCATGTGTGATTGATATGCGGGGTTTAACGCCCCAAAACCACCATATTGCCACAGAGATTGCTCCTACTAATTATTTTACAAAGAGGTCCCACGGGACGCTATGTGAGCGTCTACAGTGCCTCGCAACTCACGAGACGCTATTTGAGTGTCTACAGTGCCTCGCAACCAACGAGACGCTATGTGGGCGTCTGCAGTGCCTCGCAACCAACGAGACGCTATGTGGGCGTCTACTGTGCCTCGCGCCTGCTCACGCATCTTGGGCAGGGCAGCTCATGCCTCGGGTGGAGGAGCACAAGCCGGGAAGACTGATGGAGGAGTTGTTCAGAAAGGGACACGTAGGCGGAACGCTTTTAGCAAACTCTTCTTTGTGACTTTTCTGGGCACAAGTTCGCCCTCAATAAATCATTGTGTGTGTTCCCCCTCTTGTATTACGTGACAATATGATTATGAGAGACGCCGTAGTGGAGGGCTCCGGAAATATCAACCCCCTGGGGTTCTTTAAAGTGCACCCAAATCTGAGCACACGGGTCTACAACATTTCCACTTCCATCGGAAATGCAGCCGCCGCAGCCGGGATTCGATCCCGCGACCTGCGGGTCAGCAGCTGAGTACCTTAGCCACTAGACCACCGCGGCGGGGCGGACGGCCATGTGTTCTCCCATAGTGCAGTACTTAGTACTCTAAATCGTCATCCACTTTTTCTTAACACATGCACAATGCTTTCTAGCTGCGTCGTCCTTAGTAGGCCCACGCGTCGTCTTTATGCTCTCATAGTGGAGTGTCAAGTACACTAAATCGTCGAACACGTGTTCCAAGCACATTTGTTCTTAAGCGAGATTCGGCGCCTGTATTCAAGTGAGGGCCCGGATAAGGTATGTATGAATTTGTGGTGTAAATTGAATGGAAGCCAATGCGTGAAGTAGTCGATGGCTCGCTTCCATCATCGTCATCTGCGTATCGCGAGGATTACATCAAAACTAAAATAAAAAGAAGAACAAGACGTCATAAGAGGTAGTGATAGCGACTTTGCGCGTTTACACTGCGTGGCAAGAAATTCACATTTTATTTTGTGCTGACCTCTCACAACCTCTTTTTATATACACAATTTTATTCCTACTATATTGCGCGCGAGAAAAAAGGAAGACTGCAAGGCAGATTGGAATGGCAACGTTGTATCATCAGCCAAATAGTGAGCTTGTAGTGTACAACAAGAACTTTTACGATGAAGTGGGGTTGATAGAACTGTTCACAAGCACAATAGTTGAAAAACTCACGTTGCCCAACGATGGAAAACCAGAGCAGTGAAACAGCAGCGTTAAAAATATCACTTTGGCAACATTACAGCGGCGTGTTTCTTTGCTTGCAGCATTCGCGTTCACGAAGGGTGAGGGCATGCCAGCCGTGCACCAGCGAAGTTATTCTGCCATCAATGGAGTGGATATCCACACAAGCTGTAAGCTAATCTGGCTCTGAATTGTCAGGCCGGTAAACAACAAATAAGCAAAAAAAACACACGCCGGAAGGTACAAAAAATCCAACCACGCTAAAGTGAGCGATATCTCGCTGACCGAGAAATGTGCCGAATTAAATACAACCCAGATAGCAGACTGCAAAAGGTAAATGTAACCAAAAGCGAAGCTTGTATAAAAGCCAGTACATATAAAAAATGGTGGCAAGTCTGCTCTTCGGAGTCGGTAGAACTTTAGCTCTTCGTGAGGCTTACCACCATCTGTGGGAAGAGAAAACCCTTTCGGAGGAAGAAAAAAATGAAGCGAGTTAGAAGAACCCCTGAAACACTTTTTCAAGTAACTATGGAAGGAATTCACTGTAAGACTTCATTGCCTCAAAAATTCAACGCCGCGAAAATTTGAAGAATCTGTATAGTGCGAGTGGAGTTACAAAGAGTTGACCCATGATGGAATTTTATTCTTTCTTCTACCCCACCACGGTGGTCTAGTGGCTAAGGTACTCGGCTGTTGACCCGCAGGTCGCGGGTTCAAATCCCGGCTGTGGCGGCTGCATTTCCGATGGAGGCAGAAATGTTGTAGGCCCGTGTACTCAGATACAGGTGCATGTTAAAGAATCTGAAATGGTCAAAATTTCCAGAGCCCTCCACTACGGCGTCTCTCATAATCATATGGTGGTTTTGGGACGTTAAACCCCACAAATCTATCATTCTCTCGTCCCGACGAAAGCGGTGGAATTTGAGGAGGAACGAATGGCAAAAGCAAAGAAAATACGTCACGCACGCCTCGTGATCTTGAGCAGTTTTTTTTTTCATTTTATTTGAACACGCTGTTTTTTTTAGTGCTATCGTGCGCACACGCATGGACAAGTCACGGCCTCCCGCGGCGATCTCCGTAACGACCGAGTGCGCCATGTTTAAACCAGCCAATGGCTGATATATGGATTTCTACAAGTGATTTATGAGCGTCTTTCGTCATTTGTCGAGAGGAAAAAAAGTAATTTTCAATTGGCTTTGATGATTTATTGTGAATTCCAGGCCACGTGCTGCTCTAATATTTGACTCGCGTGTTCTCGGGAGTCTTTACTACTGATGGGCAGCGTTTTTTTACCATTTAAAAAAAAAGTGTTGCAGAGCCGCCTAAACACAGTATTTGGTGAGTGAGTGACGTAATTTTGTTCGCATTAGCAGGAAATTTTATTTAGAACTGGTTTTTATCGCTTAGGACATGGGCTAAGGCTAGATGGCCAGCCCCCCACGACTGTGCTTCAAGTACGCGCCAGCTAAACCATGGTGAGCTTAACTATTGTTGGCCACTGACCAGACAGTGATGTTTAAGTGTACTACCGTTCAATTTGCAATGCTTTTACTATAAAACTTACTCTTGGAACTTTTATTCAGTTTTCGTGGAATCTTCAGTCGATGTAATATACACGCAGCAGCGCACGTATAACATTTACAGCACTGCTTACCGCTTCGCACGCACGCAGGTCATTTGGTGTCGCATTTTTTTGTGTTCTTCAGTTTTGACAAGAAGAAAGTATTCTTAGACATGCCAAACTACGGCGATTTAGGTTCATTTAATAATCACAATTACCGAACAATATTACACTGCACACAATGAGCAGCGACTGTGAACATAAGCAAAAATGTCTGCGGACGCCATACGCAATTCCCCCCCCCCCCCTACCACTCAGATAAATCGTAGTTACGTATAACGTGTTGAGGCAAGCGAATTGTAGCACAAAATATGATCACTTAGTGACCGGCGATATATATACTCTCCGCTAACGTGACTAATAGTTGACACTGCATTTTCAAGAACACTATGCTGCAGGAATATTCGTGCATGAAAGTCTAGCGAATACAGTACTCCAAGCCACTGCCCTGATTTTATCTGTAGAACACATGGGTCTACAGGCCTCCGTTGGTCGCTATTGCATTCTTGCACAGCACGTCATTTCCGAAGGTACCGAGGCAAGCCCTAGATATAAACGTTGTTCGCTTCGTCGCGGTGCCTGCCGGACACTGTACTGAAGACGTTAACCATGAAATGGGCCCCAGAACTTCGCACTAGGCAAAAATTACATTTTTTCACCAACACTTAAGAAAACGCATGGAAGAGCGGAACGCCAAGATGCGGAGGGGGGCAGGGAGGGGGGGCGTCATCGTAGACGAATAATACGAGCACGTCATTCCGTGCACAGCATAGGCAGCACTGAGTGACAATGGCGCGTCCAGAGGGCGCTAACAAAGAGGTTTTTTTTATTAAACAGAATGTCTCAAACTCATTGCGCGTCGCTCCTATATATTATTTTTCAAGAAAAAAAAAACGTCTTTTATGAAACATAACAATTGCTTTGCCATTAATTCAAAATATGTTTTCAAGATAAGTGTTTTTTTCCTCCAAACCTAGTCACGTGTCAACACCAGAACCCATAACTCCCCGTACAAACATCGCTGATTCTGAACAGCTTTTTTCGAATAATATAGAAGCAATCAATCTTTAATCGAAGTGTCATATAAACCATAACTAATTTTCACATTACTTCAACATATTCCAAATATTCCATGTAATTATCACCCCATTTCTCTAACCAGTAACTGCTGCAAAATACTAGAACATGTTATCTACAGTAATTTGGTTACTTATCTAGAATCTAACTCGTTTTTCGCAGCAGCCCAACATGGTTTTCGCAAGTCTTACTCCTGGGAAACCCAACTAAATTAATTTACTCACAAAAACATCAAATTTTATATAGCTATTCGCATGCTGACTGCATATTTTTAGATTTTTCAAATGCATTCGATAAGGTTTCACACGGGCTACCACTTCACAAACTAAATCAATCGAACATTGACAGAAGTTTGTTGACTTGGATTGAATATTTTTTGACTGACCGTTCGCAGTTTGTCGTCACTAATCAATCTTGCTCTCCATTTATACCTGTTTTTTCAGATGTGCCGCAGGGATCCATCCTTGGGCCCCCCTTGTTTCTTATTTATATTAATGACTTGCCTTCTTTGTTGAAATCTTATGTCCTTTTGTTTGCTGGTGACTGTGTTATTTTTACGTGAAATAACCTCTGATAAAGACGCTGCCACTTTGCAGTCTGAATTGAACTCTGTCGTTAATTGGTCGAAAACTCAGCTAATGGAACTCAACACTAACAAATGTAAGAGAATGCGTGTTTCTCGTACTAACAGCAACCCATCACAATATTTCCTTAATGATATCCAATTAGAATCAGTTGCTTCCTACAAATACCTTGGCATTCACATTACCATGAACTTAACGTGGAACTCTCATATTGAGCATATTTTTAACCAAGCTAACCACATGTTGTGTTACTTGCGCCGCAATTTTTTTCCAGCTCCCTCATCACTCAAATTATTGCTCTACAAAACAATAGTTCGTTCCAAAATGGAATATTTATGCTTAATATGGGACCCATGTCACGGAAAACTTATAAATGCACTAGAACTTGTTCAAAATAATTCTGTTAGATTTGTGCTAGGCAATTACCATCGAAACGCGGAAACTAGAATGAAATCTGATTAAGACCTCCCCTCTCTCTCCACTAGGCGTCAAATTTCGCGACTAACTATTTTTCATAAGCTGTATCACCACCCCGCGCTGTGTGGCGAGCTTACACCTAGGCTACACTATCAATCAAGTCGTGTTGACCATGCGCGCAAAGTTGGAATTGATATGTGCAAAACAATGCATTGCTTTCGTTCCTTCTTGCAGCGGACAAGTCGCGACTGGAATCGCCTTCCTTTTGACATTGCATCCATTAATGACTTCCAACCGTTTCGAAATGTTCTAGCTAACATTGTATATTCAGGAGTTCTTCTAATGTTTTTTTAATTACATTGTGTTATTGATGTTATTGTATGTTGTATCTTAATGTCTTTGTGTTTTTTTTTCTTGTTCCTTGCTCTCAGACCAGTCCCCTCTGTAATGCCTTCGGCCCAAAAGGTATCATAAATAAAATAATAAAATAAAAAACATATACAAAAGTACGAATATTTCACAAAAAATTCTCTCTAGTTTTTGGTTCTTTTTATCTGACCCTCCTCAATTAGGCGTATTTGAATCCTATGGAAAGCGTTAATTTCTGTGGCAATGCATTCTTGGCCAGTTCTCTTTGCGACTTTTCTCACCCTTATGATTTGACCATGCCCCATCGAAGCAATACACTTGCACCGAAGCAAACCGAAGCAATACACTTGCACTTACTATTAATGTAGCAGTATGCACAACATGCGTTACGTAAAGTTGGAAGTTCCTCGCAGAGGCACATAGTTGACAGCAGCGGTGGACCAGGCTTCTTGACAGTAGTCCTACAACGGAGGGTATCGCCAGGGCATGTTATCTCAATGGTCTAACATATCCGCTTTGTGGGCTCTTTGAATCCGTCTTTGCACGTGTTACACTCATGAAACTTTTTTAAGCATAAAATTTGCTTGAAAAATTCCTGATGTCATATATCTTGGCCTGCTAAGTTGATGTCAATGGGATGGAAACACCCGTCTAATCCTTAGTAGTACAACAAAATTTCGCGAAAGATAAATGACTAATCTGCAAACACGAGCTCGTCCGAAGCACAGTGGGCATTACATGCCCGCGGCAATTGAGCCCTCATGCCTAATACGGTCATTTCATTGAGGTCCAGTCAGCGCCGTATAACGTTTTAACAAAAGCGAATCGAGTACTCGACTTTATTTTTTGTTTCATTTATTGAAAACTGTGTTATAATTTCCCCAGGACTTCAATGAAGCTTAGTACATATCTACCTACCCAACATGAACTTTCAGAGAAGGAGAAGGACGATAAATCTTTATTGTAAGAATTCAGAGTACTTGGCGGTGTGGATGCCACACTTAGGCGTCAGCCGCTTGCCCTGAGGTCCTTGCGGCGTTCTTGGTATGTCGAATTGCCCAGAGCTGTTCTTCGGGATATTTCCTGAGCAGGACGGTCTCCCACTTCCGATCATTTGTAGCTGCATGGCCACGTCATACCGCACTCAGGCTCTGCCACAGGATTTGAGTTAGGTCCCCCTTAAAAAACGTAGTTTACACCTGTTTGAGCACTGACTTTGGTAACAGTGGCTCTAGTTTACTGTGTTCGGGCAAGGCAAACTTTATTGTGGAACGTTTTCGAAGAAACACGAAATGTCCATGAACTATAATTTGGGTAAACAGTAATGTAAGTGAGTGGTGGGATCTTATCTAAATAAAAGTATATTGTTTTTACCTTGCATGATTGTCAGCATCGCGCATTTTTGCAAGAATCATTATTTTATCTGTATATGTTATAACGAAGCTGGTTTTCGCAGTCCGGCAAAGCAGGCTGAAGTGATTAGTGTCGCCCGCGCTGCAAATTGTGATGTTTTGTGCCTCCAGGAAACAAATTTTTTCTCGCTATCCGACGTGCTTGCTTTTAAACAAAAGTTCAACCTAGATTGTTATTTCTCTTTTGCTACATCTCGTTTTACGGGAGTAGGTATTATTATTTTTAACCGAGCTCTATTAAGGGATCATCATGCTTTTTACGATGGCGTGGGCAGGGTTTTGTCTTTAGACTGTAGCTACTTTTCTTTCAGATTAAGGATACTGTGTGTGTATGGGCCAGCGCAAGCTGGACAGTCTAATGACTTTTTTAGAGACCTGGATGTGTTTTTTCTTGACGGTCGTGATGTCATTTTGATGGGCGACTTCAACTGCGTTCTAAATACGCGAACCGATGTACAAGGTCCTGGCTGGGGCTGGTCTGCTTGGAATTCACGCGAGCTTCGCCGCCTTGTCCACCACTTTTCATTACTAGACGCGCACAATATAGTGCACGGAAATGCCTTTGTTTGGACATGGCGACGTGGACGATCCTGCAGCAGGCTCGACCGGGCTTATATCCCACGAGCGTTAGAGGCGTTTGTCTCTGATTTATGCGTTCCGTCCTTCCCACCTTCTCCTGTGTACGTATCTGATCATCGGCCTATTGTCTTGAAGCTCCAAGTTTCATTTTCTTTTTCAGAAAAGCCATGGCGTCTTGATGTTCGCGTCCTGCAACACGCGCGCTCAAGATCAGATTTGTCACGCGCAATACGTGTGTCGCTCACGGCTTCTGGTCCTGAAGATTGGGATGCGCTTAAAACACAGTGGCGCCTGCGCTGCGCAGTGGAGGGGCGTTCGCTTCGTCGACGCGTTTCTGAAGAGCTTGCTTATACCGCGATGAAGTTACGCATTGCTTTGCGCGCCGAGACGCCTTCTCTTCTGATGCGAGCGTGGCAGCGTGAACTGCGTGAACGCTTTCAGCGCTTGACTGCTGCTTCGTCTCTGGCGGCAGCAGCATGGCGCTGTAGACACAACCCATGTGCACATCCCAAGGTGCTGCGCTACGCGAGACATTCCTTTTTTGGGCAATCAGAGCCACCTGTCTCTATGACAGCACAAATACCACCTGCGCAGCGGCTTCCTACGCGTGATCGATCTGTTTTCTTGGCGCATTTTGAAGCAATGTCGTGTTCGGCCATGCGGACTAACTGTGATGAAACACCGCCAATGCTTAGAAGTTTGCCCCGTATTCCTCAAGAAGCTGCGGATTGCCTGCACATCCCTCCGTCGGCTGAAGAGGTAAAGGCGGCACTGAAATCTATGAAACGTGGAACGGCCCCAGGGCCAGACGGTTTACCTGTTGAGTTTTACTTGACATTTTGGGATGAGATTGGTGCTACATTTACCGCGGTAATCCGGCGATGCTACGGGGACGGTGTCTTTCCATCAATTTTTCGAGATGGGCGCATTGTGCTTATTCCAAAGGGTGATGCTTCCTCTGTTAATCCTGAAGATTGGAGACCTATCACGCTCCTCAACGTTGACTATAGGATATTCGCGGCGGTAGCCGTTCAACGTTTGAGGGGTCTGTTGAACACCCCAATAGGTCATCACCAGACTTCATCAGTGCTTGGACGAGAAATACACAGCTTGTCATATACCACACGGGATATCATAGCTTATACTTTGTCGCGATCTGCGCGTAGTATCCTTGTGTCTTTGGACCAGGAAAAAGCGTTTGACCGACTGGAGCACGCGTATATCTTTAATGTGCTCACAGCCTTCGGCTTTTCTCGTTCGTTTGTGGAAATGATTAAAAATACGTACACTGGTCTGAAAAGCACACTATTTCTGGATGGTTGGGAAAGTGCTGCCTTTTCCATAACACGTGGGGTCCGTCAGGGTTGTCCATTGTCTCCTGTGCTATTTGTCCTCAGCCTTGAGCCATATTTGCGTGCTCTTGACGCGGATTCACGTGTCCGGAGTCTTGCGCTTCCTGGTAGCGGTGTCGGGAAAGTCACAGCTTTCGCTGATGATATAACCTTGTACCTTTCAGATGAAGATAGCCTTTCACGCAGCCTGCATGTATTTTCCCAGTATGGCGACATTTCAGGTGCAGCGTTGAACATCTCCAAATCCCGGTATTTCTTCATTGGCTCTCCAAACTCCAGGCTTAGCGCCGGTGTTCCCATTCAGCCGGCCGCGTCCCTTCGTATTTTAGGTATTTCATACAACCACTACGGCATTTGCGAATCTGTTTGGTTAAACGCTCTCGAGGAAGTAAGACTGAAAATTCAGGATGCACGGGATTTTGACTTCCCGCTTCTTGAGCGGAGGTACCTTGCGCAGACTGTATTTTGCGGTCGCATTTGGTACCTTTCTCACGTCGTGCAACCATCTTTACGTATCGTGCGATCACTGCAGTCTGCTTTGTGTTCCTTTTTTTGGTCAGGCGGCACTGAGTTGGTCTCTCGCGCGGCACTGGGACAGCAGCGTGCTCAAAGAGGCTTTGCTTTCCCTTCAGTGTCCATACGCTGTCGGCTGCTGGCACTGCGTTTCCTTTTGCGCCTAATGCAAGGGGAGGAATCTCCCGCACGAACGCTTGCATATTACTTTCTGGGTACTCACCTTCGCCATTTGATGCCTAATGTGCAACTTAACAGGGGGCCACAGTCAATAACACTTCCTGCGTTTTATGCAACAACTGTTGCATTTTTTCGCCATGTCAGGTCGAGCTGTCCTGGCATAGATGTTTTGAACAACCACATAGTTGAGACAACTGCTGCTTTGTTGCTTCCGTTGGTCCCGCCAGCCCGCCGTGCTCGCTCTAGACGGGTGTCTTGGAGCTCCTTAACGGCTTCTTTTCTGCCTGGACACCTTCGGGACTTCATGTGGCGCCTGGGATGGGGTGTACTTCCCACTCTCGACCGCCTCGAAAGGTGGAGAATAGTCCAGTCAGCAACATGTCCGAACTGCTCCCTTCGGGAAACAAATCAGCATTTTCTGAGGCATTGTATCATTGCTCGCGTTTTTTGGAGAGCCGTACATGCTGGATTTCGCTGCCTCAGAGTAAATCGCTTCGTTTCTTCTGGGCGTTGTTCACGAGGCCGCTTCGCTTGTCTTCTCATTGTTGCCGGCGCTTTCTGCCTCTGGCGCAACCGCTGCGAGGTGGTTGCAGCGGGCCGCCGCCGCCGCGCGCTCTTCCCGATCCTAGAACGATTGTACTCGGAGCTGCTGTCTGTTTTGTCGGAGGAGCTCTTCTTCCTCGGTGAAGAGGAATTTCTTCGGCACTGGTCTTGCCCTTTTGTGTCGGTCTATGACGGACGAGTGAAACTTGTCTTTCGGCCGGCCTGGTAATGGTGGCTGATCTGTCGATGCGCCGGCAGAAATGGCATGCCAACATGTGAATATGCAAAATGTACATATTTATGTTTTATTTGTCTCTTGTTTACCTTGAAGTATTTTGTGGTTGTGTTTGTGTGAACCATCGATTGTACATGTTTTTTCAACGTCATCTCATATCCATGTTCATGTAAATGACGTCTGTCTTGTCATCATCGTCAGAGTATGTCTAAGACGGAAAAGTTCTGTTGAGTGTTATTGACGTTTGTGGCAATAAAGTTTTTCTAAACACCTTTTAGCTCAAAATTTTAGTGGGACGGCTCAGTACTGGGCTATAGTTGAGTAATGAGTACTGAAAGTCGTTAAACATTTTTCTAAACACAAGTCAGCTTACAGGTTGGCGCTTTCGCGTGCCCACGACGAGGTCGACGTCATTCGTTGAGGATTTATGCTCTCCCTTAGTAGAGTACTCGTCTTCTACACCGTAAGCATTTTCCAAACAGAAAATTGATAACAAGTCGCGTCCCAGCGTTTTCATGTGTCCTAAAAATTATCGGTAATGTATGTCAAACAAAAAAAGGCCTCTTCAAACGTTATTGACGTCTGTGACAATGGGTTTTTCTATAAACCCAAGATCGGGAGGGTGCAGCTCTCCTACACTGGGGTACAAAGTACTTGAAATGATTCAACACTTTTTCTAAACATAGTCTTTGAGCCAGTTTGACGCTTGCTGTGGGGCAGCTCGTATTTTGTACATCAGAGCCTCATCAAGTGTGAGGTCACGGGATGGCTTTATGCCCTCGCACGGTAGAGTATCAAATTCTCTAGATTGTCAACCGTTTTTCTCCGCCGAGCATGCTGACACGTTGGACCACCGGATAAATTTCGAAGCAACGATACTCCTTGAAAGCGAGGCTAACTGGGGGAGATAGTTTCTACTACAGTTGTGGCAAAAACAGCGATTGGCCCAAAACATCAACCACTCTCTCGGAACCCTCCCCCAGTGTATACACACGGAGTGCGCTACACGGCGAATTGAGAGAGAGAGAAAGAGTGCGGGAGTCATTAACCGCTCCGTGAGTGCTTTGAAGATGCCGCTGCTATGTAGTCCCAGTGCCCTCTAAGGAAGGAACCAGGTAGGTTTCGAAACGTCGGGTTTTTTCACAAACGTTTGGTTGGATTTTAAGTCATTTCCCAATTTTCAACTAACAGTGGTTCAAAAATATAGAATTTCAGGATGCAAACAGGAGGCATAAAACGGATAAGGTTTTGTATTGTCATGTTACTAAACAATAAGTATGCAACTTGCAAGAAAACTGATGACCCATGTGATCCGAGCATAAGAAGTCGTGTAATCAGCTAAGCTTCGTTGTTCCACAGAGAATATAATGAAAAATTGGCAGATCCCACGTACAAATCCCACGTACGTTGATGGCTATATTTGACCTTCGCCGCTATTCACGTCACGTGATATCAAATTTGGTATATGTGGAGCTAGCGAAATGGCCGCGAGCGCATCATGAGCGTGGTATGTTGTCATGTTCTTACGTGGGACGTGTGTAATGATTATCGTGCTGGCACCAGTTATATACCTTCGTCATCCGTTGACGTCACGTAACTCCAAATTCGGTATAAGTGGAGCTAGCGAAAAGGTCGCGACGCATCATAAAGGGCCCAATACACTCCGATGTAACGTTGACGAGCGCGCATGCTGGGCGCAGCAACGCTGCGCTAGTAAAACGGACGCCAGGTGCGACCGGCGCGACCACCGTCCGTCCGCGCGGCTTGGCGGCAACCGGCGCGAAACGCAACATGCTTCATTTTGCATCCATGCCGTTACGGAGCTCTACCCAGACAGCACTGCGTCTGCCTCTCATGTGAAAGAGGGACACCGGGCGTGCTCAAACGCGCATGCGTCAAAGCAACGCAGCGCGGCGAGCGCCTGCAAGTATAAATGACAGGCAGATAGGCACGTGTCGTGGCATCGCCGGTGTGACGTGAGGAAACGAACGCCGGCGCGCACGCGCGTCGAATCACGTCGAAGTGCTTTGGCGCGCTTGAGCATGGCATGTATTCATGTTGTTCAATGGCACGCATCTCATGATTATCATGTTTGCCCCAGTCACATACCTTCGTCATCAATTCACGTGATGTATAACCAAATTTGGCATTTGTGAAGCAATCGAAACGGCTGGGAGCGCATCATGAGTGTGGCATGTAGTCATGTTGTGGTTACACGACACGCATGTCATGATAATCATGTTTGCACACGGAATGTGCTCCACGGCATTATGCGAGAAAGAGATAGATCAATACCCGCCCCGCGTGTGCTGCAGTCCCCCATGAGGAAGGAACCAGGTAGGTTCCGAAACGTCAGGATTCTTCACATACAGTTTGTTAGAGTTTACATTATTTCTCAGTTTTTATTCTCAACCCACAGACATCTGTCAGATGTTTACATTCTTAGTTGAAAATGTTTCAAAGAAAGTGAAAAAGACAGGAAACTTGTTACAAAATGTGTATTACCCAAGAAAATTTCTAACTTGGGAGGTCATTATTTTTTGTACCCTAGTAAAGGTTCACGTATATGTCTCTACATAATAGATATATTAAAAGTTTACCAAGAAAAACTCCTGTTCTCGTACTTTGGAAAAAAAAAGCCAAATTTCATGCAGATCCAAGCACCACAGTACCCGAATATGCAAAGGCACATTAAATATAATTACAATACTTGTGTTTTAACAAAAACTACTTGTAAAGTTCGAATTGAATGTTCATTTATTAATTATGCCGTTAAAAGCGAAGATATTAGCACACACAAAAAAACAACAATCTTTATTATAGTGGCCAGTGCAACTAATATGCGCCAAGATCATAAGCTTGTCTTTCATGGGTCCATCGAGTTGACTTCTCACAGATAGCACCATTCAGCATTTGCCAAACGTATTTCGCTCTATCTAGCAGAGCCTTTTACCATCTGCATCCTAGGCAGAAGTTCGAAATCTGAACAAAGCTCAGTGTCGAGAGATGCAACAGTGCAGATGCCATTGTGGCTCGTGTGGCCGCGTTTAAGCCATGCACCGTTGTACATAACGGCTATATCTTCTCCACAAACTTCGCTCACTGCGAGTTCACTTGACCCCGCGAAGATTGGTGAAGATGGCATCCTTTGCACACCATAGACTTTCCGACTGGTGGCTTTCGAGGACTTAAGATATATTGGCTTTTGTAATCAAAGATTTGCCACAAATAGGAGCCACTGGTAGTTGCACATCCTTAATCGTGCGTGCCCCACAACAGCTTTCACGTGGACAGCATGCCTAATGGATGAGCTTTGGCTTTCATCATTCACATTAGAAATTAACACATGAAAAAAAAACGTTGATCAGTGGTGCTGCTGGAAGAGACAAGAACACTGGAACAAGGCTTGGCAGAGCACGGAGGCGCACAGCGGGCAATAGGAGTTTTTTTTCCGTACTACGTGATATAAAAGACTGTCGAGGTACTCGAACAAGCGGTAGAGCCGGGATTCTTTTTATCATTTTTTGTACTGCAGCGTCCCGAAAACTGTCGTTATTGGACACCTGATGTGATCTACAATGATGAGTGGCGCCTCATCATCAGCGGCAATATTGATTGATATGTGAGGTCTAACGTCCCACAACCACCGTTTGATTATGAGAGACACCGTAGTGGAGGGCTCCGGAAATTTCGACCACCTGGCGTTCTTTAACGTGCACGCAAATCGGAGACCACGGGCCTACCACATTTCCACCTCCATCAGAAATGCAGCCGCCGCAGCCGGGATCGATCCCGTGACCTGCGGGTGAGCAGCCGAGTAGACCACCACGGCAGGGCCAGTGGCAAGAAGCTCGAAGACGGCACACTTTCAGCCTTTTAACAGCCACCTTGTGTTTTCAACACGCTAGCCTCTAGTGGAGGCCCTCGCGGGACGGCTTTCATGCAGTTCTCCCTTAGTATACCTAGTACTCTAAATCGTTAACCACTTTTTCTATATACACGCTAGTTAAAAGCATTTGCAGTGGAGTCTCAACGCATATATTTCAGAACAGTATATGCACTTAACAAAAGAAGTGCAAACACAAAAAAATGCTAATATTTTAGAAAACTTGGGTTCCTCGACCTGCAACTTCCCTGAAATCTGGCTCATTTAGCAGGAGAAAACGAGATAAATCACGAAACAGTGCATGTGTCATTCACTTCGAAAATTTCCCCAATGACGACACTGTTTGCTTCGGATCGAGGGAGTAAGGTAAGCGAGTATCGATAAGGAGACATGCGGCGGAGAAGCGCTACAACGTCATTAATAAGGGCGATTGATTGACTGACTGATTGATTGATTGATATGTGAGGTTGAACGTCCCAAAACCACCATATGAATATGAGAGACACCGTAGTGGAGGGCGCCAGAAATTTTGACCACCTGGGGTTCTTTAGCGTGCACCCAAATCTTAGCACACGGGCCTACAACATTTCCGCCTCCATCAGATAAGCAGCCGCCGCAGCGGAGATTCGATCCCGTGACCTGTGGGTTAGCAGCCGACTACCTTAGCCACTAGACCACAACGGCGGGGCTTAATAAGGGTGATGGAAAGTATCATCGAGGGCATTTTTGAAATGAATAGAGAATGCGCTGTCTGGTACGCCGGTTTCGGTTTCATCTGCAGAACTTGCAGGATTTCATCGCCCCGTGGTGGTTACCACTGGCCGCATTTCAGAAATTTCGAAGTGGTGAAGGACTCTTTGCGGATGAACTCTAATTCGGCTATTTGACTTGATGGCTATAATCCACTGAATAAAACGTTAACGGTAGTTTACTTATATAGTTACTGCCGTAATTGATGTCTGTGCGCATCTGAATATGCGTTATGCCTCAGTAAAGGAAATGCCACAGATAACGCATAATGTCTCTTTTCTGTAATTTTTCAGTACCAATAGACAAATTTCTTGAACACCCTGTGTAATTTGTACCAAGCGGACAAAGTTTTGCCAGAGCTGAACTCACTGTATACTCACGCTAACGAACATTTTGTTCAACCAGACTCGCAGGCACTCGAACATACATTTTCACCCAGACTCGCTCAGGCGACGACTGGCAGTTGGAATCAATAAGGCTTAGACTTATGGGACACCTGGCGAGAACAACGGAGATAAAACGGTGAACAGAATAAAGGAGACAGGGATAGGGCTGTTTACAAGGCTGTTGTATTGGCATCTCTGGGCACCAAAGCAAGCGCCAGCTTGCTATCTATAAAGCTATATCAAGATAAAAAACTTTTTCCAACGAACGTCTCACAGAATGGGTTAAGTACGCTTTCCACATACTTTTGTGAATTTTTATTTAAATTCACTATGCATCAATAATAAAACGAATTCAAGTTTGCGTTCGTTTGGTTGTTCGTTCGGTTAAACTGTGTCCTGTGTACTTCATTGTTCCCTACCGTAAGCGCATAGTCAATTAAACATGGGCCAACTAGCCACTTTCAATGCAATAATGACCAGGGGTAAGACGTGTTGAAAAAGCACAATTCCTGTAGTGAGTATCCGCTGATGATCACGAAAGGCTTTCGGTACGGGGTGAAGGAGCAACGGTTTCTTAAACAACTTTGCCGTAAAAGAGTGATCGTGAGAAAACTGGGTCTCTACGTTTAAAAACACGCATGGAAAGTGTCGCAAGAATAAGCGGTGAATTAAAAGCACACGTCATGACGCAGTTTAAGATCGAAACTGCCAACAAGAAACAAATGCCGACCAGCCTTCCTCTGCCACAGCCTTGCGTGACATTGGTAAGCTGTGCAAATTGTATTTGCTAATGAGATAAGAAAAATTGTATTTTTCTTGTGTTTACCCTGTCATAAGCTCTGACGCAACTTCATGGCTTTGTGACAGCCACTTGTGCTCCAAAAGCATGTTCCTTGCAAGTTATTTTCGGATCAGGGTTAATTAGCCATATGAAGGCAAAAGCCGCGGATCCTTACATCTTGCGCGTAAACGGTGCGTCAGTGTAGGTGGATTCAGCGTCAAAGCGAGACATGCAAAAAATCATCATCACGTGGTAAAGTGCAAAGATGACGTCAACATGAGGGTATGATTACCATAATTTTGAGCTCATTATGACGTCACTATTATGGCTGTGCGTATTCAGTACTGCACTACGGTAGAGGTGAGAGACGTCCCTTGGGCCTTAGTCAACTTTCCGCATCCAAGGACAGCTGTGTAAAAAAAAAGTGGTTAACGAGTTATAGTTCTCGGTACACTACTATGGGAGAGCTGAAAGCCGTCCCTTGGGCCACAAGAAAATCTTGCACCTAATATGGTCAATGCACGGTGTTTGACGCCTAATGCTTTCTTCTGAAAGCCGTAGCCGTTTGAAAAGAAATGAGACCCGTATTCGTATTGTTAAGCTCATACTAGTAATCTAAAAGCTGCAAGACGGCTATGCTTGCCCATCCAATATTGAAGCGTTCTGAATGTCATTTCAATAATTGCGTAAAATTGTTTAAGAAATACTTTTGTTTTCCATGTATTTGCTGTATATTTAGGTTATTAGTTTCCCAAAAATGCATGTATTTGTAGCGAGAGACGAGAGGCGTGACAACAGCCGACGGGGCCTCGCCATTTTCTCTTCACGAAGCAGAGTGGTGGTGGTTGCAACGTCTGAACCAGTAGGGAGTTTTAGTGCTGGGTACCCAAGCGGCTTGTGTACCCAGGACGTTGGGGCGGTGGTATTGCGCATGCACAAAACCCCAAACATATTCGTCGCAAGATCGCTGGGGCGATGGGGCCATGCGTCCGCGCCGTCCACCTTCGCAAGAACTCACGGTATCCGCACTGCGGATACTCTAGCCGTCGAGTTAAAATAAGCCAAAGTGCGAGAACTTATAGCGATTTCACGGTTTCAGGCAGATTTCCAAAGTTAGAATGGCCTGGAACATAGAAACTAAAAAGCATATGCAGCCCCCGACCAGCTGAATAGGTGGCGCCCTCTAGCGCGGCCATAGTGAAACAGACAACCACAACTTTGTTATTGCAGAAACATTGTGCATTGTACATCTGGTGCAAAAACTTCGCAGTGACAATATTACAAATGAGTAACCTTTTTATTCATTTTCACCTCAAAAATATTACACGTAAGCTAACATGTTCAGGACTGCGGTTGCACGAAGTGTCACAAGATGTCGACACTGTCGTTACAGTAGCCTTATATTTTTCACTTTTTTGCGTATACGAGATTACTGTACACAATAAAAAGTGTCCTGATCACCATGTGAGTGTATTTTAACATATTAAATCATAAAAAACTTAAATAATACTTACACGACTAAACGCTATGGCGCTGCAAGCGCGTCTGAACTTCGTGCGGCTTGCGTTTGCGTGCGTGCCACCGTGGCGCCAACTAAAAGGCATTCCGGTTGGGTATTAGTTGGGAACGCCACTCCACGTGCTTCCAAGCCCGCAACACCCCAAGAGAATGCATACCGAGCACTTTCAAACTCCTTTGTCCCAACCGGCAGATGCGTGTGCTTGTTCTGACTGGATTGCGTCTCGAGCTCCACATGAGGTGGGCGAGAGGCGAGGTGCGGTTGCTAAGAAATGATGGTGATGATGAATTGCGCTGAAGAATGGGCTACACTTCGTTGCAATGACATGAAAGTTGTTTCATATTGGTTCTGATACTTTTCTGTTATGCGCTGTTCATGTAGACGCCTTATAACGCTTCCTAACAGGAAACTAGAAAGTAGATATCGCCGCTTCCTCAGCTGAAATCTGAGAGAGGTGGAACCGCTGTCACCCTGGCGTTACAAAAGTTGCAAGTGCTTACGGCAACGTTTCAAATAATTTGCTAACATAGCACAAAATTGATTTTTTCAGTGGGAGAGAGAGAGGGAGGTATAGGTTACGTGAGCCCGAATATATATTAACGTTTTCGTATGAGTGCGCGTATGTATTCAAGCTACTGACTAAATGACATGCACCAGAGTTCTTTCGCTAGAATTTTATATATGCCGCCAACAAAAATGAAAAAAAAAAACGCCCCGTTGGTCATGCGGTGACGATGCTCGACTACTAATCTACTGATGGAAGCTCACGGGCTGGTCCAGCTGCATTTTGGAGGACGTGTAAATGTAGAGCCCGAGTGTTTATATTAGGAGAACATGAAAGAACTCGCAGTGTTAGAGTAAAGCTTTCTATCCCTTGCTCACGTCAGGGGACGAGGCGTTTAAACTTTCAGGAATCTCCATGTATTGGCATCCCCCATAAAGGCATCACGGTTTTCGGACGTAAAACTCGTAAAAATAACCGTATCACACATTAAGACAAGCCTATCCCGGCCGCGGTGGTCTAGTGGCTAAGGTACTCGTCTGCTGACCCGCAGGTCGCGGGATCGAATCCCGGCTGCGGCGGCTGCATTTCCAATGGAGGCGGAAATGTTGTAGGCCCGTGTGCTCGAATTTGGGTGCACGTTAAGAAACATTAGGGGGTCAAAATTTTCAGAACCCTCCACTACGGCGTCTCTCATATTCATGTAATAGTTTTCGGACGTTGAACCCCACATATCACTTAACATGAGGTATACGTGGCCATTGAACAGAGTGACCGCTGTTTTTTATTATTTAATTTTCAAGAAAATAACAACCTTGTTAACTCTGGGCTGTTCTTTATATTTGCCTGTTTTATTACGCCTGCAAAAATCTGTTCGTTTAGAACAAGCTTCATTAAAGATAAAATCAAAAAGCTATCGCTTTGTACTGAACAAGAATAGGCTTAATTGCCACAGTGACAATTATACCGGAAAACGTTGTCGTCAACTAGCAACTTTTCACCACATTTACGTTAGAGCCTTCTTCCTCCTTTGTGAAAATCGGCAAAGCAGCCTAAAACACGTGAACTATGAAAATTTTTGAAAATAAAACGGAACAAAATACTGAAAAAAAAAAACGTGTGTCGGCCGGGAATCGAAACCGGGTTAACTGCTTGGAAGGCAGCTATGCTAACCACTATACCACCGACGCCCGACAGTAGCGGGTGCCCTCAATAAAGTTTTGCACCGAGCCAGTCCATTCACCTAGACGAGAGCAGCTGCCGGACGAGGAGTGACCAGGTCGTTGTCCGTGCGGAACCGGCTCCGCTAAACATACACACGTACAAGTGGCGGGCTTTTTAATATGAATAAGTGCTTCGCGTTCGATCGTTCATTACACTTGTATTATAGCTTTATTTGTACAGAATGTGTATTGTGTTCAGTTATAGGTTCAGAACTTGAAAGTATTTATCGCTTTGATTTAATTGCTCGACCTTAGCTCAATAATAAAGAGCGTCTAAGTCTGGGCACTCTGTTTTCACTTATAATCTCTGTGAATTTCTTCGCTAAATATATATATATATATATATATATATATATATATATATATATATATATATATATATATATATATATATATATATATATATATATATATATATATATATATATATATATATATATAAAGTGGGAGTAATAATTCATTGGGCCAGTTAGTCTTCGTGAAGGTATGGGATATGGCACAACGGGAGCGTTGTCAACAAGGATAAATATATTTATATCCCAACAGTTTCGGGAGGGGTCCTCCCTTCATCAGGGGATGAGTTTTACTCGCCCCTGATCCCCTGATGAAGGGACTAGCCCTCCCGAAACTGTTGGGAAATAAATATATTTATCCTTGTTGACAACGCGCCCGTTGTGCCATATCCAATACCTATATATATAAATATATATATATATATATATATATATATATATATATATATATATATATATATATATATATATATATATATATATATATATATATATATCATCATCATCAGCCTGACTACGTCCACTGCAGGACAAAGGCCTCTCCCATGTTCCGCCAGTTAACCCGGTCCTGTGCTTGCTGCTGCCAATTTATACCCGCAAACTTCTTAATCTCATCTGCCCACCTAATCTTCTGTCTCCCCCTAACCCGCTTCCCTTATCTGGGAATGCAGTCAGTTACCATTAATGACCAGCGGTTATCCTGTCTATGGGCTACATGCCCTGCCCATGTCCATTTCTTCTTCTTTATTTCAGCTATGATATCCTTAGCCCCCGTTTGTTCCCTAATCCACTCTGCTCTCTTCTTGTCTCTTAAGGTTACACCTACCATTTTTCTTTCCATTGCTCGCTGCGTCGTCCTCAATTTAAGCTGAACCCTCTTTGTAAGTCTCCAGGTTTCTGCTCCGTAGCTAAGTACCGGCAAGATACAGCTGTTATATACCTTCCTCTTGAGGGATAGTGGCAATCTACCTGTCATAATTTGAGAGTGCTTGCCGAATGTGCTCCACCCCATTCTTATCCTTCTAGTTACTTCAATCTCGTGGTTCGGCTCTGCGGTTATTACCTGCCCTAAGTAGACATAGTCTTTTACAACTTCAAGTGCACTATTACCTATCTCGAAGCGCTGCTCCTTGCCGAGGTTGTTGTACATTACTTTCGTTTTCTGCAGATTAATTTTAAGACCCACCTTTCTGCTCTCCTTGTTTCAAAGAGGAACGAGCCGCCACTGGACTACATGGAAAGGTGAAATACAAGAACGGCGGCTCACTGCCCACTTGGGGAAAAGAGGGTGCGGGGGAGGTATTGTTGACAATGATGACATTGCTCATCTACCTCTGCCCTACTCCGTTGAAATGCTGCCCCTTTCTAATTACGCCGTGTCGGTCTTGCTTCTTCTCCTAGATTTTCTATATTTTATTTAATGTTTGTCCTCCCGTTTCGCTGTTTTTTCTTTTTTCTCTCTCTCTTTTTTTTCTTTTTTTCTTTTTTTACTTTTCTTCTGACCCGTTCCCTCCTGTCTCGACAGGCTATAAGAAGACACGGAACATGTGTAAAAGTATTATGCCTTGAAAAAGACGGGGTTCCAGTCGAAACGTCGGCACAATAAACAATGGTTATGTGAAAGTGAAAGCGCATATAATTTCATCCTTGCGGCAACCAAAGTTATTCTTATATATATATATATATATATATATATATATATGTATGTATATATATATATATATATATATATAAATTTATATATATATATATATATATATATATATATATATATAAATTTATATATATATATATATATATATATATATATATATATATATATATATATAATATATATATATATATATATAGTCCAGCAGATGCTCCATGAGCGGTCACAACGTGGTTTATTTCGACGTTTCGGCCTAGAGTCTGGCCTTCATCAGGATTAAAGGTACAGTTTGTTGGTGCTCAGCTTTATACAATGTCAAATCAGAGGGCAAGGAAAGAGGAAAAAAGACAGAAAAAAGAAAAAAAAGGAACAAGAAAAGAAAAAGAATAAAGAGAAAAAGAAGAGAAAAATAATATACCGTGGACTCCACTCGGGCGCCCCCCTTCCACTGTTCTCTCCACATCCCCCTTCATCTCTCTGCCCTTTTTCCGGTTCACCTTTCTGATGTCAGCGGTCTGTGTATGCTTCCTTTCACTAACGCATTCCTCCCGACCAGACGGCGCCTCCTGGCCCTGGCGGTTCGGTGTGGAGCAAAAAAGAGCTTTTTTAGGAAGTCCTAAGCCTTTAACTACTTGGAGTCCCGTCAGCATTTTGTCGTAGAAAGAGGTGTGCGAGTAACATACTCTTATGCGAGCAGCATACCTTTGTCCAGGTCGCTTCTACATCCTCAGAAAAATTCATAAACCCGGTAAACCAGGTCGACCAATCATATCAGGCATCGGTACAATAACTGAACCCATATCAGGGTACCTGGACAAACTAATGAGCCACATTCCATGCACCCTCGCGTCATACATAAAAGACACCACACATTTTCTTCGGGACATTGCAGGTCTGTGTGTGCCGAAAAACTCGTACTTGGTTACTCTTGATGTCTCTTCATTGTATACAAACATTCCTCACGATGACGGCATAGCTGCATTACAAAACATGTACACAAACCATAGACAATCTTACACCCCAGAAATTTCTGCCATTGCAACTTTGACGAGGATGGTCCTCGAATTAAATTCATTCGAGTTTAACCAAGAGTATTTTCGACAAATCAGCGGGACCGCTATGGGCACCAAAATGGCACCTAATAATGCCAACGTAATTATGGGAAAGCTAGAATCTGAATTTCTTGCACAAAGTTCCTTGAAATCAATGTTATACAGAAGATACATAGACATCTTTCCCATTTGGACCCACAGCGAGGACGAACTTCTCAGCTTTATCGACACTTACAATGCTGTACATCCGAACATACACTTCACACACACATACTCGCAAGTAACCGTAAAATTTCTTGATGTTACCATAACGATAGAAGAAGAGAAGCTCTCTACAACCCTATATCGCAAACCAACGGATCGACAACAATACCTCCATTACCAAAGCGATCACCCACGCCATTGTAAAACAGTATTCCATACAGCCAGGCTCACCGGTTCAAGCGAATCTGCTCTAGAGACGCTGACTTTGACACGGGCTCACAGAGGCTAAAACCTATGCTCGAGAAACAAAAATACACCCCACATATAATTAATGACGCTGTTCAAAAGCGAGAAAACTAAAGCGTGAAGACTTACTTATGAAGCGACCACCACAAGAAGACCCACAACAAACAAACCTCTGCTTGACTTACAGCACAAACTTCCCCAATGTAAACAAAATCCTCAAACGCCATTACAACATTCTGGAACAAAGTGAACGTCAGAAACGCGCATTCCCATCCGCTCAAGGCGTCGTTTACCGATGACCACGTAACCTCAACGACACCCTTGTCCACTCTAGAATCAACACATCACCCCCCCCCTCCCAATAATTCATGCAAACCTTGTTTAAAGCCACGATGTCTTGTATGTAAGGCGATGCGAGAAACACACAAAGCAACCAGCACACAATCCAAGTTTTCGATTAACATACGAGGAGACCTAACATGCGATTCCTCTAATGTGGTATACCTACTCGAATGCAACGTGTGGTATACAGTACATCAGACAAACAGAAACACCAATTAGGATTCGCTTCAATAATCACAGAGCCCATGCGAAATCATCCCCAAGTCCACCTCTATCAAAACATCTCAAGCTTTCCGACCATGCATTCGACAAACTATCAGTAACGCTCTTGGAGACGGGATTTAAATCAAATTGAGAACGTGAACAACGAGAGTCATACCTTATCCACCGATTTAACACCCTCGATAGAGGAATAAATAGAATCCTGGTACACTTGCAGCAATTAAAGCATTAGAAAACAATAACGGCAATAATGAAAATAGTAACTGAGTTCATGGCACTGCAGCTGCGAATAGCACTGGACAACCCAAAACAATTCCAAGTGTAACTACTCTTCCTAAGTGCAGCTGTCATCTTTTTTCTGTTTTATTTTACTACCCAATCAATTTTGCCATGCACGACATGCCCAACAGCAACCCTGTGCACAGCCGGGAGGCCCCCACTACACGCGTAATCCAGAAGCGGGCAAGGAATTCGCATTGCGCCCGTTTACCAGCCTCTGCCGCTATACGGGGCACCCCTCGTTTTACGACGAAATGTTGACGGGGCGCCGAGTACTTAAAGACTTAGAACTTCCTAAAATGTCCGCTTACCAGCCTCTGCCACAATACGCGGCACTCCTCTTTCTACGACGAAATGTTTACGGGACTCCAAGTAGTTAAAGGCTTAGGACTTCCTAAAAAAGCTCTTTTTTGCCCCACACCGAACCGCCAGTGCCAAGAGGCGCCATCTGGTCGGGAGGAATGCGTTAGTGAAAGGAAGCGTACACAGACCGCTGACATCAGAACCGTGAACGGGAGAAAGGGCAGAGAGATGAAGGGGGATGTGGAGGGAAGAGTAAAAGGGGGGTGCCCGAGTGGAGTCCACCGTATATTATTTTTCTCTTCTTTTTCTCTTTCCTTGCCCTCTGATTTGAGATTGTATAAAGCTGAGCACCAACAAACTGTACCTTTAATTTTGATGAAGGCCAGACTCTAGGCCGAAACGTCGAAATAAACTGGACTATATATATATATATATATATATATATATATATATATATATATATATATATATATATATATATATATATATATATATATAAGAGTAACTTCGGTTGCCGCAAGGTTTTAAATATGAAAGTAGATGCGCTTTCACATAACTGTTTATTGTGCCGACGTTTCGACGGGAACCCCGTCTTTTTCAAGGCATAATACTATTTACACATGTTCCGTGTCTTCTTATAGCCTGTCGAGACTGGAGGGAAGGGGTCAAAACAAAAGTAACAAAAAAAAGAAAGAAAAAAGAGAGAGAAAAAAGAAGAAGAAACAGCGAAGCGGGAGGACAAACAATAAATAAAATATAGAAAATCTAGGAGAAGAAGCAAGAGTGACACGGCGTAATTAGGAAGGGCCAGCATTTCAACAGATTAGGGCAGAGGTAGATGAGCAATGTCATCATTGTCAACAATACCTCCCCCGCACCCACTCTTCCCCAAGTGGGCAGTGAGCCGCCGTTCTTGTATTTCACCTTTCCGTGTAGTCCGCTGGCGGCTCATTCCTCTTTGAAGTTTAGGGCAAGTTAATGGGGAGGGCTTAAGCGCTTCGAGTGCGTGCTGGTGGCGTCGGGAGGAACGAAAAAAGCCAGTGATTGAGGCACCGCCATCGATATTCAATATATGCAATGGCTCCTTGCCAGTGAACGAACAGAATATGCGTTAAAAATTTAAGAAGGAAAAAAAGAAGAACCCCCCCCCCCCGGGGGGAGACTGTACGACATCCGGGACAGTCACCACAGAGTTGCGGCTCACTGGGAAGACATGCGCGCATGTATGAAAAGGTTAACAAAACCACCTAGCTGTCAGCTCCTTGTCAGTGAAGGAACAGAATGTGCGTTGAAACTTAAAGAAGAAAAAAAAAGAAAAGACAAAAGGGGGGGGGGACTTTCTTGATGTACTCATTCGAGTTGACGATGGTGCGTTGGTATTTAACGTATACAGAAAGCCTACGGACAGGCAACAATACCTGCACTTCAAGAGCTGCCACCCGCGACATTGCAAGACCAGCTTTCCCTATTCCCAAGCACACAGATTCCGACGAATCTGCTCCCGCACCGAGCACTTCCACAAAAACAGCACACATATGCGCGAAGTACTCCTTAATGAAGAACACCCGCCAGCTATCATCGATGACGCCACCAAAAAAGCTGAAAATCTGGACCGCCAGATTCTTCTCAACCACCAGAAAAACGCCGACCAACACCGCAACAAAAACTTGCTATTAACTTTCACGAGCAACCCACCAAACATATACAAGGTTCTAAGAAAACACTTTAACATATTGGAACAGAGCGTGCGACTATCCAAAATTTTCACTTCTCCTCCTTGTGTTGTATACAGACGGCCGAAAAATATAAAGGATCATTTAATAAATTCAAAGATAGGTGTGAAACCTCAAATTGGGTGTCACCCTTGCGGAAAAAGCAGATGCAAGGTATGCAAACACATGCAGACAACGACAGTGGCGAAAAGCACCCACTCGGATTTTAAGCACAGGCTAAGAGGTGCACTAGACTGTGACTCAGACAACGTCATATACCTCCTGGAATGTGGGGTATGTAACAAGCAATGCGTGGGCCAGACAGACACTCCGTTTAGAATTAGATTTAACAACCATCGGGCACATGTACGATCTCTGCCAAGCCTTCCACTTTCAAAACACTGCACATTAAAAGACCACAGCTTTGATGACATCAGGGTTACACTACTAGAAAACAACTTTCAAACACTCAGAGAACGGGAACAACGGGAATCTTATTTTATCTACAAATTTAACACGATAAAATACGGAATAAATGAACACCCAGGCACTCTGTCAGCGTTACGACCGCTAAAAGACGCAAACGCTTCTCTCTACTCAGTCCGGTTTCATTACGACAATAATATTACCCGCTAACAAAGCTTTTGGCCTATGCATTTGACAACATAGAAATGATTTGCCTCATCAGGCACAGCCGGAACGCACAGATAAGTTGTCCCGGATGTCGTACGGTCCCCCCCCCCCCACACTTTTCGTTTTTTTTTCTTCTTTAAGTTTCAACGCACATTCTGTAACTTCACTGACAAGGAGCTGACAGCTAGGTGGTTTCGTTACCTTTTTCATACATGCGCGCATGTCTTCCCGTTGAGCCGCAACTGTGTGGTGACTGTCCCGGATGTCATACAGTCTCCACCCCCCCCCCCCTCTGTCCTTCTTGTTTTTTTCCTTCTTTAATTTTTAACGCACATTCTGTTCCTTCACTGACAAGGAGTCATTGCATATAATGGATATCGATGGCGGTGCCTCAATCACCAGCTTTTTCGTTTGTCCCGACGCCACCAGCACGCACTCGAAGCGCTTAAGCCCTCCCCATTAACTTGTCCTAAACTTCAAAGAGGAACGAGCCGCCAGCGGAATACACGGAAAGGTGAAATACAAGAACGGCGGCTCACTGCCCACTTGGGGAAGAGTGCTTGCATGGGAGGTATTGTTGACAATGATGACATTGCTCATTTACCTCTGCCCTACTCCGTTGAAATGCTGCCCCTTTCTAATTACGCCGTGTCGGTCTTGCTTCTTCTCCTAGATTTTCTATATTTTATTTAATGTTTGTCCTCCCGTTTCGCTGTTTTTTCTTTTTTCTCTCTCTCTTTTCTTTCTTTTTTTCTTTTTTTACTTTTCTTCTGACCCGTTCCCTCCTGTCTCGACAGGCTATAAGAAGACACGGAACATGTGTAAATAGTATTATGCCTTGAAAAAGACGGGGTGCCCGTCGAAACGCCGGCGCGATAAACAGTTGTTATGTGAAAGTGCATCTACTTTCATATATATATATATATATATATATATATATATATATATATATATAAGGCAAAGAAGTGTATACCTAAGGGCTCGTTTTTCCGTGTTTTAACACAATATTAATGAGATCTAACAGACAGTAACGCCAAGGAATGTACAGGGGAAGTTATTAGAACCAATGGAATGTAAATAAGAAGAAAGAAGAAAAAAATGGATGAAAAAATAACCAGCCGTGAGCAGGAATCGAACCTACGACCTTCGAATAGCGCGTTCGATGCTCTAACCACTGAGCTATCACAGCTTTTTTTTTCTTTATTGCCTTCTTGACTACAGGTCAAGCTAATATGACAATCACTATTACACGTGTTTCATGCGTGACAACGCGTCAAACAAAGATATTACATCTTCATTACAGTCGGTAGTCTTATACACATCTCGCACTTTTATAACAGCTTCCACGAAACACTCATTAACGGATAGAACTCTCACATCACAGTGTCTGTACGATAGCATACTACGCCAAACCGAATGAAGACCAAGTACAAATATAACATCCAAATTTTGCACAGAACTATCACAAGGCAAAAAACGAATTCCATATGAAGTAAGAGGTAAATCTTTTTTTAAAGTTCTCTGTAAAATGTCCCAAAAGAAAATAGCGTTCTTACAATCAATAAACACATGTTCAATGGTCTCAGGTTTGTTACACAGGAGACAGCTGCTTCCCCATGGTACATACATCCCTCTATCTTCAAGCCACGTGTTTACTGGCAAGGTTCCCGTATGAAGTTTAAAAAAGAAGGTTTTCACATTGGGTGGTATACACATGTTTTTCACTCGCTTTAGTACGTCATGACCATATGATTTTTCATACCTTGAACGGTACAGGGGCACAGGAAAAACATTCTGTATAAGGTCTTTCATAAGGCGCTTTCTTTTCACATTAGTTAGGTAATCTATCGAAAACCTCGCCCTTAAGAAACGATATGAGAACACAACTTCGCGCAAGAACGGTGACAAGGTGTGTCGTTCTCGCCTGTCTGAAGATACAAAGAAGTCAGGCATGTGGTGTAACAGCGTTGTTTGAAATAAAGAACGTAAAAAAAGAGTCTCTCTGGTCTCTAATGAGCAGGAAACGTGATATTACTTGGTTAAGAAACAGATGGCACAGAGACAGCCCTCCTTGCCTAACTCGCCGAAACAAGTTCGTTCTAGATGTTCTCTCCCACGTAGAGCTCCAGATGAACGTGGCGAATATCCTGTGGACTTTGTGAATGGTTTTACGCTTACAACCAAGTACTTGCAAAAGGTACATAATTTTAGCAGCCAGCAATACGTTGCATACAGCTGACCGAGAGAAAATTGATAAGCCACGACCGCCCCATCCTTCGGCGGTCGCGTGCAGTTCTTCAGCCTTTTCAAGCCAAAATGCTTCACTGTCTTGATACCTGTCCAATGGTACCCCAAGGTAACGACTAGGCGTCGTGAGCCACTGAATATTTCCATAAGAACTGGGCGTAAGGTCCCAATTACCATGCCATAAACCAATGCTTTTTTCTTTGTTCATTAAACTTCCACTCGTGTCACAAAACCTTTGAGTGATTTTTAATAACGAAGTGACACTCTCTCTATCAACTGCAAAAAAGGCAATATCGTCGGCGTATGCCAAAACACGCACTTCACATGACTGCAACCTGAAACTATTATTACCTGCATGGTGAATCACTTTCTGACACAATGGTTCCAAAAATAGAGCGAAGAGCAAAGGACTTAAAGGACACCCCTGGCGCACGGAGGAAAGTACTTGTATGCGCTGTGAGAGTTCTCTATTTACAATTAAATTTGTGGTTGAATTTTTATATGCCAATTTAATACCTTTACATATGATCGCACCAAGACCAACGTACTCAGCTAGCATGAAGAGTATATTGTGTGGAACCATGTCGAAAGCCTTGGCTAGATCAATTTGCAACATAGCTACTTTTAGAAGCGCAGCGTCACAATACTCCAAAATGCTCCTGGCAACATGAATATTTTAACATGAATATTCGTGAATATGCTCCTACGCTTGATGCCGCAAGTCTGATGTGACCCGACCAACTTGTATATAACTCCTTGCAACCTCCTAGCCAGAACTTTCATAAACACCTTATAATCTACGTTTGTTAGCGTGATTGGCCTGTATCCTGTCACTTTGCGTAAAACATGTTGCTCTTTCCCTTTAGGAATCAGCACGGTGTGCGCTCGATTAAACGATGGAGGCAAAGCTCCGCGATCTAAAGACTCTGAAAAAACCTCATGCAATGCGGCGGCCATATCCTCCTTGAACGCCTTGTAAAAGGCGGCATTAATGCCATCTGGATCAGGTGATTTGCCCATGCCGAGATCATCGATAGCCTTCTCAATTTCTCCTATACTAATAGACATTTCCAATAAATTTGTGTCCTCAGCATTAAGTGTCGGCATTTCTATCAAGAACTCATCTACAAAACCCGGCTCCTTTGGTTCGCGATAAGCAAACAAGTCCTGATAATAGTTTTCAAAAGCTTTCATAATATCTTTATGTTCTTTCAATATTTTACCATTCCATTCTATCTCTAGTATGTCGTGAGCTCGAGCATATGCCTTTTCATCTGACAAGGCTCGCTTTGTCGGGGCTTCACCTACGAGGTATCTCTCAGCTCTTGCTCGTATAATTGCGCCTTTATATTTATCTTCTTCAAGACATTCAATTTTGGTTTTGACAACCTGCAGTTGATGTGTGAATAAGGCCGGGTTTTCTGCTTCAATATTCACCAAATCATTTAGCTCTGCCCTTAGCTCACGTTCCTGTTTTCGAGCTTGGTACTGCATGTAGCAACCACACTCTATTGCATTCATTTTTATCTTTTGCTTAAATAATTCCCATCTTTCCGTGGCACTCCTTTCTGCGTTTTTGAAAAAATTCTCGATTTCCTTCTTTGTCTTATCTACAAACCCTTCGTGCGTAATTATCTTAGTATCCAGTTTCCATGTTTCCCATACAACCTTCTTTTTGCACTTTCTACCTATCTCAAACAAAACTAAGCAATGATCACTGAAGGAAACAGCATAAACGTCATAGTTCTGACATAAAGATACTATCTCAGAACAAACATATGCTCGATCTAGTCGTGCGTGACTCGAACCTTGAAAATGTGTGAAGTGCTGGCGACTGCCACCCATCGCAAACAGAGCTACGTCATGTAAAAAGTACTTATTAAGGCTGTCTCTAAGCAACCCAACGCTTTCATCACCTAATTTAGCAGTATACGTGCAATCTTCCTGGGTCAAAACACAATTGAAGTCACCCAACAGAACCACACATTTCTGACATTCAAAGTACGCTTGCATTTCCCGAAAAAACAAACATCTGTCTCTCGAATTTGTAGGTGCGTATACACAGATAACTCTAAATTTAGTGATCCCGTAACAAAAGTCACACAAAACAAAACGCCCATGTAGGCAACTTTTGACCTTATCCACTACAATACCAAGAGAGTTCTTGACAAAAATAATACATCCGGCTGATGCTCCCACTGCATAGCTCACACACGCATTGTACCGCAATGAAAATTCTGCTACCAAGCTATCAGTCTCGTCCTCAGTACTAACTTTAGTCCCCTGGACCGCGAGCAAGTCAAGGTCTTTTTCTTGCAACAAGCGTTTCAACTGGTACTGTTTGCGACGCGTTCCTAGACCACGTACATTCAGCGTACCAATGCGTAAAGGCGCAGTTATGCTAGCCATGTTGATGACAAAGACGAAAACTACAATGCCGCGCTTACCGTGTCTCGTATACCGTGCAGTGGCAAAACCGAGGTCTTACGCGTCTAGATCGTGTCCCCGAACCGGCGACGATGACGCCGACCGGGTTTCGAGGGCATATTTTTTACTCTTAGCGCCCGTGACGCGATGCCACAGACGCTCCGGGCGTTACAGGTTGCGTTCCGTGCTCTCCACTCGGTAACGCTTGCCGCGTGCCGTGGTCGCTTCCGGAGACTTTGTGCCGGCTTCTGGCGTAGCGATCTCGCCACTGGTGCCCATATCTTCCTCCATCGATTCTTGAATGTCCTGCTGGCCGCCTGTTGCGGCCAACTCCTCGGATTCTTTCGTTTAGTCTTTGCCATCTTGCGTTGTCGCGTCGGCTGTCTCTTCTCCAGTTGCCTGAACCGCGGCGTTGGGTCCCATAGCGTTGCTGCCAGGGGCCAACTTCTCAGCCTCTTCGGCGTCCATTAGATTATCTTGGGCGTCGTCTGTTGGCAGCACGGTCTTCGTAACTCTGGCATAACTCCTGACGCAATCTTGACTTTCATGACCAAACGCTCGGCATACACCACAGCGGGGAGTCTGGCAGTCTCGTCGTATATGTCCTTGCATGTGACACCTTAGGCAAAGCGGTGCCCGACCCGGGGCCACAAGAAGGACGGTGCCCCCTCCAATCTTAAAAAGGTGCGGCAAGTCTTCTAGCACCACGCCTTCCTTCAGTTTCAGTCGCACCACCCTCGTCGTCGATATCGCGTGTTCAAAGCCCGCGACGGTCCAGTTGTCGTTGGAAACCTCCAGAACTTCACCAAACTCACCTAACGCTTGTCGAATGCTCTCATTCGAGACCGCAAAGTCAACCCAGTGGATTTTCACGGTTACATCATGTTGGATAGGGTCGATGATAGCACAGAAGCCACCCTTGACACGGAGTCCACCTGTTTTGAGTAATGCTTCTTTGTCATCCATGCTTCGCATCTTCGCCAGCAGATGTGATTCATCTGGAAGGCTCCAATGCCAATGATCGCCTTGATGAGTCCCACTTCTTCCAACGGGGCCCGAAAGTCTTCCAACCGGTATGGTCTTTTTTCCAAATCCCCGTGCAGAAACACACACTCTTCCATACTGTCACCCGACGGCAATGTAGGCAACAAAAACCGGTAATCCGATGGTGCAGAAGGGAACCTAACACCGCGGCCAGCAGCGGCCGCCGAAGCACCTCGCACGGAGCGAGCCATCACAAGTCCCTCTCCCACCGAAGCCGAACGCAGAGTGACCACTGAGCTATCACAGCGGCCTTC
Organism: Rhipicephalus microplus; assembly: GCF_043290135.1. Lineage (NCBI taxonomy): Eukaryota > Metazoa > Arthropoda > Arachnida > Ixodida > Ixodidae > Rhipicephalus > Rhipicephalus microplus. The sequence continues at coordinate 105,466,178 of NC_134707.1, read as the reverse complement.
CCTCCATCCACTTTTTTTGGGGTTTATATGTGAATTTAGAAGTAGGAGTGACAGTCAGCGCCATCTATAAGCCAAACAACGAGTGTGAAATTACACTTATTCGCATGTTTGGCGTCACGTAGCACGTGAACTTATTATGAGTGGGCAGCTGATTAATTGTCCCTCTTATACAACCTAAACACACCAAGTCTGCCAGTACGAGTCCCTCGTTCAATGAAATAAGAGAAAGAAGTGTATACCTAAGGGCTCGTTTTTCCGTGTTTTAACACAATATTAATAAGATCTAACAGACAGTAATGCCAAGGAATGTACAGGGGAAGTTATTAGAACCAATGGAATGTAAATAAGAAGAAAGAAGAAAGAAAAGTGGATGAAAAAATAACCAGCCGTGAGCAGGAATCGAACCTACGAACTTCGAATAACGCGTTCGATGCTCTAACCACTGAGCTATCACAGCGGCTTTCCCTCCATCCAATTTTTTTGGGTTTATATGTGAATTTAGAAGTAGGAGTGACAGTCAGCGCCATCTATAAGCCAAACAACGAGTGTGAAAACACTCTTATTCGCTTGTTTGGCGTCACGTAGCACCTGAACTTATTATGGGCGGGCAGCTGATTAATTGTCCCTCTTATACAACCTAAACACACCAAGTCTGCCAGTACGAGACCCTCGTTCGATGAAATAAGGGAAAGAAGTGTATACCGAAGGGCTCGTTTTTCCGTGTTTTAACACAATATTATTGAGATCTAACAGACAGTAATGCCAAGGAACGTACAGGGGAAGTTATTAGAACCAATGGAATGTAAATAAGAAGAAAGAAGAAAGAAAAGTGGATGAAAAAATAACCAGCCGTGAGCAGGAATCGAACCTACGACCTTCGTATAACGCGTTCGATGCTCTAACCACTGAGCTAACACAGCGGCCTTCCCTCCATCCACTTTTTTTTGGGTTTATATGTGAATTTAGAAGTAGGAGTGACAGTCAGCGCCATCTATAAGCCAAACAACGAGTGTGAAATTACTCTTATTCACATGTTTGGCGTTACGTAGCACGGGAACTTATTATGAGTGGGCAGCTGATTAATTGTTCCTCTTATACAACCTAAACACACCAAGTCTGCCAGTACGAGACCCTCGTTCAATGAAATAAGGGAAAGAAGTGTATACCTAAGGGCTCGTTTTTTCCTGTTTTAACACAATATAAATGAGATCTAACAGACAGTAATGCCAAGGAATGTACAGGGGAAGTTATTAGAACCAATGGAATGTAAATAAGAAGAAAGAAGAAAGAAAAGTGGATGAAAAAATAACCAGCCGTGAGCAGGAATCGAACCTACGAACTTCGAATAACGCGTTCGACGCTCTAACCACTGAGCTATCGCAGCGGCCTTCCCTCCATCCACTTTTTTTTGGGTTTATATGTGAATTTAGAAGTAGGAGTGACTGTCAGCGCCATCTATAAGCCAAACAACGAGTGTGAAAACACTCTTATTCGCATGTTTGGCGTCACGTAGCACGTGAACTTATTATGAGTGGGCAGCTGATTAATTGTTCCTCTTATACAACCTAAACACACCAAGTCTGCCAGTACGAGACCCTCGTTCAATGAAACAAGGGAAAGAAGTGTATACCTAAGGGCTCATTTTTTCCTGTTTTAACACAATATAAATGAGATCTAACAGACAGTAATGCCAAGGAATGTACAGGGGAAGTTATTAGAACCAATGGAATGTAAATAAGAAGAAAGAAGAAAGAAAAGTGGATGAAAAAATAACCAGCCGTGAGCAGGAATCGAACCTACGAACTTCGAATAACGCGTTCGATGCTCTAACCACTGAGCTATCACAGCGGCTTTCCCTCCATCCAATTATTTTGGGTTTATATGTGAATTTAGAAGTAGGAGTGACAGTCAGCGCCATCTATAAGCCAAACAACGAGTGTGAAAACACTCTTATTCGCATGTTTGGCGTCACGTAGCACCTGAACTTATTATGGGCGGGCAGCTGATTAATTGTCCCTCTTATACAACCTAAACACACCAAGTCTGCCAGTACGAGACACTCGTTCAATGAAATAAGGGAAAGAAGTGTATACCTAAGGGCTCGTTTTTCCGTGTTTTAACACAATATTATTGAGATCTAACAGACAGTACTGCCAAGGAATGTACAGGGGAAGTTATTAGAACCAATGGAATGTAATTAAAAAGAAAGAAGAAAGAAAAGTGGATAGATAGATGGCGTTGACTGTCACTCCTACTTCTAAATTCACATATAAACCCCAAAAAAAGTGGATGGAGGGAAAGCCGCTGTGATAGCTCAGTGGTTAGAGCATCGAACGCGTTATTCGAAGGTCGTAGGTTCGATTCCTGCTCACGGCTGGTTATTTTTTCATCCACTTTTCTTTCTTCTTCCTTCTTATTTACATTCCATTGGTTCTAATACCTTCCCCTGTACATTCCTTGGCATTACTGTCTGTTAGGTCTCATTTATATTGTGTTAAAACAGGAAAAAACGAGCCCTTAGGTATACACTTCTTTCCCTTATTTCATTGAACGAGGGTCTCGTACTGGCAGACTTGGTGTGTTTAGGTTGTATAAGAGGAACAATTAATCAGCAGCCCGCTCATAATAAGTTCACGTGCTACGTGACGCCAAACATGCAAATAAGAGTGTTTTCACACTCGTTGTTTGGCTTATAGATGGCGCTGACTGTCACTCCTACTTCTAAATTCACATATAAACCCAAAAAAAGTGGATGGAGGGAAGGCCGCTGCGATAGCTGAGTGGTTAGAGCATCGAACGCGTTATTCGAAGGTCGTAGGTTCGATTCCTGCTCACGGCTGGTTATTTTTTCATCCACTTTTCTTTCTTCTTTCTTCCTATTTACATTCCATTGGTTCTAATAACTTCCCCTGTACATTCCTTGACATTACTGTCTGTTAGATCCTATATATATATATATATATATATATATATATACATATATATATATATGCATGGTGGTGAAAGTAGCCATAGCGTTATGATAAGTCAAGTAGATCTTCCGTGAGAGCAGCTACTACGGAAGCGTTGATCTCCACAGTTGAGACCAAAGTCTGGCCTAAACAGTCAAAACAGTCAAAATAGTTAAAAACGGTTACCTTGTTATCATTTTCACGGAGCATCTACATGACTATATGCCCACGGCAAAATATCTATTCGCCCACTTTTCTTTCTTCACATTTACATTGAAATTCGGTCTGACAGATTCCCCTATACTTTTCCTGTCATTATTTTCGGTTAGATCTCATTATTATTGTGTCAAAAGACGGGAAAGAGCCTTTAAATGTGTTCTTCTTTTCTGTACATATATATATATATATATATATATATATATATATATATATATATATATATATATATATATATATATATATATATATATATATATATATTGTAACGGATATAACAACCTCACAACCGGGACGTCCTATTTACAAGGTTTAATAAGGGCGAACTTGTGCCCAAAGCCAAAAGAACTACACAGTAGCTGGGAGAAAGCAGCGAACGCTCGTCGTCCTCTTCTTCTTCTCTTTTCTTTGCCGCTGCTCGGTAGCAGCTCGTGCACAGGCTGGGCCGGCTCGTGCCTTCCGGCGGGCTTCATGAGTCGTAGCGATGCCGTCAGCGTTCCTCTTTTAACAACGTCTGCGTTGTACTGCGCCTTAGCAATTCCTCGTGGCATTATCCCCCCTCTCAAGCGGCATCGCCCCGATGCTTGCGATGAGGCTGTTCAGTACTTTTTTTTTTTTTTTTTTTTTTTTTGTGTGTACAAGTTTGTAAAAATGAGGTTGCAGTACGTCAAGGGATTGGGGTGGCTAGGTTTGGAATCGGTCGTAGTACGGTTTCATCCGTACAATGTGTACACGCTCCGTGGGATTGCGTCGCCTCGGATGCAGGTGGCCTGCAGGCTTGACTTCGTAGACGAGGTCATTGTGTCGCTGTACGATCTCGTAGGGGCCAAAATACCGGGAAATGAGTTTTTCGGAGAGGCCTCGTCGTCGTACTGGAGTCCATATCCACACTTTGTCGCCAACGTCATATCGCGTGTCAAGTCTTCCTCGGTTGTAGCGGTCGGCATCGATGCGGTGTTGGTGGCGTATTCGGTATCTTGCTAACTGGCGGGCTTCTTCCGCTCTTTGTAGAAAGTCGTCAAGATCGGGGGGGTAGTCATCTTGGTCTATTGGTAACATAGCATCCAGTGTTGTGGTAACAGCACGACCGTAAACTAGTTCAAATGGGGTGATTTTGGTGGTCTCTTGCACAGCCGTATTGTAGGCGAAAGTGACGTATGGTAAAATTTCGTCCCACTTTTTGTGCTCGACATCCACATACATGGATATCATGTCTGCTAGAGTTCTGTTAAGGCGTTCGGTCAGGCCATTGCATTGAGGATGATATGCAGTGGTTTTCCTATGAACAGTGTGAGTCATGTTGAGCAGGCACTTCAAAAGTTGCGCCGTGAAAGCCGTTCCGCGATCGGTGATTACAACCGTTGGAGCGCCATGTCGCAGGACTATTTTGTGTACGAAGAATTGGGCCACTTCTGCTGCCGTTCCTCGTTCCAAAGAGTCTGTTTCGGCGTATCTAGTTAAATAATCAGTGGCCACAACGATCCATTTCTTGCCGAGTAAAGATGTCGGGAAGGGTCCAAGGAGGTCCATTCCAACTTGGCGGAAAGGCGCTTTCGGTGGATCTATAGGTTGTAGAAGGCCCGCTGGTTTAGAACTTGGTGTTTTTCGTCTTTGGCATTCGCGGCATGTTTTGACGTAGTGTTGCACTGAAGCTAGTAGCTTGGGCCAATAATAATGGAGACTGATCCTTGCAAGCGTTCGAGTCACACCCAAATGTCCAGATGTGGGCTCATCGTGACACGCTCGAAGTATTTCTTGTCGCATAGTTGCTGGAACGACAAGCAGGAACTTTTCGCGGTTGGGCTTGAAGTTTCTCTTGTAGAGAACGTTTCCTCGGAGGCAGAACGATGCGAGGCTTCGAGAAAATATACGGGGTACTTGTACGTCAATTCCTTGCAGGTGTTCGATAAGCGGGAGTAATTCTTTGTCTGTACGTTGGAGTTCGGCTATTTGAGTGGTCTCGACAATTCCTACGAACGGAAAGTCGTCTTTTTCTGATGGTGGTGTGTCTGTAGGAGCCCGTGACAAACAGTCGGCATCGGTATGTTTTTTGCCAGATCGGTATACCACGGTTATATCGTATTCTTGCAGTCTGAGGCTCCACCTTGCTAGTCGTCCGGATGGTTCCTTTATGTTCGCCAGCCAGCAAAGCGCATGGTGATCGCTGACTGCTTTGAATGGTCTACCATATAGGTACGGCCGAAATTTACTGATGGCCCAGATGACGGCAAGGCATTCTTTTTCCGTGGCCGAATAGTTTGTCTCTGCTTTTGTTAGAGTCCGACTGGCATAAGCTATCACTTTTTCTTCACCTTTCTGCCACTGTATTAGAACGCATCCAAGGCCGATGTTACTGGCATCTGTGTGTATTTCCGTGTCGGCTGTCTCATCAAAGTGAGAAAGAATCGGGGGGTTTTCTAACCTCTTTCTCAATTCGTTGAAGGCGCTTTGTTGCTCGTTTTGCCACTGGAAAGGCACATCTTCTTTCGTAAGTCTCGTTAAGGGTTCTGCGATCTTTGAAAAATTTCTCACAAATCGTCTATAGTACGCACATAGACCTAGAAATCTCCGTACTGACTTTTTGTCTGTTGGCACCGGAAACCTTGCGACGGCGGTCGTCTTATCAGGATCAGGGCGAACACCTTGGGCGCTGACGACATGCCCAAGAAAACGAAGCTCTTCGAAACCTAATCGGCACTTCTCTGGCTTGATTGTCAAATCTGCCGAACGGATTGCCTCTAACACTGACCGAAGGCGCTTGATGTGCTCCTCAAATGTAGCCGCGAAGATGACCACGTCGTCTAGGTACACTAGGCAACACTGCCACTTCAATCCGGAAAGCACAGTGTCCATCATGCGTTGGAACGTTGCCGGCGCACAACAGAGACCAAACGGGAGAGCCTTAAATTCGTAAAGTCCGTCCGGGGTAACAAAAGCAGTCTTTTCGCGATCACGTTCATCAACCTCGATTTGCCAGTATCCACTTTTCAGATCTAGTGATGAGAAGAACTTGGCACACCGAAGTCGATCTAACGTGTCGTCGATGCGTGGAAGGGGATATACATCCCGTTTAGTCACAGCATTCAGTTTCCTGTAGTCGACACAAAACCGTAGCGTGTTATCCTTCTTCTTGACAAGCACCACGGGAGATGACCACGGGCTGTTAGAAGGCTGGATAACATCATCTTCAAGCATTTCTCGTACCTGCTTCTTGATGACTTCCCTTTCCTTAGGGGAAACACGATACGGGTGCCGGCATACCGGCCTGGTTGTCTCGTCCGTTATGATCCTGTGTTTTGTAATGCTCGTGCGCCGTACCTTTGAACTGTTGGAGAAACAGCTGCCAAATTCCCGCACGAGGTCGTATAGCTGTTGACGTTGAATCTCTGAAAGATTAGGATTTACGTATATTGTGTCGCAGGCATCAGATGGAAGTTTCACATTCGGTGACGTCGTTTCAAGACTGCATATTTCTGTCACTTCACAGAACTCATGAAGAAACGCTATTGCCGTCCCTTTTGCGATGTGCTGGAATTCGTTACCGAAATTCGTCAAGAGGATGTCTGTGCACCCGTTTCGCAGCTGGATAATCCCTCGTGCCACACAAACGCCTCTTTTCAAGAAAACATCCACGTTGCTCTCCGCCACACCCTCGTAGTCGCTGAATGCATCATTATGCACGAGAACCATTATACTGCTCCGTGGCGGTACAGTCACATCATCGTCGACGACGCGCAGTGGAGTGGTACATCGTTCATCTGATCGTGCTACCTTTAAAGCTTGCTCCGTCGAAAAGGACACGCTCGACCTCTGTAAATTGATAATCGCACCATTAGCTTGTAGGAAATCCATTCCCAGTATCACTTCCCTCGAGCACACAGGTAGGACGACAAAGTCACCGACGTAAGTGAAGCCCCGTATCATGACCCTTGCGGTACATCGGCCGGAAGGGGTTATGAGGTGACCACCTGCAGTACGTACTTGAGGTCCACCCCATTCGGTCAGAACTTTCTTGAGTCGCTTCGCTAATTCGTAACTTATCACAGAATAATCCGCACCAGTATCGATCAAAGCATTGAGCTCTAGTCCGTCAATCACCAACGGCAAGTCTGAAGTAATTTTCTCTGTACTGCACTCCTTTACCTGGAAACAGTCGTCGTTATCAGGCTCGTACCGCAGTGGAGGATCTTCATATCCCAAGTCGCCAGCGGCCTCGCCTCCACAGGTCGCCCTCTTCAGTTTCCCGGATTTGGGCTAGGCGAACGCTGCCTAGACGTGCTTGGGAAGGGACGTGGGCTAGACGAGCGGTAGCGCATAGGGGATGGTGAGCGTGGTTGATGACGACGAGGCGGGTCAAATTCCCGACGTGAGCATAGGTATTCTTCAATCTCGGAAGGTCTTTCGCCGTTTCGCGGACACGGTGCATTGATGGCGAATCCCCTAAGACCAGCTTGACGATATCGGCAGAATCGGTACAGGTGGCCAGCCTCTCCACAGTGGAAACACAAGGGCCTACGTGTGGCATCTCGCCACACATCGCTCTTCCGTGGCATCATCTCTCTCGCACGAGGTGGAGTGCGTGTTGCCTCTACGATTTCAGGCGGGCTGCGCATTGTCTGCACATAAGTACTTGGTGTCTCGATCGGCGAACAGTGCGGAGTAGGTCGCCTGAGCACCTCGGAGTACGTTACCGCCCGTCGTGTCGCTGGCACATCACTCCGCGGCTCCCGCATGGCCTGTCGAATTTCATCTCGGACAACTTCAGCAAGAGACAGCTCGGGGGTGACATCAGGTGACTGCAGTTTCCTTAATTCTTCCCTGACAACAGACCGGACGAGCTCGCGCAATGTGTCAAGATTATCCACGACGCCTGCTGAGTAGACTCCTGCGGATGCACCGGCTACGTCGCGGTTGTACTGTCGGGCTCTCTGCTGAAGCGTCGTTTCGATGGTTGTTGCTTCCGACCGAAACTCAGCAACAGTACGGGGCGGATTGCGGATGAGTCCCGCGAACAATTCTTGCTTTACCCCGTGCATGAGGTGGCGCACCTTCTTGTCTTCCGTCATGCCAGGATCAGCTCGCTTGAAAAGGCGGGACATGTCTTCGATGTACATCGCGACAGTTTCGTTCGTTCGTTGAATCCGTGTGCGGAGAGCTGCTTCCGCCCTTTCCCGGCGATCACTGTTGGCGAACGTACTCAGTAGCTGCCGCCGAAACTCTTGCCACGACGTCAGAGATGCCTCGTGGTTTTCGTACCACACTCGTGCAGAGTCTTCCAACGCAATGTAGACGTTACGCAGCTTGCCTTCCTCGTTCCACTGATTTAGATTTCCCACTCTCTCGAAATGCTCTAACCAGTCTTCGGCGTCCTCGTATGGGTCACCATGAAACACCTTTGGAATGACCGGTTGGCTTACGATGAGTTGTGCCGGCGTAACTTGGCTCGTCATGGTGGTGGCGGCGCTTGTCTCCGTCACCGATGCCCTTGATACAGAAGGGAGTGGCCCAAATTCTGGCAACTCTCCTCGGATACGGCGGCTGACTCGTTGGTGCACCGGTGTAAGCTCCACTGGTTGCGGCGGGTCAGTGCTTGGACTTCGCTCTTGCGTGGGGCTCGGAATCATGTACCCAGCACCTCCACCAGAAAATGTAACGGATATAACAACCTCACAACCGGGACGTCCTATTTACAAGGTTTAATAAGGGCGAACTTGTGCCCAAAGCCAAAAGAACTACACAGTAGCTGGGAGAAAGCAGCGAACGCTCGTCGTCCTCTTCTTCTTCTCTTTTCTTTGCCGCTGCTCGGTAGCAGCTCGTGCACAGGCTGGGCCGGCTCGTGCCTTCCGGCGGGCTTCATGAGTCGTAGCGATGCCGTCAGCGTTCCTCTTTTAACAACGTCTGCGTTGTACTGCGCCTTAGCAATTCCTCGTGGCAATATATATATATATATATATATATATATATATATATATATATATATATATATATATATTGTAGCGAAGCCTCCGAACTATGAAATGGGTCGAACTCTTGAGTACCTTCTAGTGGGGCTACCCAACAAGGACGCCGCTCGCACTAAGAGCCCGTGCTTGGCCGTTACTGTCGCCATTGTGCTTGCTCGCTGTGGACCGGCTATTAAACGCCTTAACATTTTGGTGGAGAGTGCTGTGCCCTTCAAACATCTTCGGTTCACATTCGATGCCCTTGGAGCTTAGATCCCGTACCGTGCCTTCAACCATGCAACAAGACGCCGCCCAGCAAACGCTTCCTCCTGCGCCGACGCCATGTTCCGGTGTCCCCCGCATCCGCGACCCACCTGTCTTCACCGGCGCGGATGGCACCGACGTCGAGGACTGGCTCGTCATGTACGAACGCGTCAGCGTCCCCAATCATTGGGACGAGGCAGGTAAACTCGGCAACCTGGTTTTCTACCTCGCGGGTGTGGCCGGCATGTGGTATAACAACCACGCGTCTGATTTCGCAACCTGGTCCGATTTTAAGACCGCTATCACCAACGTTTTTGGCCGCCCTGCCGTTCGTAAGCTGCAAGCCGAGCAGCGCTTACGCGAACGCGCTCAGCAGGCCGGTGAATCATTCACCAGCTACATTGAAGACGTCTTGGACCTATGCAAGAAATGCAACGACAGCATGTCTGAATCAGACAAGATCCGGAACGTCATGAAGGGCATTGCCGATGATGCCTTCACGATGCTGCTGGCCAAAAACCCAGGCACAGTAGCTGAGGTCATCACGCTGTGCCAGAGCTACGAGGAGCTCCGCCGGCAGCGTTCGATGACCCGTCGCTCCACACCACGAGATGCAGGGCTTGCAGGCTTGGAGGCGAGCTGTGACCAGGTGGCACTGCTGGCAGACCTCAAGTCCTTCATACGTGAGGAAATCGCACGGCAGTTCTCTCTCCTGCCCTTCGCCCACCCACCGGCTGCTCAACAATCGGCCACTACCATTTTCCCCCCCATCCGCCGAGCGATTGAGCAGGAAATAGCGGAGGTTATGCCTGCGTACCACCCACAACAGCTTCCGGCTCCTGTACCCCCAAGTTACGCCCAAGTGGTCGCCAGGCCGCCTCCAGTCGTTCAAGCGCCCGCCCCACTGACTTACGCCGAAGCTGCCGCACGACCTCCATCCTTTGCAGCGGGTATGCCGGCTACGTATGTTGACGTGACCTCTCAGACTCAGCTCCAGCACCCCCTGCAGCCTTTCCAGCCACCGTTCCGTCCATCGGCTCTTGCGTCATGGACAAGACCTACCCCGGCGAACCGATGGCGCACATCCGACAACCGGCCCATTTGCTTTGCCTGCGGTTACGCCGGCCACGTAGCACGTTATTGCACTCGCGTACAGACGCCCCATATCTCGTCGCCTGGTGCTGGCCAGATTAGGCGTACCTATCACGAGGAAACGCCGTCTATGCCACCGCCAACTCGCCTAGCTTCATCTTCTCGTAGGTCACCGTCTCCACGACGTCGTTCCCCGTCCCCCATGCGGCCAAGTTCAGCTGCTCACGAGCGGGAAAACTAGTCGTCGCAGTCCCCGAGGCAAGGACTGCGATGCTATCGCATTGTGAAAGCCCTCAGAGCCGCCCATCTAATGTCATTGACGTGCTTGTGGACGGTGTTCACGCATCTGCTCTTATTGACACAGGAGCTGCAGTATCCGTTATAGACGAAAAATTTTGCCGCTTGCTTCGTAAAGTGACGACGCCAATTTCTGGATTGTCCCTTCGTACCGCCGGTTTGCATCGTATCCATCCTACAGCAGGGTGCACAGCTCGCGTTGTCGTTCAGGACGTTCTGTATGTCGCCCAATTCATCATCATTCCCGCATGCTCTCATGACGTCATCCTGGGGTGGGATTTTCTCTCCCGCAACGACGCCGTCATCCATTGTGCCGCCGCCGAAATTGAACTCTCCCCCTTCTCGCATTTGACGCCGGAAGACAGTTCTTCGAAAGTGAGCAAGATTCTCGTGAAAGACGATACCATAGTGCCTCCAAGCTCCACGATGGGTGTATCTGTCTACTGCGCTGGACTCTCCGACACAATTGCACTCGTTTCGCCATCCGACCGTGCTTGCCGAAGGAAAGGGTTGCTAGTACCTTTCGCGACCGTGCAAATCACCCAGGGCAACGCCTCTATTTTCGTGACCAACCCATCCCCGTACACTGTTACCTTGGTTCGAGGGGAATGTCTCGGCAGAGTGGAACCAGTGGATAACGCACAAGTCCTGGACGTACCTGATGACTCGCGTTGTCCCAATTTGCGTACCATCAGTGCTGTTTCCACTTCTGATTCGTCATCTCCTTATGTATTTGGCCCTTGCATTGATGACAACCTCACGTCGGTACAGCGTTCCCAGCTTCTGAACCTGTTGCGAGAATATCGTTCTTCTTTCGATGTCGGGCGAAGTTCTCTCGGTCGTGCGTCCGCTGTTACGCATCGTATCGACACTGGTGCCCATCCACCATTACGGCAACGTCCCTACCGCGTGTCGCCTGCTGAACGTCGGGAAATTAACGAGCAGGTTGATGATATGCTCAAACGCGACGTTATTCGGCCCTCGGACAGTCCATGGGCGTCTCCTGTTGTTCTTGTTGCGAAGAAAGATGGTTCTGCGCGGTTCTGTGTAGACTACAGACGGCTCAATAAGATCACTCGCAAGGATGTTTACCCACTGCCGCGCATCGATGACGCAATTGACAGCCTTCACGGAGCCGAATTTTTTTCTTCTCTCGATCTGCGCTCGGGGTACTGGCAAGTACCCATGGCTGATGACGCTCGACCGAAGACTGCGTTCATCACACCCGACGGCTTGTACGAATTCAACGTCATGCCGTTTGGTCTATGTAATGCACCTGCGACCTTTGAGCGCATGATGGACACCGTTCTGCGCAACTTGAAATGGCACACGTGCTTGTGTTACCTCGATGACGTTGTTGTGTTCGCTCCAGATTTCTCTACGCACCTCCAACGTCTGAAAGAAGTTTTTGCACGTGTCAGCAATGCCGGCTTGCAACTAAATCTGAAGAAGTGCCGCTTTGCAGCACGGCAACTCACCATCCTTGGGTACGTCGTGTCCAAGGATGGCATTCTTCCAGCCAAGCGTCGGGCCGTGGCCGAATTCCCCAAACCTGCGTCCGTCAAAGAACTGCGTAGTTTCGTGGGCCTGTGCTCGTACTTCCGACGCTTCATACGAAACTTTGCCACGATCATATCACCGCTGACGAAGCTCCTTGGAAGTAACGGGTCCCTCAATTCGTGGTCGTCTGAGTGCGACGACGCGTTCGCGAAGCTCCGCCATGTGTTGACATCTCCTCCCATTCTACGCCACTACGACCCCACGGCCCCGACGGAGGTGCACACAGACGCCAGCGGTGTAGGCCTCGGCGCTGTCCTGGCGCAGCGCAAACCCGGATTCCCTGAATATGTCGTAGCATATGCAAGCCGTACGCTCACGAGAGCTGAGACAAACTACACCGTCACGGAGAAAGAGTGCCTGGCGATCGTCTGGGCTCTTACAAAGTTTCGACCGTATTTGTATGGTCGCCCATTCGATGTCGTCACCGATCATCATGCACTATGCTGGCTTTCATCATTGAAGGATCCCTCAGGCCGTCTCGCCCGTTGGGCTCTTCGTTTACAAGACTACGACATCCGCGTGCTGTACCGCAATGGACGCCAGCATGCTGATGCCGACGCCCTCTCGCGCTCCCCTCTGCCTGAAGGTGATGTGCTCTGCTCAGTATCCTCGGCTGCTGTTTCTGCCATTGACGTTGACATAATCGCTACCGAACAGCGAAAGGATAATTGGATCGGCCCGCTGATCGACTTGCTCTCTGATCCATCCGCAACGCCATCCACGCGTGCATTGCGTCGTCAAGCTCGCCATTTCGCCATTCGTGACGGCCTTCTACACCGACGCAATTACGACGCCGACGGCCGGCAGTGGTTACTCGTGATACCCCGCAGTCTGCGGTCAGAGATATGTGAATCCTTCCATTCTGATCCGCAATGCGCGCACTCTGGGGTATTCAAAACCTACCATCGCATTCGGCAACGCTACTTCTGGCGCGGGATGTACCGCTATGTGCAGCAGTTCGTTCGCTCTTGCCTCACTTGCCAACGCCGTAAACCGTCAGCTCACATGTCGCACGCCAGTCTACAACCGTTACCTTGCCCTGAACGTCCCTTTGGGCGCGTAGGTATCGATTTGTATGGACCACTTCCTCTGACGTCGGCTGGTAACCGCTGGGCCATCGTTGCCGTTGACCATTTAACGCGATACGCCGAAACCGCCGCTCTCCCTGCGGCTGCTGCGCGCGATGTTGCGTCCTTCCTGCTGCATCGATTTATACTGCGCCACGGACCACCCCAAGAGCTTCTCAGCGATCGAGGCCGTGTCTTCTTGTCGGAAGTCGTCGAAGCCATTCTGACGGAGTGCCATTCTGTCCACCGCAAAACTACTGCTTACCACCCACAGACGAATGGCCTCACCGAACGCTTTAACCGCACTCTCGGCGACATGCTTTCTATGTACGTCGCTGCCAACCACACTAATTGGGATAATATACTGCCCTTCGTCACCTACGCCTACAACACCGCCCCTCAGAGCACGACTGGTTTTTCACCTTTCTACTTGCTGTACGGAAGGCACCCGTCGCACACCATGGACACAATACTCCCGTACACGCCGGATCCATCTGATTGTACACCTATTTCCGAGACAGCCAGGCTTGCTGAAGAGTGTCGCGAGCTTGCCAAGACTTTTACGACGCAAGAGCAAGAGTGGCAGAAGAGTATCCGTGATGCCAGCACCACTTCTGAGCCCACGTTCCTTCCTGGTGCGCTTGTATGGCTCTCGATCCCGACCTCTGCCGCTGGCCTCTCTTCCAAACTACTTCCCAAATACGAAGGCCCCTACCGTGTCATCGAGTGCACCTCACCCGTCAACTATCTGATCGAACCCGTTGAACAATCTTCGGACATGCGCCGCCGTGGGCGAGACATCGTCAACGTGGAGCGCCTGAAGGCTTATTATGACCCGCTCATAATAACAAGCTGTTAGGTCGCCAGGCGGCTCCCTCTTCGACCCCGGGGTAATTGTAGCGAAGCCTCCGAACTATGAAATGGGTCGAACTCTTGAGTACCTTCTAGTGGGGCTACCCAACAAGGACGCCGCTCGCACTAAGAGCCCGTGCTTGGCCGTTACTGTCGCCATTGTGCTTGCTCGCTGTGGACCGGCTATTAAACGCCTTAACAATATATATATATATATGTGTGTGTGTGTGTGTGTGTGTGTGTGTGTGTGTGTGTGTGTGTGTGACTGACGCATTAACAAGGTGATTCTAGGAGAAGCCGACGAAGAGGAAGTGCGCATGCAATAGAATAAGCACATGGCATGTGGGACCACGACGTGTCTCCATTATGTTATATTAATGATTTTGTTATAATAATAAATATATATATATATATATATATATATTTATATATATATATGGTAATACAAAATACAACGGCTTCAACACTCGTTCTTATTACAATTGATGACACGCGTGCAACAAGAATATATCATTTGGTAACACCAGGTATGCCAGGTTGAACCTACACATGATAACCCTCCTTTGATACTCGTAAACCTAAGCTTTTAATATTGTGAAATACGTCACGCAATTTTTACATAATTATTTCGTGTTACTATGCTTTATCTTTGAATCATGATTTTGGGAGACAGCTCGGTCGCTTTTCGGTGCGTTGCGTTTTAGATGTGTGGAATTGTATAGCCGTAAGGACTCAAAGATTCTGTCGTTCTTTTCTCTGCGCAAATCACGTATCCTACGTTCACAATTATAAGAATGAGACTACGGGCAATAAACGATCACTAATTACTTCTTTGCCAAACCCAACCTAATAAAAACAAAAGGCCATGGAAGTTGCTTTATGTGCTGGACGATAGCACATCAATGGCACAGGCTATCTGGTGGTCAATGGCATATACCCGCGTGTGGGTACGTGCCACAATAGAAAGGGACAGTACCTATGCGTAGTGCTGGTGAAGGGTCAATTGTGGTTTCAGTGCTGGCAGTTTTATAAACACAACGTATGTAGTCCTATAATACAGCTGTCACATCGAGTTACCGTCAGGCGGTGGTGGCGTTGCTTGAAGCCACAAAGAAGGAGCATCAACGAACAAATATGACAGACGTATGAAATTGGAGAGAGAAAGGCCCCTATCGCATCATCGTGGGCAAGCACTCAGACGCCCGTGCGATGCAAGCTAACCTACCCTACATGTGGCACTGCATCGTAGGTACTCTCTGAGATAAGGTGGACTAACGGCTCCCGTTGAGAAGCATGCGTTTGCACTGGCTTGGAAAAAATAAAGGAAGAAGTAGTCTACTACAAATTATGGTACAGCATTACACATTGCACTGAACCATTCAACAGTCTTGCCGGGACGCGGAAGTTGAAACCGAGTAAATTTGTGAGTTTACAAGGCTAAAAGTCCCCATGCATCTCGATTTAGGAGGGACATGTTCAGTGTCGCAGCTGAAATTCCCGTCCCACTGTTGTGAATCTCGGTCGTTGGCTACACGCTGTCTATCAGGAGTGTAAATGGGGTGTGTTCCCACAACTAGAAACTGCATGGATGGATGGATGGATGGATGGATGGATGGATGGATGGATGGATGGATGGATGGATGGATGGATGGATGGATGGATGGGCGGACGGACGGACGGATGGATGGATGGATGGATGGATGGATGGATGGATGGATGGATGGATGGATGGATGGATGGATGGATGGATGGATGGATGGATGGATGGATGGATGGAAGAATGATTGATGATGGATGGATGGATGCCAGAAGTTTTGCAGTGCGCAAAGAAATGCGTCGCATTTAAAACAGGCAACAGATATAAAAATTACCGGGAATGAACAGTCTACAAAGCGGTTGTCATGACATCTGTGAGTGCCAAAACACATGCCGAAGAGCGATCATTATAGATATCTCCTGCTGAACACGATTTCCGATGAACGTCACACAGGTGGAGTTAGGTGTGCTTTCCGCTTGCTTTTAAACTGCGCATGAATGACCACAAACATGAACAGTTTAGGTGTCCACTTATTCGGTTAAACTGTGAACTTTGTGGTATAACTGTCGTTCGAGTGCACGAATAGAGAAGTTTGAGGTACCGAGAACTCCGTATCTGTCCTTCGTAACGTCTCTCTACCATAAGCGCATCGACTATTCAGCATCAACCAACTGTCCCTTTCATCGCATTACTGAGCAGTGGTGAGAGCTTGGTACTAACCCGATTCCTTTGGCGCGTATTAGTTCATTGCGACCATAGCCTTTGGGTATGATATGAATAAGCAATTATTTTCTAAACAACTTCACCGTTAAAAAGTGATGGTGAAAAAAAAACAGAAGTCTACTTTCGAAACCACGCACGGCAAGTTGTCGCAAGAATAAGCTGTCACTTATAAGCATATGTAGTGTGAAAACTAGAAGTAAAAGCTGACAACAAGAAACAATTGCCGACCACCTTTGCTTTGCCACAGACTTGCGCGACACTTGTCAGATGTGAAAACTCTGTTTACTAATGAAATAAAAACGACTCCGTTTTGGTTGTTTTACTCTCTCAAGACCACTAATGCATTTCGAACTGTTTTGTCTCAGCCAGTTTCACTCGCAGTATGTCGCTTCCACGGATCAGGGCTTAGTAGCCATACTACGGCAAAAGCCGGGGATCCGTCCATCACATGTGCGTAAATTTCCCGTCATTGTAGGCAACGCCAGCGTCAACGCGAGGCACGTGGAAATCCATCGTGTGGTAACATGGCAACATGGCCACTTGACGTCGTATGACGTTACAATATGAGAAAATCTGACATCGTAGTGACGTCAATATTATGACTCTGGATCTCATCGTTACCTGGACAAAGGTTTGCAGATACAGAGACAGTAGAAAACTACATGAGGAGTAGAATACTTGTGATACAACTGATATTGGATTCTGGGCAACAAAAATCGATAAAGAGTTTAGTGATTTAGAGTACGTGATACTTTACTATTAAACGAATATTGGGAGTATGTGTGTTAAGGAAAAGTGTTTAACATTTCAGAGTGCCTACTACTTCAATATGGGAGAGCAAAATGCCTACCTGGATACAGTTTTACGGGAGTAATCCCACTGTAACGCTTGCTGCTTTTCGCTGACAGCAGCAAATGGGGAGCTCACGCTGTGATGATCTAAAAGCTCTGAAAAGCTTTGCTTGCTGATTTACCATAAATACGTTTTAAATGTCATTTCACTGACTCCATAAGTTCCTTTACGCGACACCTATGTTTTCCATGTATTTTCTATGTAATTAACTTAATTTCTATGTATTATGAACTTATCAAAATGTCAATGAATCTTTTATAGTAAAACAACGTATAGTGATTCTTTCTAAAGACGTAACGAATGCTACCTCTAAAAGGTATTTACGACAAGAGACAACGGTTCTGAATTTTTCCGACCTCCTCTATTTTCACATTCGCCTCTCCACACAGACGTAATGTGAAAAAGCGTACGAAAAATAGCAAAGAACTGATAGTTGCCGCGGGTCACAGAACATCAGCTTCAGAAATTACGTACGCGCACTCGAGCCGTATATTTTTGAGTGCAAGCGTGATCTGTTGAAAATCTTAACTGGCACTCATTTGAAGCTGTTCAGGGCCTTCCTGCAGCCCGAGAAAAAGTAAATGCAAATGAACGCAAGTTTGTTTAGGTGGCATCCTAATTTTTTCTATTTTTGTTACCTCATGAGCGTTCTTGAAGCGCCCGATGAAGAAGGAAAGCAATCTCGTTTGTCAAGTATTACTAATAATACCTGAGATTTTACGTGCAAGATCACGATAGAATTATGAGGCTCCCCATGGCAGAGGGCTTAAAAAGTTTTGACTACTTGGGATTTTTCAACGTCTACTAGCATTGTACAGTAAGTACGCAGGCCTCTAGCATTTCAACTCTATCAAAATACAACCTCCGTGTCCGGAATCACACACCACGAAGTTCAGGTCGGAAATCGACATGCTAGACCACTACACCACCGCGGACGACTGGTTTATTTAGCTAGGTAGATATTGCTTATTCGGCATCGCGTATGTCATTTTAACTTAAATTTGCCATCACTCCCCTCCCTCGCAGTGCAAGCCGTCAACCTTTCAATACAACCAGCCATGCCTTACGTCAAGTCGTCCCTACGGAGGGAATGGTATACAGGTGTTGGTCACTTTCTCAGTATATGCATTGAACGAGACAACACGTTATATAAATGGCCTATCACACGTGAAGAAGAAACCAAATTTAATATAATGATGTGAATTTTGGAGTTTTATGTATCAAAACCACCTTAAAAGCGTCGGGATACGCTGACGGACGGAAATTTCCAAACACTTGTCCATTCAAAATCCTGGTCATTCATTCAAAACTAATACCTCAAATAGCTCCATCGTTCGAAGACTTCCCTACGTGGCAAATTCGTTTGGAGGACAATACTTTCTTATCACACTGAATCCGCACTCATAAAACGCTAAGTATCCTCTGTTTAGATGTGGATTCCGTGCAATTTATATATTGGTGCTTCTGCGAAATTTTTTATTTTGCAGTATATTGGCTGCACCTTTCAGGACTGACTTCGAAGTGCCACATGTGTTTAGCACGCCAGCTGTGATTAGATGTGCTTGTAATATGACCGGCAAATACTATAAAAATGTAATCCGGGTGTTAACTCATATTCAATTTACCTACGTATAATCCTTTTTCAAGGATGTGAATTTCATACAATATATGTAGTTTGATATGAACCGATTTTATTTTGCGTCAGGATTAAGCGAAGGTAAATTTTTATACAATATGTCAAATGTAACGGTAATGTAGCGACACGTTTCAATATTCGATATTGAAATTGTCTCGAGTTCTTCTCGCATTAAAGAAGCTTGTAACGGAACTCGTTCCAAAATCGGGAAGGAACGAGGAAGGAACTTTCGTTTCTGTTGTAGAGGAATGTGTACAACACTCGATTTCCAAACCAGGGCTTGGTTCGTGTCTGAGAAATCGTGATGCACTTTCTTATTTATTCATGTTACATTAAGCTGTTTGTAAATAATTGATTTCATTACCCACATGCCTTCTTGCAGGATGCGGTGAAACTCGTTATTAAAAAGCGATGCCACTCTCAGTGAAACGCATCTGGTATTTAGGTGTAACAGAAATCTGGTGTTTTAATTGGCAAAACGAGGAGATAATCATAAGGCAATTCATAGTGGAAAGTTCCGTAGTATCTACCGCTCGTTGTTCTTTAACGTGCTCGGAGGTTGCCCACTACATGCGCCTCTAGCTTTTCACCTACATGCAACTCCGGCGGCCGTAATTGAAACGGCTAATCTCGGGTCAGCGGCCACACACTGTAACCACTGTGCCACCGCAGGTGACGAGTTATGTTTTAAGTACCCAGTTGTTGAAGTTTTATTTCGTGAAGCTAAAGTTATGGCACACCTGTTTAAATATTTCAAGAAAATGCATCCAACACTATTAAGGCTGTTATTGAAGTCGAATTGTCGAAACATTGGCGTCACTTTCGTGCAAATACTAATTGCTAGTTCACGCGAATGCCAGCAATTAACTACTTTCAGGGGTGGAACACCCTGAGACAATACAACGTCCCTGTGTCGCCGTCGTCTGCAGAAGATATACTGCAAGTGCATTGTGAGCAAACCGAAACATTTATTAACAACAAAATAAGTTAACCAAACTTGAATAAACAAAAAATGCAGACCACAATGCAGTAATAACATCGACATTTAACAACCCGTCAATCAAGCCGTCTGGGCACGGCTTCACCAGCGGAATGCGGTTCGCTAACCCATTTGTCTTCATTCTGCAGTTCTGCCTTATCCAGCTGTACCCCGCCAACAATGGCGACACTGGATGGCTGAGCATAAACGGAACGGCGCTAATCTTGAACAAGAGGGTCCTACACGTGCCGGGCCTGCTGAATGGAATCAGTCCACGCAAGACGACATCGGCGCATCTCGGTGCGCAGAACCAACTGGCAGCACCCCCCTCCAGACCACCTATAAAGGCCAGCCCCCCTGAGGCGACGGTCACTGGGCACGGCTTCACCAGCGGAATGCAGTTCGCTAACCCATTTGTCTTCATTCTGCAGGTGAGCAAAAACTACGGTAAATGCTTTCGCTCAAGTGACCGCTTCTTGTTGATGTTGCCGTGCCCACGGCTGTTTAGCATGGCGTTAGATAGCACGAAATGTCTTAAAAAACTGTGGTTGTTGGGTAGAGACATTGAAGCTAACCCAGACCCCACCCTTGAAGAAGTTTTTAACCAACTAAAGGACATTGCTAGCGACAATAATGAAATAAAAGAAAAGCGGCTAGTAGACATTGATAACAAACTTGACGCTCTGTCAGTCCTTGAGGTAGAGCTTGGGCACTGTAAAACGCAACTTAATTCAATGACTAGGGTAATACAAACATTAGAAAAAAGAATAGACGATCTTGAAAATAGGAGCAGAAGATCCAGTCTAATCGTATACGGATTGCCGGAAGCACAATCTGAGACAAGTGAAACCCTCGAACAAGCAGTAAACAGGGACGTCATACAGGATAAACTCAAACTACAACCGATTGCGATCGAGCGCATCCACCGGCTAGGTAAACCAGCTTCCAATAAAACCAGACCAGTTATCTTTAAACTTGTGGATTCGCGTCAGAAGGAAGCCATACTAAAGAATGAAAAGCACCTTAAGGGAACTGAGTACGCTATTGGCGAAGATTTCTTTCGCAAAACTCGCGAAATTAGAAAAAAGCTTTGGGACAGTGCGAAATCAAACCGAGCTATAAAGGAAAAAGTGGCACTGGCTTTCGAGAGGCTGTACATAAATGACTGCGCGTTCGTTTCGGATGAGGAAAAAAAAGAAAGGGTGCAACTCAACAAACCAAAAAAACTACGAAATACCAACTCGGCCGAACACGCGGAGTACCACACAAAAGAAAAATTAACATTGCTAAACGTGAACGCCAGAAGCGTCGTGAATAAAGTGCAGCCTCTTGAGAACTTGTTGCTACTTCATGAACCAGATATTGTAGCAATCACAGAAACCTGGCTCTCATCAGATATACTCGACCATGAATTCACTCCCCCTAGCTATTCTGTCATCCGAAAAGACAGACTATCTCGAGGCGGAGGCGTCGCGTTGTTGATTCGACGTTCCATTTCATACACACTACTGCCAGACGTTCCGGACACAGAAACGGTTTTCTGCAAAATGTTGTGCAATAGCACAAGCATAGTGGCGGGTTGCGTTTATCATAGCCCATCCTCTGGTTCGGAATGCGTAGTTTCCATCCACAATTTTCTTCAGCAGCATGTCCATAGCTCTGCAGTCGTGATAATGGGTGATTTTAACCTTGCTGACATAAACTGGAGTACCATGCACCACACCTCACAGGGATCAGAGGATTTATTTGATTTAATGTTAAATTTCAACCTTCATCAAATTGTTTCATGCCCAACTCGTGTTCAAGGAACAGCCGCAAGTGTTCTAGATTTAATACTTATTAGTAGTCACCTTAGCCATGTGGACACTCAAGTTGATGTTGTAGAGGGCATTTCAGACCACAGAGTGCCTGTTTGCCGGTTAGCACTTGATCACAGATTACACCTACAATCAACAGTAAACCATGTCCCAGACTTCAGTGAAGCAGACGACGCCAGCGTACTAACTTATTTAGCCCATGAGTTTTACGAGTTTGTGGAATTGAACTGTGATCCCGCCATCTGTAAATGACTTTGTCTAAGGTTCAAGCACGTTGTTCTGCACTGCATGAATGAATTTATACCACTGCGGCGTACACGGCCGCAACGACATAACCCCTGGATCCCAAGAGAAATTCTACACGCAAAGCGGAAAGTCAAACGACTTCGGAAAGCGGTAAAAAAACAGTGCTGCAGTGTGAATACATCAAAATTAAAAACAGCTATTTCACACTTTAAGGCCAAAACAAAGCAAGCAAAACAACAATACTTTGAAGTAACGCTACCGTCATTCATTACTGATAACCCAAAAAGGTTCTGGAAGCATTTCAGCCCTGGAAAAAACAGCAGTCCTGAACTTTCGTTGCAACAGAAAACGGTGAAATCTAATATGTACAACAACTATTTCCACTCTGTTTCTACAAAAGATGACGGAAAAATTCGACAGCTTGCACACATGAATAATATTGGAATCAGCCCTATAGATGTAGTTGATGAAGGAATATTTTCTCTTTTGCTCGACATAGACCCCAAAAAATCTTCGGAACCAGATGACATCCCCAATACCTTTCTTAAGCTATATGCCGACTGGTGCAGCAAACACCTTGGTATGGTTTTCCGCAAATCTCTCGCCGTAGCAAAACTTCCAGACGACTGGAAAAAAGCTAGAATAGCACCGATTTCCAAAGCAGGAAATAGCGATAATCCTTAAAACTTTAGGCCAATATCTTTAACGAGCACGTCATGCAAAATATTAGAACATATAATTTTGAAACACAAAACCGTTTTTTAGAAGATAATGGCGTTTTGTCATCTTGCCAGCACGGGTTTCGCAGCGGATTATCGACTACCATGCAACTAACAGAAGTTGTTCATAATTTAGCATTATCTATTAACAACTGCACACAAACGGATATCATACTATTAGACTTTGCTAAAGCGTTTGATTCCGTATGTCACAACAAATTAATTGCAAAACTTCGAAGTATTATTGGAGATGGAATATTAACAAATTGGGTTAAGAACTTCTTAACTAATCGTTCACAAAATGTCCTGTATGACCAAGTACCATCAGAAAACTTGCCTTTTACGTCCGGAGTACCACAAGGCTCCGTTTTGGGGCCTTTGTTATTTCTTGTTTTTATTAACGATATCACAGGCAGTATCTCTTGCACCATTAGGCTTTTCGCCAACGACTGCATTATTTACAAAAAAATTAACAGTCATTCAGATCACCTTGCACTAAGCGATTCCTTACACCATCTTTCCAACTGATGCAACATGTGGCAAATGTCGATTAACCCCCCAAAAAAAGTGTGCATGACGATAACCCGAAAAAAAGAAGCTATCCAGTATGACTACAGCATTAAAGGCACCAGGCTTGAAAAAGTGAATGCGCACAAATATTTAGGCGTCACGATAACGTCAAGCCTCAGATGGGATGCGCACATTTCTAACATTACTTCGGTTGCTCTGCGCAAGCTCTTTTATCTTCGCAGATGCCTTCGGTTGGCCCCTCACTCAACCAAGCTTTTAGCCTATACTACTTACGTAAGACCGGTATTAGAATATACTAACACAGTATGGTTTCCTTATACAGTCACTAACATTCAAAAGCTACAAAATGTACAGAGGAAGGCAGCAAGATTCATCTGCAGCAAATATAGGCGCACTGATTCTCCTACAAATATGTTAGCAAGCTCTGGCCTCCAAACACTTACGATTCGAGCAAAACAAGCGCGCCTTAAATTTCTTTTTCAGCTACTTCACAACCATTATAAAATTGACCTATCATTATACATCCATCCGGCAGACTCCCGCGTTATTAAGCACAAACATTCACACACACTGAAAGAGTACTCTTACCGCAATGACACGTTCAAGCACTCCTTTTTTTCCACTTGCCATAAAGGAATGGAACTGTTTGGATTCCTCCATAACAAGTGCGAAATCGCTATCCGACTTTCCACTAAAATTAGAAAATATGTTCTCTTAATGCGGTAATACTCGCATTACCAGAAGCATTGCGCCACCAGTGAAAGCGTATTAGTGGAGTGTACAAGTGTTCACTGGAGTGTTTGGAAGTTTGCTATTTGTTTGCCTGTGTACCACTGGATTTCATGCAAAATTTATCTTCTTTTTGGTGATGGTTTCTTTGACTTTGCAGATGTAAACAATTTGTATATTTTTCGCTCTTATACTTTGTGATGACTGTCATTTCACTACATTCCTGTTTCTGTTTTCTGCGCTGTTAATGTACCACCTGCATGTACAATCTGTACGCCCACCTGCTATGGTCTCGGAAGGAGACTGGCAGTATTGAAAATAAATAAAATAAATAAAGCAAATGACAGAACCAAACGTTAACAAAAGCAATGTAGAAGACCACGATTCACCCTCTGATGCACACTGCTTTTCTCCATGGTCAGCATTCACTCTGTAGATACACTCGCAAAATTTGAGGGGGTACTGCAAGAGCAGAGGGACTGTGTTACTTTCCTCAGAGTTCTTTAGCTTCGTGGGGGAGTGGGGTAGAGTTGGCAGCGGAACGTAATCATTCGTTGAATGCAGAGTTAAACAGACTACGACCTCTCGGCTACTGAAGTGGGGTTCCCAATCTACGCAACTCTCGTGTTGATGAGGCGTGAATGGGATCTGGCACTCTGTTTTTGCGGCGCAGTACAATCGAGCGCTTGCATGTTACCACCGACACCGCAAAGCAATATAACTGTCTCGTAATCATACGCCTAGACGCTCCAGTTGTAAGTTTGATGCGTCAAGGATAACTTTCAGTGATAACCAAACCATGCTTGTTGTCACAGAACGAGCGCTCAAAAAGGGCGCGCCGCCAAATTCTCGCGACGAACCGCCGGAGTGATGCCGCGAGGTCAACGAAAAAGAAAGAAAAAGAAAACAAACATCTAAAGGCTCCCCGGGCGCGCGAGCTTCTCCTCTCGGAAGCGTGGCTTCGCCGACGAACCTCCTCACCCCATAACGGCGGCCGAGCAAGCACTGGAAATTTCCAGAAGGAAAGGGGCGTGTTATGCCGGGTTGAGTCATCTGTCGGGGACAGCCCTCGTACAGTCTCGCGCCTTCCTCCAGCCTCCGCTGTGCATCGCGCCGACGAAATGACGAGAACCTTCTGGAATCTCGCGCGGAAGGTATTTAATCGAGCAGCCGAGACGAAAGGTCATGAGAAGACGGAAGTTAGCGCCAGAGCGCGTAGGGATTCCGCCGTGTAGTCGGCGAAGGTTTTGTCCGTAGAGACAAAGCAGGAGAAGAAGAGGATTTCCACCTGAGGGGTGAAGGCTCGAGCTACAGGCAAGAGTGTGTGTCTACCGCCATCGAGCGAAGACGCATGGCAACAGCTGCGTGTGTGAAACCGACGTGTTTCCGGCGAAGGAGTTTGAAGCTTGGAGAGTGGCCACTTGAAGACGCGACGTTTCCTGGAAGAGAAACTTCGGCGAGGCTTTCTGGAAGAGAAACTTCAGGGCAGCAGAACGACAACAACGCCGGACTTTGAGTGAGTGATTATCGCAAGAGTATCATCCAGACTTTTGTTCCAAGAACTTTGGACTGTATAGGTTTTCTATCTTTTTAGTCTTTGAGTGTCTTGGTTGTTCAATGCATGCGACTGCATTGTAGTGTGTATTGTTGTCTATGTCGGTTGTTGCGAGTGTGGCTGATTGTACTGTGTAGTACATTGTTGGATTGGTGACATATTGTATGCAACTATTGTGGAGTGTGCATTCGTGTGTATTGTTTTCGATCGGCCATTATTGAGAATATAATTTTGTTTGTTTATCAACTCTCGGCCCTGACTTGTTCTTTGGGCCACAGCCGGCGTCCGCTGGCGCGCCAAAAAGGACCACTTCTCAATTGTCCACGCTTTCGTGGTGCGGTTCGGGGGGCTGATGCTTCGGCCCTTGGAATTAGCCCGGCGATCGCCTCCCTAATTAACGGGACTTGTGACAATTAATCTGGCGTCCGCGACAGGACTTTTTGGTGCACAGTGTGTCCAAAGTAGTGAGAAAGAGCCTCGAGTTGTTGATAGTGCTATCGGAACGATTTTGTATGTTGTTCAGTGTTCTCGTTAACGAGTGCAGGGGAGTGTTCCGATAGACTGATTTAGGCAGATACTTTTTGCACGCGGTAAGCCTGCATTTGCGAGACACGATGAATCTCGAAAAGTTAGTAGCTCTTGGTGAGAAGATGGGTCTTTCTGGCGCCGAACTACGGAAGTGGGTCACCCAGAAGTAGAAAGAGGAAAAAGAGAGGGCCAAAGAAGAAAAGGCAGCTGAGCTAGAAAAAGAAAGGTTGGCGGTCGAAAGAGCCAAAGCGGAAAAAGAAGCTGAGTTGGAGAGAGAGAGGTTGGCAGCTGAGAGAGCCAAGGAAGAAAAAGCAGCTGAGTTGGAGAGAGAGAGATTGGCAGCTGGGAGGGCCAAGGAAGAAAAAGCAGCTGAGTTGGAGAGAGAAAGGCTGGCCGCTGAAAGGGCGAAGGAAGAAAGAGGGCAACAATTGAAGTTGGAGAGTTGGAGTTGGAGAGAGAAAAGATGGCAGCCGAAAGGGCAGAAAGAGAGCAGCAATTGAAGTTGGAGCTTGAGAGAGAAAGACTGGCAGCTGAGAAGGCGAAAACAGAAAGAGAGGAAAGAGAACGGCAGCGACAGCACGAGATAGAACTCGAGCGGCTCCGTTGGCAACAGCGAAGTGAAACCCCGGTCCAAGCTAGAGTTGAAAGCAGCGAACGGGAGGACCACGGCTTCCGCTTGAACCCAAGCAAGCTGCTCGTGGCGTTTGATGAAAGGAAGGACGACCTTGACGCGTACCTTCACCGATTTGAGACGATTGCGAGAAGCCAGAATTGGCCGGAACACGAATGCGCAACTGCTTTGAGTACTTGCTTGAGTGGTGAAGTGCTCAGTGTGTACGGTAGGCTGACGCCGACCGATGCAGCCAACTATGCAAAGGTGAAAACTGCTTTGCTGAAGCGATTTAGATTTATTGTGGAAGGATTCCGGGACAGATTTCGGACAGAAAAGCCAGCTGATGGTGAGACGGCTACGCAGTATGCCGCCCGACTTTGCCATTATTTCGACAGACGGATTGAACTTTCAGAGACAGCGCAGGAGTACGATGAACTTAGAGAGCTCCTAATTAGAGAACAATTTCTTACTAGTTGCCACCCAAGCCTGTCGCTGTACTTGAAAGAGAGGAAGGCTGAGTCACTTGAAGGAATGCTTGAATTGGCTGATCAATTCTTGGAAGCGCAAGGTGGAACTTATTTGATCAAGATCAAGAAGGATTGTCCCGATGATTCGAAGAAATTGGCTCCCGAAGAAAAGAAGCGTCCACCAGAGAGCATTCCGCGATGTTTTCTGTGCAACCGAGTGGGTCATCGCGCGAAAAACTGTCGAACGATCTTTACGAGCCCTATAGCAGTAAAATGTTTAAGTGTGGTCAGACTGGGCACAAAGCAGACGCATGTCGAAACGGAGTGAGTCAAACTCACCAGGTATATTGTGTGCAAGCGGCACCGAAATCCGATAATAATGCCGTCACCGACGGATTTGTAGAGTTGAAATATGGGGAGAAAATCCCTATGGTGGGTGCTGTAATGACAAAACAGCCAACCTGTGTTTCGAAGGGAATGCCAACGCTGCCTGGAAAAGTTGCGGACAAGAAGATTACGGTGTTAAGAGACACCGGTAGCTCCACGGTTATCATGCGGACAAATTTGGTACAGGAAAGTGAGTTGACAGGCAGAACGAAACCGGTTTGCCTAATTGACCGTACGGTTCGGATGCTTCCCGAAGCAGAGATTGAGGTTGAAACCCCGTACTTCAGTGGGACGGTTAACACTCTATGCATGACGACCCCCTTTACGACCTTGTCATCAGACACATCGCCGGGGCGCGAGGACCGAATGATCCGGAATGTTTGGGAGAAGACCCTAAGATAGAGCCCTCGCCAACCCAGCGACCGCGAGATACAGTGGAGGAGCATCCCGAGACGGATCTCACTAGAGCCCAAGGTGAAGCCGCGGCGCAACAGCCAGCGAATGAGAAGACGATCGTGTTGAATGAATTCACGTGCTGGGCAGCTGGACGTACGTCGGCACGACCCCAACCAACCGACAGTGTAATGGTGACGGAGTTGGCCAGCCAAGCCCAATGCCGTGACATGAACGAGCTGGTAAATAAACAGACAGGACCCGTTGAACGTTATGACCCGTTAACGGTGTCGGAAGTGACAACGATGGCTGAGACGCCGCCTCAGATATCGGCGTTGGAAAGGGCTCGCCGAAAAAGAACGTGGAAACACAAAAAGAGATCGAGCGAGCACCGCAAGAAAGGGCGCAAGCGCCGCTCAAAGTACACAGGATAAGTGCTGAAGTCGAATCAGAATGTGTTTGGCAGTGCTGAGTGCCATATGTTGTGTTAGTGTTGTGTTATCCTGTGTCAAAAGTGTCGAAGTATCTGTGCTGTGATGTGATGTATAGTGTTGTGTAATTGTTGTAAAGACAGAACCTTGTACGTTTGTATTGTTTGGAATGTGTGATGAAGCGTTGTACTCATGTACCTGCGGTTATATTTCATGTGGGTCAGATTGAATGTAATGTCCAATCGTATTGAGTGATATATTGTGAATGTGACGTGTCATGAGCGACGGACTATGTTACAGTCTTTGAGAGTGTAGGGACTGTTCGCGCTCGTTTGTGTGGTTTTGAATATTATGAGATAATATTCTTAAAGTAGGGGGCAGTGTCACAGAACAAGCGCTCAAAAAGGGCGCGCCGCCAAATTCTCGCGACGAACTGCCCGAGTGACGCCGCGAGGTTAACAAAAAAGAAAGAAAAAGAAAACAAACATCTAAAGGCTCCCCGGGCGCGCGAGCCTCTCCTCTCGGAAGCGTGGCTTCGCCTACGAACCTCCTCACCCCACAACGGCGGCCGAGCAAGCACTGGAAATTTTTAGAAGGAAAGGGGCGTGTTATACAGGGTTGAGTCATCTGTCGGGGACGGCCCTCGTACAGTCTCGCGCCTTCCCCCAGCCTCCGCTGCGCATCGCGCCGACGAAATGACGAGAACATTCTGGAATCTCGCGCGGAAGGTATTTAATCGAGCAGCCGAGACGAAAGATCATGAGAAGACGGAAGTTAGCGCCAGAGCGCGTAGGGATTCCGCCGTGTAGTCGGCGAAGGTTTTGTCCGTAGAGACAAAGCAGGAGAAGAAGAGGATTTCCACCTGAGGGGTGAAGGCTCGAGCTACAGGCAAGAGTGTGTGTCTACCGCCATCGAGCGAAGACGCATGGCAACAGCTGCGTGTGTGAAACCGACGTGTTTCCGGCGAAGGAGTTTGAAGCTTGGAGAGTGGCCACTTGAAGACGCGACGTTTCCTGGAAGAGAAACTTCGGCGAGGCTTTCTGGAAGAGAAACTTCAGGGCAGCAGAATGACAACAACGCCGGACTTTGAGTGAGTGATTATCGCAAGAGTATCATCCAGACTTTTGTTCCAAGAACTTTGGACTGTATAGGTTTTCTATCTTTTTAGTCTTTGAGTGTCTTGGTTGTTCAATGCATGCGACTGCATTGTAGTGTGTATTGTTGTCTATGTCGGTTGTTGCGAGTGTGGCTGATTGTACTGTGTAGTACATTGTTGGATTGGTGACATATTGTATGCAACTATTGTGGAGTGTGCATTCGTGTGTATTGTTTTCGATCGGCCATTATTGAGAATATAATTTTGTTTGTTTATCAACTCTCGGCCCTGACTTGTTCTTTGGGCCACAGCCGGCGTCCGCTGGCGCGCCAAAAAGGACCACTTCTCAATTGTCCACGCTTTCGTGGTGCGGTTCGGGGGGCTGATGCTTCGGCCCTTGGAATTAGCCCGGCGATCGCCTCCCTAATTAACGGGACTTGTGACAATTAATCTGGCGTCCGCGACAGGACTTTTTGGTGCACAGTGTGTCCAAAGTAGTGATAAAGAGCCTCGAGTTGTTGATAGTGCTATCGGAACGATTTTGTGTGTTGTTCAGTGTTCTCGTTAACGAGTGCAGGGGAGTGTTCCGATATACTGATTTAGGCAGATACTTTTTGCACGCGGTAAGCCTGCATTTGCGAGACACGATGAATCTCAAAAAGTTAGTAGCTCTTGGTGAGAAGATGGGTCTTTCTGGCGCCGAACTACGGAAGTGGGTCACCCAGAAGTAGAAAGAGGAAAAAGAGAGGGCCAAAGAAGAAAAGGCAGCTGAGCTAGAAAAAGAAAGGTTGGCGGTCGAAAGAGCCAAAGCGGAAAAAGAAGCTGAGTTGGAGAGAGAGAGGTTGGCAGCTGAGAGAGCCAAGGAAGAAAAAGCAGCTGAGTTGGAGAGAGAGAGATTGGCAGCTGGGAGGGCCAAGGAAGAAAAAGCAGCTGAGTTGGAGAGAGAAAGGCTGGCCGCTGAAAGGGCGAAGGAAGAAAGAGGGCAACAATTGAAGTTGGAGAGTTGGAGTTGGAGAGAGAAAAGATGGCAGCCGAAAGGGCAGAAAGAGAGCAGCAATTGAAGTTGGAGCTTGAGAGAGAAAGACTGGCAGCTGAGAAGGCGAAAACAGAAAGAGAGGAAAGAGAACGGCAGCGACAGCACGAGATAGAACTCGAGCGGCTCCGTTGGCAACAGTGAAGTGAAACCCCGGTCCAAGCTAGAGTTGAAAGCAGCGAACGGGAGGACCACGGCTTCCGCTTGAACCCAAGCAAGCTGCTCGTGGCGTTTGATGAAAGGAAGGACGACCTTGACGCGTACCTTCACCGATTTGAGACGATTGCGAGAAGCCAGAATTGGCCGGAACACGAATGCGCAACTGCTTTGAGTACTTGCTTGAGTGGTGAAGTGCTCAGTGTGTACGGTAGGCTGACGCCGACCGATGCAGCCAACTATGCAAAGGTGAAAACTGCTTTGCTGAAGCGATTTAGATTTATTGTGGAAGGATTCCGGGACAGATTTCGGACAGAAAAGCCAGCTGATGGTGAGACGGCTACGCAGTATGCCGCCCGACTTTGCCATTATTTCGACAGACGGATTGAACTTTCAGAGACAGCGCAGGAGTACGATGAACTTAGAGAGCTCCTAATTAGAGAACAATTTCTTACTAGTTGCCACCCAAGCCTGTCGCTGTACTTGAAAGAGAGGAAGGCTGAGTCACTTGAAGGAATGCTTGAATTGGCTGATCAATTCTTGGAAGCGCAAGGTGGAACTAATTTGATCAAGATCAAGAAGGATTGTCCCGATGATTCGAAGAAATTGGCTCCCGAAGAAAAGAAGCGTGCACCAGAGAGCATTCCGCGATGTTTTCTGTGCAACCGAGTGGGTCATCGCGCGAAAAACTGTCGAACGATCTTTACGAGCCCTATAGCAGTAAAATGTTTAAGTGTGGTCAGACTGGGCACAAAGCAGACGCATGTCGAAACGGAGTGAGTCAAACTCACCAGGTATATTGTGTGCAAGCGGCACCGAAATCCGATAATAATGCCGTCACCGACAGATTTGTAGAGTTGAAATATGGGGAGAAAATCCCTATGGTGGGTGCTGTAATGACAAAACAGCCAACCGGTGTTTCGAAGGGAATGCCAACGCTGCCTGGAAAAGTTGCGGACAAGAAGATTACGGTGTTAAGAGACACCGGTAGCTCCACGGTTATCATGCGGACAAATTTGGTACAGGAAAGTGAGTTGACAGGCAGAACGAAACCGGTTTGCCTAATTGACCGTACGGTTCGGATGCTTCCCGAAGCAGAGATTGAGGTTGAAACCCCGTACTTCAGTGGGACGGTTAACACTCTATGCATGACGACCCCCTTTACGACCTTGTCATCAGACACATCGCCGGGGCGCGAGGACCGAATGATCCGGAATGTTTGGGAGAAGACCCTAAGATAGAGCCCTCGCCAACCCAGCGACCGCGAGATACAGTGGAGGAGCATCCCGAGACGGATCTCACTAGAGCCCAAGGTGAAGCCGCGGCGCAAGAGCCAGCGAATGAGAAGACGATCGTGTTGAATGAATTCACGTGCTGGGCAGCTGGACGTACGTCGGCACGACCCCAACCAACCGACAGTGTAATGGTGACGGAGTTGGCCAGCCAAGCCCAATGCCGTGACATGAACGAGCTGGTAAATAAACAGACAGGACCCGTTGAACGTTATGACCCGTTAACGGTGTCGGAAGTGACAACAATGGCTGAGACGCCGCCTCAGATATCGGCGTTGGAAAGGGCTCGCCGAAAAAGAACGTGGAAACACAAAAAGAGATCGAGCGAGCACCGCAAGAAAGGGCGCAAGCGCCGCTCAAAGTACACAGGATAAGTGCTGAAGTCGAATCAGAATGTGTTTGACAGTGCTGAGTGCCATATGTTGTGTTAGTGTTGTGTTATCCTGTGTCACAAGTGTCGAAGTATCTGTGCTGTGATGTGATGTATAGTGTTGTGTAATTGTTGTAAAGACAGAACCTTGTACGTTTGTATTGTTTGGAATGTGTGATGAAGCGTTGTACTCATGTACCTGCGGTTATATTTCATGTGGGTCAGATTGAATGTAATGTCCAATCGTATTGAGTGATATATTGTGAATGTGACGTGTCATGAGCGACGGACTATGTTACAGTCTTTGAGAGTGTAGGGACTGTTCGCGCTCGTTTGTGTGGTTTTGAATATTATGAGATAATATTCTTAAAGTAGGGGGCAGTGTCACAGAACAAGCGCTCAAAAAGGGCGCGCCGCCAAATTCTCGCGACGAACTGCCCGAGTGACGCCGCGAGGTTAACAAAAAAGAAAGAAAAAGAAAACAAACATCTAAAGGCTCCCCGGGCGCGCGAGCCTCTCCTCTCGGAAGCGTGGCTTCGCCTACGAACCTCCTCACCCCACAACGGCGGCCGAGCAAGCACTGGAAATTTTTAGAAGGAAAGGGGCGTGTTATACAGGGTTGAGTCATCTGTCGGGGACGGCCCTCGTACAGTCTCGCGCCTTCCCCCAGCCTCCGCTGCGCATCGCGCCGACGAAATGACGAGAACATTCTGGAATCTCGCGCGGAAGGTATTTAATCGAGCAGCCGAGACGAAAGGTCATGAGAAGACGGAAGTTAGCGCCAGAGCGCGTAGGGATTCCGCCGTGTAGTCGGCGAAGGTTTTGTCCGTAGAGACAAAGCAGGAGAAGAAGAGGATTTCCACCTGAGGGGTGAAGGCTCGAGCTACAGGCAAGAGTGTGTGTCTACCGCCATCGAGCGAAGACGCATGGCAACAGCTGCGTGTGTGAAACCGACGTGTTTCCGGCGAAGGAGTTTGAAGCTTGGAGAGTGGCCACTTGAAGACGCGACGTTTCCTGGAAGAGAAACTTCGGCGAGGCTTCCTGGAAGAGAAACTTCAGGGCAGCGGAACGACAACAACGCTGGACTTTGAGTGAGTGATTATCGCAAGAGTATCATCCAGACTTTTGTTCCAATAACTTTGGACTGAATAGGTTTTCTATCTCTTTAGTCTTTAAGTGTCTTGGTTGTTCAATGCATGCGACTGCATTGTAGTGTGTATTGTTGTCTATGTCCGTTGTTTCGAGAGTGGCTGATTGTACTGTGTAGTACGTTGTTGGATTGGTGACATATTGTATGCAACTATTGTGGAGTGTGCATTCTTGTGTGTTGTTTTCGATCTGCCATTATTGAGAATATAATTTTGTTTGTTTATCAACTCTCGGCCCTGACTTGTTCTTTGGGCCACAGCTGGCGTCCGCTGGCACGCCAAAAAGGACCACTCCTGAATTGTCCACGCTTTCGGGGTGCGGTTTGGGGGGGTTGATACTTCGGCCCTTGGAATTAGCCCGGCGATCGCCTCCCTAATTAACGGGACTTGTGACACTTGTGTGATCATCAACCAAGTTCCCGATGCCCCAACACCAACACCTTCGAAACAAGGAACAGCGGCTTCTAAAGCGTCGACAAAAGTAAATTTATGGCACAAACAAATTGCTACTAGAGTGAGGCAAAAGAGTCCGCATGTATTGTAAAAAAGAGAAAAT
The DNA here is from genome assembly GCF_043290135.1 of Rhipicephalus microplus. Classification (NCBI taxonomy): domain Eukaryota; kingdom Metazoa; phylum Arthropoda; class Arachnida; order Ixodida; family Ixodidae; genus Rhipicephalus; species Rhipicephalus microplus. The sequence continues at coordinate 105,432,143 of NC_134707.1, read as the reverse complement.
TAAATGTTTTACAGCGGGTTGGGAACTCACCACCTACGTATGACGATGCGGGTTCTCTACCACTAGGACACGTTGTGCCATGCCACCTGCACTCTAAGGCAGAATTACCCGAAAAAGGAGTAACGGAGCCCAATAGGCATGCGCGATGAACAGATAGACCGTTGAGGAGCAACCACAGAGGGAAGCGTGCCGCATGCAAACCACTCCAGTCTCCAAACATGCCCCAAAGGGATGAACCTCCCGGGTATTGTGGGCAGCGCGCAAAGCGTTGCTAAGGTGATTAGCCGTCCTCCTCCTCTCCTAGCTCTGTCTTTCCCCGTATTTTACTGGCGACTGTTTGCGTAGCGTCACGCTCGGAGTGCTCCACCAGGGCCGCCTGGATTCCACGATCTAGGAATTACGACGTGGTGCTTGTGTATACGCTTGAAGGAGCGTGCGCTGCTGCTATTACGTTTCACCACGCTCATAAAGTCTGGAGCAGGTCTCGACACGTCACCACGCCGTACTGTATATCTCTGGCTTCAAGATAGTTCACGATGAACACACGACAGCAACAGTTGCGAAGGCCAACATGACGGCCGAGAAGACAGTAGGCTTATCGGATACATTACTTCAGTCTGACTGAGGGCAGAAATCAGCGCTGGATTCTTTCGCAAATTGGTGATCATTCTTTATTCTACTTTACTTGTCGCGTGTGCGATACGGATCGTGCTTGCCGGCAACGGGCTCGGTCGTGTTGTATATCACACGCATGAAACGCTCCGCGAAGGTCAGCTTGGGCGTCTGCAGTTCGCCTGTGCTTTACGATCGCCTGGAAATCGGTCGCCATTGCCGTCGGCCTCCCATATGCTTGCTCATCGAGTGGTCGCATGTTTTCGCCGCAGCGATGAGCTCCGGGCTGACGATATTGGGCTAAGACCTCGTCGCTGTGTTGGGAGTCGTCTAAAACACGTTGCGGGTTCTCGTAACCAGCTTGGTTGTAGTATGTCGGCCGCTGTAAGTGCACCAGTACGGCCTGGCGGGGCTTTCGCTAGTGTCGGAACTTAGTGAAAATTGGTCGCCATTACAGTTGGCTTCTCTGTCAGTCGGTCGCAAGCAGCTCGGCGCCGTTCATTGGCCGCGACGGCGGACTCGCGTTTGCGCGCTGCACTCGTACTCGCTCGAGTTTGTGGAAAAGAGCCACATTACGGTCTATTTCTACGGCATTAGGTACAAACCATCTCGGCGCTGTTCATGCCGGCGGCCAAGCGTACGCTTGTTCTCCTGTTCAAAACTCGCTGGCGCCAGACACTCCACGTGCAGAGCCGTGTTTGGTCTCGCTTTCGCTTGCTCGAGCTGAACAACGTCGCTCGCTTAAAACTCGCCGACTTTTTAGCGGCACGGTGGTTCGCGGAGTTGTGGCTGCGGCCGCCGCTCCTAAGGTGTTGCGCTACGGCGATCGAAATGAGTCTTTGACGATGTGTGACATCATGGTGAAATTATTAGCATGTCATATTTCACATATGTTTTCATTTCACCTTGCACGTATTTCTGATATGCATTCGTATTCATCTTCTGTCACGTGCGACTCACTATTTTACATGCTTATTGTGCAGCCGTGGGCACACACCGTGCTGAACGCTGTGTGTGCTGGCGTCTGCGATGCCTGTCATCCATATTTTTCGTCAGAGCAGCTTCAGAAGGACTGTAAGAGATGTGGAGGTAAAGTTATTTGTGTGTCATATTTTACACGCATTTTTTATAGTAACTTGCACGTACTTGTAATATGCGGGCATCTTTAGCTTCTGTCACGTGTGTCTAACTATTTTTACAATATTGTTGTACGTACAGCCGTGGGATTACAACAGGCAGAAGGCTGCGTGCGCTGAAGTCTGCAATGCCTGTCATCTGTCGCTTCCATCGGATGGGCTCCACAAGGAGTGAACAAGATTTGACAACGAGACTGGACTTGTATACTTCACCATGAATTTACTTGAAAGAATGGAGAAACTTCATGTGTATGTAAAAAAATAAAAGATTTCGATGTCTCACTTTTGTCTTTTGTTGTTGCCGTGACTGCGAAAGCAGTTACACACAGGTGTCTAACTACTCTTTCGCGTGTTCTTTCCTGCGCTATTTGTTGCTCACTGTGCAGAAAAACAGGCGCAAAAAGTACTAGGTCTGGCGGAAAATAAATAAAAAATACATTGTTTGAACTGAGGATAAAATGTTCATCCCATTGGGGTATTGGAGTGGATCAAGCATTAGTCCGACGAGGTGCAACTGTAAGGACTAACAGTTGCCCGGTAAGGTGCACATGAGGGGAATAATAGTTGCCCTATAAGGTGTAAATGTGAGGACTAAGTGTTAATCCTTTGAGGTGAATTTTGGGACTAACGGTTACTCACTATAGTGTAAATCTGAGGACTAAATATTAGTCCCTTGAGCTCGTCAGTGGGGACTAACTGTTAGACCCGGTGTCGTTACTTCTTAAAACAATTAATTGTGATGGCCGCCCCATTAGTCCCCAAAAGGACGAACCACACACCCTTTTAACACCCTTTTGCCTCGGAGTGTGCTGTGTAAAAAATTGGTTTTAGCTTGAGCATGTGCGATTTCAGTTTTCAACTAAAACTTGCGTATTTATGATATGGAAACTACTAGCGTCCACGCATTACATGCCACTAATGCCAAGACGCCAAGTTTCTTTGCGATTTCATAGAACACAGAAAGGAATATATACAAAAATAACCGAGATCATTGGGCAGATGATCGACTACCCAGTGCAATACCAATTACTCGCTTTTTCTGCTGGTTGACGTGCACCGAAGTTTTATATCGACTGTATTAGTAGAGAAGTACGCGCGTTTTTGGTTGAATTAGGAGTATTTTCGTGCGCAAGCGAGATATACTATAGCGCAGTGGCTGTGTTAGAGCGTACTGATTCGCTTCTTTAAACCGATAGCTGGAAATACATAGCCGATGCCCCAAAACCAAATTGAATGTGCACGAAGCTGTCTGATCATGTTGCTTTGTGAACGCACACTGCACGACAAGCCACGTATGAACGAGAGCAGTGCGGACGAGTGCGCCCGGCGGCTGTCGGCGGTGGCCTGTGTGCTCTGCACCGCAGGCTGAAAGCTCGTCGCATCGATGCTCATCGCTCCTTGTGTGCACACCGTACTCAAAAAACAATGATTTATTCAAATTAACCGATGGCAAGGGTCTACTGTGTAGTCATTCTTACTCCTCAGCATAGGAAATTATTAAACTCACCAGTGCCGATGGCATGTATGACGGACTCGGCCGGTAAGCTAGGCTTACATTCGCTGGGAGTTGTACGGGTCACATTTACTTATTTGGACCGATTTTGGTGCAGGTGGCTCGAGAAAGATGACGTTTGAGTCATCGACATGCCTCTCATAATTGTATTAAACTGTAGATGAGGTAAGGAAACTTTGTGAATTGCCAGAGATGCGTTTGAGTTGTGGTTTTGCCAATCAGCGTTGTTTTTCTGGCGTACTATAGTACACACCGCGGCATCGCAAGTCGGATCGAATGCCAGATTGTAACATTCGTAGATTATTTTTCGAAACACAGAAATGTAGGTGTAACAAGGTTTATGTTATGTGACATATTCTGCTCTTCATGTGAGTTTTTTTGCGATGCAGATATAGATACTCTAGTTGTATTATTGCGCAAACATAGCGGGCGTTTCAAGAAATGTGTTTAAACTTCCTTAAACAGTCCGGAAACGCCTCATTTGATCGATGTCTTTACAATTGTTTCACCAGCAGAAAGCCTATTAGAAGGACTGAATGGCATCATTCGGAACAGCAATTGCAATAATCAACTGAATGAAGAGTTTATTTAGTTATACGGTTATGTCAAATGGCAGAATTGGAATCCTTCGTTCAAAGTACCCAGTACAGGCTTAAGGAAAGTGCCCTGTAGTATTCATTTCCGAGAAGTGAAATCCACTATAATTCAGCAGCAGCACCCAAACCCAGCAGAGTGCGACAACTATATTTTGAAGAACTTTCAGGATGAGCATACCCAACTATAACAACTGTCAATCATTCTCGTTGTGTGGGTAGGCGGACTTCAGCTGCAATTGCAACATATGGCGCATATACGTTAACGAACACGGAAGAACAAAAGGTATCTAACCAATCTTTTTGACACATGCCGTCACTCTGGTCGTATGCCTGTCACGCTGATTTGCTGGCCAGTTTCCGCTTCGCTTTTGAATTATGCTATATTATTATTACGCCGCAACAATTACTAGATGCCGCTTTTTCTATATTGTGAACCTGTGGTGAGTTGGTTGTATAGAGAACTTCAATTCGCTTTTGAAAGAAACGGCTTACTCCAATAAGGAAAATTTTATTTACCTAATTTTTCACAAACTACAGTTCAGTTGGTGTCCTTTTCTATATTAGGGCCCATACTTCTACAGAAAAAATTATCTGAGAAGTCAAGTAGTAGATGTCGCATTTTCTTAAGTTTTTTTGGGGGGGTGGGGGGAATTCCGGACGCATTTAGTAAAACACCCGGTACAGCAAACACGACCAAGTTCTAGTACAGGTGAATGCGAAAAAGGCTTCGAGTCTTTTCTTCTGTGTCAGCCATTGAAATGGCGATCTTGTGAAAAGCTTAAGCTTGAGGAATAGGCCGACTAAACTTTGCTTCAAAGGAGTGCTGGAAAAAGCTATGGAATGGATCTAGCCAACCGCCACTACCCGTGAAGGACAAGAAACGCGCTTAAGAATATGCGCCTTCAGAATATTTGATACTCGGTTTGAGACTTTCTTCTTTCTTTGGAGACTCATTTTCAACGGTGTGCCTTTTTACGATACCATCAGAGCATGCGCCACCTCGAAACTGTAACGCTTATTGTGCATCTCAGCTCTAGCGTCCTTACAAAACCTGCTAAAAGACTGCTTCAACAAAATCAACAACGCGGCAAAAAGGTGGAAAGTTCAAGTAAATTTTGAGCTACAAAATGCACAATCACAAGGCGAGAGGACAGGACGGGCTGTCCTGTCCTCTCGTCTTGTGAATGTGTTGTCTTCTTTGCGCTAAACATTCCCATTAGGTAAAATAGTGTGAACGAAACAGACCTAAAAACAGCTGCAGTTTGATATTGACCTACAAAAGAAATGAGAAAAGAAATTCAAACAAGTTATCCGTGTGGACGAAGGTATACGCCCAACACGCAGCAATTCAGAACACGCCGTTTTTTTATGAAGGCATGGAGTTACACATTTTTGATTTCGATAACCTTTGCTTTCGAAATGAAGCGTAGGCAGACAGTTACGAATACGCCTGCTTTGCGTCAACCTGTACGTGTTGCCGATGAAGAGCATCGAATAAGCGCAGCTGGTGCAGATCTCACTCCTAACACTGACGCAACAGTTGCAGCACCCGCTTCATTATCATTAATGTGTTTCACTTATACCTCCGGTGCATTCCACTCGTGTTGCATAGGCGAAACTTCCGTTTCATACCTTGATCATGAGTGGAAATTTTTGCAGGTGTCGTAATCAGGTAGCTCGTGACCATGTAATACATTTTGCTTGCGCATTTCTGTTACCCTTTATATATATTGAATGTCAAAAAAAATGTTCAAAGTACGCGTCTGTGCGTGTCTGCCTTACTGTGTTTCAGGGCCATTTGGTACCTGTTCTTATCACCACTACGTGGACATGAAGGGATGACACAAGACTTAATTATCGATCTCTGCGAGTAAGGCCTACGTGTCATTGCTGTGTTTATCTTCTTGACATAAGCACAATGGGCACACTCCTCATTATATTGACAACACCATCCAGCCGAAGTGCATTGCAAGTTCTACATGCATTGCAGCCAGTCTTTTCAAGCCTTCTTCAGCATCATGGATTGCAGTGTGCTTCCTATAAAGCGGTCGAAGTCGACCCGTACTCTGTGACAGTTCACAGTTTTATGACTATTTTAGCCATGAGCGCTACACATTGGTAAGAGTGCTAGCGTAGTACTTGTCCTCTCTTTCTATCTTTACTTCTCTGTTATTTTTCTCCCCTTTCCTCTTGTATCTTGTACGGTAGGCAATAGGGTTCAACCTGCTTAATCTTCCGGACTTTCTTTTGCTTTTATTTCTCTATCTTTCTCTCATTGATATCATTTTAAACCTATGCAGCCATGCTTTCTTACGCATATGGGGTCTCACCAGCCAATCGTATAGACTCGCGTGAGCTAATGTCGACGCGCGAGAAGCAGAGCGCCGCAAACTCATGAAGCGGAAGCCAAGCATCGGTGCAGAACTGAGCTCTGTGAGCTGCGGGCTTACGTAGCTTGGACAATTAGCAAGCGAAAAGCCAATGGTTCTTAAACGCGACGCTTTGAAGCCGAGACAATAATGAAGCGACGTACTAAACGCGCAGTGGAGTTTTCCAGTTGGGGGGGGGGGGAAGAAGAGGGGTGGACTTCTTCAAAGCACATCCTAGCGGATAAAAGGAGAAATATCGAGACTTGCCCGAACAATAAGGAACGGGATGGGCGACGCAGCCTAGTGGTCCCCACACTCACTTTAAGACAGGAGACACCTGGGTTCAAATCCCACTTGATAGGATGCGACACTGCCTCTGCTTAGCAACAACGTGCATTGGGTTTGGCTTTTTCGCGCGCATTAGTGCTGAGGGAGAAGATTTTTTGAATGAGCGTCTCTGGCGTGTAACTTCCACAATAATTGGTCTTTCAGAACACCATCTGTGAACAGGACATGAATATAAGCTTTGTTTTAACAAATCGTGTCAGTGCAGCCAATGCCATTTGATTCCAAGAAATAGAAAGGAATTTACGCTAAGGGCGTTTCATATAGCTTTATATAAAATTTTTGTAGTTCCTACCAGTTTTGGTATTCGAAATGACGCAAGTTTGCTTTCAGTGCTCATTTTTGTCAGGGCTGCCTTCAGGAGCTTGTTTTTCTTCACGAATAAACATAAGCCCTTAAGCGTCGTTCTTGTTTTCGTTAAAGGCGAAGATCTCGTTCTGGTAGTTATGAAACGTTAATTCAGTGTGCCAGATAATACACGCTAGCTGCCAGCACGTTAAAACTGTCACATACACAATGACGGCACTAGGCTCAAAAAGGGGGTTCAACAATCATTGCCATGGTTTTAACGGCGGTAGCTTACATTCCCCGGTTTAAAAGCACATATATACAGGACCAGTCAGCCGCAAAGGCCGACGGGGGTCCTGGACTAAGGAACCCTTCCATATTCGTCCATATTCCGTGTGAGCACAATAAAGTTCCTACTACTACTGCTACTACTCCATTAAGTAAATGGGTGGATGACCGTTGCTCTAGCTCAGTTGGTAAAGCCTAGGACAAGTTATTTGAAGGTGGCAGGTTTGGTCCATGCTAATGGCAACTTCTCTTTCAGTCCACACTAATTGGGCACTGAGACTATTCTTCAGAGGTTTTTTTACTATGTCATACGAATCTGCCTTAAAACAAAACACGACTCGGAGCGATTGTGAGGCATCACAATATATGGTAACATGTTTTTGTAAGGACAATAGTCACTTTTCGTATGATTCGACGCAGAAATCATCGTCTGTCTATCTTACTGTTGGTGCGTGTGTTCAATAATGCAACCCCCCGTGACAGATTAGGCCCTCGCTCTAGACCGATGAATCTTTATATTGTGGCTACGCTCATGGCTGTGAACATTGCCAATAAAAAAGGAAGTAGTACGCATACTTGAGGTGCAGCGTTAATACTTTAGTACTAGGTAATACGTAATTCTGAAAACCGCAGTGTTTATTACACTGCGCTGACATTGCGATGCTATGAACGAAAAAGCGGGTATTTTCTATACGCTTTGCCTCCGCACAGAAGACTATTGTTTTTAACCTTCCTTTGCAGCAACTTACGCAGGTACACGGCCACTTTGTTTTCATACTAAACTAGATTATACTGCAGCGCACTTACCGACATTGGAACTGGATAGACGTCAGGCTACGCTACGAAATCTGCTCACTTACTGCAGCAGTCTAGCCAGTTGGGATGAAGCCAGGCACCCAAACTTCCAAATTGACTGCTAGTGCATCAGAAACGGAGAAATAGTGCGTAGCGGTCAAGGAAACGCAGGACATCTTGCGCCAGCAAGCAACGAGAACCTGATATCGCGCTGTGATGTCAAGATACAATAGAAATTGAAACTTAGGTACCGAAAAAAAAAGACTGTAGTTACATGTAAGGATGTACTCATGGTTGGCAATACCTTTTCTAGGCTATTCATTTTACTTGGAAGAAAAAAACAACGGCAGCAAATTTCATGTCAGTACCCCTCTCATTTCAGCACACTTATACCGTAGTTGATGCGAAACCTCCCCTTGTACTCTTTCTCGCTAGATTGTCTTATTTCCTCACCAATGTTGAGTCCAAGAAAAAAATGCGATTCCTTCGAGTGTGATTCTGCTGTAAAATAGCTGTCTCACACACTACTCTAGGCTTTCTCAGATAAAATGTTTTTTTCTACATTTTTCTTGAATGAAAAAGAAAAACTTGGGTCATCTCCCTGAGGGGAACCTTGATTTGATCCCAAGCAGAAGTGGTGAGCACGGCGTTGAAACCGGTTGAAACGGGCGTCGACGCGTTGGTGGAAAAAATGGTCTGAAGCGAAACACCGCGTATAGCGTTTGCTCGAGTAAACGACGTCGTCCTTCGTAAACGCGCTTGGCTTCGCTAACCCTCGCAATGCCAGTGAGGTACGGGTTAGGCATAATCGCACCAGCGGCAAATTATTAAGCACTTATTTCCTCAGCAAGATCAGCACTGTACTTTGCTTAGAAAATATCATGTGCACGCAAATGCGGTCTTCAACCTCGCTTCTCATTTCTCCAAAGAATTCAGTTGCCCGCCTGGAACTTAGCTTATACTTTCAAAACACTATTGCATATAAAAAAAAAGCTGTCGACGAGCGTCACACACGCGCGATAGAGCACGATTGATCAACACTAGCTCGACGATGTTGCACAGCGACGAACGCAATGATTTACGTGGGTAAATATGTATGCATTGCCACAAGATGCAGCTGAATGCACTGCGGTAAATTATTGCCGCCACATGAGACTATCGGCGCGAAAATTTATGCAGGCATCCGTTAGCGAGCTTCGCAAGGCAGAGAGTGCCGTGGTGCATAGCTCATATGCTACGTCGTCCCCTCCCCCACTTTACACCCCCTTACCCTCCACTTTTATCTGTTTTTATTTTGCTTTCTTTGATTGACATCCCCTACGAGCATCCATCAAACAGTCACGAAGCCATAGAGCAGCTGTTTGTATGGTAGATGATTGCACTCATATTTTCATCGACCACATGTTCTCGTATGCTGTTCCATAGCTTTTCGGAATAGCAAACAATATTGCAACGCCGCTGTAGATAGCAAAAGCAAAGAGTGTGACATTCTAAAGAAAAGATGTGTCAGGCCATGAAGCACTGAAAGCTCTTGCAATATACGGTAGTCAAAGAGGTCTGTTTCGAGTGATGTATGAGAAGTCATCTGAACCGTGCGAAGCTATGACGGGAAGGTGCTGCTCGCGACCTATCCCTCTTACCACTTGTGTATTTCATCTCCTATAGAGGTCAAGAGTTGTTCTTTTCTTCAATGCAGGTCACATTCATTCGTTATGCACTGTAATACAAGTAACTAAATACCACTGTGACATTTCTGAAAAGTTCAGTTTGATTTGGGGCTACGGCAAGGCATGCCATTGGGTGCCATTAATTTTTTTATTTTACTTCTGTTATTCCACTAAACAGAATAATACCTTGTCATGTGTCTTTTCCTTGCCTCGAGATATTTATTTCAGAGGTTTACCTGGTAAACATCGATTTTTGAGGTTGGTTGATCCGGCTATTGTTGCGCAAGCCAATTGTCATGTTACAGTTGTGAAAATTGCCGATTAGGGCACTGTGATAGTGGTGTAAAAAAGCCGAAAAAAAACTCTGCCAGATCTTCACGGAAATATCCTTCGGGTTAACACGGCCCAACAAAGGTTTACCCATATCAAAACAGAGTGGGCCAGGCAGCGGCACTCTGGGCGAAATGCTCACCAAACCATTCGTGTTTGTGGGGCCGGTTGTGGCGACCATCTTCGGAACGGAAGCTGCTGAATATGAATCCGTTGTGACAGACCCATCGCTTAACTGGCAGGATCTTCACGGCATCGAGATTCCTCTGCGTGGTCACCGTTGTCTTATCGAAGAAGCCGTCCTTTCCTTAGTCCTGACTCCAACGCATGCGCCAACATCGGTGACGGCAGCAACCTCGGGCCTTTCAACGGCACTGCAACTGCGAAGGGCACTGAAAAACTCAAAACAATTCCCAGTGTAACTGCTCTTCCTAAGTGCAGCTGTCGTCTGTATTCTGTTTTATTTTACTACCCAATCAATTGTGTCATGCATGACATGCCCAACAGCAACCCTGTGCACAGCCGAGAGGCCCTCACTGCACGCGTAATCCAGAAGCGGGCAAGGAATTCGCATTGCGCCCGCTTACCAGCCTCTGCCGCACTACGCGGAACCCCTCTTTCTACGACGAAAAGTTGACGGGGCGCCGAGTAGTTAAAGGCTTAAAACTTCCTAAAATGCCCGCTTACCAGCCTCTGCCGCAATACGTGGTGCCCCTCTTTCTACGACGAAATGTTGACGGGGCTCCGAGTAGTTAAAGGCTTACAACTTCCTAACAAAGCTCTTTTTTGCCCTACACCGAACCGCCAGTGCCAGGAGGCGCCGTATGGTCGGGAAGAATGCGTTAGTGAAAGGAAGCATACACAAGACCACTGACATCAGAAAGGTGAAGGGGAGAAAGGGCAGACAGATGAAGGGGGATGTGGAAGGAAGAGTGGAAGGGGGGTGCCCGAGGGGAGTCCGCCCTATATTCTTTTTCTTTTTTTCTTTTTTTTCTGCCTGTTTCCTCTTTCCTTTCCCTCTGATTTGAGATTGTATAAAGCTGAGCACCAACAAACTGTACCTTTAATCCTGATGAAGGCCAGGCTCTAGGCCGAAACGTCGAAATAAACCACGTTGTGACCGCTCACGGAGGATCTACTGGACTATATGCAACGCTACGACCACTACCACCATGCCTGCCTATATATATATATATATATATATATATATATATATATATATATATATATATATATATATATATATATATATATATATATATATATATATATATATATATATATATGAGATATAACAGAAAGTAATGCCAAGGAATGTACAGGGGATGTTATTAGAACCAATGGAATGTAAATAAAAAGAAAGAAGAAAAAAAAGTGCTCACAGCTGGTAATTTTTTCATCCACTTTTCTTTCTTCTTTCTTCTTATTTACATTCCATTGGTTCTAATAACTTCCTCTGTACATTCCTTGGCATTACTGTCTGTTATATCTCATTAATATTGTGTTAAAACACGGAAATACGAGCCCTTAGGTATACACTTCTACACTTCTCTCCCTTACTTTTATATATATATATATATATATATATATATATATATATATATACAGCGTCTCACGTGCAGAAAAACCATTCCCTTCTGATTAATGTTTCCGCCATGCCATGGTGCCCATGAGCGACATATACAGATTACCTTCGTGCACATTGGCACCAGCTCCGTACCAGCGAAAGAAAAGACGACGATGTTCGTGTGTCGCACGCTCAGCGTCCTGTTTTTTGTGCTGCAGCTGCCTTGCTCGCCTTCCTTCCGTCTCTTGCCGAAAGACTTCCGAAGAACACGCTTGCTGAATTTGGTGAAGGTGCTGGGTACTGGTGCTCGTTGCTCTCGATCCCCATACCTCATATTATTTGTAACATAGATTACAATCAATGACTGAAACGCAGAATACCGCCAGAACAATACACTGCACAATTTTATTTCTTGGAAGGTAATATTGAGAACATTGCAATTCCGCTATGATAATTGGACTGTTATGCTTTGGCAGTGCACCAAACTTGTTCTATACATATTGAATACTTAATAAATAGAGCTAACAGCATGGTTGGCTGCTAACGTCACAAGTAAGCTGCAGCAGTGTGGGACCCACAGAATGAAAACCTCATCTCTCCAGAGCTTGTTCAAAACGATTCTGTTCGATTCATTTTTTTTCTGATGCCTTTTTCTAATCGTGATGCTGGTGTCTTACGTCTCTAGCATCACGGCGAAAAATAGCTCGCTTAACTCTGTTTCATGAGGTATACTATAATCCATTTCTTCAAAATGACTTCATTTCACAGCCACATTACTTGTCCCACCGTGTTGAAAATCGCTTTAAAGTCGGAATACAAGCAACAAAACTAATACCTTCAGCCATTCCTTTTACCCTAGAACATCTCGGCAGCGAAACCACCTTTCCAATGACATAGTCACCATCATTGACAACAAACGTTTTCACAATGCTATAGCTAACATTGTTTAACTTAGAATTCATGACATCTTGCTATTGTATTCGTAAAGATGTATAAACAGGATATATTGTCATGTTACCTTGTACGTACATATTAGCAATTACAAAGCATTTATTTACTTCATTGTATGTACTGCTATTTTTAGTCTATTGGTTTATTCCATTGTTGTATTATGTTCTTGTGTTATTTACTATCCGATTCCCCTATTCTGGATAATTTTTCGTCCACCGATCCCCTCTGTATTGCCCTTGGGCCTTGAGGGTACAATGAATAATTAAATCAATAAAGAAATAAACAAACACATACCCATCTATATATATATATATATATATATATATATATATATATATATATATATATATATATATTAAGGTAATAACTGTATGGCTAAGGACTCGTTTTGCCGAGTTTTACACAATAATAATGAGATCTAACAGACAATAATGCCAAGGAAAGTATAGGGGTAAATATTGGACCAAATTGTAATGTATATATGAAGAAAAGTAGGTGAAAAGATAACTTGCCGTGGGCAGGATCTGAACCTGCGTCATTCGAAGGTCGCAGGTTCGGATCCTGCACCCCCGGAAAATTAACTTTTCACCCACTTTTCTTCATATTTACATTACAATTTGGTCTAATATGTTCTCCTACATTTTCCTTGGCATTATTGTCTGCTAGATCTAAATATATATATATATATATATATATATATATATATATATATATAAATATATATATATATATATATATATATATATATATATATATATATATATATATATAAATATATATATATATATATATATATATATATATATATATATATATACGAGTGTCGATGAGAATGCTAGCGTAGTAAGAAACTACTCGACAACATGCAACCAAAAGGCGGACCTCTGTACCGCTGAGATGTGCCGCGATGCCTGGAATGCAGGCAATGAACTGTTTATGAATTCCCCAGCGTCGACTGCTCCGATTGGGGAATGCAACTACTATCTTCGAAGGGTGGGCTCACACACTGTTATGAAACTATCTGCTTCGACGTCACACATCGCTGAGTTCTTTCAGAGGTACAACTTCAATATGAAAATATATATTGCGTTTCAAATGTTATCAATTGCGGCAAATACCTAAAAACTCCGCTGACTATCTTTTTGCGACTGCCTCCATCAAACTTTGTTAGGCGCTGTCTGCTTCATATGTAAGCTGGAAAAAAAATGAGCAAGAGCTTGCATAGGAATTTCTATGAGTTCATGCACTCATGTTGCTTCATGTGTTGCTAGCAGTCTGACGTCCTTACTCAGATCCATCGTGTCAGGTAACCCACACCTGTCTGTCACTCTGCCTAAATGCGGCGGTGCTTGTGAACACACTGAGCAGACGTGAACGGCACGTCAGGATGTTGCTCTCGGCTGCATGTAGGCCGACGAAGCAGGGAATACGAACTGCTTTGCAATCTTGTAAACAGTGTTTTAGCCTCAGCTCATCAAGATATTGTGATGGGCCAACGTTCGCCAAGCCTTTCAGCGAAGTTCCCAGAATTCTGTCTCTGCCAATCGTGGGAAGTTCCTGGATATATTTTCCAATTGTTGGTGAGCATAGTCGTTTCCGTATTTTAGTAATGCTCTTACTGTCCTTCGCAATAACCAAAATTGCTCTCAGAGACAATCTAAAACCTGCTTTTGTAGCCATTAATTCAATATTTAACAGTATCTCGATATCCTTTTTTTTGCTAACACAATAGGTGACCGGTAAAATAGGCAATCGCACAGAACAATGGGATACGACTGCTTCTGGTTCGACGCGCCACGCGAATTAGCCGCGGCACGCAAGCATTTTTGTACCGCTCCGTTAGATGAATCACCTCTCCGTGCAATGTCAATGCTTTAGAAGTTGTTGTTTTTTTCTGCTAACCGTGACAGCATCGATGCCAAGGTACGAAAGCCATGAAACTTTTTTATTGCACCAAAATGATCTGCAATGCTTTTATGCTGCTCGGAGGTACTGTAAGTTTGGCTAGCAGATCAGTAAATACAGAACACAGTTTTCAATGTATGATACGTTACTTCAGATAAAAAATCACCATTTTTTAAGATCTGAGAGAATGGGGATGACTGTAGCAGTGTGGCAAGAGTTCTCGGGATCGCTGCTTCGGCCAACATCGTCGGTCAATCGGCATGAAGCGCAGCATTTATTCAGCACTTTCAGGTATATATATTTTTTTCAAGCCTTCAGCGCGCTATAGGATGTTTTTCTTAGTTGAAGTCGGATGCTTATTTGAACTCTGATCTTGGTCAAGCTGCACGGCACGGTGGCAAATAAACGTACAGTCAGACATAGACGGCGCCGAAGAATCGAAACCCTGCGCTTGTTTAACGCACGTATTTCTTTGTGTGCCGTCCCGGCGCACAGTTTGGCCAAGATAATCGCGAACGGACTCGTCCAGCGCTTCGTGTAAACTTAATGTTGAGTGAAGCTTTCGCGTTTCTCGTCATATATGGGTGCTAAGGCCGGCGCTCATCTCATATATGGCGCACGGTAAAAATTGTTGCACCCAAAAGGGTGTAAAAAGGGTGCTTTTACGAGAAAGTACCCTTTGCAACACCCTTTAACACCCATAAATGGTCGATTGAAAAAAAAAGCACCCCTTTGTTTGGGTGCTTGCCTCGATAGCACCCTAAAATAGGCTCTAAGGGTGCTTTTGTGCCTGAGAAGGGTGTAGGTGCCGATTCATCAGATGGAATATGCAGCATAAGAAGAACACATAATTATAATATTTGGGATTTTACGTCTCAAAAACCTCGATAAGATTATGAGGGCCGTCGTAGTGGAAAGCTGCAGAGATTTTCACCATTTGGTGTTCTTTATTGAGCGCTCATATCGCACAGTGCAAAGGCTTCTTCGTTTTCGCCTCCGCCTTAATTCGACTGCCACGGCCGGCATCGAACCCGCGACCTTCGGATTGGCGGCCGAGCAGCGCAGCTACTGCACAAATATGTGGACCTTGCGTTAAATGACGGCCTAATTGACTTAGAATGTGTGAAGGTGCTCTCCGAATACAGCAGAATGTCAGCAGAAGCAAATCGCGTTTCATCTATAATGGCAATTAACTGCAATCCATGTTACGAAAGCTTTCCTTAGCGTTGGTTATAAGCTGCATGTTTGCTGTGGATTATATACACACAAATAATGTTCGCTCGAGTATGGGTGTGTGTGCGTGTAAGCGCGATTGTGTGTACACCCATGCATGTGTGCGTGTAAGCGCGATTGTGCGAGTCCGTGCTTGTGTTAAGCGTGCCTGTGCACATGTGTACGCCCATGCTTGCGTGCGTTTACGGTCGCGCGTGTGTGTGGCCGCTTGTGTGTATACGTGTATGTGTGTGCGCCTGTGAATAAGTATCCGTGTGCATCAGCCCCTGCGCCCTCAAATTTCGTGTGTGTGTGCGGGGGGGGGGGCACTGCTTCTTAGTGTTTAAGGTCCCACACCTGTTCAGACTGGGAGTCTATATGGGAGGTGGCTTAAGAAATGGCGGTGGTCAAGGCACTGTACACTAACTATTCAGTACATGGAAAACAGCTGCACATTTTCGTACCTCATCATTGCTTACGAACTTGCTGTGGTAACTGATTAGCTCCGTTGAGGCGCTTCTACGCTCGAAAACGTGGGTTATGACCAATTCACACGGAAAGCTGTCACTGCACTTATGCACAACCATCGTTTATATTAACAACGTTTAACAAGAACGTGCACTGCCTTTGCTACAGGTGCTTAGCTAGCTCATTGGGCAACCATATGGAATTATGTGCTGATCATGTGGTCAGCAAAAAGTTTGTTATAACAACCTCGGCACGTTTCGTGGTGCATGACAAGCCTTCTAAACATCCGCTACTGTGGATTAATTTGTTCCAGCTTCGACTACGCATTCAGTGTTTGCGGCACCATACGCGGAATCGCCTGACACAGACAATGCAAAAAGAAATTTCTCTGGAAAAAGGTGTAGCGATGCTCTCCCGCTAATGCCACCGAGGACGAAATAATTATTGTTTCTGGCCATTCCATGGTGCACTTTGTTTTGCGCAAGTTTTGCTTCACTATTTTTCGCCCACTGCAATCGCATTCCGTCAAAATACTCAAAGAACCCGAGGCTGGTAATTAACCTGCGTCGCTGTGCGACTGGCTGGAAGGAGAGTGGCCGTTTACAAGGAGTCATTCCGCGTTGAACGGCCGTCCGCCGTATGCGCCATAGCGTTTGCCTTTCGGCGCCGTCCTGGCGGGTTTCCCGCTCCTCCCCCCCCCCGCTCAACCCGGCCAGCGTTGCTCCCACAACGGCGGCGTAGATAAGCGAAGAGTTGCGTCACCGAACACCTGCGTCGACAGCTGCGGCGCCGCCACGCCGCCGCCAGTGCCTCCTCCTTCTCTCTCTCAGTGTTGCCCTCTCTGTCTCATCAGTCTTTCAAATGCGTTGCGTTGGTCGGGGGTCTTGGTCGCTGTGTGTGTTCTAGCGAACAGGCGCATATTCAATGGTGGTCACGCATGACACCGTGTTCGAAGTGACGCTCGAATTAAGGGATATTCATGGAGTGGCGGACACGGACAACGTGGGCCTGTTAACGGTGAGTGTACTGTTTTCGTAGGTAGTAATCATACAGCGCTAGGTGGGCGCCTGCAGCAGCTCTGCCGAAGTAGGCTGCCAGCCATTTACAACAGCATGCGTTCGCGGGCCTGTTGCAGATGCCCGATTAAACGTGGGACTTAACGAGTTCACACTGCTATGCGCGATGTTGTGTAAGTGCCTGCATCACTCATACAGTGAGTGATGTGATCACTTAACAAGGGCGGGATTAGTTGCTGATCGCACATTGTCTCTACACTGCGCAAAGTGATTGATATTGTTTTAAGATGTGTTTTGGGCTACACCGTAATAACATTTCTATTAACACTCAAATGTGCAACGTGCTTCTGTAGGTGTAAGCGCAAAAAAAGAAAGAAAAAGCAAAAATTATGTACAGAGGCGCACTGTACGAAATGGCTTTTTTTTTTGCTTAAAGACGGTATAGTTGGAGGTGCTGATATGCCGCGATGCTCCCAGCACGTGCGCCTCGGTCTTTTAAGCTATTTAGGACAAGTGCCACCAGCAACAGGGAAAGATCTAGCAGACTTTCCCTGTTGGGCTGGTGGTGGTGGGAAGTTTGGGCTGGTGCTGATAGCACCAGCCCAAACTTCTTTGGGCTGGTGCTATCAGCCCAAAGAAGTTGTTCTAACGTACGCGCATTATCATATATTACTTATGTTCGCCCACAGCTAGAGTATGCATCATCCACATGGTCACCATATCAAGATTACTTGGTACGTATGTTGGAAGCCGTCCAGAATAGGGCAGCGAGATTCATCTCCGGAAACTACGACTATCATTCAAGTATTACCCTAATAAAACAAGACCTTGCATTTCAGTCACTAGAAATACGCCGCAACATTGCTCTTTTATGTCTGTTTCATAGGTACATTTATAGTAACGAAATTCACTGTTTGCCACTTTATTCTCCTGCGCGCACTTCCCAGCGCATTCACAATGCCCGTAGTTTTATGCGCATTCATGGTCACACGCAGGCATTTAACTTATCATCACTACCTCGAGCCATTGCATATTGGAACGGTCTTCCCGATCATGTTGTATCCATTTGTAACCGTGAAATCTTTCGTGACAACCTGAATTCGTTGCACTCTAGCATTGTATAACGCTGTTGCACCTTGATTTTTGATTTTTGTAATCTTTTATATATGTATATATTTTTTCGTCTGCTTTTCTCCTTTATTGTTATTTTGTTTGTATACTGATGCCCCCCTTACTCAATGCCCTTCAGTGGGCCTGTAAGGTATTTTGAATAAACTTGAATAAACTTCCAAAGGCGCGTTGTTGTGGCCATCGCCGTGCGTTGTTTTCCCTCGTTTCTGTTTGCTGTTTTCGTGCTTCGCTTTCATCTGCGATAATATTCGGCGTTATAACAGAATCGAGAGAGTATACGTGACTGTTGGAGCTATGTGCGGTTGCTCTAGCATAAGTCATGGCTGCTGCAACGTAGTCGGCGTCCGCGCGCGTTGGTGTCGTTCGAGCGCTCTTACTTGCGTGATTGTGTTTAACTGAGTATTTAGGCACGGGTTACGTTTGTAAATCTCGTAGTCAATAATCGCTAATAGCGTGCCCCTGATTGCCATCAGAGGATGGGCTTGGTTGTCGAAATATGCCAGATGCTTTTTCTGAAAGTAAGCTTTAAATTTTTTTTTTAAAGAAGTACTTTCATACGTGCAAGGCAGTGCCTATTGCAGGCCCGCAACTCTTTAAAAACTGGACGAGCTATCACATCTTTTATCAAATTACAATGAATTAAGATGATTGAATTATAGATGACGAATTTCTGTGCTAGATTAGGTGCACAAAACACATGTTCGCAGCCCTACGTCTAGAAAGCAGGCAAATAGGAAGCACAGCGTCAAATTTGGATTAGATTCCATTGATGGAGCTTCTTGTGAGAGTAGAAAGAACGAGAAAATTGTTCATTTTTGATGCCCTTATAGAGGCAGTCAGAATTGCACTGATTGGTGACTTGTAAAAATTCCTCAGATTGTTAGAGGCGTGATTTAAGTAAGTAAATCTTTTGCTTTTTTTTTTGCAGACCTCTTCGCTAGTGCCACGCCCAAGATCATTTGTTCTCATGTAAAAGAGAAAGCAGAGATGTCTTCACTGTTTGTACATGAAGAGGTAAGTTTCTTGTGCGTTTTGCTTAATGCTACATGTTCTAAACGTTGTACTTTAAGAATTGTTTTTCACACTGGCTCACTACCCTAGAAGGAATTTGATTCTTAAGTGAGTTCAGGCTTTCGTAAGTGCCATTTTTGAGCTGTAGTCTGACACTTCACCTGATTTCGGGAATTCGCTGTATGCTGGAAAACTCTTATCTTTATCATACGAAATTATTGGAATGTATAGGTTGTATGCTTCGAGTTCAGTGTAATGTCAATTACACGCCATTTCGAAGGATACACACTACACATTCTTTATATATGGTGCTGCCAGAACAGCACGAAAATTTTTTTATGAGAAGTCATATTTGCTCTTATTACAGGATGAGAGGGTGCCGCTGACGTCCTGCGTAGTCTACCCTGGACCCAGCCTAGAGCAAGCCTACTTCCTGAACCTCCACATGGATAACCGAAAAATCTTCCGTGTCAGTAATGACGAAGAAGGAAGGAGTGACAGCACTGATGAGTTGATTTTTTTTTATTTTCAACATTGTCTACGGCCGCAAGGCCTTTAACAACCACCGTGATTGAGCGGCTTTTTCTCGGCGTGAGTTTGGAGTTTATCAAAGAAGTTGTTCAGGCAGTACGACGCTGAAAATTTTAGTGTCACAATGCCTGAACAACTTCTTCTAGTGTGGTCATGGTAGATGAACAAATATTGTTATTTGTGTAAGTTATTTTGCTTAAATATAGCTGGACCATTCCATGCCAAACGTCCCAGCCACTTTGGCGACCATCTGAATTGTATTTGAAAAAAAAAAATGTGCTGACTTACTGCGTTGAAAACAGTGAACTGCTAGAATACTTCAGCGAGAAAAAAAGTTTTGTTCAATAATAATAGCTCAATAATAATAGTGCAATTTTTTTTCCACATTCGCTTCCAAGAATAAAGCCAAAATGTGTTATGTTTGCATTTTTTATTGCAATATTGCACTTTTTATGAATATCTGAGCAGTGAATACTTACTCCACAGAAGGTAAATTCTGAGGAAAAAAATATCTTTATACCTCTCAAGCTGCTGAAATATACGAGAAAATATCACGAATTTCACAAAATCGTGAATTTTGTACGTATGGAGATGCAATTTGCTCCATGTTGTGATACAATGAAAACTCATCATTATACCTAAACTGTAAGAAAATGAAATTCTTTTCTGTAATAAAAATCTTATCGCAAAAAGGACAGGAAAGAGCGCTGTCAACTGAATTTTATTGAAGGTGCTACAAGCGTTTTTATACTGAGCACAAGACCAGGGCTCATCTGCAACAACACATGTGTGACCATGACAAAATCATTTTAACCGAGAAAAGAATACTCTTTTTCGGAAAAGATAAATGAAGGTGTACTGATGCATTGATCCTTGGCCTTCCTGATAAAGAGTTCTAAAATCTCTCATTTTTCTGCTAGCTTTTTTTTCAAAAACCGTGTTTTATGAAACCTAGGACTACACTTACATTCTTTACGGTGTCTGGCCATGAGACTACTATAGCCCTTCTTAACATTTGAAGCATGCTGTCTTGCTTGATCATTGAAGCATTGCCCAGTTTGTCCTATGTTTACTTTTCCACGTGTTAGCGGTATCTCATACACATTAGATTGGCATTCAGTAAACCTATTCTAGTGACGAATGGTGCAAGATTGACTATTCCTGTTGCTGTAAGTACATGCACTTTTGAAAGCTTGCAAGGGGTGGAAAACAACAATGTCATATCTGCTGGCTCTTTTCCTAAAATTATGAGACACCTTATGTACGTAGTACCATGTGACATGCAAAGGTGATTGGTCATTCTCTGTTTCTTTTGGTCCTGTTTCCTTTAACTTTACTTTCTGCAGGATGGTTTCGCAAACAAGTGTGATGATGCTGTTGGGGTATTGGCTGGTGCTATCAGCCCAGGAGTGCTAAGAATGTTCTGCCTTTTGATAGTGGGCATTCAAAATTAATAGAAAGAGGAATTGATACCACATGTATTCAGGCCACCCTTCAGAAGTCATGTTAGCACAAGGGTGAGGTCAGGCTTAAAAACCAGATTAAAAGACTAAAAGATGCTGGGTATCCCAACAGAATCTTCACACCCGTTTGCAAAACCCTCCTGCAGAAAGTAAAGTTAAAGAAGACAGGACCAACAAAAAACAATGACCAAAACCTTTGCATGTTATACCACATCACGTGTCTCACAACTAGAAAAATAGCCAGCAGATATGATATTAGCGTGTTGTTTTCCACCCCTTGCAAGCTTTCAAAAGTGTGTGTACTAAACAGCAACAGGAATAGTCAATCTTGCCCCCTTCGTCACGAGAATAGGTTTACTTAATGCCAATTTAACGTTTGTAGAAATATTTTTGATCAGGTAAACCAATGATCAGTGCATCACTACGCGTTCACTTATCCTTTCCGAGAGGGAGTATTCTTTTCACAGTTAAAATTATTTTGTAGTGCTCACACGTGTCGTCGCGCATGAACACGGTTCTTGTACTCCGTATAAAAGCGCTCGTAGCTCATTCATTAAATTCAGTTGACAGTCTGTGCTCTTTCCTGTCCTTTCTGTCTCTTCCTAAAGTTGTCGCGCTGTGACTAGCACACAACCACGATGAACCAACTCTCCCAAATTAAGCTCTTGTTACGTAACAAGTAGACCAAGTTTCGTATGGAAAGAAGGAGCGGTGCTTTTAAAATAAAATTTTTCACATACAACACCTAGACGGCATTCCAGAAAGTTCAGAAGGCAGCCACGTGACCAAATATTTTTCCTCTCCTAAATATTCCAGAAGTTCAATGCAGCACGAGTTTTTCGAATACATTTGAGATGGTTGCCAAAATGGCTGGGACATTTGGCATAAAGTGACCCAGCTGTGTCATTAGCCATAATTATGCTTTACCTCTTTTGTTTTTTGTGTGTCCTGACTCAGTTTTGTGTTCGTTTTTAGCATATTGTGTTTCTTATCATTGTATTGGTTTCTTAAGTATTCGCTAAAGTTATAGGTGCGAAAACCTGTATATGTTTGCATGTACATCATTTCTCATAACCAATTGTTATACATCCAGGAATACAAAGCTTAAACCACTGTGATTGTATACATTTGAAAACACTATCCATATATATTTTTGTGTGCATCACTTCTTGGGAACGATTGTGTACATGAAGGCGTATATAGTGAAATCATGGTGATTGTATATATTTGAAAGAATCATAAGTATATATTTGCCTGTATTTCATTCCTATGAACCGATTGTGTACACGAAGGAGTATTAAACTGGAAACCACTGGGATTGTAGATACTTGAAAGAATTATAGGGATATATTAGTGTGTATTTCATTTGTAGTCTCTATGTACTTGAAGCAGTATACTAAACTGAAACCAGTGTAATTGTATGTTGCAAAGAATTGTCAATAAAGTGAAACTGAAAAAATATAATAAACATTTGAGGTGTTGCATGTGTAGTGTACGTATACATGAACGTATATCTGGTGAAAAAGTTGTGTGGCAGAAGAAAAGTTTATGTTTTAATTGCCTATTAAATAAACGCAATATGCAAGGGCAGCAAGGCTTCATTTTCTGTAACGCACATTATGCATATACACTGAAGTATATATAGATCCAGCACAAGTTCATACACGATTGTACGCGTTTATATTTTTGCCCACACGCAATGAATGGAGCTCGACAGGTGGTGCACCATCGATAATCAGGACCACTTTCTTCAAGTAGTGTTTAATCAGTGCATGCTGATATCTAGGTGGCAGTATTCGCCACCCCTGCCATGGGCACTCAACACCCTTGTGCACCCTTCTCGCACCCTCCTCAGAGGGTGCTAAAAAAGTGATGGACATCGAAGGCACCCTTCCTTAAGGGTGTTTTTTTAACACCCTACAGTTTTTTTACATGTACACCCTATTCTAAGGGTGCATGGTAAAGCACCCTTTTTGGAAGGTGCTGAATTAACACCCTTAGGGTGTTGTCCACGGGACAAGCTCATTTACACCCTTCTGGGTGTAAAAATTTTTACTGTGCACCTAGATTTCGTCCACGCATACCGTTAATGTATTTGCTAGGTGCGCCTGCACGACAATTTATTTGTTTATATAATATTTGCAGCGAACTCGTGCGTAAGCTTTTTATTAGTTCAGAATACACAGGTATCTGTGGTAATGGAATTCACACACTTTGGCTCCAACGTTCGGTACCCAAAGGCTACCTGTCATTGTCACTTTCTTCAAAGCCACGGCCCAACTCAATTTTGTTCCTTCGTTCTATGGGAATAGATTCATGCGTTTGCCTTTTACGCTCGAGTTCGAGCAGCCAACGGCTTAACAACCGACCATAATTTAGCAGGACGAAGATAAACGGGTGACCGCACGCGCGAATCTCGAATAATCTGAGGCTTTCGGAGAGCGGTTTGCCGTAGTCTACTGTCCTCGAACCGGAAGCCGGCAGCAGACGGTGCATCCCACAATCCCTCCCTCTTTTACTGGCCACCTGTTCAAAGAATTAATTATGGTATCTAGAAGAACTTCGTTTCTTCCACTTGACAGTGCACAGACAAGATATAACATGCAGAACGTAATAATATAGGCCGTTAATGCATTCGGTGGCATTGAAATTAAGATTCTATTAGACAAGGTCGCTCGTTGGCATAAAGTATTCGTATATAAAAGTAACAAAAACATTGAAGAATTTGACAATATATTACACGTGATTTATAGTTGACTAGCTAACTTCGTGGTGACATGTTCTCGGAATACGGATGCCTAGGACTGGCCAAGACGTCAGCCGTTTTGTTATATGTAAGTTCATCAAGGCAAATATATGAGCCCCATACGTAAGTGGGTGCACGACGTGCTGCCGGAGAGTGGACCTTCGAGGAATGCGTGAACGAAATTGCGACCATAGGGTCCATAATTAGGCATGCTGTAAAAGAGTTGTTGTAAAGCTCAAGTGTAACGATATAGGTCAGAAATTCACCATATTATCGTCAACCTTCAGCGAGGATATGCTGGCCTCATTCCAGCAGTGGCAGTAAATGTATCTAGTTGCACGTTGATTATCATCATTGGTGATAGGCATAAACTTGCCGACGGCATTTTATAAACTAAGAGAGCCTAAGCTTGGCCTCATTATATGATTACGTCATTGTGGCGTAAGCTGTTGTAATCAGACAACAGCCAGTTTTGTTGTGATGTACGCCACGTGATCGTTGTCTTTCGCAGTTATAGCACAAGAGAAAAGAAAACAAACGTCGGCTTATTTTCCCAGTGAGTCATGACGAGTGTGCGAAGCAGTGGAATTGTCTGGTATTACAGTATAACTAACCCGTGAAATTGCGCACTGACGCATGTGAATGAATACCAAGCGGTCTACAGTTATATAGAATATTTTTATTGGTCATAACTGGTGTGTTGTGTTGAGTTGCGATTTTTTTTATTATTACGGCTTTGTGGTATCGAAATTATCACCTATAGCCTTAGGAAGGCAGAGACGAGATCTGTGCCCATTCCTCTGGTAGTTTATGGTTGCTTGCAGTTATACGAAATGCATCGTAAGAGATATCGAGACGTCATCTGCTGCACAAGACATTTGCCGTCCGTGCTAGTTATCATAATGATCTTCGTCGTCACGAGTGTCATCGTCATGACGCACGGTGGATACCTCGCGTGTGCTGTGCCAGGATGGTTGAAAGAGGATGTGTGGTCTGGAACGCGCTTCCTCTTCATTGTCATCAGCATCATCGTTGGCGGCGGCTACGGCACACGCTACAGCCAACGGACATGCCTTGATCTTAAAGAGCTTTGTCCCCAAAATGAAATGAACTCATGCTGCAGTACGCATGGTGGTAAAGAATTCTACTTCAGTATTCTGACAGGGGCAGGTGCGAGTGCCAAAAGAAGGTGAGAGAAGCGATGGCTGCTCACTGAGAAGAGGACGTCACGGCGTGGTGATATGTGACCGCATCACGATGGTCCTCCTCTCGCGGGGCTAAGATAGTCGCCCACCAGATAAATAAATGAATGATTTCTTTAGGAACGAAGCTCCTCTTAGTTTAAACTTGACCTACGTCAGGCGTAACCGGCTGTATTTTACTAGCCGCGGCGGCCCGTGCTCGTCACTGGATGGACAGACAGACAGACAGACAGACAGACAGACAGACAGACAGACAGACAGACAGACAGGCAGGCAGGCAGAGAGGCAGACGTCATTTCGCCCCACTCATCATTAGTCACCCCGTAGATATGCCGTGATTTTTTTTCTCTTTTTCTCCCTGTCACTGCACTACTACTCTTTCTGATGTCTTGTGGTCCGTATCAATAGCGTGGATTTAATGTTGTCAGTTTGTTTCACTCGAACGCTATACGTCTGAGTTCAATGACATATCTTTTTTTAGAATGTCACACTCTTTGCTTTTGCTATCCACAGCGGCGTTGCAATATTGTTTGGTGTTCCGAAAACCCATGGAACAGCATACGAGAACATGTGGTCAGCGAAAATACGAGTGCAATGATCTACCATACAAACAGGTGCTCTACGGCTCCGTGACTCTTTGATAGATGCTCGTAGGGGATGTCAATCAAAGATAGCATACTAAAAAGTGATAAAAGTTAAGGGTAAGGGGGTGTAAAGTGGGGGAGGGGCTGACGTAGCATATGCGCTATGCACCACGGCACTCTCTGCCTTGTGAAGCTCGCTAACGGATGCTTGCAGAGATTTTCGCGCCGATAGTCTCATGTGGCGGCAATAATTTACCGCAGTGCGTTCAGCTGCGTCTGTGGCAATGCATGCATATTTACCCACGTAAATCACTGCGTTCGTCGCTGTGCAACATCGTCGAGCTAGTGTTGATCAATCGTGCTCTATCGCGCGTGTGTGACGCCTGTCGACTGTTTCTTATATATATATATATATATATACATATATAAAATAGTGTTCTGAAAGTATAAGCTAAGTTTCAGGCGGGCAACTGAATTCCTTAGAGAAATGAGAAGCGATGTTGAAGACCGCATTTGCGTGCGCATGACATTTTCTAAGCAAAGTACAGTGCCGATCTTGCTGATGAAATAAGTTCTTAATAATTTGCCGCTGATCCGTATATACCTAACCCGTCCGTCGCCGGCATTGCGAGGGTTAGCGAAGCCGAGCGCGCTTACGAAGGACGACGTCGTTTACTCGAGCAAACGCAATAAGTGTAGTTTCGCTTCAGACCGTTTTTCTAGCACCGCGTCGACGCCCGTTTAAACCGGGTCAACGCCATGCTCACCACTACTGCTTCGGATCACATTATGGTTCCCCTCAGGAAGATAGCCCAAGTTTTCCTTTTTGATATAAAAATTGTACAAAAAAACATTTTATCTGAGAAAGCCTAAATTATTGTGTGAGACAGCTCTTTTATAGCAGAACGGCACTCTAAGTGATCGCTTTTTTTTTCTTTGACTCAACATTGGTTACAAAATAAGACAATCTAGCGAGAAGGAGTACAAGGGGAGGTTTTGCATTTACTTCGGTATAAGCGTATTCAAATGAGAGGGGTACTGACATAAATTTGCAGCTGTTTTTTTTCTTCCAAGTGAAATGAATGGGGTAGCCTTGAAGAGCATAGAAAATGTGTTGTCAAGCAGGAGTGGACTCTTACATGTAATTGCAGTCTTTTGTTTGTTACCTAAGTTTCGATTTCTACTGTATTTACATCAGAGCACGATATCAGGTCTTCGTCGCGTGCTGGCGCGAGATGTCATGCGTTTCCGTGACCGCTATTCACTGTTCCTCCGTTGATGATGCACAAGTGATCAATTTGAAAGTTTGGGTGCCTGGCTTCATCACAACTAGCTAGACTGCTGCAGGAAGTGAGCAGATTTTGTAGCGTAGCATGAAGTCTATCCAGTTCCAATGTCGGTAAGTGCGCTGCAGTATAATCTAGTTTAGTATGAAAACAAAGTGGCCGTGTATCTGCGTAAGTTGCTGCAAAGGAAGGTTAAATAAAATAGTCTTCTGTGTGGAGGCAAAGCGTAGAAAATACCCGCTTTTTCATTCATAGCATCGCAATGTCAGCGCAGTGTAATAAACACTGCGGTTTTCAGAATTACGTATTACCTGGTACTAAAGTATTAACGCTGCACCTCAATTATGCGTCCTACTTCGTTTTAATTGGCAATGTTCACAGGCATGAACGCCGCCACAACATAAAGATGCGTGGGTCTAGAGCGAGGGCTTAAGCTGTCACGGGGGGTTGAATTATTGAACACACGCACCAACAGTAAGATAGACAGACGATGATTTCTGTGTCGAATTATACCAAAAGTGACTATCGTCCTTACAAAAACATGTTACCATTCAATGTGATGCCTCACAATCGCTCCGAGTCGTGTTTCTTTAAGGCAGATTCGTATGACATTGTAAAAAAAAAAACCTGTGAAAAATAGTCTCAGTGCCCAATTAGTGCGGACTAAAAGAGAAGTTGCCATTAGCATGGACCAAACCTGCCACCTTCAAATAACTTGTCCCAGGCTTTACCAACTGAGCTAGAGCAACGGTCATCCACCCATTTACTTGATGGAGTAGTAGCAGTAGTAGTAGGAACTTTATTGTACTCACACGGAATAAGGACGAATATGGAAGGGTTCCTTAGTCCAGGACCCCCGCCGGCCTTTGCGGCTGACTGGTCCTGTATATATGTGCTTTTAACCCGAGGAATGTAAGCTACCGCCGTTAAAACCATGGCAATGATTGTGGAACCCCCTTTTTGAGCCTACTGGCGTCATTGTGTATGTAACAGTTTTAACGTGTTGGCAGCTAGCGTGTATTATCTGGCACACTGAATTAACGTTTCAAAACTACCAGAACGAGATCATCGCCTTTAACGAAAACAAGAACGACGCTTAAGGGCTTATGTTTCTTCGTGAAGAAAAACAAGCTCCTGAAGGCAGCCCTGACAAAATTGAGCACTGAAAGCAAATTTGCGTCAGTGCGAATACCAACACTGGTACGAACTACAAAAATTTTATGTAAAGCTATATGAAACGCCCATAGCGTAAATTCTTTTCTATTTCTTGGAATACAAATGGTATTGCCTGCACTGACACGAATTGTTAAAACAAAGCTTATATTCATGTCCTGTTCACAGATGGTGTTCTGAAAGACCAATTATTGTGGAAGTTAAACGCCAGAAGTCCTCATCCAAAAAATCTTCTCCCTCAGCACTAATGCGCGCGAAAAAGTCAAACCCAATGCACGTTGTTGCTAAGCAGAGGCGGTCTCGCATCTTATCAAGTGGGATTTGAACCCAGGTGTCTCCTGTCTTAAAGTGAGTGTGGGGACCACTAGGCTACGTCGCCCATCCCATTCCTTAGTGTTCGGGCAAGTCTCTATATTTCTCCTTTTATCCGCTAGGATGTGCGGTGAAGAAGCCCACCCCCCTTCCCCCCCCCCCCACTGAAAAACTCCACTGCACGTTTACTACGTCGCTTCATTATTGTCTCGGCTTCAAAGCGTCGCGTTTAGGAACCATTGGCTTTTCGCTTGCTAATTGTCCAAGCTACGTAAGCCCGCAGCTCACAGAGCTCAGTTCTGCACCGATGCTTGGCTTCCGCTTCATGAGTTTGCGGCGCCCTGTTTCTCGCGCGCCAACATTAGCTCACGCGAGTCTATACGATTGGCTGGTGAGACCCCATATGCGTAAAAAAGCATGGCTGCATAGGTTCAAAATGATATCAATGAGAGAAAGATAGAGAGAGAAAACCAAAAGAAAGTCCGGAAGATTAAGCAGGTTGAACCCCATTGCCTACCGTACAAGATACAAGGGGAAAGGGGAGAAAAATAACAGAGAAGTAAAGATAGAAAGACAGGACAAGTACTACGCTATCACTCTTACCAATGCGTAGCGCTCATGGCTAAAATGGTCATAAAACTGTGAACTGTCACAGAGTACGGGTCTACTTCGATCGCTTTATAGGAAGCACACTGCAATCCATGATGCTGAAAGGGGCTTGAAAAGACTGGCTGCAATGCATGTAGAACTTGCAATGCACTTCGGGGGGATAGTGTTGTCAATATGATGAGGATTGTGCGCATTGTGCTTATGTCAAGAAGATAAACACAGCAATGACACGTAGGTCCTTCTCGCAGAGATTGATGATTAAATCTTGTGTCGTCCCTTCATGGGCGTGAATTGGGGATAAGAACAGGTACCAAATGGCCCTGGAACACAGTAAGGCAGACACGGACAGACGCGTACTTTAAACTGCATTTATTTTTTGACATTCAATATATATGGAGGCTAACAGAAATGTGCAAGTAAAATATATTACATGGTCAGGAGCTACCTGATTACGACACCTGCAAAAATTTCCACTCATTATCAAAGTATAAAACGGAAGTTTCGCCTATGCAATACGAGTGGAATGCACCGGAGAAATACTTGAAACACATTCATGATAATGAAGCGGGTGCCGCAACTGTTGCGTCAGCGTCAGAAGTGAGATCTGCGCCAGCTGCGCTTATTCGATGCTCTTCTGCAGATACACGTACAGGTTGACGAAAAACAGGCGTATTCGTAACCATCTGCCTACGCTTAATTTCGAAGGCAAAGGTTATCGAAATCAAAAATGTACTACTCCATGTCTTCATAAAAAAAGTGCGTCTTCTGAATTGTGGCGTGTTGGGCGTATCCATGAGGACGTTTTTCCTGAGGGATAATTTTTCTAAATTTCTTGTCTATTTTTTTTAGACAAGATCAAACTGAAGACTGTTTTAGGTCTGTTTGGTTCACATTCTTTTATCTAACAGAAATTTTTAGCACGAAAGGGTAACCCCATCCACAAGACGAGAGGACAAGATTGATTGATTTATTGATTGATTGATATGTGGGCTTTACCGTCCCAAAACCACCATATGATTACGAGAGACGCCGCAGTGGAGGGCTCCAGAAATTTTGACCTCCTGGGGTTCCTTACCGTGCACCCAAATCTGAGCACACGGGCCTACAACATTTCCGCCTCCATCGGGAATACAGCAGCCGCCGCCGGGATTTGATCCCGCGACCTGCGGGTCAGCAGCCGAGTACCTTAGCCACTAGACCACCGCGGCGGGGCTGAGAGAGGACAAGACAGCCCGTATTGTTCTCTCATCTTGTGAATGTGCTTTTTTTATCTCAAGATTTCCGCTAACTATGCACCATCTTGCCGCGTTTTTGGTTTTGTTGAAGCATTCTTCTAGCAGGTTTTGTAAGGATGCTAGAGGTCTGATGCACAATAATCGTTACAGTTTCGAGGTGGTGCATGCTCTGATGGTATCTAGTATCGTATAAAGGTAAACTGTTCAAAATGAGTCTCCAAAGGACTAAATAAATCAGGAAAAGTCTCAAAGCGAGTAACAGACATTCCGATGAGCCATATATTACTGCGCGTTTCTGGTCTTTCACGGGTAGTGGTGGTCAGCTAGATCACTTCCATAGCTTTTTGCAGCACTCCATTGAAGCCAAGTTTAGTCGGCCCATTCCTCAAGCTTTTCACAAGGCCGCTATGGCGATGGCTTACACAGAAGAAAAGACTCGAAGCCTTCTTCGCATTCAGCTGCACTATAACTTGGTCATGTTTTCTCTACCGGGTGTATTAATAAATGCGTCCAGAATCCCCCCCCTCCCCCCCAAAAAAGTTTAAAAATGTGACATCTACTAATTGACTTCCCAGATACTTTTTTATGTAGGAATATGGGCCCTAATATATAAAAGGACATCAACTGGACTGTAGTTTAAAAAATCAGGTGAATAAAATTTCGCTTATTGGAGTAAGTCGTTTCTCTCAAAAGTGAATTGAAATTCTCTCTACAACCAACTCACCACACGTTCACATTATAAAAATAGCGGCATCTAGTAGTTGTTGCGGCGTATTTAGAATACAGCAGAATTCAAAAGCAAAGCGGAAACTGGCCAGCAAATCGGCGCGACAGGTATACGACCAGAGTGACACCGTGTGTTAAAGAGATTGGTTAAATACCTTTAGTTCTTCCATGTTCGTTAACGTATATGCGCTATATGTTGCGATTGCAGCTGCAGCCCGCATAACCACACAACGAGAACAGTTGACGGTTGATATAATTGGGCATGCACATCCTGAAAATTCCAGAAAATATGGCTGTTGTGCTCTGCTGGATTTCGGTGTTGCCTCTAAATCGTAGTGAATTTCGCTTCTCGGAAATAAATACTACAGGGTGCTTTCCTAAAGCCTGCACTGGGTACTTCGAAAAAAGGATTCCAATTCTCCCATTCGACATAACCATCTAACTAATTAAACTCTTAATTCAGTTAAAATGTGCTATCGCTGTTCCAAATGATGCCTTTCGGCCATTCTAATAGGCTTTCTGCTGGCGAAACAATCGTGGAGAGAACAATTAAGTGTGGCGTTGCCGGACTTTTTAAGGAAGTTTTAACACATTTCTTGAAACGCCCGCTATGTTTGTGCATTAATATAACTGATGTATCTATATCACCATCGCAACAAACCCACATGAAGAGAAAAATATGTCACATAAAAGAAACCTTGTTACGCCTACATTTCGACGTTTAGATTTTTGCAATTAGGTCACTAATGTTAAGGGCAACGGAGAGGGGGCTCATTGTAAAAATGGTATTTGCGCAACTGGAGAAGTTCTGTGGTTCTGTAAAGCTTTCCATACAAACACATTAAGCAGCTGTGCATGCGCAACTTGGTACTGACAATGAGCACGTGACGTTTTTCGCTGAGTTTACATTTTTCCTCTTGGGCCTCAAACTTAGATGACAAGGCCACCTGTAGTATAACCCGCTGCCAAGTGCGGATTTTTCACATAAATTGCAGGCTCTTCAGAGGACCTGTGACATCGCTGGGTTCATGCTCCATCTCCTGGTTTAATTATGGGCAGAACTACAAACTTGGACTTGATTGGGGAGGTTTCGGCTCAACTTAATCATTTTCCACAAATGACCATCATTTTCACCGTCCATGGGTCAGCGCTGTAAGGAAAAGAGAAAGTTAGAGGGGGGGGGGAGGTAGCACTGAGAAAAGCAAGCTGAGCAGCTAAATACGTTCTTTGGTTGCATGGAGCTGCTCGAAGGTGCCTCCAGGGTTAAAGGCACCTCGTCCCCCGCGATTGGTGCAACGTTCACGAGGCTTCGTCTTCACTGTGACATCACGTGATGTCGCCTAACATGATGTCACGCTGACGTCCTAAAGACACGAAGATGGCACAATACTTTGTCATCTCTGAGATTGTCGTGCTGGTATAAGGTGACGTCATCACGTGTGAATGTTTCGTTTTGCTTCCTTTGTGTTATCGCCGCTAACTCGAGATGATGGTTGATTTTTCGCCTTAATTATTCTGTCTTCATCATGAGCATGTCGTCCATCGGCAGCTTCTGATTGGTGATCTATCTCCGTTTTTTTTCACGCACTGCATTTTTTCGTTCTCGTTGTTGCTTGTGGCAACAGAATTATTGTTGTGCTCAGCACAGAGATGAAGGTCCTATTATCAGCATGAAAAAGAAAAAAGTCAGAACAGTGCATTGTACAATGCAAAGTAAAGAAGCAACGAAGGAAAAAAAGAAAAAGAAACAAGAAAAGTATGAAAGAGAGCGAGCAATGAGGAAATAAGGAAACAAAACACGGTTAGAAGGAAGTAAAAGCGGGGAAAGAGTGACATGAAGGAAGAAAGGAAAAAAATTGCAGTAGTTTTACCGCGAGAGGAACTTCAGTAAAACTTCATTTCAGCCTAGTTGGTTCATGATCACAGAGGTACTTATACAGCGCAAACAGACACACCACAAAGAAAGAGGCGACACGGAAAAACTGAAAGATGCATCAACGAGCAGCTCAAAGAACACTCGCAAAATGTTAACAAGAATGCCGATAAAGAAGCCCATCCTGTGGCACATATCAACACTCGCTGCAATTTGGAGGCACGATTTGAAGAGACGGCGATCCTTGGCAGGAGCAACAATGAGCATGCGCTGCTGGCTTTGGAAGCCTATCATCTCAGAAAAAGTGCTCATATTTGCATATGTGACACGTCTCTCTTCATGCACCCATCCGAGTTTGATTTTGTTTCTTCGCGTACGTAATGCACTGTTTCATTTTTCAACTCAGATTACAATCTTGATTTGATTGGTATGTGGGGTTTAACGTCCCAAAACCACCATATGATTATGAGAGACGCCGTAGTGGAGCATTCCAGAAATTTCGACCACCTGGGGTTCTCCAACGTGCACTCAAACTTGAGCACACGGGTCTACAACAATTCCGCCTCCACCGGAAATGCAGCCGCCGCAGCCGGGATTCGATCCCGCGCCGTGCAGGTAAGCAGCCGAGTAACTTAACCAATAGATCACCGTGGCGGGGCCAGATTACAGTGTTGTGTGTAATTTTTTTTTGTCAATTGCATGACGCATGAAAACAAAAAAAATGGCAGATCCCTAGTACACTGGGAATCAATGATATGCGAAGCACGAATGAGAAAGATTGATATGTCACTTTAAAATCAGCACAATGTTACGTGGTGGAGGTAAATGATGCCGTACATGACTTCTGTGTCAGGATTATCATGTTTGGATGTGTCGTTTACCTTCGTCATCTATTCACGTCACGTGATACCAAATTTATTATATGTGGAGCTAGCGAAACGCCCGCGACCACGCTATGAGCGCTGTATGTTGTCATGTTCTTACATGACACGCGTGTCAGGATTATCATGTTTGCACCAGTCATAATTTTGTCATCCATTGACGTCACGTAACATCAAATTTGATATATGTGGAGCTAGCGAAACAGTCCCGAGCGCATCAAGAAGGGCCCAATATACTCCAATGTAGCGTTGACGCGCGCACACGTTGGGCACACCGACGCTACGTTAGCCAAACGCTTGCACTCTATAGTCTGACGCCAGGTGCGACCGACGCGACCAGCGTTCGTTGGCGCCGCCCGACGGCAACCGTCGTGAAATGCGACATACTGCTTTTCGGGCCGATGCGTTACCAAGACAACACTGCATCTCCCTCTTTTCGTGATGGTTGGACGCCGGACACGCTGAAACGCGCATGCGTCAAAGCAACGTAGCGCAGCGCGTGCCTGCGAGTATATGACAGGACCAGCGCCTGGCGTGGCAACGCCAGCTGGACGCAACGAAAGTAATGCCGGCGAGCACACGCACCGTGTCACGTCCAAAGGTATTCGCGCCTTGACTGGGGCATGCAGTCATGTTCTCACATGACACGCATCTCATGATTCTGTCGGGATTATCATGTTTTGATGTGTCATTCACTTATGTCGTCCAATCGCGTCACATAAAACTGAGTTTGGTACATGTGAAGCTAGCGAATCGGCTGCGAGCACATCATGAGCACAGCATGTAGTCATGTTGTTACATGACACGGCGTCCTATATTATCATGTTTGCACCAGCCGCATACCTTCGCCATCAATTCACGTGCCGTAATACCAAATTTTGTATACGTGAGGCTGGCGAAACGGCTGCGAGCGCATCATGAGCGTGGCATTTAGTCATGTTGTTACATGACACGTATGTCATAATTTTTATGTTAGGGTATATAACATGTGTTCGCCATGCAATCAAGTCACACCATACCAGTTTTGAAACATGCCATGTGAACAAAGCCACCGCAAGAGCTGCAGGACCATGAAACGTAAATCATGACGTTCATGACATACCTGTCATAACTTTCATGTTATGACTAGGCGAATATGTTCTTTATGCAGTCATTTTATGCCATACCAAGTTTTGTATTGATACCATTATCTAAACGACCACAGAGAGCTAAAAGTCGTAGGCGGCTAGACAGACAGATAGATAGATAAATAGATAGATAGATAGATAGATAGATAGATAGATAGATAGATAGATAGATAGATAGATAGATAGATAGATAGATAGATAGATAGATAGATAGATAGATAGATAGATACGCTCAAATTCGCCGAATTTTGCTAAGAAATCCTTCGGATTTAAAAATCAGCGCTTGCGTGTGTCGTCTTTTTCTTTGTTGTGTGTCTCTGTTTGTACTGTTAAAGTACTTCAGCACGAGACCCCCGCAATGAATATGACGGCAGCAATTTGTAATATTGACCCGATTGGGCAGTGAGTCTTTGACTGTTGTACAAGGCAGTTTGCTATTTGTGCGTAGTGGAGATTTTCTGGCGGCTAGTAGAAGATAAAAAAGATGTTCACCTTGATATTAGCTTACGTGCAGATATTACAGATTCGTTATCAGTATGTTATGCACTTTCTGCGGCAGCAAATGCAGATCTGATGAATACGTTTCGGCATTCACCACCGAAAAACGTAAAAAGAAACTGCATTTGCTATGGGTACCGGTTCACCACGGATTATATTTGAACAAATGGCGGACTCTTTAGCAGCAGTATCCCTGAGTGGGCCCACCATCCCAGTTTTGCCAGGTACGGCTCACGTGACAGCGCTAAGGTTCCGAAATGCTTGTCTGCAACGAGAAATAGGCAATTTGGATAAACTTAAATATTTCCAGCATTTGAGGTATTGCTGGAATAAACAGTGGGGTGTATCTCGCCAGTTCGAGGTCACTCATACCAGATTGCGCTGTGCATTTCCACAACTAAATAATTACGTTAACAAAGCTCTACTCAAGAGGTCACCGCTGTGCATTTACTGCAACGAAATTGAAACAATTGAACATTTCTTTTTATTCTGTCATCGTAACTATCAGAGAAAAAGGTTTTTAGTAGCCCCATCGCAAAAGCTAGGAATACATGTAAATTTACCGATACCTTTATCACTTGGTGGCACTTCATTTGGTTACTGCCACAGGGGTATATGCTCTACTGCGTTTGATTACATCAACGCAACTAAAAGATTACCGTGCTAGTGAACCCTAACCTTTTCAGATCTTTATTTTATAATTCGTACCGATGTCTGTCAAAAACAAGAGATGTTTTGACAGCTTGCTCAGCAAACATTTTTGTTTATTGGTATTGTTATCTCTAAACTAATTTTTCAGATTGACTTTAATTTCAATTTGGTGTCATTTAAGTATCTTGCCGCCCTGTTCTTGGCCCTCCCCTCTCGGTGGGTGAGCGCCAGCCATCTCAGGTCATCAGCATCAGCATTAGCTAGAATTTTATTGTTTATCGTTTACCGCATGGAAGGTTCGAAAATATTTCACGCGAGTAAACTTTCGTGGTTTATAGCAAGCTACCTATTACACAGAATGCATCTTTATGTGATTGATTCATATGTCAGGTTTATTATCCTAAAACCACCATATGATTATGAGAGACGCCGTAGCGGAGGGCTCTAGAAATTGGGACCAGTATATGATTAACGTTCTTGAACGTACACCAAAACCTGAGCACACAGGCCTAGAGCATTTTCGCCTCCATCGAAAATGCAGCCACCGCAGGTGGGATTGGATCCCGTTACCTGCGGCTTCGCAGCCGAATACCTTAGCCACTATACTACCGCGGCGGGGCGAGAAACGCTTCGAGACAAACGTGCGTAAAATATATGCAGTTGACATTACAGAGTTTAAACAGTTCGGTGCCCAAGTGGCTTGCGTACGCAAGACGATGGGGTGGCGGCACTAAATATGCGCTGCTCTCTGCGCAAGGGTGCCCGGTGTGCCAGGCTGTGCGTACGCACTGGCTGCACAACATTTCAAATGGTAAGTACCTGAACCAATGCATATTTTACAAAACGCTATGGCACTGGGAGTGCGCGTGACTATTATGCGGCTTCGCTTCGGAGCACACAACTATCAGGCACGTCTTTTAGGATGCGTAACTAGACGCGTACTCATGCTCTTTGGAAACCCTGGTGCCAGCCTACACAGCAAAAAGCTCTATATTGATGCACAGTTGTGTGAAAGTGTGTGGTGATTGAGTTCAAAAGAGATGCGCTGCAAGCGAAGTGTGCCTCTTCTCTTCTAATCAGCCTGGTCTGAAGGCGCTAGTCTGTTTCCGCCTGCCACCAAGGTCGTATAACATGGAACAACTCCATACAAGATTTACTGGCTAAGTGAACCGTGGGGCTTGGTCACTCAGTGTGTGCTGTCTCAGCAGACACACCAGAACCTCTGCATACCTTATCGCAGCTGTGATCATTATATGTAAGGAGGGAAATGCAACGCGATCTACTGGCCCATCAAACTTTGGACTGCTCATCGATATGGCTTTGTGGAAGTAAGCCACTGCATGCGCTTATTGGAGAGGTAATGTTGGTGTTCGCTCTTGAGCGCATGACAGCAGGCATTTTCTTTCTGTTTGCTCTTGACATTTTGCTGCAATATATCGTAGCAATAACCTCCACAGTCCTTGGGTACCCAAATGGGCACCGTTGTTTTTAATGCTACAAATCATCACAGTTCGATGATCGTGTGTTCAAATTCATCTAGGAACAATAGGGATGATTTGTTTTCATGAAGTCCTCAGAACTTGCACCGTGTATCTTGTCATCTTTGTAACACGAGCGAACGAAAATGATTGAGTACTGCACGAGTTCTCGGATGCGTGTTGCCCGGATGCTCGTCTGCGTCCTTGTGCTAAGTTCGTCTACAGGGGATTCCTTTAACTGTGGACCGCTTGTAGATTACATTCAAAGTCATTCCAATCTGAAACTTTGGTGTCACTCAATCGTAGAGTCATCAAAAGATGTGGAGTACACAAACAGGTACCATCAGATTTTGAGACAACCGTACACTTTTTTGAATTCATAATTTTCTGCGTTTGTTTTTAAGGGCAGAGATTTAAATATTACAGTTTAACGAATGCTTTCTTATTGGTGCATTCCCGGAACTGAGGAGGTTAAAACTACGTATATCTGCCTCTTTCTTTTTGACAAATCGTCAGGTCACCATGAGTCCCAAACAATAACAATTTACAGAAGATGATCTACGCTCACCTTGGTAGTAAGAAGTTTCATCTACTGCTATCTTACGTTAAATGGACTGTCTAACGTCCTTCATTGCTCTCCTTTTCTGTGTCGCAATAAAAAGCGTACCATGTGGAGAGTCTAACCTTCCAGCGGTTTCTCTGGAAAGCACGTAGATTTTTTTTAAAAAGGAGTTTTTCTGCCCGCGTTATGTCTCCTCACATCGGTGGGATGAATGCCGACAACACTGGTGGGTGCCGGGGAAAATCACAAAACTGAAACCGCGCGCGGTTATTGCAGGCTTCATCAAGTTTGGTTATTGATAAAACATAAATACCTCAGTGGTCATTTTAGGCACGCACACAAATTTTCGTTCTTGTCACGAGTGGTGGCGGACACCGTGGTCGCGTTTCTCTGCCGTTTCCAGGCAGGCATGCATACAAGCGAACACACCGCCAGCAGCGCCACTAGGCGCCTATTTCAACGGGTAAAAAAAATTGTTTCTGGCGCAATACAAAGCTTTCTCAAGGGCATAAAATACAAATTAATGTTAAACGTGTTTGTTTTCAAGCAAACTATTTCTACCTCTGGCGATTTCTTGTCCAACCAATAGATAGTCAATATCGACCACATTCGCTGTTGGGTGACGTTAGTGGTCACTTTTTATCGACTTTCAAGATCAAGTTAAAATTAGGATTCCTTTTTTTTCTGGCACAAAAGCATACTTGTGTTGCCACCATTGTGATGAACGATCTTTCCATTGGTGCCACAATCAAAAAAAAATTTCTGAGCGGTAGACAGTCCCATTATTGTTCCATTCTATTTCAGGGAGGTACAATATACGGAAGCAGAATGAAGCGGCCTGGGACATGTACCAGCGGTACGGCCCTGTCGTGGGAGAACAACTCCCTGGAAGGCGAGTCCTGGTGCACCTTTTCAACGCTGACGACATTAGAACCTTGTACCAAGAGGAGGGACGGAAGCCTTACCGAATGGGAGCACTTCCCTTCAAGCTCTACCACACGGAGAGAAAGGACTACTTTGCTAACGCTGGCATACTGAATGCGTAAGAAAGGTTTCACTTTCTTTTTATTTTATTGCTATGGTAATTCATCATGGGCAATCTAACTTCTCTAACGACAAGGCAAGGGCATCTGCAATGTTTCTCCAGTTAGTCTGGTCCTGCGCTTGCTGATGT
The DNA here is from genome assembly GCF_043290135.1 of Rhipicephalus microplus. NCBI lineage: Eukaryota > Metazoa > Arthropoda > Arachnida > Ixodida > Ixodidae > Rhipicephalus > Rhipicephalus microplus. The sequence continues at coordinate 105,392,832 of NC_134707.1, read as the reverse complement.
AGTGTTAACGCCACGCTTCTTTCTCTGCCTGCGTGGCACACTTCCCTTTTCTTGGAATTCAGTATGTTACTCTTAGGGAGGAGAGCTAATCTTGAATTCTTGATTTATGTCCAGCCCAAGCCTAGTTCTTTATCTTCATTTCGACTAACAGAGCGTGAACAGGCGTTTGTTCCCTGACACAATCTGCGGCCTAAAGGCGCGCCCAAACCTCTTTTTTCAAGTTTTTTTTCTCATGCGATGGTGTTCATTTTACCAACGCTATGTGTTAGTATACAATACTGATGGGAGACTTTAATGCAAAGGTAGGGAAGAAGCAGGCTGGAGACCAGGCAGTAGGAGATTATGGCATCGGTACTAGAAACGCCAGAGGAGAGCTACTAGTAGAATTCGCAGAACGCAATAATTTACGGATTTTAAATACCTTCTACCGAAAACGAGGAAACCGCAAGTGGACATGGAGGAGCCCTAATGGCGAAAATAAGAACGAAATAGACTTTATAATGAGTGCACACCCAGGCATCGTGCAGGATGTGGAAGTGGTTGGCAAGGTACGATGCAGTGACCATAGAATGGTACGGTCTCAAATTCGCCTCGATTTGAGGAAGGAACGACAGAGACTGATACGCAAGAAGCCAATCAATGAGCTAGCACTGAGAGGGAAAGTAGAGCAATTCAGAGTCTCGCTTCAGAACAGGTACTCGGCTCTTAGTGAGGAAACCAACCTTAGCATAGATACAATGAATGATAATCTGACGAGTATCATTATGAAGTGTGCAGTGGAAGTTGGAGGCAGGGTAGTTAGACAGGACACTGGCAAGCTTTCCCAGAAAACGAAGAATCTCATTAAGAAGTGTCAAATCATGAAAGTCTCAAGTACAACAGACAAAATAGAGCTGGCAGAGCTTTCGAAGTTGATTAACAGGCGTAAGGTATCCGATGTAAGAAGGTATAACATGGAGAGAATTGAACACGCTCTGAAAAACGGAAGAAGTGTCAAAGCAGTGAAGAGGAAACTTGGGATAGGCAAAAATCGGATGTATGCACTAAGGACAAAGAAGGCAAAATAACTACCAATAAGAATAGGATAATTAAAATAGCGGAGGAGTTTAACAGAGATCTGTACAGTAGCCGAGACAACCACGACCTTAATACTATAAGAATAGCAGTAACCCAGATGACACCCCACCAGTAATGATAGAAGAAGTCAGAAAAGCTTTGGAGAGCATGCAAAGAGGCAAAGCTGCTGGTGAGGATCAGGTAACATGAGATCTGCTAAAAGATGGAGAACAGATTGTGTTAGAAAAACTAGCCACTCTGTTTACGAAGTGTCTCCTGACGGGAAGAGTACCAGAGTCTTGGAAGAACGCTAACATCATCTTAATACATAAGAAAGGAGATGACAAGGACTTGAAGAATTACAGGCCGATTAGCTTGCTCTCTGTAGTATACAAGCTATTTACAAAGGTAATTGCTAACAGAGTAAAGAAAATATTAGAATTCAATCAACCAAAGGAACAAGCAGGATTTCGAACAGGCTACTTAACAATCGACCACATTCATACTATCAATCAGGTAATAGAGAAATGCTCAGAGTATAACCAACCACAATACATAGCCTTCATAGATTACGAGAAGGCGTTTGATTCAGTAGAAATATCAGCCGTCATGCAGACACTGCGGAATCAGGGCGTCGATAAAGCATATATAAACATCCTGGAAGAAATCTACGGGAAATCAACTGCTACCATAGTGCTTCATAAAGAAAGCAACATAATACCAATCAAGAAGGGTGTAAGGCAGGGGGACACAATCTCCCCAATGCTATTTACCGAGTGCTTACAGGAGGTTTTCAGAAGCCTAGACTGGGAACAGTTAGGGATAAAAGTTAATGGAGAGTACCTAGTAACCTGCGCTTCGCCGATGACATTGCATTGCTGAGTAACTCAGGGGACGAATTGCAACTCATGATTACTGAGTTAGACAAGGAGAGCAGAAAGGTGGGTCTTAAAATGAATCTGCAGAAAACGAAAGTAATGTACAACAACTTCGGAAAAGAGCAGCGCTTCGAGATAGGTAATAGTGCACTTCAAGTTGTAAAATACTATGTCTACTTAGGGCAGGTAATAACTGCGGAGCCGAACCACGAGATTGAAGTGTCTAGAAGAATAAGAATGGGGTGGAGCACATTTGGCAAGCACTCTCAAATTATGACAGGTAGATTGCCACTATTCCTCAAGAGGAAGGTATATAACAGCTGTATGTTGCCGGTACTCAACTACGGAGCAGAAACCTGGAGACTTACAAAGAAGGTTCAGCTTAAATTGAGGACGACGCAGCGAGCAATGGAAAGAAAAATGGTAGGTGTAACCTTAAGAGACAAGAAGAGAGCAGAGTGGATTAGGGAAGAAACGGGGGTTAAGGATATCATAGCTGAAATCAAGAAGAAATGGACATGGGCCTGGCATGTAGCGCGTAGACAGGATAACCGCTGGTCGTTAAGGGTAACTGACTGGATTCCCAGAGAAGGCAAGCTGGTTAGGGGGAGACAGAAGGTTAGGTGGGCAGATGAGATTAAGAAGTTTGCGGGTATAAATTGGCAGCAGCAGGCACAGGACCGGGTTAACTGGCGGAACATGGGAGAGGCCTTTGTCCTGCAGTGGACGTAGTCAGGCTGATGATGATGATGATGATGATGATGATGATGATGTGTTAGTGACGACATTACGCCATTGAAATGTCGGTGCACTCCCGCAAAATTTACTTTCGGGGACCTAATACTCACAGGGTACCTAATAAAATGAATTAAGAAGACCTGATGGCGAAATCAATCTCCTACTACATCTTTGCCTTCTCAGTATAGAAAAGTAGATTTTCCCAAGGCACCCTCTAAAAGCCTTCGGTACCTGACGTTCCGTCTCCAGGATATGAAGCTTTCTGCTCCTGCTTTGCACTGCCTGCATGATCGTTCCACCTTTGATCAAGCGACGACATCATATGATGACGTCATTCATTGACGTCATGTCATGAAGTGGCCGCAACGGCACCAATTTTTCTATGCTGTGACTTCCCATAGCGACGTCATCACATGATGTTTACTGTTTTTTAGCGCTCAGACTGACATGGAAGCCGCTTTTTATTGTATGAAAAGTTCGGCATATGGAGCTCTGCGCGGGGAAGAAGGCGCGCATGTGGCTTCATGTTGCTACTGCATACTGCCTGTCAGCAGCAACCTTAGGGTCGGACATGGCTACTGTTCCGGACAGCATACAAGTTCTTGTTCGCCTTTGCTGGGTAGTTCATTCATAAAGACGGAGCCGGGGTGAAGAAAGTACCGTATATTTTTTGACCATTAATAACAGCTGTAAAGAGGGGAGCATAAAATGACCATTAGCCTCGGAGGAGTAAGTGAGCTTGAAGACACCGCAATCAGCCTCACAAAAAGCCTCCAAACTTGGTCGCTAATTGGTTATAATGATCTAGTTGACAATTTCAGTGAACTGAGGAATAAATCTGATTATGTTTTTTTGTGTGTACATAAATGCTATTCCACACTTGCGACGAAACCTGCGATATCCGAAGTATTACTGCAGTCTTCTGGTCGCACAATGACGTATTCCGTGTTTGGACAGCGGCAGGCACCGTTGACATACATAGGCGCTTGTAGCGACGTCACAACACGTAGTCCCAACCCGAACCTTGCCACCGCCTTCCATGATCACGTGGCAACTGCCACAGAGCTGCCTCCGAGCACAGAGCAATGGCGAGTCTCTCGTGCGTGCCCCGTGATCGTATAGGGCTATGGCGAGCAATGAGCTAGGCGGCGCTATACGCCCCACGACGTCGCCAGAAGCAGTTGAGTATGTCGACGACGCCTACCACTGTTTATTAACATGGAATAGGTCACTACACGGTTTAAACGCACGTGCAGCAAAAGTTGCTCTAACATCGCAACACAACAGCGTTATATTATTGGCTCCTTTACTGACACCGAAAAACATTACGTTATTTTTCTACGCGGTCTTCTTCATATAAATAAAACAAATTAGCATCATTCTGCCCGTAGGAAGTTCGGCTATGTGTTGTATCAACGGTGTAACAATGAAATACTGTCTCGTTCAAATCTCGCATGGAGACGTTATATGGTCATGTCACGCTGTCATGTCGTATTCTCTGCAGACAGGACGAAGAATGGCACCAGATAAGGTCAGCGGTTCAGCCATGCACCTTTAGGCCTCGGACTATTCAGCTTTACGCTGAAGCGATGGGAAATATTGCTGAGGATGCCGTGGAACTGATCGCAAGTGACCGCGATGAAAATGGAGACGTATCGGATTGCTACAAAATCATGCAGAGATGGGCATTGGAGTGTAAGTCTGTTCTGCTACAGTATTGCTTTCAAAGCACTGAAAATCCAAAAAACATGGTCGTGCATTATATTCCAAAAAATACCAAAAATAAATAAGCGCTAATGGGCGGCCGCTCCATAAGTTGAAAGTACATTTAGGAAAGTTTTAACGTCTTCACTGTTGTCACTGGTAGTAAGATCAACCACTAGGTGACCTTTTCAATGATGTACCTGTTTTGTTCACATGAAACTGGACTTACAGTGCCTTATCATAAAGAATGTAGGCATGCAGGTGTGATCTCATAAAACCACAATGCAAAGGTATTCCTGTTTTTCATTTTTAATTGATACTTAATTTTTCTTAATGGGGCGTGCTTCTCTACTACCTTGTACTACCTTGTTTCAACTACCTTGTTCAACTTTCTGCATTTTTAACCTTCAAAGCACAAAGAATCTTTTTGGACACTACGAAAAATTTGGTTGTTAAGAAAAATACCCATCATGCTTTATTTTCACACTCAATGTATATAAACAAAGTGATTAGAATTGATCACTACCAATAAAATGTCGATCAGCACTTGGACAATTTTGTATTGCCGAAATTGGCCTGCAATATGGACCTGCAGACAGAGGAAATGTTAGAGCTAACACCAGAAGGAAATGAACTTTTTGCTGTGGGCAAGAACATGTAATATTCATACGGCTGCTTCGCGGTGCGGGACGAGATATAATGACAGTATTACGAATTACATCACTTCGCTTTCAATGAGCTTTAGGTTCATTGAACCGACAGCGACAATCAACCATGCAGGAATATTATTCTTTTGTCAAAGCAACAAAGCGCAGCAAAAGTAAAAAAAATCAAGGGACGCTACAGCTTCGTATTTAAGTGTCGAACGCGATAGCGATATTCTGTTTCTAGTAATTATATCATTTACCCATCACAATCGCTTTGCTCGCTCAGTGGCGATCACAATCGGAGGCTGACCTGAAAGGTGCGGGTTTGATCACAGAGATCTCGCAAATGTCCGTAAGTGTCGGGGTTTTCTTGCGAAATTGTGAGACATAAAGTACGCCGAAAATGCACACGAGATAGTTTCTTGTGTGGAAAAGGACAAGGACAACAAGAAAGAAGGTGGGGAGGTAAAGCAGGCACATGCCCGGTTTGCCACTTTACGCAGGGAGAATAGGAAGTATAAAGATGAGAGACAGAGGAAAGAGAAGGGAAAGAGAGGATAAAATTGTCAGTATATGGGCTGACGCTTATGCAGCGGTGGCGCTATACAAAAGTCAAAGGCGTTCCTAATATAGGCCTGTAGTCCTCAAAAAGCGCAAGACGGCTTTGATTGCTCTTTGACCCGAAGAAGGACAGGGACGGTGCTCCAGCAGCATCTGCACAGGGAGTGGCCGATAGTCCAATGGTTGCAATGCATCAGAAAGCTTTTGTATCTGAGGCAAATCGAGGGCAACTGCATAGCAGATGGTCGATGTCTTCTTCGCTGCCGCAGATATCACTTTCCGCACTGTCGGTCAATCCAATGAGGGTTGTGTACGCTTTTGTGAAGGCAACCTCCAACCAGAGCCGACAAAAAAGCGAAGCTTCACGTGAACGAAGTGCGGATGGACGTTGAAGTTCCAGTCGAGGGTTTATTTTGTAGACTCTCATATGTCTTATGCTTAGGGTATTTCTCTCCAGTATACACAAACTACGTGCCAGGTGACGAAGTTGTCTTGCAGCGTCTGTCCTTTACAAAAGAATTGGAAGGGTGTACTGTTCTTGATGGGATCTGCGAGCCGCATTGTCTGCGAAATCATTGCCACTTATCACACAATCACCATGTAGCCACTGAAAATTGACCTCGTGGCCTGTTTCTATGACGTGGTGAAGGAGCTTGACAACTTAGTACGTTAAGTGTCTAAGACAATTGTTCATTTGAGTGTTTAAGACAAGTGTTTAGACAATCACGGGGAGTTTAAGACAATTGTTCATGGTGCGATGTACGATGCACTTCACTGATAACCTCTATTGTCGTCGAGGCCTAGGTAGTTGAGTTTCGCACAGCTCGTAGAAAGAGGGAGATGCATCGAGATGGAGCACGTGCTTGTAGTAGGGCTTTATCAGTATAATTACTTCATTTTTGTCTGTACATTCAAGTTTTATGAATGGAGGAAAGTACATGACTGTTTGTTAGGAAGGCGGTAACCAGTAAGATGAGGTTGGCCTCTTTAATGACATGACGTTTTCTGGCGTTGGGAGAGATGAGCCTAATTTCTGGTAGACGTGGTGGTACAGTAATTGCATCGTGTTTCGAGTTGCCACCGTTTTGTTTAATGCGCAAGTCCAGGATGGGAATAGTAGAGAGTGTTCGCTTGGGTTATGTTGCACACTGAGATCTGTTGAGGGGGCCACTGTTGAGGGGAGTTGTAGGCCAACATCGGAGTAGATCTCATTTATGGGTAGAGCAGGGCAGTCCTCGTTGTTCGGAGTGAGTTGTGCCACTATCAAGACCAGTTCAAGTCGATCTCGCATATCTCCGTCGCTGCTTCGGGCGATGCCGAGCGTAATATCGGCCGCTTATGTGCTACAATGGATGTCATGAATATCTTTCAGAAGTGATGGAAAGCTGAAGCATGGGCAGATTGGAGAAAAATGGGGAAAGGACTTACCTCTTGCCATGTCCTTTTGCTATGAATTCTTGAGGAACATTCTCAAAGCTTCCATATACATTTATGGAATGCCATCTCTCGGCGGCGGTGGCGGCCGCTCTGCCATAATTGAATGCGAAGCGCAACCAAAGACATCACTTCCCACGAACACAATTTTGCAATGAAAAGAATTATCGGTTTCGTATATCACGCGACCACTAGAATATCTCGGGCGTAAATCTCATATCGAGCCACAAAACACCTACCTTCTGAGGCCACTGTAATACTTCCGCAATTTAGACCCAAGAAAGCTCCCACAACATAGACCAATTGAGACTTGTTTTTTCAGCCTCGTTTAGGTTCAAAAGAAAGATCCCAGAAACGGCTTCTGGTTTTACTTCAGCTTAAAAGCTCTCTTTCAACCCATATTCATCTTTATTTTCATCTTTATTGCGTAGCTAAAGCTATGTCACTTTTTCAGTTAAACCTGTCAACCCTATTCTTGTTGCTTGAAGAGCCCAAATCAAGTCACGCATTGTATCTGGATGTAAAGATCCGCTCGTGGTGGTGACAGTTTTCGAATGCAGTGTTGCGGAGCATGTCTGGCCAAGCGAGGCGAAAACGGTGCTGCAATGCCTCAATGTGTCTGGTTCATCACTCGCTACAGGTGCTGGCTGTGTGCGCAATATTTTTGCTATCTACTGGCATCTGGTGACAGCTTACTAAACTGCATCAATGTCCTCAATTTATGACCACGGCACCGGCAAATCATTGACCAAAGTGTGTCGGTCTTATTTCTGAGAAAGTTGCGGATGCAGATTAGGAGCGGACGTCTGCGTTGAGCGGAGCGAGAGCGCCAAGAATGAGTAGATTTAGCACATTGTTTAACGTCTTAGTGACTTCTAGCCCCGTAGTAGTGCGTGCAGCGTGCCGAAAGCCATCTTCACCGTCGATAATGACTCATCAGTTGCAGCATCTGTACACTCTTTTTCTACCAGCAAAGGTGGCGGAGCCGATTAGTCGCACTAGAAGACAACAATCATACGCTGTTCCGCGCCGTAGGTGCTCTTTGTGAGACCGCGAAGTCCACTTGGATATAGGGAGCACCTCTGGTGGTGGCGGCAACAAAGAACTGCCATGAACCACACACTGGTCTTCCTTTAAAGTCTTTTGCTGGCGTTCACGTTGGCTGAAATTGAACTTGAATTGGAACTCATAAACTTGAACTTTATTTCTGCATCTGTGCATGGTTCGGATAACAAAAATACGCACGAAAAGCCACTTAAGGGCTTTGAAGGAGTGTCTCCCAGCCTTTTTTGTCAATGAACGGTAGACGGGCAAAATTAAAACTATAATGCATTAGCAGGTTCATGTACAGAGAAAAAAAACTACGTGGGTAATGTACATTGCTGCAGTTTCTATATTTAAAAAACATACTTCTGCAGCTTTGAGAAAAGATGGCTGATTCCTTTTTTCAGGAATCTGTAAAGCACGAAAGTGAAACGGGTCTACACAGTGGTAGCTAAGCATTTATTGTGGATTGTTTCAGCACAAGGGCGAAAGAATGCTATAGCAACAAATCGGAATGTTACGCGAAGACAAGCAGCTTGAAACTTTCTGCACGCACCTCAAGCAGAAACCATGCATAGAATGACCGTACGCAAGATAAGCGACGACAAACAACTGTCACAGACCGACACCTAAAGCACGCTGCTCAAACAGAAAGAAAGAAGCAGGAAACTAATGCGCAACTATAGACAAAATGAGCGTGAACAGTCACATTACCTACTTTTTTGGGTGAGCAGCCCACGTCTATACGCGGCCGCGGCAGCGAGCGAAGGGACTTTCGTGTTCTATTTAACCACTGTAACTTTGAAGCAATCTTGTGGTTTAAGCACGACAGGTACATAGCGCCCGATTCCCGAGCTAAGCGCGCGCGCGAGTCAGTAACTACGCTACAGAGCATGTCTTATCACACTTGGACCACGCCATGTGGTCCGAGCGCATGGTGGTTCGCAGTTAGCAAGTGGAGCCATGTGCGGTTTGTGGTCCTGTGCGTTTTGTCGCGTGCTGCGAAGTGAGAAGTGACTGGTTCGATATCCTGTATCAGAATTGTTTCCACTTGCCTTTTTTCTTCTACATCTGTTAGTATATTATTTACAATGTAATATCTGTGCCGAATATACGTCAGCGCAGCCATCGTGAACCCAAGCGTGAAACACCTTCGTGCTAAAAAGGAAGTAACGCTAAGGTAGATATAATTTGAAAATGCTTGTATCTTAATTGTCGAACTAATTAATATCCCTCGGTGGTCAACAAAACCGATTATAATAAAATTAAAGTCACTATTTCCGCTTATATGGCACACAATATTCAGTGTACATAAGTTAGAGTAAAAAGTGACATTGGTTGAGATGTGTCCTATATGCTATTAGTGTGTAGAAGTATGAAGCTCAAAACGAGCGTTTTAATATTGTTATTTTCTTTCTTTTTCTGCAGCCGTCATGTTTGTCTCGATGGACAGGAGACTGGGTCTGCTCGTTAATCCATTGCCACCTGAATCAGACGCAGCTGGCATATTGAATGGAATTTTCACCCTATTTTCTTGCATGGACGAGCTCGTGACAAGATTTCCTTACTACCGGTATTTTCTTACGCCCACTATGAGGAGCTTCCAACGAGCCGGTGATTACCTAGCCTCGTAAGTAGAACCAGCGTGTAGCAGGTCCAGCGCATTTATATATATCTATAAAGTTATGTGGGGTCCACCGCCTAGCGTGCATTGTGGGCCACGTCATCAGAAGAAAGCGAATGCAGCACGTCACATTGAAGCCTGAAAAAAGTAGCGTCAGCTATGTGGCATTGCTGAGAGCTTTAGAGTATGCACCCTTTAAAATCCGGAACGGAGGGCTCAGCTTTATATGAAAGAAATGAAGAAAAGGTGGTTACTTGGAGGGGAGGGGGACCACCATGCTTAGAAGTTAAAACACCATCGTTAAAACTTTAGTTTACTTGGGCTAGCATGGCTCTGAAACGTCCTCATGAACCGGCAGCTAATTAACGTAGCAAACACTTCGTCACTTTCATGTTTTATGTGGTGTACCACACGGCAATATTTCCGACCCCTTACTTTTCCTCATCTGCATTGCTGATCTGCCCAAGGCATAGGTTGGCCAGCTCTCTCTTGAGTCAACTCACTCAAGAGCCCGAGTAAGCGCGAGTGAGTAAGTGAGTCCGAGTGAGTGTAATTCTAACGAGTCAGAGTACGAGTGAGTCCGGTTCAAAGAAAATCGTGAGTGCGAGTCCGAGGGAGTTCGGCCCAGGAATCGTTTAGTGAGTCTGAGTACAAGCTAGTCTGAAGTGCAAGATATAGTTCTTGAGGTAGTCTGAGTGAGCTCCACTTTCTTTTGCCTATCTACCACTGAACCATCTACTCTGCTTCAGCATTACCACAGCCTTATCTCATTTACCATTTATACTCACGTATATTCACAGGTATTTTAAAGCAGCATCACTCTTACATTATTACAATAGTTGTTGATCAGAGGTTTGAATTAAATAGAGGTGCCTTGTCCCCCCTCACCAATTCTTCAAGGAAAGTTCTTGATCAAAATGAGTTATTTAGTTACATCGACCAAGACAAATGATTAAACTGGTTTGCGAGAACGTTAACTCGCATTCTGATGCACTAAATCAAGTGGCTTCAGGAAGGGCATTGATTACGTAAGAGCCGTTGTTAAATACTATTCATTCTTTGGCCGAAAAAGCGAATTATAGACTAATGCACTCATGAGTCGACTCACACGCACTCACTAAGTCTCAGATCGAACAGCAAGCCTGAGTCTGAGTGAGTCCGAGTTAGTGATATTTTGGTGAGTTTGGGTCCGAGTGGGTTCGGCAGAAGAAAATTTTCTTTTGAGTCCGAGTGAGTCCGATACAGAAAAATGTTGGTGGGCCGGAGTGCAAGGAAGTCCAAAGCGCGATATGCGTGTCATGAGTGAGTCTGAGTGAGATGCAGAGATTTTGCCGATGTATGCCTGCCTGACAAATTATTATCAAATAATTGATCGATTGATTCTTTATTGATTTGTGGGGCTTAATGTCCTAAAACTGCCATATGATTATCAAAGACGCCTTAGTTGAGGAATCTGGAAATGTGGATCACCTGGGGAACAAATTATAAAGCATACAATATTTCCTGATAGCATTTGCCATCTTATCCGAAGTAGGGGTACAGTCTTACTTTTCAATAAGATTTTGAATAAGATAATACATTGAATAAGATAATACTTTTCAATAAGACGAGCGGGACAAGTAACTGTCACAGCTCGACACTTAAAGCGCGCTGTTAAACAGGAAGACGCACAAAACGAACCCACAAATACACACAGGACAAGCGCAAACTGTCACATTTCTTACTCCTTCGTGTGTAATCAGCGTGCTCTTTTCATAAACCCGGCCACGGCAGGGAGGGAAGCGACCATCGTGCTCTGCCGAACTACGAGTCCGATAAGCACGTGCGCTGAAGAGATCATGCTCAGTGGAGGCGGCGCTCATGAAAACACAAGAGGCGACGACAGCGCACCCAACGCTACCAACGCAAGCCTTTCGTGCCATCTCCCTACTGATGCCCACTTAAGTTTCCGAGCTCTGAGGGCCCCCAAACGACGTATGAAAAACGTAAATAGCCTGCCATCAGTATTTCTGATAATGTCGGCTTCGGGGCCTAGTGGTTAACACTGTGCGCAGTGGATCGAGAGGTTTCTGGTTGGACGCCCTGCGGCAGAACTTTCGCTTCTCAGTTTTGAAGACGATAGTCGTTTTCGCGATACTTCAACAACAACAAAAAAACTTAGTCTGTGCTTGTGTCTGTCCAGCTGTGGGTGTCTGTCTAACGATTTAGCCACCCGGCAAACGTTAAGCCTATGCTCAAAGCCTAGCCATGCTGATCTTGTAACGGAAGTTGAAGTGGAAGTTTATTGAAGGGTAAGCATACATATAAATGAACAGATAAGCGGAGTACACGAGGAGGTCCCAGAGTAAAAACTGTCGGAGGGACCTCCTAACATATTGAGAATAAGATGATGCATAATACGCAGCAGACAATTGGCGTTGTGACAAAGTTCTAAATACAATGTGTAGCGTGAACAAAATGAACGAAAACACTTTACTCAATTTTCGAAAACACGAAGACAAACAACAAGTCTACAATAATCAGAAGAGCAGAACTAAACCATACATAAACTACGTTTTCTTTAGAGGTGGTGTACATCTCCAATTACACTATTGGAGTAGCGACATTGTAATTACACATATATTGAACAATTCATCAAAGCAGTGCAAAACAAGAAGAAAGTGAAAAATGCAACAATTTCAATTTCCTAATTGCACCTATGTCTAACATGTTCTAGTTAGTTCAGTGATTAAGTGTATTTTGGTTCGTCGGTAAAATGAACTTGTCGTGAAATTTCAGAAGGAAATTTCAGAAGGAATTGAGTTCCACACGGACACACCAGGAAATTTAGCAGTCGTTTTCCTATAGTTTGTGCGAGCTTTAGGTAAATGGAAATTCTCACGCACAGAGAAACGAGTTCTATTATTATTAGTCGAAAATTCAGGTGAGAAACTTTCTATGCGCACATAGTGATGAATAAGGCGAAACATGATGACTGCTAATTTTAAAGTAAATAATTTGTTAAGAAGAAGTATGCTGAGGTCAACGTATAGGGGGATGCAGCGACAAAGGTACGGGCTGAACGTCATTAGCCTGCCTTCATAGTTCTGAACACTGTCAATAAAAAAAAACAAATATTACACATATTTGAGGTGCAACATCAATACTAGGTATTAGGTAGTGTGTTTATTTAGAAAATGCACTGATACATTATTTTAAAGACGGCAGTGTTTATTACGCTGCGATGACAATGCGACACCATGAACGAAAAAGTGGGTGTTTCCTACGCTTTCCTTATTTGACGTAGTGCTGCAACCAACAAATAGGTTTCTATTCTAAAATGCTTTCGTTTCTTCACATTCATGGTAGATGGCGCATATCCCATGCAGAACCCGCCAATCTACTCGGCTAAAACGTCAAAGAAACCTATTATTCTCTCTTATCAGTCAGAAGACTATCGTGTTTCGATGTACTTTGCAGGGTAGCATGCAGACACGTGGTAATGTTTTTTCCTTTGCAGACTGTTAGTATACAATTTACAACGTCTTATCTATGACGCAAATACATCATCGCAGCAGTGGTGTACCCTAGCATAAAATACTTTATCCTATAAAAGAATTTATGCCCTAAAATTTGAATAATGACAATATCACATGCAATCGTGCCAATAGCACTCCTATATATATAATGTGAGCGCAGTCACTGACTTTTCTTTAACAATTGGATGTGTCATCATCACTTGTATATATTCCTCATCTGTAGATAACGTAATCAGTGTGGGCCAGCTCGAGCTCATCTCGAATAGAGCTCTTCCTCATAAGTGGTGAACGGTGCTTCTTGATCCCCAAATCCTACCGCACGTTATCTCTACGTGGGGTCGTCGTCTCCTACCACCTGACATGGCAGTGCAAGACAATCCTGGCTTATCCAACATCGCCGGCCCAGTGCAGCCTCCGCCGTCGACTCCGGCCATCCACATCCACCAGCGTGATCCGCCAGCGTTCTCGGCTCTCAAAGGAGATGGCGTTGAAGAATGGATACACACATACGACCTCGTCAGCGAGTTGAAAAGGTGCGATACTCTGTACAACTTACGTACGGTTTCTTTCTACCTGACTGATGTTGCCAAAACCTGGTTTATGAACCATCTGCAAGATCTTCCCCACCGGGACACGTTCTTACGGCAGCTTCGTCAGATTTTTGGTTTCCCTGCAGTGTTGGCGCTGAGGCAGCAACGAAAAAGCTTGCTGAACGCATTCAACTGGCGGGTGAATCAGACACCTCGTACACTGAGGATGTTCTTGCCTTGTGCAAGCGTGTAAACTCATCTATGCTGCAAATACGCCATATTGTCAAAGGCATAAATACCACCGCGATCAGCACCCTAGCGTTCCAAAATCCTACCACGACTCAAGATGTCATCACCATTTGTCAGACACTAGACGAACTTCAGGCTCTTCATGTCTGCTATGATGCCTCGGACATTCGTCTTCCTGCGGCCCTCGACATCTGTGCCCTGGTCTGCGACATCGTTCACAAGGAGCTTCATGGGCGCTGCTCTTCCTGCTCTCCTCCATATACTTTAGCCTCAGCTCCAACCAACTTGCGGGAAATCATTAGGCAAGGCATCTGGGTCACATTCACCTTGTTCGACCGAATCAAGACCTCGTCATGTACCAAGGTGCGCCGAAGTTGCGACGCTCTCAGCACACACCACTATCCCAGTGGTATACTCCAGGTCGCCATGTACCTGTGGCGTCAGTGTCACCACCGATGCGTTCACAGTTGTATTACACCTTTCCGCGTCCTCCTCGCCCGATCTTTTATTTTTGCGGCTACAAGGGTCACATATCTCGCTTTTGCCGAAGGCGCCATTAGGACGGGCGACGTGGCTACGCTCCAGAGGAACGCGGACGCTTCAGTCTACTCATGAACTAGCAGCGCATGCCTTACCGGTCTTCTTTTCAGCGTTTGCCCTCTCCTTTCCACAGTATGGGTATGCCTTTGAACTCCTGTAAGTCTTGCCGCCACTTACCATCTCCAAATTGCCATTCCGTGTCGCCTCTGCGACCCACCTCCAATGTTCTCAATGCCCACTCGGAAAACTCAGTGCAGTTTTGGGAGCAGAAACTGCATTCACTGGACAGCCAGCCCTTTCTCCAGACTGACCATCGAACTTGTTTTTATTTTATTTATTTTTTATTTTTTATGCATACTGCAGACCTTCACAGGTCCAAGCAGGTGGGCACGGTACAAGTAGCAAGTACATGTTAGGCACTCAAGTCACGTAGAAAAGGAAAAAGGAAAGAATTCAACATACAAATACAGGTTTACACACCCAACACACAGTTTACACACAGTAAATCAACCAAAGCGCATCTTTATACAGTTACGACGTATAATAGTGTTTGCAGAAAGTATACGCGTTGAAGCTCTAGTGGATACTAGCGCTGCTATTTCGAGTATTCGGTCTGACCTTAGCTCCTGTCTTCGCAAAGTGACCACACCTTACTCGGGCCCGTCTCTCCGTGCTGCGATGAACACCATTACTTGCCCAGTCGCCCAGTGTACAGATTGTGTTTTTATAAACGGTATTTGTAATCATATTGCCGTTGCAGTTTTCCGTGAGTGTACCCATGAACTTATATTGGTGTGGGATTTCTGTCGTCTGTATGCACTTCTATCTCTTGTCCTCGGCGCCTCATCTACCTCAATGCCACCGACGCTTCTGTATCGGAACACGAAGAGCGCATTCGCCTTGTCACCACTTCAGATTATGTTCTTTGGCCATCCCACACCTACTTGCGCTATTGACCCGCATCTCGTTGAAATCGTCGCCATTCCGAGTCTAGAAGATGTACCAAAGCCAAGGTCGCCACCACTCAACTCTCCCACTTTTTTTATCGGTGATAATAAGGCCTCGTCTTACAACAGCACAGAGTGAAGAATTGCTGAATTTATTGAATCGACATCTCTGTTTTTTCGACGTTTATTCTGCTGTCCGAGGTATGACAACTTCCGCGACTCACCGAATTCAGACTGACGGCTCCCGAATTATTCACCGGCACCCATACCGCGTGGTTCTTGCAGAAACCAAGATAATCGAGAAAAACATCTCATACAGGTTTCGACGGAATATCATACGTCCTTCCTTGAGTCCATGGTTTTCGCCAGTTGTTTTAGTGCAAAAAAAGGCGGAAAAGAACGTTTTTGCGTTGATTACCGGGTAGTAAACAAAATAACCCGCAAAGATGTTTACCCTCTCCCACGAATCGACGACGCACTAGATACGTTGCATGGCGCAGAGTACTTTTCCAGCCTTCACCTGTGACCGGGCTATTGGCAAATACCAGTGTCCAAATCTGACAAAGAGAAGACCGCTTTTTCTACCCCAGATGGGCTGTATGGATTTAACGTAATGCCTTTCGGACTTTGTAACGCGCCCGCTACCTTCGAACACATAGATGATCGATAGCGTACTGCGTGGCCTGAAGTAAAAAACCTGCTTATGCTACATCGACGACATCATAGTCTTTTCGTCTACCTTTTCGCAACATCTGCAACGTCTCGAAGAAGTCCTAGGTTGCCTTGCAAAAGCTTATTTAGAGCTCAATACAAAAAAATGCAACTTCGCAAGCAGGACGACTAAGGTTCTATAAAACACTTAGTCAGCACAGACGACATTTGACCGAATCCTGAAAAGCTTGCCGTCATCCTTCAGTTTTTCCCGTTCGTTAAGTCAAAAAGACCTGCACAGTTTTCTCGGCATGGAATCCTACTTTCGGCGCTTTGTACGCGACTTCGCGAAGCTTGCATCTCCACTCCATCAACTGCTCGCAAGTAACACGGCATTCTTCTGGTCCGAAGACTGTGAAAATGCTTTCCTGGCGTTGAAGCAAGCCTTGACATCCGACTTGGTACCCTGTCACTTTGATACAGGCACACCCACCATTCTTCACACTGACGCCAGTGGTCATGGTCTCGGTGCCTATCTACTGCAGCGTGAGAACACCGCACGCGAACGTGTCATCACTTACGTCAGTCGTGCTTTGACTGCTGCGAGAAAAATTACACAATAACCGAAAAAGAGTGCCTCGCTGTTGTATGGGCGGTACAAAATCGCGCCCATACCTCCATGGCCGCCACTTCACAGTCGTCAGCGACCACAATGCATTGTAGTCGCTTTCGTCGCTAAAGAACTTATCGGCTTGCCTTGGTCGCGGGGTGTTTCGTTTACAGGAGCACAATTTCGATGTCGTCTACAAGTCTCGTAAAAAGCACCAAGATGCTGATGCTCTCGTTCGCTGAACTCTACCCAACCGGGATAGCCCACCATCACCGATTTCCACCACCGCATTACCCATTGCGGGTCTCAGTTGGCTAAGATTCGGTCACCCATCTACCCTAGTGTCGCATCAACGCGTTGACCCTTACTGCCACTCCATAATAGCATGCTTAGCAGGCGCATCCGCTGCTCCGAACGTCCGACTTCGTCGACAACTTAATCAATTGAAACTTCACGATGGTGCTTTACATTGCTATATTTACCACGTCAAAGGAAACAAATGGGTCCCCATTATACCGTGCTGTCTACAACGTCAGGTTCTTGAGACATTCCATGATGATCCTGCTGCAGGGCATCTCGGCTATCACAAAACTTACGACAAAATACGCAGTTGGTTCACATGGCCTACCTCTCATCCACCATTGCCGAATACGTTTCTTTGTGTGCTGTTAGGTTTGGCCTGGAGATTCGTCTCTCAATCCCTTCAGCGCCCTGTCTGACAGACGCTGTCGAAGATTTGAGCTATTATCCAGACCAAGCAGCAAGCAAGGGCGAGTCCCCGTCCTTCAAATGCGGACCCTTTTGTCGTCCCTTCAAGCAGCAGCGTGACTGATGGTCTCGGCGACTCATCGGGCGACAGGAAAGCTGGCGTGACCGGCGCCAGAGCTGACGGCGGAGCGGCACTTCTTTAATCCTCAGTCAAGTAGCCGACCGGCCGACTGCCTATGCCCGCCAGGCATTGTCCCTGCTGGCCGGCGGAGGAGACGTCGTGTCGCCACGACGTTATGACGAAAGAGGGCAACAGGGACGGCGTCTTCCTGAAAGAGACCGCGACGGTCACCGCAGATCGCCCCGATAATTGGGCGAGCTGTGCGGCGGACCCTTTGATGTACGTTTTCCGGATCGTGGGAACTCTCAACTAGCGGCACACACACGACGAGGAAGGGCCCTGCTGGCGCCACCTTGCAGTGCAGTGTTCACGTGGACCGTGCATGCTCGTCTCCCTCACCTGTGTGTGTGATTGGTGGTCCACTCGGAGAGAAGGAGCCCAACAAGGCTTAAAACGACGCCGCAGAGTGCTGGACGTCGCTCTGAACTATGTAACGTTCAACCACCACGCTCGTGGTTTGTGAAACCACTAACCCTTCTTTTCTGTAAATAAGTGTAAATGATGCCATAAACATGTTTGTTTTTCGTATCCTCCTGCGTTCCTCCTTCAGACCCATAACAACTGGTGGCAGCGGTGGGATGCCATCATCCAGCGACCCTCCTTCCTTCCCATCTCTTACAACTGGTGGCAGCGGTGGGATACCATCATCAGCTACTTCCTTCCTTTGACCCTAACAACTGGTGGCAGCGGTGGGATGCCATCATCCAGTGACCCTCCTTCCTTCCCATCTCTTACAACTGGTGGCAGCGGTGCGATGCATCATCAGCAACTTCCTTCCTTCGACCCTAACAACTGGTTGGCAGCGGTGAGATGGACTTCATGATGTGGTGCTGTGCTGTGGTGAGTGCTTGGTCTTTGCTATAACTTTCCAGGCTTCATTTCTTGAGTGTGCGTTGATTAGAAGCTGGATTGTGTGTGAGTTAGGGAGATCACCTATTTGTGTGTTAGAGGGATCCCCTACATTTGTGTGAGATGCAGGACCAAAGTATACCGGCAATCATGGAGGTGAAGACACTGCTAAAAGATGGTCTTTTGTACATTTGTAAAGACCTTGGTATTAAGATTAAGGAAGGAATGGGCAGGTCAGAAATTTTAGAGCTAATTTTGGAAAGCGCCAGTGAGGTGGATATTGGGTACGCGTTAAAAGCTTTAAAAAGGTTGGAGGAACGGAAACGAGAGGAACACGAAAGAGAGGAACGGGAACGAGAGGAACGGAAACGAGAGGAACGCGAAAAAGAGGCATGGAAAAGGGATACAAAAGAGCGTGATCGAGCACGCGCCTTGGTGCTCGAACAATTGGAACAGAAAATTGAAGCAATGAGGCGAAAGATTCAGCCAATCGAAACTATAGCGCACGAGAAGTGCGATAATCAAATGAGTGAGGTGCAGTTTAGAGCCAAAGAGAAGGCTAGCACGTGTGAAAATAGCAGCAGTTTCAAAGCCGAATTGAGTTTGAGAGCTGCGAAAGGTGCTGCTCTGAGTAGAGAGGCCGACAAAGGCCAGAGCGTGTGCGACGAGGTGCTGTGCCAGTTAGATGCTAGCGAAACAGCTGGGATATCTGTAGACAGGCTGGTACAGGCCTCAACTGAGGTTGTCGTGACGGTGGAACTTGCAAACAATGTGGTAGTAGGCAAGGAAACCGGAGAAAGCTCAGGAGCAGCAGCCAAAGCAGAGAATGGTATTAGTGCAGTTGCAGACAGCTCACAGGAATGCGAGCAAGATTTTCCGAAGGGAAACAGCTGCATTGTTCCTAAGTGTGTTAACCAGTTCGCCAGTCTTGAGGGTGAGAATAAAGATAATTTGGTCGAAAATCATTTAGACTGCGCGACTGAGACAGCTCAGGAAAGTTGCGAGAGGGTTCACGAGCATGAGATTCAATCGGGAGGCTCGGAAACGAGACGCAGGAAGCATCGCAGACGCAAGAGACGTCGAAGAGCCACGAGCGAGACAAAAGGCACTACACGCGTTGAAGAAAGCTCGCAAAATTTGAGCGTAGCAGGCAAAATTAGGCGTTTCGCATCGGCGTCAAAGTTGCCCTGCATGAGTCCGAGCCACCGGACAAGAAAAAGAAAAGCGGGTTATTCGCGAATACATTCCCGTGTAAGTCGTCGGTACTTCAGTTTTATCAACTGCACATTTCAGGGCGCGCGCGAATGCAGGTTCAGTACAGGTGAACCGGCCCGACAAGGCAACACAGCCAAGAAATCAAAGTACCGATTTAGTAGGGCACGTGGTGCAGAATCACCCTTGAGCTGTAAAACCGCCGATGACTCAACCCGCGACCAATTTCAAAACGATGAAAAGGTCGGTCGCAAACGTCGCCGAAAAAGATTGAAGCGTACGCGCGCGACTAAGCGAAAGCAAGAAAAGTGTAACAACGAGCAGGGCGAAAGAAAGCAGGGTAGATCATCGGCCCGTTCAACGGAAGGCCCTTTGTGGCCTACAGTACGGCACAGAACGCGAAACGGTAGGCCAAGGCGCAAGTCCTCGCGACGGTATGCGCGGTGGAGATTTGGAGCTTTTCGTGGAGGGGAGTGTCGTCCTGGTCCTAGAAGAAAGGCCACAATAGCTAAACACCGCTCGGGAGCTAGACCAAAGAGGACACCGTCACTCTTTTCCACGCATTGCTCGGGCCCGCTCCGCGAACCTGACAGAGGCAGGCTGAAATCGCTAATGATGCGTGACTGCGCCGTTCAGCTTGAAGCCCAGACGCGACGTTGCCTCGGGAATTCCCGAAATCCGGCAAGACTGCGACCGCCGCGTGTGCGATTGAGGTGAGGGACAGCTGTAGGCTGGAGAAGGTGATACAGGAATTTACTGGGAAGCATGTTTGTTTGCTTATTTTTGATTTTAAAGTAATATTCCTTTGTCATCTCCCCGGCAAGTTCCTGTAGCAGCAGTTTTTCCCTTCTAGTTTTTTTGTAAGTGTTTTTAGTTGAGGTTCTGGGGAATGGCCTACGGTTAGGTGTGCGATTGGTATGCTACCGTTCTTTGAATTAGAGTATGATGTCGTGCTAGGGCGCACAGCCTAGTCCTATGCGTTCTTTAAAAACATGGGCTGGCATGAGGCTACATTCATTTAACGAGCGTCTTCGTATACGAGGCCTATTCTCTTTGTTATTTTTGTGAGTGCTCAGAGTTCAAAGTGATCTCTTGAGAAAAGCGTTACGCTATACCGAACGGTGAAGCTAGAAATACATTTCAGGAATTTATAAAAACGCAGTTTGATCTGTTGTGAGTGAGTTTTCGTTGGCGTCAGGGTGTCCCTCACGTAGGCACTCACGACTACGTTTGAAGTTTGTAATGAGAGAATAGAAAATGCGCACAGATACCTTTTGTAGGTTCAGGTTGCATTTGTGTGGAATTTAGTTGGTTGTGTTTCATGAAATGAGTCATGAAGTCAAATGTAAGTTACAAATTAGTAGTGCGAATGGTAGGAGAAAGCTAGTTTTGTAAAAATGTGATTACGGTTATATGGGGACAAATTATGTTTGCCTTTGTGTGCTTTTCTCCCACGGCAATTTGTTCCATCTTTGGTAAGCATCTCCACATCCATGATTGTTGTAACTTTCGAGGCACAAAATTGTCTAAAAATTTTTGCGTACAGGTTTCTCTTTTGTTTGTGTTTCTTGAGAAGCTTGGAGGGTTTTAAGCGGGTCCAATGTGCTTGACTTCAGCATGGTATTGTGTTGTGTGGTTCGCCTTGTTGTTGTCAATCATTGTGAGCTGGTTTGGGAGTTGGTTTCGAGTTCGCAGCTGGAGAGAGAAAAGCCAGGCCATCGTCTTCTTCACCAACCATTCTCTTCGTGCCCAGCGGTTGGGAGCGCTGGCCAGCCGAGATTTTCCGGGCGGCGGAGGAGCTGTTAGGTTTGGCCTGGAGATTCGTCTCTCAATCCCTTCGGCGCCCAGTCTGACAGACGCTGTGGAAGATTTGAGCTATTATCCAGACCAAGCAGCAAGCAAAGGCGAGTCCCCGTCCTTCAAATGTGGACCCTTTTGTCGTCCCTTCAAGCAGCAGCGTGACTGATGGCCTCGGCGACTCATCGAGCGACAGGAGAGCTGGCGTGACCGGCGCCAGAGCTGACGGCGGAGCGGCGCTTCTTTAATCCTCAGTCAAGTAGCCGACGGGCTGACTGCCTATGCCCGCCAGGCATTGTCCCTGCTGGCCGGCGGAGGCGACATCGTGTCGCCGCGACGCCACGACGAAAGAGGGCAACAGGGACGGCGTCTTCCTGAAAGAGACCGCGACGGCCACCGCAGATCGCCCCGCTAATTGGGCGAGCTGTGCGGCGGACCCTTTGATGTACGTTTTCCGGATCGTGGGAACTCTCGACTAGCGGCACACACACGACGAGGAAGAGCCCTGCTGGCGCCACCTTGCAGTGCAGTGTTCACGTGGACCATGCATGCTCGTCTCCCTCACCTGTGTGTGTGTGATTGGTGGTCCACTCGGAGAGGAGGAGCCGAACAGGGCTTAAAACGACGCCGCAGAATGCTGGACGTCGCTCTGAACTATGTAACGTTCAACCACCACGCTCGTGGTTTGTGAAACCACTAACCTTTCTTTTCTGTAAATATGTGTAAATTATGCCATAAACATGTTATGTTTCCGTATCCTCCAGCGTCCTTCCTTCCGACCTTTAACAACTGGTGGCAGCGGTGGGATGCCATCACCTGCAACTTCTTCCTTCCCATCTTTACAGTGCCTTATGTCAACGGCAGAAACGACCCACTACTGCTCCTTCTGGCTTTCTGCAACCGGTTCCTTTCCTGCTATGCCATTCGAATTTGTCGGCATTGACTTGTACGGCCGCCTTCTCGTGACCTACAATAAAAATCGTTGGATTGTGACGGCTGTGGACCACTTCATTCGCTACGCGAAAACAGCCTCGCTGCATGCTGGTACAGCCACTGAAGTAGCCGATTTTTTTCTGCGTAACATATTTTTACTCCATGGAGCTCAACGTGTTCTGCTCAGCGACCGCGGCAAGGTCTTTTTTTGTTACATTGTTGCTGAGGTTCTACACGCCGCCAACACCCTCCACAAGAGAACTTTTACTTATCATCCACAAGCAAATGGCTTGACAGAACACTTTTATCGTACCCTCTCGGACATGATTGCCATGCACGTAAACTCTGACCACACGAACTGGGACACCGCCATTCGTAACGTTCGCCCATAATATGGCTACACAACGGACCATTGGCTTTTCTCTCTAATTTCTGGTAGATGGCCGCTCTCCTAGTGTAACTCTGGACGTCTCCTTTCTTTCGGCTCCTGCTATCTCAGCAGGCCTTTTATCCGCACTATTTTTGTGTCGCCTCGAACACTGCTGTCATCTGGCCCGAATGAACAGCGGCATCTCCCAGGAAGCTCGAAAGTTTTGCTACGATTCAACTCACCGTGCTGTCACCTCTTCTCCAGAAGCCGTAGTTCTTATCTGGACTCCCCTGCTTGTGCCCGGCTTATGTGAAAAGTTCCTCAGTCGTTCTGTAGGATCTTATATTGTCATTGAACAAACGTCCCCCGTTATTCACTGTATCTCACCATTTAAGGCTCCCTCCGACCACCATTGCCACAAGAAAGATATTGTGTACATTTCTCGACTGAAGCGACCCGATGCAATTCTTAATATTTTTTCTCAGGTGGCCATGAGGTTGCTTCCAGCGTGAAGTGAAATTAGTGTCAGCGCCGTTACTCACTCGTCTTTATCAATTGGATGTGTCATCATCATTTGTATTATTCCCTCACCTGTAGATACCATCATCAGTGTGTGCCAGCTCGAGCTCGTCTCGAATGAAGCTCTTCCTCAGAAAATTTCTCCGCATTTGTTTGTCGTATAACAGTTCTTCAATTTTCGCTTTCTGTTTTACATGTTTTGCACATTTGTTTGCGGTAATGGGTATTACTCAGTTCTCGGGTTCTGTTACACCTTTGTTTAATATGTTGCTTTTGTATCATGTTTTGCTAAACACCAGCACCCCCTACAGCTCGCTTGTTAAGTAAACTTTACGCTTTATGGTCACCGATTCAGTTGCATCTTCTGTTATAATAATTGGGTTACCTTTACGTAAATATATATCAATGCAATACATATGAGAATCTGCATCATTTATAGTTTGTTATATGGTGTCCCGGTGTTGTGATCGCAAAAAAAAGCCATCGTAGCCTGTAAATACTGAACTCCTCATTGTTAGAAGTTCCTACAATAATTTTTTGAGATTTAATGTCCCAAAACCAAGATATCGTTAAAAGGGACGCCGTGATGAAAGGGTCCAGACATTTGGACCAGCTGGGGTTTTTCAACGCGCAGTTTAGCCTAATTGCATGGGCCTCGAGCGATTTCGCGGCCATCTAAACTGCAGCCGCTGCCGCCAGGATTCCATCCTGTGACCTTCGGGTCTGCAGTCGAGCACCGCATTGGTTCATCTTGTACTAAGAAGCAGAATGGCACTCGAAGTGTAATTAAAACGGCGCACACAGCTGACGGTCGTCGAACAATATGCTTGTCGGTGAAATGCGTTTTTTTTTATAAATGCCTTATTTAACCTTCCAAAGTTTTCAGTGGCGCTTGCGTCAGCTGCAAAATAAACTCCATAGTGTTGGCATTTCGCGCGTACAGCTGAACGGAAGACTGGAGTATTTGGGAACGTAGAGTTACGCCACACAAGTAACCACAGCGCGAGTCCATGGTTAGATGTGTGACTGGCTGGTTGCATGAAAATGCTAAAAACAAGCGAACGTGGCAATATTGCCTTGAACACTAACGTAATAATTAAACAAGTGAGCATAGCGTCGTGCGAACACGATTACTCACAAAATATGGCCGCGTATCTTCGTGCCTCCCTGCAAAGGACGTAGAAAGACAATTCTATCTGGAGGTGCTTCGTGAGATATGGCACCAACTGACAGTAATGCGAAGAATTGAACTTTTTTAGAACGCAGACACAGTGATCGTCAGACGCACCGCTTCGTTTTAGTTAAAGCCCCTGCATTTTTCAGCAAAGCATAGGAAGCACTCGCGTTTTGGGTAATAGCGCCACATCGTCGGCGCAACGTATAAAAACTGTTTTATTTCTAGTTACGTATTTATGCATTTTCTAAAAACTTTTGGCAGAACCTACGTACCTTGGGAATCGATGTGGCATTTCTCTGTGGTATATTGCTTGAATGCCTTGCAAAATGCTTTGGTTTGATTTCTGCTAGTACCCTGACATTTATTCTTTGCGTTCGTGGAGTCAATGCTGCCGATGTCAGGTTTTTCTTGAGGCTCGCTACCCATGCATGTTTTTTTGTCGTTCCTCGATAGATACCAAGTGTCATTCACCTGTGGTCCATACCCGAATACAAGTGGGTACGCGGGTATGCTTGCCCGTGGGTATGTGCCACTGTCTGGTGGCAAGTGTTTGACGACGTATGCGACAGCATTGCCTTATTCGTGTCTTGACCAGCTCGTAATATCCGCAAAACCCTCTTACCCTACCATACTAATTTTGGTTCATGCCAAATTAAGAGGGTGATCACAGGAGCACCCAGACGTAAGCGGCTTGATAGATCAATCGATCAATTGATCAGTCACTGTGGTGGGTTTAGTGCGTCAAAACCAGCATATGATTATGGGAGACGCCGTAGTGGAGGGCTCCGAAAATTGCGATCACTTGGGGTTCTATAAATTGCACCTAAATATAGGAATACAGGCCTACAACATTTCTGCCTCCATCGGAAATGCAGCCGCTGCAGCCAAGATTCAATCCCGCTACCCGCAGGTCAGCCGCCAAGTACCTTAGCCATTAGACCACCGTGGTCGGGCAAGTGGCTAGATAGATAGGTGGATAGATACGCAGATAGATGCCAAACGTGCTTGCAGTACGCAAAGAAATGATTCGCATTTAATAAAAAAGTACACTTCGTAACACTCACGTAGCAATGTGTCTCAGGTATGCGTAATATTTGCTTTTTGATTGATAACTTTTACGTATAAACGCAACCATCAATTCAGATGGGTGGGCTTTGAGCAAGGGGTTAAATGAATCGTTCAACACACGAACCCGAGGAAAGACAGACAGAGCAATACTTTTGCACATGCTTTGTAATGACTGCGACGGCTTTTCACTCCCCTGCTGTAAAGAACAAAGTACACAAAATTGTTAAGAACGTTTTTATAAACTGATTATCCGGAATGCTCGCGTAACTGGGACGGCTTGCTGCTCTCCCATAGTAGCATACAAAGTACTATAAATTGTTGTACACTTTTTCTAAGTGTAGAAAAGTGTTACTTTTCTACACAAACAATATGTGATGCTGATCGAATAGGAACTTTTTGTGGTGTCTTTTCTCTTTGTTTTCTTTAGTGATCTGTGATAGTATCACAGTGCTGTAAGTTACGTCGGGTCTAATAATTTTGTTTGTACACCTCCTTCAAGCCATTTTGTTACACTTTTTGGACAGCTGTACTCACCTGAAATTCTTTTATTAGTACCCATATTATCCAATCAACTTACCTGTTTGAAGTATCCTAGTAAAACTATCGTCTTTAAAATGGTGGTTCTATTAGTGGAAATACTGGTTCACACAAATGTTCCAGCACGAACAGTGCGCGCATGCAGTGAGTGAATACTTGGTGTTGCCTATAGCTTCTTTTAGATTTCAGGCAGGCGACAACATCAAGTGATGACGTCAGAGATTCTAATTATCCATGATGTCCTGATGACGTCAAACCTTGACATTATCACTTCATGGTTTTGGCATCGCTCATGTTGAAGCCTCTGACGGTAAATTTGTTTATTTGATCAAGAATATGAGCCTTTCGCCTTGTTAAATGTTTGAATTCACAGACAGCGCTCGTTGCGTGTTCCTGCTTTTATTTCGTTTGTCAACTTCTTTCGTGCTCTTCATTAAGGATGTATCGACAGCGCATGTACCTTCGAGCGTTTTGAAGCGAGTAATAGTACACAATTTCAAAAAATCAATACTCAGGAAACAAAAAGGTGCCACACTGTAATAGCAAATTATTGAAAATAAGAAACAGAACAAGGTGAAGTCTGTTACCCCAGCTGCTCGCGCAGTGGTACCACAAGGGTTTTGGTCAATGCATCAAGGTTGCTCTTATATTAGCGTGGTGAAGGAAGAAGCTTGTATACCTTTAATCATTTTTGGGGGATAGCGGCTATATGGTCACTTCAGTAGGTGCATTTTTTTGTCACTGTTATGATTAGCTCCAAGTTCAGGTTGGACATATGGTGCCACGTGTCCTGTATTCTACGTGCGCTTGAAAGCTCGGGAGCGGGGCCCGAAGAACGCGGCTCTGAGACGTACGAAACAAGCCGGAGGTGTTCTTCACTGGAGAGATCCCAAAGGAAGGCTGCAGAGCATATGCAGAATAGAAGTCTTGTGATTAGCCGGGCATGGCTGCCTGTTGTCGCTCGCCCTGTATCTTCAGAGGAGATCAACACATGGTGTTCACCTTTGACACGTGTTCTCACCGCACAGTTTGCCTTGAAACCACAGACACCACAGTTGGAGATCGATACGCTTAAGCAGCCTCGTTTGCTCACGCCAGCGTTTTCTTTGAGTTACCGTATGCCTTATGCTGAAGGAAGGAAGGAATAAGCTAACCTATAGTAACATCTCTACTCCTTGCGATACTCCGACACGTTGTTTCAGCGTCTACTTAAGACTAAGGTATGTAGAATGCAGGTGCTCCATCGGGTTTCCCACAATACTTGAAATGGTTACTCTAGCTACAACTGCCATCAAAGATTTCTCGATGAGACGGTACGGTAATGTGTCGGCTGAGGGTGGTGTAGCGCTTACCAATTCATTAGGCAATCGTATCGCCAATTGATCCGTGTGAGATAACTGCAACTGTGTAGATATTATTGATAATATTTTGTGCCACTGTTCGCAATTTGAACAGGATCGCATACTTCACCTTCAGTGGAAACTTGATGATCGGCCCTTTGTGAATTAAAGACACTGAGAGCCTGGCTTCACAGCACAGTCACCCAGAAATTTGCGCAAGCCATTCTGCGTTAGTTTAAGGCAACAGCAGTGAGAAACCATCTGGTTTGATAGATTGATAACTGGAGTTTAACGTCCCAAAACCACCATATGATTAGGAGAGACGCCGTAGGGGAGGGCTCCGGAAATTTCGACATGAAAAACCACCTGTGAAACCTGACTCTATGTGTATTGCCAAGCCTTCTCTCTCCCTATCCTACTACTTCCTTTATAACAGCGAAAGCTGTTTTATATAACAACAAGGGTCACGTGTGCCGTAGTTTGCCATCACGGCTTGTATTCGTAACCACTATGACTAAAATAGGAAAAAGAAACGTGTAACTGAAAACACCAGAGACACAATGGAATTCGAACCCGGGTTCCCTACATGATATCCCAGTACTTCATCACTGAAAAAAGCTGACGCTTCAAACGCCTTTGTAATCTGGCCATCAGCAGGCTTGATGTCGGGGAAGAAATACATTATTTGAGAAATAATGCGTTTTGGAACAGCAAAGATCATCCAGGCGTCACACAATGAGAATTGTGAAACAATCAGGTTGTTGAATGCTCCAACCCGTTACAAAAGCTTCAGGCATAAATCTTCGTCACCGTCAGTCGCAGCATAAAAAAACGCACCAGATTCATTGTGTGTACCGCTTACCACGCTTTTCCGTAGAATGACGAAGGATGGCCTCGTGAATGCGTCTATACTGCACGAAAATTATTATGAAAATAGGTGCAGTGTGTAACTTGTAAGTGTTCTTGTACCAGCTGCCCAAAAAACTGAAAAAAAAAAAGCTCCCAAAGGCTGCTTTTTCAGCTTTCGCTGTGACCAGATGCACGGTGGTCACAAGATGCGCAGGCCAGCAAGCTGGACGTAGTCTATAGATAGCCTCCCTACCTTTCCTATATTCCTTCTTTCTCTAACACTTTCATGTCGTATTCATTGCTTTGTGCTTGCGCTGAAGGTTTTACTTTTTATCAGTGCTTTAAAAAAATCAAGGTCACCTTCTATTGTATTGAACCATTTTCTCCAGCTTTAGCATGAGATGTCAAAATTATTTGATACTTCCAATAATTTTGCCTTTGTTCACTCTATGCGAAAAGAAAATATTTGAAAAAGAGGATGGCTTCATGGCTCTTTGACAGACTATTCTCATTTGTAGGCGCATGTTTCACATGATGAAGGAAGCAGCGGAAGAGGACGAATCAAAGCGCGATAGCAGTCAGAACTGCACAATCCTCCGGCACCTCTACAACCAGCAGAAGATGGACTTCAAGGAAATGTTCACTTTTCTTCACGATTTTGTTGTCGGCGGAACGGATACAGTAAGTCATTTTTATTGTTAGTTATTTTTCTTCTTTCGGCTAGTTATGAAATATTCATTTTTGTAAACGCCTTTATTACGTCATGAATGAGCTCATGCAATCATTAAATATTGCGTATTCTCGCAATAGCTATCCAGTGAGTATTTTACAACTACAACATCTCCTTCAAGAAAGAGTCTCATAAGACACTTACTCAGGACAACGCCTGCTCTATTTTATGAGTATCAGCCATATGCTCCCAATTCCAGCTGTTCGGCTCCCTCTCCAATTTTTGTTCACTTGTGTACAGATCCATGGGGCGGCGTGTGGCATTTCTCGTGTTCAGATTATTGGCAGTCACACTGGCTCTGTGAAATATACAGTGCTTTGAGATAGCGTGTCACTGTTGGTGGCGGTATGCGGGCAACCAGCGAGGAAGCGTCACTGCAACGCTTCTGCATGCGCTACTTTGTGACGTGGTGGCGGCATTGTCTCGAGCCAGAAAGAAGCAGCATGAAGGAGCGAATCTGACAGACATATGACATTGGTGTGGAAAAAACGTCTATCGCATTGTCGGGGAAAAGCGCTCGGACGCACGTGCGACGGCAACAGCGCGACCTCTCATATAGCGCCGCATCACGACCACTCGCTGAATTAGGGCGGACCGACAGCTCTCGTGGAGAGACGCGCGTTTGCACCGGCATTAAAATAAAGGAGACGTTCGTCAGAATTAATGAAGATCAGCAGTTCCCAATGCAGGTCTGCGATGCAACTTGCGACATTTTGCAAAAAACATCTTCGGAACAAAATAAGATCAAGGCACTGTGGGAATTGATAAAATTCGAAAGATCGATCAGGGAGCAAGTCATGCTATACCTAATATACACGTCGAGATTCACATTTTAAGACCTCTCAAGCATGTTTGTCATACAGTCACATGACGCAATACTAGTCGTGACATATATGAAGCTAGCGAAACAGCCGTGAGCACACCATAGTTATAACATGCAAATCACGTTGTGCATGACATGCATGCCATGATTTTTCATTAACGCCTGTCAGTTATGCTCATCATAAAGTCGCGTCACGCAGTACGAGTTTTGGTGTACTTGAAGCAAGCGAACTGAACGCAAGTGTATCATGAGCGTAGCAAGGCAGTCAGGCTGTACCTTAGGTGTCATGTTATTACATCACCATTTGTAATTTGTGTTCGTCATAATGTCACGTCATGCAGTGCCGAACATTTTGTATAAAAGCTAGCGAAATGGCCGCCGGCGTGCATGAGCGTGGCAGAAAATTGTCGCCATGTTATAATTTGGATATAGTTTTTTTTTCAATTGATGGTCTGCATACAGTAACGCCATCGAATACCTAAATTGGTGTATATAAAGCTAGCGATACGGTAGTGAGGACACCATAAGCGCGGCATGTAAATCATGTGCATGACACCGATTTCATTATGTTATTATACGATCTGCCATTTATGCCTGTCGTACAGACGCATCAGTGAATGCGTACGTTAGTGCATATCAAGATAGCGAACTGGTCGGGAGCATATAATGAGCCTAAGATGCAACTCGTGTTTCCCAAGACGCGTCATTATTTTCATATCACCAATTTTAATTTATTTTCCTCACACAGTCTCATCGCGAAGTATCAAATTTTGTGCATGTCACGCGAGAAAAGCGGCCGCAAGTGTGCCATGAGTGTGGCGTGCAAGTCATGTCGCACGTGACATGTCATGATTTTCATATTCCCACTTGTCATTTATATTCGTCATACAATCTCGTCTTGCAATACCGAATTTGATGTATGTCAAGCTACAGAATCAGCCGTCATTGCATTGTGAGCGTGGCGTGTATATCATGAGGTACATGAGTTGAGTTGCATGTCCTGATCTTCGGTTGTTACGGCGACCTAAGCAATTATAGCCGGTAAAAATAATTTTTTTTTATTTGTGCAAACTTGTGCCCAGAAAATCAAGGCCATGAAAAGACCCCAAACCACTTGCGATATTTTTTCATACATTTTGATAAATACGCGCATCTTGTTAAAAATGCCTTTGCGATCCACGATGTCACATACGGCAGTGCTACAAGTCGCGAACTCACCACAAATTCTCAAAAATAAGAGCTTCTCTTGTCCGGGCCCTTCCAGCCTCCCCAGTGACGTTCGTGACGACAACGTGTAAAATCTGTGATGCTGCCAGCAAGTGAAGCTGCGTTTTGGTTCAACATTGACTTGCGACTTACGGTCAGTCTGCAAGTAGCTGCCCACACTTGTTGCTGCCCTTCGTCGTGTTGCCTGTGCGTGCACGTTAGCCAATCGGCACGTTCACTTGCACTGATGATGATCTTAGCATGGTGTACGCATAAGGGCGCGCAGGTTTACCCTTCGGGGCGAGAGGGGGGATTCATCGCAGCCTCTCCTCCCCATGAAATCAATGTTTAGGGCTGAATTAGCACTCCATCTCCTCTTTTAGGTGGATACAAGGGGGCTGCCCTCTTGCCCCTTTACGTACGCTTGTATAGGCGGGAGTAGCAACAAGCGGGCAAAAATCTTGCCATGCACCAACCCGCATCGTCGGCCGTGATCTGGGGAATGTGGCGACGGTACCTCTCACCTCGAGCGGATGTGCTCCTGCAAGGCGTGTCGCCATACATGGGCGACCGTTCGAAGGCAAGCGCACAACAGGGTGTCCGTACCGGTACTATCCGCCAGAGCTCGGGTCGTTGTTGCAACTACACTAGTTAACCAAGAAGCACAGAGTTGACAGAGTCGCGGCTGCCGTCAGTACACGCTGTTTCAAAGGGCCAGTCAGCGATGACGGTATGTAAAGTGAGATTGCGTGCGAGATCAGCAACACTCGACGAGGGGGGAAAAGAAATTTTGGAAGAAATGAGCCCGAGAACGAGTGGTAGCGAAGAAAAGCGCTAAACGGATGAGCTGCAACTTTGGATCATGAAACGCGTGTAATTCTGCCAGTACGGCGCCGTTTCAAAACTGTCTAATGGCTACGCGTTCATTGCACACTCGTACACAACTCAATATTGCAACAAAGTTTCGACGCCTGCTGGTTTAGGGGCTTCTTAATGTGCAAAGATATCGACGCAGGCATTCGTTGGTTGTTGAAGGATCAGATCAGCAGTAAAGAGTTTCGCAGTTTTACACTCGTGACAACGAAGATTCCATCGTTGTCTTTAGTGGCCGGGTTAGTTGAAGAAAAAAAACACCACTGTTCCCGTTGTGCTCTGTAGCTTATACAAAAAAAAATTGGCAGCCTATCCACGGAGTGAATGATGGAGAGTGGGGTGAAGAATTCGTCCGTCCGTTCTTGCTTCCGTCCGTCCATGCGTCCGTCAGTGTGACCGTCCATGCGTCCATCAGCCCGTCCGTGCGTGTGTCTGTTCGTGCGTCCGTCCCTGCGTTCGTCCATGCAGCCGCCCCTGCGTCCGTTCATGCGTCCATTCATGCATCTGTCTATGTGTCCGTTCGTCCATCTATTCAACACTCCAAGTACCACCATCTTGCATCTTTTCATCATATATTCCCCATATAGAAGCACCGCCATCCAGCGGACATTCCATGGACTAAACGAGAGGTGGCACACGCACACTTTCTTACGGCTTGCGCTTCGGGTCCACTTCCCACCTTTAACCACCTCCAGTTCATGGTATATACTAGTTCACTGTATTCATGGCACTGCAGCCGAACGCTCACTAAACCTTTCGAAAACCAAGGAGGTTACGCCCAGCGAGTATGACGTAGCAAACTTTTTCAGTCAGATAGTGCTCACTGTACATGCCAATGGCTGCTAATGGGAAATGAGAGGCGGAGAATTCGGCTTTTACTTTCTTACGGCTTGCGCTTCGTATCTACTTCCCATTTTTAACCACCTCGAGTTCATTCATGGTATATACAAGTTCATTGTATTCATGGCACTGCAGCTCAACGCTCGCTAAACCTTTCTAAAGCTAAGGAGGTTACACCCAGCGAGTATAAAGTAGCAACCCTTTCTTGTCAGATAGTGCTCAATGTACATGCCAATGGCTGCTAATGGTGATCGCAGCCTGCGCGTTAACTAAAAGCCGAATGCTCCTGTCTCTCATTCCCCATTAGCAGCTATTGACATGTACATTGAGCACTATTTTTTATTGTTCAACAACGCACAGAAGAAGTCTCTCACCGGCACCACCTTGGAGGTCAAAATGTTATCCTTTTTACATACTACGGGGGACGAACGGATGCCGCTATAAGGAGCTTCGCCCCTAAAATACGAAATATTCTTGAAGGCAGAGAGACAATGAGGTGTAGCTTCTGCCGGAAAGTGGTTACACAAAAAAAGGAATAAAAGGTGTGCATGGCAACCTAATATTTGTAACCCTGTGTTGGATGGATGGATGAAAACTTTTATTGGGGTCCTGAAGGATTCCACCCCCGTTTTATAGGGGTAGGATCGCGGGCCGCTCCCACGTTGGGACGGGGAGGCCCAGCCTCACCGCCGCATCGTCGGCATTCTGGACAGCCTTGAGTTGTTGTATGAGAACCGGACTCGTGAGCATTAAATGAAAGGAGTTCTCAGAAAATTCTTCATTTTTTTGTAAACAGGGGCACCTCCAGAGCATGTGGTTAAAATCACTGCGATTCTGGCAGTCCGGACAAAGTTCTGAAATATCGGAGTAATGGCTATAGGTTACGAGGCTAGGGTATGTTGCCGTCTGAAGCATGCGAAGAGAGATTGCCTGTGGCCTAGACAACTTTTTTTCGTGTGGCAATGGAAAGGACCTACGGCCTAATTGATAATGCTTCGCGATCTCGTTGAAGGTAGTCAAAATGTTCTTAAAATGAAGGCTGGTGGCTGACTCCTCTGTCTGAGAAGCACAAGTCCCGGCGCGGTAAGTGAAGCCTCGCGCCTAGGAGTGGGCTAGCTTGTTGACAATGGGAAGGCCTCCGACCCTCAAGCCAAGGTGAGCAGGGAACCAAATAATTGTGTGGTGGGTGAGTTCCTTGTGAGTGAGAATTCTCAAAACTTCCTTGCACACGGAACCAGAAGCGAAGGCCCTAGCAGCGGATTTAGAGTCCGTGTAAATATCAGTCCTTTGTGGATTAAGGAGTGCAAGTGCAATGGCCATCTGTTCTGCTTTGTGAGAAGTGGTTCGAACCAACGCCGAGGATAAAATCTGACCCTTAGTATCTACGGATACTACCGCAAAGCGAGCGGAAACGCCATACTGGGCGGCATCAACAAAGCATGAAACAGACGAGTGTTTGTGAGCTTGAGCTAAAAGAGAAGAGGCTCGAGCGACACGCCTGCCCGCGTTGTACTGTGGATGCATATTTCGTGGAAGGGGGCATACTTTGATGCAAGAGCGTATATAACCATCGAGTGGCGTATTTTGCACTTCGAGCATCAGGGGGTTGACTCCAGTGTCAAGCAGAATTTTTCTCCCCGCTAATGTGATCGAAGGCCTGGCAACCTGTGCCGTTTGTTGAGCCTCGATAACTTCTTCGAGCGTGTTGTGGACTCCAAGTTTCATAAGGTTCTCAGTGCTTGTGCGCATAGGAATGCCACGAACTTTCTTGATGCGTTTCCTTATGAGGATGTTCAACTTATTTATTTCATGGAGTTGCCACCTGTGCATAGATGCGACATAGCTTATGTGGCTTATTAAGAATGCATGGAATAGTCTGAGGAGGTTGTGCTCTCGAAGACCACCCCGACTGTTGGAAATGCGTGAGATTAGTCGGATGACCCCTACTGCCTTAGAAGTCAGACGGTCGATCGTGCGGCCGTTCTGTCCATTAGCCTCGATAATCATGCCCAGAACGCGTATGAAGTCCACCCTTGGAATACGCGGCCCCGATGCCGTGTGCAGCCTAATGTCGATGTCAGCCAGTGGTTGCCAGTTTTGGGGTTTGGGTTCCCGTCTCGTGGGTCGATAGAAGAAAAGTTCGGACTTTGCTGGTGAGAGCTTGAGGGCCATTTCATTTATGTAGACTTCAACACAGTCTACGGCCTCTTGAAGAGAGCTCTCCACAGATCCCTCCGAGGCACCGACACTCCATATGGTGATGTCGTCCACGCAGATGGCGAACTTGTTGCTTTCTTGGTTTGAGAGCTTTGCAGCAAGGCCACACATTGCAATGTTAAAAAGCAGTGGGGAGACGACTGAGCCCTGCGGGCTGCCGAAGGAACCGAGATCGTAGGGCTCAGACTTGAGATCCCCAAGCTGTATAGTGGCTTTTCTATTTCTGAGGAACGAGCTGGTGAACTTGTGAAAGTTGGCTCCTAAGTTGAGAGAAGACATGGAGGCAAGTATGTGGGAGTGCGAGACGTTGTCAAAGGCCTTTTCAAGATCCAGACCGAGAATAGCTCTAACGTCTTTTGTCTCCTGATCTATTATGTGATGCTTCAGCATTTTCATGACGTCCTGAGTAGATAGGTGTGGTCTAAAACCTACCATGTTGTACGGAAACAGGTTAGTCTTCTCTATGTGCTTTGATATTTGATCGTTGATGACATGCTCGGCGACCTTGCCTATACAGGACGTCAGTGAAATGGGTCGTAAGTTGCTAAAACTGGGACTCCGGCCACGTTTAGGTATGAGAATAACTGACGCCCTTTTCCATTGCTCAGGGAAAGTCCCCGTCTCCCAAATACGATTGATTTGTTTGGTGAGGTAGGTGACAGAGTCATCGTCTAAATTGCGTAGTGTCTTGTTTGTAATGCCATCCGAGCCCGGGCTGGAGTTTCCATTAAGATTGTTTTTAGGATGGTGCGGACCTCAGCTTCCTGGAAGGGCTTGTCCAATTCAAAGGCTGGTGATCCCGTGTATTGCGCGTAGCCAGAAAGAGGCCGGGTTGTGTCCAAAGGGAGGTATCTCTGTGCCAGACACTTCGTTATTTCCGTGTCCGATTTACCCTTCCTTTCTGAGTGCAGTATTCGGTCTAACAAGCGCGTCTGGTTAGATTTAGATTGGGTCTCCTGCAGCAGGTGTTTGAGAAGGTTCCATTTTCCCCCAACTTTCATCTGACCATCCACCTTGTTGCGAATCTCGTCCCAATGCTGTTTTTCCAGCGTCTGACAGTAAGTCGTTATTTTCTAGTTAAGACTTGCGATGCGTTTTCGCAGTCTTCGATTCATACGGTGTGCTTTCCACCTGGCTAGCAGGGCGCTTTTAGCCTCAAGAAGATGAGCAAGCGTACTATCCATTTTATTGATCGGAAGATCAGTCTCTATCGTTCTGGTGGCCGACTTGACGTTTTTGACCAGCTGAGACAGCCACTTGTCGAAATTCGGTGAGTCATTAATCTCTTCTGCGCTCTTCGCTCTGATCTTACGGAAGAGGTCCCAATCTGTAAATTTGAAAGCTTTAGGGGGCTTTGCTTGAATTTGTAATGCCGTACTCAAAGTACATTGGTCACTCCCCAAGTTTTTTCCTAAGTTTAACCATGATACCTCCCCCGTAGTTGTGACAAAGGTGAGGTCTGGAGTAGTATCCCTAGAGCGAGAATTTCCAGTGCGGGTAGGAAACGTGGGGTCAGTGACCGAAGTAAGATTCAGATCCGATACCACTTGCCAGAGCTCGGCCCCTTGGCAGTGGTGCGAGGGTAGCGCCAAGCTTTATGGGGTGCGTTGAAATCTCCCGCTATAACTATGAGTGCGTCCACTTTCCTAGCAATCGCAACGGCTTTTGATAACAATGAGTTGAAGCGATGGTGCCTGCCTTTTGGAGAGCTATATATGTGGAGTATTAAAATGCTATTTTAAGGTTGCTGCCAGGTATAATTTCTAAAAGAAAGTGTTCAATTTTGCTATTTGCCATGTGCAAATTGTGCTCAATGAAAGTGTACTTCTTGGACACAAACGTGCAGATACCGCGGCCATCTGGAGGTTTCGTGATGTGATGTGTAGCCTGGCAGGCTCATTGTTTCCGTAAGCGTCTCCTGTAGCATAATAACATGTGGTCGAATTGGCAGGGATTTAATATACGGCTGGAGAGCTGCCTTCTTTGATTGGAAGCCCCAGCAGTTCCACTGCAAAATTACGAAATTTTTAAGGTGCCCCGCCATTGTTGGGACCCTCAAAAGCTCTCTCCTGAGAGACGCTACGGGTTGCCACCTTTTGCACGATCCTGACCTTAGGTATCACTTAGGCCGGAGTAGTCTCGGCTGATTGTAAAGCTTTAACTTGGTCAGTCTCGATCTTTGTGACTCTGCTGTCCAATACCGCAATCGACTCGACCACCTCCCTGAGAGCATTTTTGATATCATTCAAGGTTTTCTTGACCTCTGATTTGAAATTTCTGTCCTCGTTATTGGCCGGTTGTGCTAGCGCTCTCCTTTTTGTTGGTTTTGCCCCTGGATGGACGTCCATGGGTACCTCATCGTGACTCGCATCCGATGTGGCCTCTGTACAGGGAACTGTGTTTGAAGGAGACGGAGACGAAACCTGCTGTGATTTCATTAAGTCGGCTATTTCAGCCCTGAGTTCCTCGACAATGGCCCTGAGGTTAGCATTTTCCCTTTGCATCTGCGCATATATATCTGAGTGCTGCTCTGGATTGGTACCCCCCTTTACCTGTGGTTGGGAGCCCTTGATCTTGGAAGCCCAGGTCTGGTGCTGATTTCCTTGCTGCACACCGTTGCGGACGGTAGGCACCCGTGAGTTAGAACGGCCCTTGGATCTAGAATGTCCTCTGGATCTTGAACGGCCCCTTGCTCTGCCTCTGGAAAGGGATCGCCCTCGCGGTGGTTGTAGCTGTTGGCTGACGTCACGCGGGCGCCAGCTGCTGCTCGGGTGCTCAGTCGTAGCACGGCCGCCTGCAGCGGCTGGTAGCGATAGGAAGTCTCCTCCACTATCTGTGAAGTTCATGTCGTCGGCGTCTTGTTCCGCGAATTCCATCGTATATTGCATTCATCGCTCTCGTCTTCGTCGACATACTATGTAGGACACTTGAAAACGATGCTTACACGTGTTGTCTGCCGTGAGATGTGGACCCCACACAACTTGCATTCTGGAGTGCTGACGTGATCCTCCGAAGGAGATGACATACCACACCCTCTACAGACGGCCTCCTCTGGATGGGGACAAACATCGGCTCGATGACCTAGCTTTCCACAGGCATAACAGACATCCGTCTGTCGACGATACAGGGTGCAGCGACTCAAACTATTCCCACATAAGACGTAATTTGGGACTTTTAGTCCGTCAAAGAGGATGATCACCGTGGTGGAATTCTTGATTCTTTTCACTTGGAGTGCAGTCGGGCTCCTTGGGTGTACAATAATTGAATAAAGTTGTTCTTGACCGATGTCCGCGTCAACACCTCTGATGATACCTTTGCAGGTGTCATCGGGGGCAGCTTGGTAGGCACTAACATCAAAACTGGCGGTACCGAGAGTAATGGCGGTGATATTGGAATACGCCCTGGCGTTCCTCTCCGCTGGAGTGCTTATAACTGCAATGTTCTGCATCATATTTGGGCATACCACGTCTTCCGTGACTTCTTCCTCACTGAGCGCTGCAGCCACTGCAGGTGCTTTCGCAAACTTAATTTGACTCACAGTTCTCATGTCCAGGCCAATTCGAGGTCTCACGATAACTCAATGGTGATCCCTTGGAAGGTAAGGGAGTCTAGAAGCAGCGATAAGACGCTTCTTTACCGCAGCCCGGGAGCGCTGAGGCGACCACGCGTCGCCGTGCATGGAGACGCTTGCTCGCGTCTCGGTCCTGGGGGTATGCGTCCCACGAAGTTTACGTTTAGTGGTAGCCACAGACCATCCAGAATCTTGAAGATCATCGGGAGTGATATCCTCTCCATCGACAGAGACTTGCATAGACATTCCGTGCGTAGAGTGCTGAAACACCCTTCCGAGAAGGGCCGGCGGCCGCTCCGCCGTAGCCTCCGCTTAGGGCGCTCAGCTGAGCAGATGGGCAAACAGAAGAGTCTCGAAAAAGGGTGAAAAAGCTCACCCACAGTGAAATACTTGGTATCGATGTAGTCCGTGCGGTTTTATGCGTTGACTGGCACCAAAAGACGCTCGCAAATGCACAAAAAACTGTCCAAAAACATTTTCGAACGCGGAGCCGATGTTTTCACATCCACACGAGACGGCGTCCCCCTGGTGGTCCTAACCCTGTGTTGAAATAAAAAAAATGACTACTATTAAAAACGCTTTT
This sequence comes from Rhipicephalus microplus, assembly GCF_043290135.1. Taxonomy (NCBI): domain Eukaryota; kingdom Metazoa; phylum Arthropoda; class Arachnida; order Ixodida; family Ixodidae; genus Rhipicephalus; species Rhipicephalus microplus. The sequence goes on along the minus strand of NC_134707.1, from coordinate 105,353,718 downwards.
CCTTGTAGCACCTCCTACATGAAACTGAGACAAAAATTGAACAATGCTCGACCGGGCGCTCCTCACAAAGCTAATTATGCAATGAAATGGACGAACCTGTTATCATAGAATGAACTAATGCACAAAACGCTCGTAAACATCAGTGTACCGTATTGTTTCTCACAGAACAATATTCAGCAACTGTTCTCAAAAGTGGATTAACTAAGTTCCCCTACATTTTCTTGATGAACTATGTTCCACTGTCCCGTAACATTGCCCCTTTGAATTTTACGATAAGCTTCGTTGGGTTGCGTTTGTACATTGTGGCAGAGCTGACGTAACGTCATCCTTCATGAAATGGTTGTAGAATTCTTGTCGGTTGTCTATGACATATGCACGAGGGTATGCTTTATTTATGCTAGCATATATGAAACGCAAACATAGCTAGAAACAGGTTGAATGTGGCTAGACTAAACACCTCATTGACTACCTGTTGAGATAGAATTCACGGGAATGTTTTGTTTCACTATTTCTTGCCATGAATGAATAAAAGGCACGGATCTCACGCTGCATCTTGTGTTTGTTTGTAAAAACCCCTCTTTTTTTCTTTTACATACATCCCCCACCTGTACCACTGATATACAAGAAGTCCACGAAAAATTCATTACTGATAACAACTAACTGACATACAGAAAAAGCAACACTTGCTTATGTTGTTTTTGTATGAAAACGAAATGGTTAGCAGGCCAAGGAGTGAGGAAAAAAACAAGTTTTGAAGCTTTACAGTGGCGGTTATCTTACCATTTGTTCATATGCTAGCTTCTGGCTTGAATATAGGAAACTTCAAAAATAGAAAATAGGGAGTACAAAACTTAAAAAAGTATTCTATTCCTCAAACAAAAACTGTAAAGAAAAAACAAGCCACGTAAGAAGAACCGTTCATTTATTTCCAAGTTTCGTGTAAATCTAGCTTTTATTTGAAACAACACATCGTGCAAATATGGCGCAAATAAGGACAAATATGGCGTTTTTGTGAAATTCTTGAATTTTTCACTCAAAGTTTAGAATCTTTAGAGGTCTAAAATATTTTTGCAATATATGCCTTCTGTTCAAATAAGCATTCATTTCTGGAATATTCATGCAAAGTGCAGTAATAAACTATAAAAACTGCTAAAATAAAACATTTTTTCTGAATTCACCAAGGCGCGTGTGGCAGAAAAACTGCATAAATATTACTCAGCCGCAAAAAGCTTACAAAAACACTTCTACTTAACATGTAAACCAAATTTTATATGCAAAGAAAGAATTGTACTTTTAAAATAGTTCTTTTTTCACGAACAGCACCAAGATGACATTTTGGGATGTAAATAAGAAACCCACGTAACCAAATATTTTTTTCTGTTCCAAATATTCTAGCAGTTTACTGTTGTCAATGCAGTAAACCAGCAAGATTTTTGTCTAAAACACTTGAGATGGTCGTTGAAATGGCTGGGACGTTTGGCGTCAATGAGTAAATACCTAAGTAAGTACTGTTGAATACGGTTAACAGTAGCTTATTTTCCATATTCTTGACTGCAGACGTCTGCCGCGGCCACCTACACGTTATATAAGTTAGCAATGAACCCAGCAGCCCAAGAAAAAGCACGGCAAGAAGTTCTCGCTGCCACAAAGGACTGCCCTGGGACGTTCCCTGCACAGATTCATGATCAACTACATTACGTCAGAGCCTGCATCAAAGAAGCACTGAGGTGAGTGTGAACATAAGCAATCTAAGCCGGCACGACTCCGTTAAAGTTGTTGAAATAGGGAAGTTCATGTGCCATTTCACCAAACTAATGCATTTTTCTTTTTTACAAGCCTTTTCTAAGTTTTTTTGTTGTTATTTTATTTTTATTCTGTAGCTGCAGCTCTACGTTAGCTCTATGGTAGTTATAGGACTTTAATGTACCAAAGCGATGGCTGTAGCGTCGTTCGTGAGACATTACATTTCACCCTTTAGTCTTGGCAGTACACACTTACCATTTCCTGTTTTTCCCATTAAGCTATGTTGGTTTCGTACGATGACCAATGAGCTGTAGCGACCACGCTGTAATTCTATGGTAGCATCTTGGTGCAACCATGGCACTTTCCACTCGACCACTCACCCAAGAGCGTATTACAAGGGTGGCTGCGCTGGAAAGCGAGCATCATCGCAAATGTGGCTGCTCCCCATGACATGCCCTCTTCGCTTCTTTGGTGAGGCGTTGTTGCTTTCATGCCCCATCCACATAGGAACGAGCGTAAGACGCTCCGCACCTCAACGAGCCTCTCTCATAACTCTCGGCAAGGTTCAGCTTCTTCTCCTTCCTACCGGGCTTCACAGTTGCCACATCACACGCACTCACGAAAAGAAAAAAGACTGCAGAAAGATAGGGTGGAAGCTGAAAAATTGAACGATTCATCTCAATCAACGCACATTACAACCGAACAAGCGTCGATCATCGCAGAGTTTGCAGGCATAACTTTCCATGAAATCGTCGCACGTTGGAGACCCTCGATGGTCTGCGCATTACCACGGCCGTGTCAGTACTAAGTATACAATGTAACAACGACATAGTGCTCCGTTTGCGGCCAATACCGACAGAGGAGCTTTGTTCGTCTATCAAGTGTGAGGGAAGTGATGACACTCATTGGCGAACTTACCATCCAAGTGAGTAGTTACTATACGCAAAGAAATCACCTCAAAGAACAACTAGAGACCATCGTTGATAGATAAGGAGGAGAAGGGTAAAACTTCATTTATTTTAGGAGGGAGGGGTGCGGTGGTGGAGGCAGCAGAGGAGCCTACCAAACGTAGGTCTTCGCTACCCTCTTGGTCCAATTCAGCATCTGGCCCTGGACCTCTGGCGCCGAGCTGCACATAGCAGACTCCCACTATTTTTACTTTTAATGTGTAGAGAGTTAGGTGGTGGTCTACATTATACGATCTAGATTAGCCCTTTGTTTGTTTAGCCAGTGGTTTCATGCGAGCACGATGCTGCTCCGGGACGTCCAAGCACGCTAGAGTCTTCCTTTAATTTTCCTCCCTTTTCGCCCTTTATGCCGGATCAAAAATAAGCTTGTTTGACTCACTCTCTCATTCCTTTGTTAGCAGAAAACGAATGAAGGCAAGATATATATCGCAGGGTGTATTAGATGGCGAAAATATGGGGTAAGAAACGTACGATATGTAACTGGAGGCATAGTATTTAGTGAAATTGAGAAGCTACATGGCGTAAGGGGAGTGGGCTATATATACTAGGTACCCTTTATGGTACCCTATATGGTATCCGTAAGGCGAGTGGGCTATATATATGGTACCCTGTAGGCGATAATTATTTTTTACGTCGTTGATGAGATCTGCCACAGCGTTTCATATGAATGCATATAAATCGGCTGAGGTGGCGTTCCTGGTAAGTCCTAACTCCTAAGGTTGCGGCAAATTCTGCATGTTGACCGTTATGTACACTGATTGGTACGCATGCTTACACTTACACAACCTTCATCAAAGTTATGAGTATATCTGCCTAACAGCCACAACAAGTTGTATAGCAAACAGTTTAACTTCAAAATACCCCATGTTTAGGCCACCTAACTTGGAATCTTTTTTTGGGAAACTGAAAGGACACTTCTTTTTATTATTGAGTATTATGCAAATCACTTTTACGTTTTGTTTTGTTTTTAGGTTTCACCCCATCATACCAGGAGTGAACAGGAAAATCAACCATGATGTCGTAATGTCAGGTTACCTCATACCCGCTAATGTAAGTATTGTAGTGGAGCGTCATCGACCACCTCCTGAGGAGGGAAACTAATCAGTGCAGTTCCGGAGGCAAGAACTGCACCTTGTGCGCAATTCCCAAGGCCTCCGTTTTCGCCACAAAATGTTGTTGATGTCGATGTTGAGGGAGTCGCCACATTAGCGTTAATTGATACCGGGGCCGCCGTTTCTGTGATAGACGCCAAATTTTGTCGGAAACTGAAGAAAGTGACCACATCTCTCTGTGGCATGGTGCTGTCCACGGCTAGCGCGCAACGAATTCATCCCTCGGCTCTGTGTACGGCGCGCGTCGTCATCCAAGACGTTTTGTACGTCGTACAGTTTTTTGTTCTGCCATCTTGCTCTCATGACCTTATCCTCGGTTGGGATTTCTTATCACGTCATGAAGCTATCATCGATTGTTCCCGTGCCGAAGTGTCCCTTGTGCCAACATATGAATTTCCACCACCCGACCAGTCGCCTCGGCTCTGCAAACTTATCACTGACGACGACATCACCTTGCCCCCGGAAGCTTCGGTCCCTATAAGCCTTTCATGTGTGGCGCAACCTGACGCCACGGTGGTGTTTACGCCATCTCCTGTTTTTACTGAACGCAAGGGCATCGTTCTCCCATTTGCCGTTCTTACAATTGCGTCTGGTTTAACCGTAATGCTGGTTACCAACCACTGCAACTACCCCATTGGCTTACTTCGTGGTGAAACGTTGGGATATGTGCAACCTGTCGACCATATCGATGATATTATTCTTCCCGACGAAACGCCATGTCACATTGCCGCAATAACTGATGCGTCTGAGCCATCAAGTTTGTCACCCTTCGACAATGCTATTGACGCAGACCTTCCCCTCTCGCATCGCCGCCAACTTGTTGCTCTCCTTAACAAGTTTCGCTCTTCTTTCGACTTTCAAGAACCTGCTTTGGGCCGCACCACGACTATCACTCATACTATTGACACCGGCTCACATTCGCCTCTGCGACAGCGTCCTTACCGCGTTTCCGCCGAAGAGCGCCGCGTCATTACGGAGCAAGTAGACGACATGCTTAAACGTGGAGTGATACAGCCTTCTCAAAGCGCTTGGTCATCACCTGTGGTTCTCGTAAAGAAAAAAGATGGCACCGTTCGATTTTGCGTGGACTATCGCCGCTTAAACAAGATTACGAAGAAAGATGTCTACCCGCTACCACGAATAGACGATGCTCTTGACTGTTTACAAGGCGCCGAGTACTTTACATCCTTGGATCTGCGTTCTGGGTATTGGCAGGTGCCAATGGCTGAATGTGATCGCCCTAAAACAGCCTTTGTAACGCCAGATGGCCTATATGAGTTCAAAGTGATGCCATTTGGGCTCTGCAACGCACCTGCCACATTTGAGCGCATGATCGATACCATCTTGCGTGCCCATAAGTGGAAAACTTGCTTGTGTTACCTGGACGACATCGTAGTCTTTTCGTCTGATTTCCCGACACATCTTGTTCGCCTCCACGAGATTCTGACGTGTCTAACTTCTGCGGGCCTACAACTTAACTCCAAGAAGTGCCATTTCGCAGCACGAAAACTAACCATCTTGGGACATGTCATCACAAGAGACGGTGTTCTTCCGGATCCCGAAAAGCTTCGGGCTGTCGCTGACTTCCCGTTGCCCACATCACTGAAAGCCCTAAGAAGTTTCATCGGTCTCTGCTCCTACTTTCGTCGCTTCGTGCGCAACTTCGCGTCCATCATCGCACCTCTCACGGGTCTGCTTTCCAACAGCAAAGGTATATCTGCATGGTCACCTGCATGTGACGACGCATTTCGCCAGCTGCGCTGCCTGCTGACCTCACCACCCATTCTTCGTCACTACGACCCCGCTGCTGCCACAGAAATTCACACCGATGCAAGTGGCATCGGTCTTGGTGCAGTTTTGGCACAACGGAAAGCCACCCAAGCCGAATACGTAGTCGCCTATGCAAGTCGCGCTCTCAAGAAGGCTGAATTGAATTACTCCGTGACAGAGAAGGAGTGTTTGGCCATAATCTGGGCCTTGACGAAGTTTCGCCCGTACCTTTACGGCCGCCCCTTCGACGTGGTCACAGACCACCACGCTCTATGTTGGCTGTCCACATTGAAAGACCCGTCCGGACGCCTGGGACGTTGGGCACTTCGATTGCAAGAATACGACATCCGTGTAGTATATCGTTCCGGTCGCAAGCATGCGGATGCCGATGCACTTTCGCGATTGCCATTAACCCCAGATGTGGCTTCTCTGTCACCACTTTTTACCACCTTGTCACCAATAGACACCACTGACATGCTTTCGGAGCAGCGTAAAGATGCATACCTTGCATTGTTACTCGACTACCTTACCGATCCGTCTGCTGTCCCTTACACGAGAGCGCTACGCCGACAAGCAGCCCACTTTTCCGTGCGAGACAGCATTCTGTACCGCCGCAACTACATGCCTGGTGGTCGGAAGTGGCTCCTTGCTGTCCCAACTCATATGCGCTCTGACATCTGCATGAATTTCCATGCAGACCCTCAAAGTGCTCACGCAGGTGTCCTGAAAACCTATGAACGGCTGCGCCAACGATATTACTGGCGAGGAATGTATCGCTTTGTGCAGAAATACGTTCAGTCTTGCACCACTTGCCAACAGAACAAGACACCTCCGCGGCACCTTACTGGCATGTTACAGCCGCTCCCGTGCCCGGCTCGCCCATTCGACCGCGTGGGTATAGACCTCTATGGCCCCCTCCCATATAGTCGCTCTGGAAACCGGTGGATTATTGTCGGCGTCGATCATCTGACACGCTACGCTGAGACTGCAGCTCTACCGGCAGCGACCGCCCATGAAGTTGCACTCTTCATTCTGCGCAGCTTCATTCTCCGCCATGGGGCTCCACGGGAATTACTCAGTGATAGGGGTCGAGTGTTCCTGTCGGAGGTCATCCAAGCTATTCTCGCTGAATGCAACATCATCCACCGGAAATCTACCGCATACCATCCACAGACGAATGGTCTCACTGAACGGTTCAACCGCACACTTGGCGACATGCTGAGGATGTACACCTCCTCCGACCACACTAACTGGGACGCTGTCTTGCCTTTTGTTACCTTCGCTTACAACACCGCGACGCAAGCGACTACCGGTTTTTCCCCGTTCTTTCTGTTGTACGGCCGCGAACCATCCCACCCCCTCGACACCATACTCCCGTACCGCCCTGATGCATCGGAGTGCTCCCCGCTTTCGGAAGTCACCAGATACGCTGAAGACTGCCGTCAGTTGGCTCGGTCTATGACAAGTGAGGCTCAAGGTCTACAAAAAACCCGACATGATGACGCTCATCACATAGCGCCTACGTTTCGTACTGGCTCCCTCGTGTGGCTTTGGGTGCCCCCGCACGTTCCTGGCCTGTCTTCTAAACTTCTGGCCCGGTACCATGGTCCATACCGTGTCATTGATGCAACCTCGCCGGTGAATTACATCATCGAGCCCCTAACACAATCGCCAGATTTGCGCCGTCGAGGACGCGAGACTGTACACGTCGACCGTCTCAAGCCCTACTACAACCCCCTCATTGTGCCTACTCCCTGAGTCGCCAGGATGGCTACTCTTCAACCCGGGGGGTATTGTAGTGGAGCATACGCACTAACGTGTATGCGCCTTCCAAAGAGAAGGAAAAACCCCGTGCTCTGATTGCACGAGAACCTAGGCCACCTTTGCGAGGCTTGTCGTACGGCCATTTTTCGTTGCGACATCGTTGCGACTTCTCCAGTTCAATAAACGTCATCACAGTATAAATAACGGTAGGGCAAATAGTGCATTTGTCACAGTAGAGGTTCATTTCTCACACGAACATGGTCCAGGCGCAAAGAAAGAAAGCGTGACAATACAAATTCTGCAGTCCTCAATTTTATTTTGCTCGTCATTCTTTTATGGCGTATATTTTTTTCTGACTAGGAATAAGTGTGTTACCCACGCTTACTGATGAGGCTACGTACAATAGCACAGCATGAAGTTCCGGTTATTTTCAGTAACAATTCTTGTCAGGCACAAAAATTTGCGACTTCATTTACTTTCTATAAAAGAAGATTTCATTAGCAGGAGACTGGAGGAGCCATCTATATTATGTGTTCACCCTTAGTCAAGTTCGGTGAAACAACAAAAAATAAGTACAAGCGAATTTTGCACTACCCCCACAAAGATCTTGATATCGAGGCTGGTCAGTCCTTAAGTTTTCATGGTAATGCTTGTTGCTGCTGGGAGTAAATGATTCTTGCTTGGTTTAAATATGTCGCAACTAGGTTTAGGTTAAGAATCTACCATCTTGGTTGCGCCAAGCTTTGCGCGACGTGGTGGGAACGTCCAGAATTTTTAGTCAATCACCAAGAGAGTGTCAGTGTCAGACCCAAGTAAGAAGGAATTGTGGGTTTGGGCGGGCATTTTAGATGCGAATCATCTTAGGGTCAAGCTCAATGCCGTCTGCGGCGTGACCACCCTTGCTGCACATGCGCGTCCGCTCCCCTTCTCTCCTATTCTTAGGTTTCCCCCTCTCGACTCGCAGCGTCGAAGCAGGAAGCGCCTGCTAACATGCCCTCGCCTCCGTTTCTCTCCTCTAAGCATTCTTCCCCGCAGTGTTCGCCCCCCATTGCGCATGCGCGTTTCTTATCCCTCTTGGTCCTCTCCTAAGCTTCTTCTCTCTTTCGCATCGCAACGACGATGCAGGCAGCGTCAGGTAGTCAGTTTCTTGATTGAAAGAAAAAAAAATGGCCACTCACGCTGCCAAGCCTTTCACGGGCCATCCCATATTTATAGGCACTTGATCTTGAACTCCAAGGTAGTGCCGGTAGGAGGTTCCTTCTTTGCGTTGTTGAGCATTCAAAATTCAGCGTGAGCACGTTAACTAAAAGCGGGCAGCGATGGAGCCTCTGTGCAATCGGAGTCTTTTGTCCATCATTGCCCATTAGCAGCAATTGGCATGTTTCAGTAGAAAAAACCGGCCTGTCACTTCGTACTTCAGGCCTTCCTAGGTCTGACACCTCCGCGACACCACGATGGGCGCCGGCGTCAACGTCATCGGCAGTGTAAGCGTTAGCACCCGCTGCTTCACATCTACACATGCTTCCCTTTAGGGGAAAACATTGTGACTTTTTGTTACTCTTTCACTCTCTCTTTGTTTCTTACTTTTCTTCTTTTTCTCCATGCTTTGTTTTCTTGGTCGTTTTTGTCTGCTTTCTCTATGTTTTCTCTCCGCCTTTTTTATTCTCTTTTTCTTTCCTTTCTTCGTATCACTATTCCTCTATTTTTCGCTCACCTTCTTTTTCTATGTTCTTTCTGTCTTCCTTTGTAATCTAGTTTTAATCTCTCTTTTGTCTTGCTCAATTTATTCCTTAATATTTTTATACTATGCTTTACTCCATTATCTTCTTTCTCTCTTCCTCTCTCTAGCATTTCTCGCATGCACCTTCACTGTGTGATACTACACGAAGAAAGAAGTGCAGCGCCTGACTGTCGTCCTCCTATGACAGTGACAGTTAATCACAGCGCTGAACTAACTTTTCTCTTGCTCTATGTTGAAAGCGACTCCTCTATGTGGTTCTGTCTGTAGTCCTGGATAGCGGAGTGTCAAGACATTCCCTTCGCGTCCTATGTATGCGGGTGTAGGAATCCCTATGCCTCGTGAGCAAGTAGTTGACGTTTGCCGCCCACCTGTGGCCATTTTTAGTTGACCGATGGTGATTGGTAGGACATGGTCAATTTCTGTGGCAAATACCCTTTCTTGTAAGTGATAGCGTTTGGATGACAACTGATAGTTTACTCCAATCTAGGACTAGCTTCGCTGTTCAAAATCTTAGTTACAAAGAACTGTCTGGCTTAGTCGACTGCCTTGATTTCGAATAAATGGCAGAGTCCCAAAAAGCAGCCTATCCGTCTATCGTAGCAGAAACTTTGGGCGATTATTTATTTATTTATTTAAGGGGGGCATCAGTATACAAACAAAATAACAGTAAAGGAGAAAAGCAGACGAATATATATATATATATATATATATATATATATATATATATATATATATATATATATATATATATATATATAAGATTACAAAAATCAAGGTGCGACAGCGTTATACAATACTAGAGTGCAACGAAATCAGGTTGTCACGAAAAATATCACGGTTACAAATGGATACAACATGATTCGGAAGACCTTTCCAATATGCAATGACTCGAGGTAGTGATGATAAGTTAAATGCCTGCGTGTGACCATGAATGCGCATAAGACTACGTGCATTGTGAATGCACTGGGAAGTGCGCGCAGGAGAATAAAGTGGCAAACAGTGAATTTCGTTACTATAGATGTACCTATGAAACAGACATAAAAGAGCAATGTTGCGGCGTATTTCTAGTGACTGAAATGCAAGGTCTTGTTTTATTAGCGTAATACTATTAGGGTAATACTTGTTTTATTGTCGCAATACCTACGGTGACAGCGTCAATTACTACGTGATAGCGGGAAAAAAGCTCATTTTGCATAAATTATGGTTTTGTTTTGGCGTCATTCGTTATAAGTAGGACTTCGTGTTTTCGGATAAATTTAACGATCTCTGATACACACATCTCGGTAATTTTCGATAGTCCAGATTTATCCGATAAGCTCAGCAGTACGCAATGTTGGGCAAAGTTGGTGAACGTTACTTTAAAAACATAGCGTAAGCTTAAAAACGAGAACGAGGACTGATCATCTTTCATCGTGTTTTTAAGCTTGCGCCACGTCTTTGAAGCACCGCTAAAGTTTGATTTTACAGAAGCATTTTTGCGTTCAAACACCATTTTCAAAGCTGACAATCATCTTTTGTAAACATTTTTGTAGCATGCACAAACTTTGTGCTTTGTATTCATGTAATTTTATATGTATATGTATGTGTATATATACATATACAAATGCATAAGTCATTGCGCGATCAAGCCTTTCAGGCAACACCGGGCAGACTGCCTGCTTTAAACGCGCACACGAGTTTACCAATGAACGCGAGTTCCGTTGAGGGACAGGTGAATTTCTGCTCCTGACGTCTTATGGCTTTCACGTTCAATGCATTTGCATATGTTTCTATTTTCCTTTGGCCTGTTGTCGCCGTAGTTACGACAGAAATCGTCCGAATGATATATTTACTTACATAGTCTTCTCCTTACAATATGCAGCCCGAAGGTTATGAAAAAGATAACCCAAATTTCTGTCAGCAGTCACCACAACTGACGAGATGGGTATCTACTGGGCTTAGATACGTTCTTCTCAAGCTTCATTCAGTGCTGCATAACGAGCCACACAGTTACGTTACCGGGTGCCCTCGCCTAACTTGTTACTTGTTTTTAAGCAAAGACTTCACAGTGGCTAACAAAAGCGAAAGATATTCAACTGATGGCGATTGTAACAGCCTAAATATCATTTTTCAGACAGTATTACGCACTGAGCCATTTGTAGCTGGAAGACTCGAGGAGAACTTTACTCGGGCGTCCGAATTCCTGCCTGAAAGGTGGCTACGGTCGAGCGACGACAACTCGCAGAAGACAAGTGATGGCTCTTGGCAGCTACACCCATTCGCCTCTCTCCCGTTCAGCATTGGACCGAGAATGTGCATAGGCAGGAGAGTCGCTGAGATGGAGATCACCATTCTTGTCGCCCAGGTATGTTCGATAGGGTTCAAGCGTTCTACGTAAGCTTTCAGCTCAAAAGTTCTTGAAGAGTTGTGCATATATGTCACACGAGTTGCGAGATGTGAGACGCGGAGTTCAATGATGAGGATTGATAGACATGTACGCATAGCGCTCCCTTTCTTTAGTGACGAAGGTGGTCTGGCTAGGCAAAAAAAATTGCATCTGGTGAAAAAAGCTAGGTTTAAGAAATGATTTACGGGTTCCCACAGCAAGGAGTAACTTGAATATGCTGTTAAAATGTGATTATACAGGCCACTCGGCTTTCCAGAGTGCCTAGCAACTCACTGTTGGTCCCCGTATGTGTCTTTAGGGCGCTCTTTGACTCTTCTGGGAAACCGCACGCTTTGTTGTGAGCGACTGCAGTTATACCAAAGAGTCATAGTGGTGTCTCTACTACGAAACCCGTAATCTTGTTTGATAACTAGATTTTCGCAAAGCATATAATTTTTCCAGCCTGTTGCTCGTTCACTCAAGGCAGGACACCGTTGTTTCCACCGAGAGATATTGCCGCGCACATATATCTCCAGATGCTATAACCGGGGTCGAGGACGTCATCACCTCATTTGAAATTTCGTGCGCATTGCGAAGCTTCTTTTCCCTTCGCGTTTGGCCATTGCAATAGGGGTAGAAGAGGCAGCAATGAAGTTTGCTCGCTGCTCCTAATTATGAAAACCTTCGCACGCCTCTGCCTATGTAATATCACTTGTTGGACAAGATGTAATAGGTACTGCGACGTTGACACTGAAGTAAGGCGTAGTTAAGTTATAAAAACCTGCACTTTTTATTGTGCTTCTTTTGTTATCCTCTACGTTTATGTTTTTGCTACAGCACTTCATCGTTCCTACTCTCGGTCGTCATGTTAGCTAATTGAATCACGTAACTAATGCGAAAGCGAAAACCTCCACAGAATTATTTTTACTGACGAAGACATTTGTCGCCCAGGTATACATACCGAACAGCACTGGTTCTCATCTACAAGAGTTGGACATCA